>NC_050087.2:9283564-9883564 GCF_009764565.3 Dermochelys coriacea
CGAATTTGCTTCAATCCCTCAGATAGAGACAAACACCTACAAGATCTTTATCAAGCATTCTTAAAACTATAATACCCACCTGGGGAAGTGAGGAAACAGATTGACAGAGCCAGAAGAGTACCCAGAAGTCACCTACTACAGGACAGGCCCAACAAAGAAATAACAGAACGCCACTAGCCATCACCTTCAGCCCCCAACTAAAAACCTCTCCAACGTATCATCAAGGATCTACAACCTATCCTGAAGGACGACCCATCACTCTCACAGATCTTGGGAGACAGGCCAGTCCTTGCTTACAGACAGCAACCCCAACCTGAAGCAAATACTCACCAGCAATCACTGCCTGAGGGTGCGGCTGAGCTGGGAGTCGCTCTGCCTGGGGTGGCAATTCGACAATCTTCCCCCTGGGTGTGCTGCGGGATTAGTAAGTAAATGGCTGCCCACCCTACTCTGGCTCTGCTGGGATGATTCAGAGTCTGTGTGAGCTTTGAGGCAGTTGCTGGCATTGGGCAAACTGAGCCACCAGGGCCTCTGACTTCTTGGGACATGCCTGAGTGAGTCCCATGAGGGATCAAACCAGCGACCCCTCCCCTTTGCCTGGACTGCACCTTCCCCCTGCAGCCTCTCACTTCCTCGCTGTGAGCTGCTGATCTGGGTTCCCCTGTAGCAGCTACAGTATAACAGAGGATGGGAGGGAGTGGGCCTAGGAATTTAGGACAAGAAGTGAAGATGAAGGAATCCCAGTTGAATTGTGGTGGGTATTTCAGGGAGGCAGAATGGAATCACGCCAGGGTTCAACTCTGACTCTTGAGTGATGAGGAAAGGTTGAGGAGATCTCTGGAGAGGCAGCCAGAGCAGAAAATCAGAAAAAGGGTTAAGGGAAAACGGGGCTTTTGCAGACCTCAGGAGTAAAATAGGTAAGTAGCAGAGGTGCATTGTCTCGTTGATGGATAGGGAGATAAAATTAATGACCTTAAAATGACTAAGAGCTGCTGAACTGCTTTTTCTTTAATGCTGTCGAACAAGAAATGAGGGGATAAAAAAAGTATGAACAATAAGGAAGTGCATTATCCTTCTATTTAAGGTCCTTATCTGGCTCCAGTTATTATACTATCCGAGCTCCTCACAACTGGTAATATATTTATCCTCTAACCCTCCTGGGGAGGCAAAGAAGTGCTATCATCCCCCTCTGTAGCATGGGGAAATTGAGGCACAGACTAAGTGACTTGCCCAAGGTTAGTCTGGGGTAGAGCAGGGAATTGAGCCAGAATCTCCCAAGTCCCAGGCTAGTGCACTAACCATTGCACCAGCCTCCCTCTATGATGTGAAAGATCTGGTTAAATAAAACTTGAGGGGTAAGTGGATGCTAGAGAGAGAAATCGGCCGGCATGGGGGAAACACTCGGTTCTTGGAGGGATTTGGTTGAGAGGCAGGGGAAGAATGCCATCCTGGCACCGATCTTCCTGAGGCAGAGAGCAGCGATTGCCCTCTGGCAAATCTGCATCACCTGAGATTGCTGCTGCCGCCTCTCTGACAGTAATGGCCTGTTCATGGGTAGGACAAACACAAACACACTGTCTGGAGGGGAGGGGGAAGGATTTTTTTTATGCCACGTGCTGCCCCTGCCCCGAACTGCAGCCCGTGAGGTTTGTGTGGCTTCCAAGGGGTGTCTGCTTGCCCCTTCGTATCGCTCTGATTTCCCTCTGCTTTAAATCTGTCGCCCTCCCAGCCCTGTGCAGGGGCAGATCCCCTAGCCTCGCCCCTCCAGCCCCCATGGGGCCAAGCCCTTGCGCCCACCCCCCATTGGCTCCCCGGCCTGCCCCTCATCTATGGAATCCCAGAGGGCTCAGATCCTGGGTGGCTCCCATCCTCCTCTCCCAGCTACAGCTCCCTGGCGGGGTCAGTCTGCCCCACGCTTGGCAGGGCGCCGGGGGCCCTGGCTGAGAGCAAGTGCCTTTCTCGCCCCCTGCAGCGGCAGGCACAGGGCCCGGGTGGATTGGCCCTGCCGAGGAGCTGTAGGCCGAGCGCAGAGGAGGCCACATGCTGGGCCAGCAAGATGGAGGCTGGAGGTGAGCTGGGGTGGGAGTGAGGGTCCTGGCGGGTGGGCGGGATGGGGAATGGACACAGGGCCTTTTCCCTCTAGGGGGGTGCTGGTTATTCCCCTGCCCCGAGCCCTGTTTTGCCCCATAGGATATGGGTCACTTCTGCTGGCCCCCAATAGGGGTCACTCGTCCTCTGTGGTGGCAGGTCAGGACTGGCCTGAGGTCCCCTGTGATGCCCCATTCACCGGCCCCTGGAAAGGGTTTGGGTCTCGGGTCAGTCCGAGTGGCATGGATGTCCAGTGTCACCACCCCATGGGCACTGACTGGGCCCCTGGCTGGCAAAGAGACCAAGGATTGGATGGGCCTGGGGACCAAGCCCCCATCTGTGTGCGGGATGGTGGGGTGCCCTCCTACCCCTGTTTTAGGGGGAACCCAGAAGCCTCATTCTCCACGGCTGGGCGTCAGGCCCCAGTCTCAGCACTAAATCCACTAAATAATTAAAAGAAGGAAAATTAAGGGGTTTGAATTAAAAAAATTGGAATTGGTGGTTGCCATGGGAACATGCTTTCATCTCCAGCCTAGGGCTGTGGGAGGAGCCTCCCAGAAAGGGGTGGGGCCTTGACTCTGAATTTCTTGGTGGAGGGTGGTGATTCTTCAAATGATTTTTGGAAAAAGAAAAGGAGTACTTGTGGCACCTTAGAGACTAACAAATGAATTTTGTGGCTTGGGATGTGTTGGGTACATGGCTGGGGTGGGGCAGGAATGGTCTGTTCTCTCCTCCAGTGATTTGAACTGTGATCTTGAGGGCAGTCCCTTCCAATGGGATTGTTAAACGCCAGTGATCAGTGTTGTGGGGTGGGAAGGCATGTTTGGACCGATCTAGGGGTTTGTATGGCTCCCATTGATGTAGGATCTGAGCCCCTCACTGTCATTAACAGACTCGATCCTTGCAGTGAGGCAAGAGAGTATTATCCCCATTTCACAGATCTGGATGCTGAAGCACGGAGCAGGGTGGGGGAAGTGACTCTTCCAAGGTCACACAAGGAGCTGTAGGCAGAGCTGGGAATTAAACTTCGGTCTCTTGAGTCACAATCCAGGCCCCATCCTCCCTGGGACTCAACCACCCCCAGCTGCTTCCTCCTCAGGGGTGAGCAGACTGCGAGGGGAAGTGTATGAAATGTGTGGAGTCTGGGGCAGGACCAAGGAACAGACTGATTTCGGGGGGGACGGGGGACAGAAGGGGAAAAGGGACAACAGACTGAATTGTCTAGAGGAGATGAGTACAGCTGTTAGTTATGTTGCTGCCCTGAGGGGTTTGCTTCATGGTCTGGTCTCCGTTAGTAAATATCAAAACTGGGGGTTCAAATTCTTTTGCGGCACCTGTGTAACTCTGCCGGGGTGCCCCCATCGCCCTGGTACCTTGGGGGTTACACCAGCATGACCTGTAGGAGAATCTGTCCCCCATAACTACTCCAGTGTGAGAGTTCTGATTTCTGGGACAGTCATTTAGTTCTCAGCAGGGGTGATGTTATAGCAAACCCTGTCCTGATGGGGTTTGAACCCAGGATTCTCAGTGTTCAAGTGAGGTCTTCTACCACGTCACCTGAAAGCATGATCTCTATTAGCTGGCAGCACTAGTAAGCTGTCATCCTCTATGCAGGCCATATGCTAGATGTGATACCCTTTTCACAAACAGGTTATGCTATTACTTAAGACCATTTTTCCAGCCCCAGTGTAAGAGGATTCTGGCTCCTCTGTCTCTTGAGACAGGCAGGCTGAGGAAATTCAAGGGACGCTGTCAACAGAAAACTCATATAAATGT
Organism: Dermochelys coriacea; assembly: GCF_009764565.3. NCBI lineage: Eukaryota > Metazoa > Chordata > Testudines > Dermochelyidae > Dermochelys > Dermochelys coriacea. The sequence continues at coordinate 9,287,429 of NC_050087.2, forward strand.
GTCCTAATGTCTAAAAACATTAGCGATGTTCACAGTTGATGCTGTTTGGTTAATGTTCTCTTGCATCTGACGGAGCATGAGACAGGGAAATTCACCTGGCCAGTTGCACAATCTGTTTCTAGCCTTTCACCATCAAACTGCGTCCCATTCTGGTGTCTGTGCTTTAAATCAGATGGGGGGTGGAGAGTAAAGTGGGCTCAGAAAAGATCTACTAGGTCTGAGTGAGAGAGGTAAGGCTCAATCTGTTTAGTCTAACAAAGAAAAGGTGGCTTGATCACTACCTATAAATACACTAGGAGAAGATTTCTGATAGCAGGGACTCTTTTATCTCATAGATGAAGGCAAGACAATTCATCAGTTGGAAGTTGATGCTTGACAAATTCAAACTGGGAATAATAAAGAGCAAATTTTTAACAAGGAGTGAAATTGACCGTGGAAACAGCTTACCAAGAGATGCAGTGAATCCTCCATCGCTTGGAGTCTTTAAATCCAGGCTAGATGTTTCTTTCTAAAAGATTTGCTCTTATTCCACTACAGTTTGTTGGGCTGGATGCAAGTGTGACTGGGTGGAATCCCCTGGCTTGGGTTATGCAGGAGGTCAGTCTAGAATGATGATGATGATGATCAGCCATCCCTTCTGGCCTTAAACTCAGTGCACCTATGAATTGTCTCGCTGCAAGGGAAGATTTTAGAGAGATTTATTTGAAGACCAGTGAAAATTTCCCCCCCAAACTTCTCACTGGTTTTGGGTCCAGGCTGCCCAGGCCTGCCTTAACCGATGGTTGGAGGGGTCGGAGCCTGGTCGATGCTCTGGCTCCAGCTGGTTTTAAAACTGGTTAGATTTTTTGGGAGGGGTGAAGGAGGGGGCATTTCCCCATGTAGACAGTGCTGGGGTTGATTTAGACCTTGAATTTAGGGGTTGTAAAAACAAGGTTGTTACATACCCCAAAGTCCCTAGAAATTAAGAAATTCCAAAGAGAACAGTTTGTTTTTTAAACCTTCCCCTGCAAACCAAACAGTGCAGCATTGTGACAGTGCAAGCTGCTTTGGCAGGCAGTGCAGCCTAGTGCATAGAGCATGGGGATTGGGAGACTTGGGTTCTATTCCCAGCTATGACCTTTAGCAAGTCCCTTCCCTGTGCCTCAGTTTCCCCATCTGTAAAATGGGGCTTGTGATACTGAGCCTCCTTTATAAAGCACTTTGGGATCTGCGGATGAAAAGTGCTAATTAAGAGCTCGGTGTTATCTCAGACTTTTGATAGTGTGGGGTTGAGGAGGTCCCCATGGGGCCCTCTGTTCCCATTGTGTCATTCCATCAAGCAGCTCCTCCTTCATGATCCCCTAATGTCCTGGGGCAGCAACAGACAATGTGGAAAAATAATCTGAACGTAGCAATTTCCAGACTGGGTCAGCCCTGAGGTCCATGTAGCATCAGCAGTAGAGGCTGCAGAGGAAGGGTAAAGAACCCACAGTAGCAGTGGGGAGGAAAACTTTCCACCACCATAGGTCTCATCTTGATGTCTAGTAGTTCAGTTTAAACTCTGAAGCACAAGGTTTAATATCCATTCCAGAATTATTGTTGTAATTTAAATTATAGCCCTGGATAGTCTTTATCCATGTGAATGTCCAGGCTGGTTTTGGTCTCAACTTCATGTGGTGGTGAATTCCACAGGCTAATTGAAAAGTGTTTCCTCTTATTAGTTTTGAATTCCCTACCTTTTAATTCTATTTGAGTGTCCCTTGGCTCTTGTGGGATGAGACAGGAAGACCAGAAGCTCCGGATCTCCCTTCTTCATCCCAATTATTATTTTATAGATATTTATTATGACCCCTCTTATTGGTCTCCTTTCTAAAGATAAACAATCCTTTCAATCTCTCCTCATAGGAGAGTTTGTCCAGGCCCTAGATTATTCTTGTTGCCCTTCTCTGAACCTTCTAATTCTGCAGTATCCTCTTGGATTTGGGGTGACCTGTGCTGCAGACATTATTTCAAATTCAGATAAGAACGTCTTTAGTGGGTTGATGCAGTTTAGCGGCAGTAAACAAGGAATCGACACTAGCAGTTGCTGAGGTATCTCCATCTGCTGATCACAGTTCAGGGTAGCAATGTGGAGTGAGTTAAGTACCAGAAATGAAACTGTCTCAAACTGGAGTGAAATCGACCAGCTGTAGTGTGTGTTTTTCCCCCCATTTGTCCATGATGAAATACCTGCAAAGGCAATAAGTGCGGAGGGATTTATATTAAAAACAAGCTTTAAATGTAATAAACCCAGATGCTGGTAACACAAGAAGGAAACATAATTTTTGTTGTAATGTTTTTTTAAACCAGTAACATCTCTCTAAATCCTCAAGCAAATGTTGTTGTTTTTTTTACTGAATTTTCTTTTGGAATCCTGAAAAGTTGCTCTTTGCGTTTCATTTTTGAGGAACTCTTTTTGGCGGGAGGCGATAACGACGATAACGGTCTCAGCAGCTCCAGCTGAGCCTCCTGTGGGCAACGGGCGCCGGAGGGAGCAGCAGGGATAGTGGCAGCCGCAGCCAGACCTGCCCGGGCCCCAGCACCACGATCGGCAATGTGACGACGGCCCAGAAGGGTGGCAAGCTGGAGAGCAGGGAGTGCTGGGAGGATTGGGGAGCAGGGAATGGGGGAAAGGGGAGAGCGCGGGGATGCTCGGGGCCCTGGGGGGAGCAGGGAGTGGGGGATGGGGAGAGTGTGGGGCTTGGCGGGGGGATCGGGGCTCCGGGGGGGTGGGGACAATGCAGGGCCTGAAGAGAGGATCGGGGCCATGGGGAGTGGGGGGAGTGCAGGACCCGGGGGGAGTAGGGAATGGGAGGCCTTGCGGGGGGTCGGGGGGCCCTGGGAGGGATGGAGAGAGTTTGGGGCCTAAGCTGGGGGGGAAGAGCGCGGGGCCTGGGGGGAGGAGTGCGGGGGGGAAGTGGGGAGTGTGGGGGATCGGGGATTGAAGGGGGGGTGAATACGGGACCTGCCCTGCGTTAGGAGGTACCGGGCCAGGGGTTGGGGGGCTGGGGAGAGCAGTGTGCCCAGGCCTGGGGGAGCAGGGCTTAGCAGTTCTGGAGAAAGGCCTGCTGAATCCAGGCAGACTGACTGTGAAGAGGACAGGCTGCTGAGGGGACCCCCCTCCGCCCCCAATTCACCTTGCCTGGGACACCTAGCAGCTCTGTGCTGGCCTGGCTGCATTCCCCCAGCCCCATGAGCCCATAGCTCTAGAGCCTCTTTCATACCTCTGTACCCCTGCCCTGTCCCTCCATGCCCCATACTGCTGCACTTTGTTGCTGCCTGTGCCCCCACCCACCACACCTCATTGTGTATCTGGAGGGGTCTGTCTAGGACAGTGGTTCTCAAACTGGGGCGCCGCTGGCTCAGGGAAAACCCCTGGCGGTCTGCGCTGGTTTCTTTACCTGCTGAGTCCGCAGGTTCAGCCGATTGCAGCTCCCAATGGCCGTGGTTCGCTGCTCCAGGCCAATGGGGGCTGCGGAAAGAGGCGGCCAGTACATGCCTCGGCCCACGCCACTTTTACAAACCTATGTTTGTAAATATACATAGTTTAGGGGCTGAAAATGATTGCAATTCTCTCCTGCATCAGCATGTGTTTGTGATGTGAGCATCCCAGCTGGCTTCCTGCTTTCCTTTTGGTTAAGAATGGGATGGATTTGTATTATTTGTATTACAGTAGCACGTGATGACCTGATCCGAGGCCCTCCGACACCTGGAAAGAGTCTCTGCCCTAAAGAGCTTTGAATCTAAAGAGAGCAGACAGACAATGGAGGGATTCCTAGCCCCGTTTTACAGACAGGGAGCTGAGCTGAAATGACTCAGCCAAGGTTGCGTGAAGTCAGTGTCCAAACTGCGAATGGAATCCAAATCTCCCGAATCCCAGTCCCCTGCCTTTACCACAAGGCCATCAGTCAGAGATCCCAAAGTCAGCCAAGACCACCGTGTTCAGGTCGTCCAGTGGTCTTCAACCTGTAGTCAGCAGACTCCTGGGGATCTGCAGACAGTGTCTAAGATTTCCAGGGTGTCTGCACCTCCATTTGAAATTGTTTAGGGGTCCGCAAATAAAAAAGGTTGAAAACCACTGGGCTATTCTGACCTCCAGCGTGGCACAGGCCATAGGACTTGCCCGTTTGACTTAGAGCAGATCTCTTAGAAAAGCATCCACGTTTGTTTTGAAAATTGGCTGTGCAGGAGAATCTGCCACAACCCCTGGTAAACTGTGACAGAAAGCTTGCTGTAACTTAGGGAGTGGAGGATTCTGTGCAGAGCCTAGATCTATATTTCATACTGTCTCTTGCCTCCCCCGCTTCTCCCTTGATGTGTTACATCTTCCCTTTTCCCTGCGTGTTCACAGACCCAGCTGGCTGCTGTTGGGGGAGCAGAAGCAGGGTTAAGGGGGGCGAGATGTGTATGTTCTACACCTGCAACTGCTTGTGTGGGCTTCAGTTGTTCAAAGATCATGAATCCCTGTGATGGCTTCTGAAGCAGGGTGGCTTTTGCCTGCTAGGTCAAAATGAACCTATCTGGGTTAAATGGCCTGTACTCCCAGTGGTGCCTCCTTGGGTACACAGGGCTGTTCAGGCAATGAACATTCAATGCTTCCCTGATGCACCCACTTCTGGGGTGGAGCAGGTATGCCACTGCTGAAATGAACGACTATTGAGCTTCAGGCTGCCAGAGCAGACAAGCCCCTAGTTAGACCGGATGTTCCAAGTGGGGCTCTCACTGGTGCTGCACCATGAGGCTGACTGCCCTGGGGTCACCATCTGTGGCCAGGCCATGGTGCTCCGATTGCTGAGGAGGGCAAAATGCCATCTGCTGTGTCTGTTTGTCCCTCCTGCTGCTGCTCGTTGCTGGCTGCAGGTAGATGATTTTTAGTGAGCACGCTGGAATATTTTAAACCTTTTGTGCTGAGCTTGCAGCACCCGCCACCTGAGATGGCAGAAAATTCCCCTGGTGCTGCCAAAGCTGCACCTGCATAAGATTAACCCTTTCGGCGCCACTCTCGCCAGCCTGTCGGATTGGCACGTGGGGCGGGGGGGCAGCCCCTCAGGAGTGCGGACTCAGCTACATATCTGTTACCCCACCCCAATCAGCTAGTTTATTCCCTCTGCTGGTGTCTTCAGACAGAGCTGGCAAAGGAATCGTTCTGACCTGAACAGCTTGAGTACCCCAGATTCCATGGAAAGAGGTTTAGGCTCCAGTTCTGGAGGACAGACACTGATGGCCTGCTCCAGTCCCTTCCATGGAGAGTGGCTTCCAATCAACCCCCTTTTAGGCCTTATAGTGATGGGGGGAGCTTCAGCACAGGTCCCACGTGGGAGGGGCTGTCTCAAGACCCACCCCCAGCGTGCTGAGCATGCAGCAGCTGGCGGAGACCTTCCCGCCTGGCTGCTCAGCTGATCTGCTCTTGTTGGCTGGTCAACGTCAAGGCTTCTGTTCACCCAGGCGCAGCTCAAATAAGCCGATCGTGTTGCACGCGGAAGCAGCACTGGCCTCAGCTGCCCCAGCTGGCTGTACTGACAAACACCAGATGAGTCAGGAAGATCAGACACTCAGCCCTCCAACCCGGGAGTCCTGACTCCTAGTAGCCCCACTCAAACCAACTGCAATGTGAAAGGTGTTTGACAGGTGTCAGTCCAATTCCCAGAGGGAGGGGCCTTCCCATTACAAAACCATCTCCGTCCCATCTGGGAACTGTGTGGGGAGACCCCAGCCCACCCGCAGTCCCATGACTGTAAGGCCTGAAAGGGGCTTGAATAGGAGCCCAGAAGATAATCTGCCCCTCACCAGCCTCTCTCTCCAAAAGGGATAGGAGCAGCTAACATGGCCTTTCCTCTTATGCAGTGAGTGGGGGCTGGGATGGGTGTGTGTGTGTGTTTTTGTTTGTTTTTCGAACGGAGGCTGGGAGTCAGGACGCCTGGGCTCTAGTCCTGACTTGGGGAGGCAGCATGGTCTAATGGTGAGAATGAACCCAGGAGTCCTGTCTGTCTAGGTGGATTCTGTGACGGAGAGGTCTCTCCGTCTGGGAATTGGACTGAGACCTGCCAAATTAATTTCACATTGAACGGGGTTTGAACTGCTGCCCTAGAGATACTGTAGATCACACCCACCACCCCCCAATCCTCCTGAGATGAGGGAGCTGCTGGGCCAAGTTCCATGGGATTCCACTCTCCTGTCCCGCTGCATGGACCCATGTACTGAGATTCCCAGGGAGCACCGGTTGCCCGGTGGCTAGCTGTGGCTACTGATGGAGCAGCCGAGAGCAGATGCGGAGCAGGGAGCCGATGCCTTTAAGGGCTTTGTGTGAACCTGGCGGTGTGCCCAGCCCTGGCTCTCCCTCCCTCTTTGAGGCTGCTCCCATGGGGCGCTTTCTGAAACAATACCTAGCGCACTCCTCACCGGGGCAGGCTGAGCCCTGAGCGTGGGAAGCGACAGGAGCGAAGTCGGCTGCTTCCCACCCTGCTACCGTCCAGACATTTCTCCCCCGGAGATCCCGCTTCCGCCCCTCAAAGGGTCCCGGAGGTCTGGTTGGAAGCCGTACAGCCATGGGGGAGCCTGGGGTGACATAGATAAGGAGGGCAGCCTGAATCAGAATCCTGGCGGCCAGTAGCAGAGATCTGCATCACCGGGGGTGGCGGCATGGAGCTCAGACCCAGCGACCTTCGTGGGATTGAGGAAGGCTCAGATTTCGACTTCCAGTTCTGAATCCAGCTCTTCCTCTGGGTGCACTTTTTCAGCCGGCTGGTCCATTACCTCCTCCGCACCATTCGGGGGCTGACACAGTAGCCCCCTTGTCCGTTGTATCCACAGTGAACAGCTTCCTTTCCGGATTCCCGCTGCCTCCCGCCTGCAGAGTCCTCGTCTCTGCAGACCCGGGCTGCTTGGAAATTGAGACTCGCAAGGAAGGGCCTCCTCCTTCCCCATCCCACCCTCTTGCTTCTCCCCCGGAGCGCTACCCGGCTCTCTTTGGCGTCCGGTAACAGTGGCTTCCCGCTCCCAAGGGCAAGGAGCGCAGCAGCACTTGTTTGGGAAAGGCAAAGTAAAGAACCCTCCAGGCGATTAGTCCCGGTTCCCTCCCCTGCCGGCGGTCGGTACCGCCTGGGGCTGCACAGCACGAGAGTCAAACCCCGTGGTGCTTCGAGATCTCCTCCCTGGGGTGCTGCTGCGGGGGCCGCCGAGGGCCAAGGGTTTCCGAACATGGGTCTCTTTGAACGCCACTTGGAGAGCCACCTTCAATGTGCTGCAACCCCCTGCTGTTTGTCTCTACGAGCGGGGCCCCCAGCAGAGGATTTAAGGACCTGCACCCCTGTGACTCAGGCCTCACGTGAGCCACAAGCCCACTCCCCCACCCCCCGATTTCCTTTGCATCCCCAGTGGCTTGGCCTGGGGGACACTGTACTTGTAGGATGGTGTTTTTTCCAGGGGTCTGCCCCCCAATGCATGCAGGATTGGCCGTGAAGCCAGAGGGAGCCTCTCACGGCCCAAGGATTTGAGAGGAGCGGAGACCCAGGGCGCTGTTTTAAGCCCTGCTGTGTGGGTGTTTCCCCTTCCACTGGCCATTGTCCCATCAGTTCTGATGCAGGATCTGTCCTCCCCTCACTCTTCAGGAAGTGAAACTGACTTGGCTGGCTGCGTAAGTGACCAGACTCCCCCACTCCAGCTCCATTCCCGCCACCAGGGAAGCCAACTCTCCAGATAAGAGGTGGGAGAGCTGGGTCTTTCCCACTCGGAAATGTGCATGGATGTGACTAGCTGATCCTGAAGAGTCGTGCGCCGGTCTCTGAGTTGACAGCCATGCTCTCGGGCTGCTGCAAGGGTGGGGGAGCTGTTGGCTGGAAATTCTGCCTCCTGGTTTGAAGTTAAGAGCAATCAGCTCAAACCCCCTGTCTCTGTCGGGAATGGAGTTTTGCTGAGGCTTGGGGCCGTCCCTCTAGTCCCTGATCCTGCTGTCTTCTCTGCTACTGGGTAATGACCAAGGCTGGAGGATTCCTGGATTGGGGCCGAGCTTTGCGTCGACTCTGGTTGTAAGGGCCGGGGAGAGAGAGAGATAAATAAATGAAGGGAAACATGAGCCATGGAGCAGAAATGACCTGCCTCAACCCGAACAGGCACAAAGGCGCTAAGATGTCACCGCTTCAGAAGCTGGAGAGCCTGGCTGGGCGGATCTTCTACTGAGGGCCGCACAGCGAGGCGGGGGCCCTGGCCGGCAGCAAGACGGCCCATGTGTTCGAGCACACTGCCGCCAGGAATGAGCAGAGTGAGTTGGGATGGGATCCCTGTTGGTAGGACCATGTGCAGCCCCAGATCCCAGGGGGTCGGGCTGCCGTGATTCAGTACTGGGAAAAAGAGATGCAGCATCTGAGTCCTAGTGGGGATGCGGGGGAAGGGGGGGTCCCTGTGAGGCAGGCGCCATTGAAGTTTTTGGTGGCTTCTGTGGGGAGACTACGGATTGAGTGTGGTGTGCCCAGCTCCCCACTGGAAAGTTTCCCTGCGGGGCAGGGTCAAGGTAAGAGGGAAGCTCACTCAGTGGATGAGGCCTTAGGAGCTCTGAGTTCCCAGTCACTGCTGGCAGCAGTTTGACATCAAGGGACTCATCCTGCCACTCCTGAGCCATCGGCCGTGTTACACCAGCCACGCGAGACTCTTGCCATGCTGAGGAGCTGATGGTGGTGCCGTGGAGGTGCGGGGTAGGACGTGGGCTCTGGAGATGGCAGCTCTTATGTCAGGAGGGCTGAACCCACCAATCTGAGTGTGACTTCTCTCCTCGCTGAGTGTCTGCGCTGGGCATCCAAACCGGTTTGTGTGGCGTGCGCTGCTCCATCAGCTCTCGCTGTTTTGCTAGTGGTAGCTAATCTCCACACACACACAACCCCTCTGAAGGGAGAGATTATCTTCGTTTTGTGATGGGGGGAAACTGTGCACAGAGGGGGAAGTGACTTGCCTAAAGTCTTGCAGAATTGCGGGCAGAGCTGGCTATGAAACCCAGGAGTCCTGGCTCCCAGTCTTCCATACTGGTTAGAGCAGGGCCTGGGCATCAGGACTCCTGGGGTCTGTCCCCAGCTCTGGGAAGGGAGAGAGGTCTATGGATTCTTCTCTTCCTCATTACTCCCTCTGTGTCTTTCTTCCACTCTATTCCCACTCTCCCTCCATTCCAAAGGCCAGTCCCTGGTGTGTGGCACCCCCCATTCCCCCCACTGCTCCTGGGAAGCTGTAGGCCAAACGCCTGATCCTTGATCGCTGCAGATCTTTGGTGTGGGTGGGAGGCTGGGCGCTTGGACCCCTTTGCCCTGAGTGGCACAAGGACCCACTGGCTCCCCTCCGTGGGATAGTCATGGCTACTTCCCCGTGCTGCTGGGACAGATTTGTGCCCTCTCATGTGTCACTTACACTTCCTCTCTGACACCCTGTCTCACTCTTCCCTTCTCATCCACTTTCACTTCCTCCTTCTCTTTCACCCTCCCTCTTTCTTTCCCTCATTCCTTCCTTTTATTCCTCTCCTCCCCAACTGTGACTATCAGAGATGAAAACTCCCCCCCTGCTCCCTATTTGCAGCCTGTCAAGTGTTACCTGGATGTTGATCAGCTCGTACTCTTGAATTAACTGCACAGCCGCATGGGCCAAGGTCACATCCCGACTCCGTTGCTGGGACAAGGGGTCCCTGGTGCCAGACCCTGCTCCCTCCTCATCTGAGGCTGCTACTGGACTGGCACTAGAAATCGGGGCAATTCCCTCTAGGACCCGGGCCAGCGGCCCCTGCGTGAAACCAGTTTGCATCTCAAAGTGCCCTGGAGTTAGAATAAATTGCTCTGCTGACCTGGAGCCTGATTCCCACCTAGGATCCAGGTAGCAAAGATGTGCAGCCCCCTCGCTCCCCTCATGAGCTGACCCTCCTGGTCTGTGCTCTGTTTCCCCGCTGCAGCCAGGTGGTGCTGTGGTGGTGGTGGGGGAAGCTCACAGGACTCGAGCTGAGAGGAGGGGTTTTAACCATCTGAAACAGAGCTGACTCTTCTCTGACCTTGGGTAACTGAGACTCTGCTTCTTGGCGTTAACCCCTTTCTGCCTGCGATGGCCTCGTTCCTCACCCACAGGTGGCAAAGCACCTGGTCTGTTGCCTTGGTGGTGAATATTCAAGCCAGCGGGAAGCTGGATGCTCTGTGGAGGGTTGAGGAGGAAGTTGGGTTTCCCAACCGTCATGCCTGGGAGCTCTCTTAGGAACCGCAGCGTGCCGCAGGGGTTGGGGGCTGACCCTTATGCCCCAGTGTGCAGCTCGGGGGTGCTGAGTTGCAGGGGGTCACTGCGCCTCGCAAGCAGTGCTGCAGTAGGGGGCGCTGTGCTGCAGGCTGGGAGCTCGGTCGGCGGCGCTCACGCCAGTGCTCCATTGTGGCACCAGGGGGCGCTGTGCTGCAGGGAGCAGCGTGGGGGCTGCTCTCTCCCCTCCACCAGTGCTGAGCCCAATGCCCCGACTTGGTGCTAGGGGGCGCTGCGCTGCAGGGTGGTGCTCTCCCCTCTCAGCATGGACTCCGGTGCTGGGGGCTGGTGCGATGCCAATGGTGCCGTGACCCAGGCTATTCACAGGCTAAGCCCAGGGTCGGCCCCAGCCCCAGCTTGCCTGTCTCCATTCTGCCTCCTTAACCCCTTCTCCAGCCATTCCGGGGTCACCAGCTGGCATGTTCCACCCCAGAAGTGGCTGCAGCTTAGTATCCCTCCATACAGCTTGTCTGTCACTAGCTTTGTGATAGGCTGGGAGCCCGGATGCTGTGTGAATATAAATGATGGCTGCTTTGCAGCTTGTCACCAGGAGGGGGCTCTAGCTAGGATTAGTGGAGCCAGTCTTGGGGCCAGGGGAGAGGGAGAAGGCCCTCATATCTGGCTTCACTCTCTTCCGCGCGGCCCGTGTAACTGACTGCTGAGCATGCGTGAGGGGTTCCCCATCTGTGTCTGATGTGCTGAGGATCTGAATCTTACTGGCCTAACTAGGGAGCCAGGACTCTTTAGCTCAAGCTGGAGCAGCCCCTGCTTTTATCTCTCGAGGTCCCCGGTTCTGTCCCCCATGCGCCAGGCAGCGCCTCAGCAAATAGCAGAGGTTTTGCACATGAGCTGGTGGCTGGGCTGGGGGAATACAGAGGTGCCACAGAATTAGGGTGTAAATGAGATTGGGTCCTCGCAACAGCTGTGTAGGGACATTGAGAGTGTTCCCTTGAGCTGAAGCCTGAGAGCCAGGACTCCTGTGTTCCATTCCCAACTCTGCGAGGGGAGTGCTGGCCTGGACTCTAAGGCTAGAGAAATTCACCCACCTGCTTCTGTATTGGTCGTAGTGGTTAGAGGCTGGGAGGCAGGGCTCCTGCGTTCTGTCCCTGGCTCTGGGTGGTGAGTGTTGTCTAACGGATAGAGTAGGGCTGAAGGGTTCTGTTCCAGCTCACGGAGAGCACAGTCTAGAGGTTGGAGCAGGGGCACCACAGGGTATCTGTACTGAGGGACAGTACAGGATTGTTTCGGTATTAAGCATCCACGGGGAGGGAGCCTCCAGCCTTACCCTTGCGGGCGATGGCCCTTCTGGCTATCCGATCTCTGGCTGGTGGTGGATGAATTTCCCCTTACGCTATTCCAGTCCCCCCTTCCCCTGCCAGAGCCATTGCTGCTGCTTCCCTTGTCTCAGAGCAGCAGAAAGCAGCTTCCCCTCCTTAGCCAGCCTGACACTGTCTCCCAGCTTGATCTGCAGCCGAGGTACAGCTGGGCCAGGGATTGATCAAAGAGGGCAGGGCTCTGTCCTGCTTTTAGCTTTGCTTCCTCCCCTCACACTCATGGATCAGCTCCAAAGCTGTGTTTATTGAGCGTGGCATTAAATCTGGCCACTGGGAAATTGATCGGGGCCGCTGCTCCATCAGCTTTCCAGCCCTGGGACAAAAGTTCTGTCCTTCATCTGTTCCAATAGTGGGCAGTGGGGGTGGGGCAGCGTGCTGGCATCAGGATTGGAAATTCCAGGAGCTCCGTGCAGGATCCGGCTGTAGCCTGGCACTCTCTGGATGGGGGGATCTGGGTGGCGATTGCCAAGGAGGGAAAAGATCCTGGCAATATCTCAGAGTTCAGAAAGTCGGGCTTCTCGTCAGAAAGTCGCAGGAGTGGGGGAGGGGGCGGGAAGCCCAGTGCTGGGATTGCCAGCCCTCGGATTGACTAGTCCAGGTGGCCACACTGGCAAGCTCATCCTTCATGATGTTCGCCAGCTTCTAGCCAAGGAACATGTAAGCACTTTTCTGAATGATCTCCGCCGCCCAGCACAATCCTCAGCCCCAGTTTACAGAGCTGGAAAATGACTTGGCTGAACTCACACAGTCAGTCGGGCCTCCTGAGCGCTCCTGGATTATCCGAAGCAATGTCAAGATGCCCCGTTACCTCACTGGGCGTTGGAGCAGGTCCCACAATAACCCTGACCAAATGCCAGCGTAGTTAAGGGTACACCACCTCCTCTGAAGTCCACCTCTCAGTGTGTTGGATCCTTCACTCTTCTGCACCGCAATGTGCCTGTTAAGCAGCTGCTGTCCCCACCCCAGAAGCAGCTACATTTTGGTGCTGGGTGAGCAGTCCCCATGCAGCATTGCTGTGCGCTGTTGACCAGCTGCCATGACCCACTCCAGAGGTGGCTGCCATGAATGTGCTTAGGGATGAGCCAGCGTATGAAGGAGAGAGGACAGGAAGGGATTTCAAGCCATGTCTTTAACCTTATGGGATCTGAGTTACTATAGAAAATTCTTTCCTGGGTATCTGGCTGGTGAATCTTGCCCATATGCTCAGGGTTTAGCTGATCGCCATATTTGGGTTCGGGATGGAATTTTCCTCCAGGGCAGATTGGAGAGGCCTTGGAGGTTTTTCGCCTTCCTCTGTAGCATGGGGCATGGTTGACTTGAGGGAGGCTTCTCTGCTCCTTGAAGTCTTTGAACCATGATTTAAGGACTTCAATAGCTCAGACATGAGTGAGGTTTTTCATAGGAGTGGGTGGGTGAGATTCTGTGGCCTGCGCTGTGCAGGAGGTCGGACTAGATGATCAGAATGGTCCCTTCTGACCTTAGTATCTATGAATCTATGAATCTATGAATCTTATCTCTTGGCATGAGGGTACAGTTACATGCCCGGGGATGGCCAGGCAGCAGGAGGCATTTGGCTTTCTTGGCATCCGCTGGAGCTTTTAACCATCCTGGCCCATGCTCCCCTGGGGGAGAAGGGGTGAGTGTAACCTAGTGTGTGTTGTGTGTCCCTGACTCATAGACTCTGCAAGTCTGTTCCTGCCCCAGAGAACTCCGTGGTGTCTCTGTCAAGTAGCGTGGATAAAGGATCCATGTTTAGCATCTCTGCTTTGTGGGGTGCCCTATAGAGGGGCATGATCTAGTGAGTTAGAGAAGAAAAGTGGCGGGGGGCTTAGAGATAAGACTCCTGGGTTCTATTCCCAGCACGAAGCAGGGAGGGGTGGTGTATTGCTTAGCGAATGTGTGGAGAACCAAGACTCCTGGGTTCTGTTCCCCTTTTGCCACTGTTCTGCCATGCGACCTTCAGCAAGGTTCCTTCCCTTCTCTCTTCCTCAGTTTTCCCACCTGTAAACTGGGGTTGATTATATGCCATGGGAGTTCTGCTTTGAGATCCTCAGGGTGGGAGAATAAAGAAGGGCTTTCATAGGTTATTGGGGGATAAAGAGATACAGTGAGGCAGGTGAAGTTGTGGGGGAGGAGTTAGGGGATCCTCTCTTCCTCCTCCAGTAGTGGATCAGGGTAGTGTCCAGATGCCCTAAGGGATTATGGGTGATGGGGTATTGGCTAAGAATCCAGTTAGAGCAGTGTGGGTGGGGTGGGGAAGCTGCAGTTGTTGTTTATAAACAGACCCCTTGAGCATCGCTGTGTAAAAGTTGTCTCTCTTTATTTGCAGTGCCACCACGTGATCGGCTCTGTCCCTGTCCTCCCCACCCCCTCCTGGATGTGCATCCTCACGCCCAGAGCTCAGAACCCATGGAAGGGCTGGTGGCAGGCCCTGCTTTCTGAACCAGCTGCCCCACATACTGGGGCGGTGAAGGGACACTTTGGGGCGTTGCCCTCAACTCGTTGCTGCCTCCATCCCCAGGCAAGTGGGATTGGCAGCGCTGGCAGATCCATCTCTAGCTGCAAACAGGAACCCAGGAGTCTGGGGCAAGGCTGACCTTGGGGGCGGACACTGCTGTATCCAGGACAATAGGCGCTAATGGGCACAGCCCCACTGCACCAAGGGAGCTTGAAGACAGCTGTCACTGGAGGATCTGGGCAGCGCCATGGGGCCCTCCAGCCTGTCATAAACCCGGCCCCTCCAATACAGTTGAGGGAGTGGTGGTGCCATAGACACGCCCTGGAACTGCACTGGGCCCTGTGCTGGCTCGGGTCTCTCCTCGGCTCGCCGGAAAAGCCAGGGTCGAAGCAGAGGTCATGTTTGCTCCTGCTGCCTGGGACAAAGTCCCCCATGAGGCACCAGGCCAGACCTCCCTCTCTGCCTGCCATGACCTCCTAACCATAGCTGGCGGCCTCCGGGGGTCAGAGCATGAATGGTAAAGGGGGGCTTTTGGGGAGGGGATCCCAGGCAAGCTGTGTGGTCATCTCCCCTCCCTTAGAATCCCTGATGGCTTGAAGTGCCAGCATCTGTCCCTTTCTTCCTTCCTCTCTGCAAAGGGGAGCTGATGACTCACGGCAGGCACATGGTGATCCTGCCCCCCATCCGGTCACAGCTCTGCTGTGCCCCCTTCCTCCCAACCCACTGATCCCCCTGCTATTGTAGACCTGGGGCCTCTCCCCAACAGAGACCAGCGGCTTGTACTAGGCTTCACACTGGCTCTGTGACCTGAGATGGAATTAAACCCATGTCTCTTAAAGGCAGGAGGTGAATTCTGCTGTCACCCAGATCTTCCCTGCCGTCCTGGGTTGTGGCTCAGGGGAAATCTCAAGGCACAAGCCAGTTCTGGTCAATGGTCAGCTCATTTGAGATCTGCTTAACCCATCTGTGAGTTTAACCCTCTGAGACCCGAAGCTCACCTCTACCTGCATCTGGTTACATTATGGTAGCTCTTGAGCCCTGGACTGAGCTCAGGGTCCCATTGTGCAGGGTGCTGTACATACTTCCAGTCAGAGACAGTCCCTCCCTGAAGAGTGCAGAGTCTAAATAGACCTGAGTGGGGAGGGGAAACAGAGGCCTGGAGCAACGCAATGATTCGCCCAAGGTTAGAACCCTAGCCGCTAGGCTGCGCTGCCTCTCTATGCCAGTTTCTACTAGCAGCCTTGGCTGTGATCTTGCCGTTGTGATCTCTTTGGGGGAGGGAGGGTGGCTTCTGTTTGTACAGCACCTAGCTCAATGTGGGGGGGCCTGATGGGGACCTGTCGACGCCATCGAATCATAGGCTTGACATCATTGTAACCAATCCCCATGGGAGGTGAAAACCTGGCAGCTCATTGCGCCCAGCGGCCATCCAGCAGGAGGATGTCAGGGTTCAGGGCTCCGTATCCCTGGCTCCCACAGCCACCTGGCCTGTCCACCCCAGTCACTGTAGTGAAGGTCTCAGTACTCAGCTCTCTTCCCCACCCCAATGAGAGGGAGGGAGGACGGTCGTGCACTTGCCCCTTCAATCGTTAGCAGGGTGCTGGGTGTAACGTGGGCCGCATGCACAAGACCAGGTTATATTAGATCTTCATTAGATCCTTCGCATCAGGAGCCAGGCCCTGGATCGCTTACGCTCCAGCCCCATCACCTGCCCCATTGGGCCTCTTTCCCCACTGGGCTCATTAAAGGAAATAAAACAGTTTTTGGAACCTGCTTGGTGCTCACCAGAGAGAGACAGTGAGTTCTTAGTGGCAGGGAAGCTCTGGGTTTAACCCTTCAGGCACCGGCACTAGAGGGATGGGGAGGAGGTGGATTCTCCTCTGTTCTGCCCAGGTAAGATGGAGTTTACACTGTGGGAGATCGGGATCTGGAGCAGCTGGGGGCATGAGATGGGCGGGATGTTGCTGGAATCAGAATAAGGTCCGGGGCTGCACTAGTGACGGTTCTTTCATGTGGTGCTTGCAGCTTGCCCCGTCCCTCCCCCCATCCTGGTCAGGCGTCATCCCAGTGGAAACCCTCCCATGGCCAGAAATGGCATCCAGTGCGGAAAGCTAGTGGGGCTGAGGCAGGCTGCTAACGTGCATCTAGTGGCCTGGGGAACAGGCCTCAAAGAGCTTAAAATCTAAATCCATGATGGCAGGTGATGATGCTGGGCTAAGAGGAAGGACCGAGGGGAGTGGAACAAGCCCATGGGGGAGCTGTCAGCATGTTCATTCCTATAGGACAATCATCGCTGGGGCACGCAAGGGCAGAATCTCTGTGGGTGTTAACCCCGGTGCCATTCTCCCTCCCTGAGTTTTCGCCTGTAGCTTCAGGATCTCTTTGCTGTTGTACAGTGTCCTTAAACAGCTGCCCTGTTTCACCCCAGAGGTAGCTACATTTTGGGTGGTGGATGAAATGATCTTTGTAGTGACCATTTTTAAAGCACTTAGTATTGGCTGCTGTGGAAGCTTTGCCTTCAGGAGTCCTGACTCCCTGTCAGTTACACTCCAAATGGCGGAACGAATGAGCCTGCTTTTAAATTCTGGCTGCGTTCCAAGGTGACCAGTCCCTATAAATCTCTAATCTGCTCTTAACCATTCATGCCCTTTGTGCCTCTGGGGCGTGGTGAAATTCGATTAGTCAATTTCACTTTGTTTCTGATTTCTCCTTTGTTGATTTGCAGAGGCTGGGGGCCCAACACTGGTTTTGGGGGTGGAGACTTTAAAGTTTTGTCAAACCAGCCCCCTCCCCCAAATAGGGGGAAAGCTGTGTGACATTTTGTAACCCCAGCCTTGAGCAACTCAATTTTTTTTCTTACGGGCCTGGCCCTAATCCTGCTACGGGATTTCAGAAACAAGCCTAATCTGTCCTCTCTAGGTTCTTATTCTGCTCTTATCACCCCAGTATCTGAATGCATTCCAGTCGTGCATTAAATGATGTGACTTCACATCTGTCCAGTGGCTTGTTCTCTCATCTTCTCCCTTGAAGGAGAAGTGAGGGCAGTGGAGTGTCTTGTCGTTTTAGAGGTTCCGGTAGGTCAAAGAAACGCGTCTGAATTTGGGATGGTCCCTGGTTCATGTGGCAGGTAGTTCCAAAGTCTACAACCAGACCCTGAGGAAACTCTGTCTCCTGCACAGGTGAACTTCACCGTGGTGGTAGGTGCCATTGTACCAATGAAGTAGAGTTGTCAGCCATTATCTTTCTGCCAAAGTCGTATGCTCATTTAGATCCCCCTTGGTGCAGGCCATGGAGGCCTTGAAGATGGGAACAGGAACTTGAATTTGGTTTGAAAGGCAGAGGCTCTAAGGAGAAGCATGAGGTTGGAAACTGCGACCCACAAGCTGGCGTGTGTTAGGTTTCTGTAATCACAAATGTTGGGCCTAAAACTTGTCATGTCTCTTTAAGAGCAGTCTTCCCTCTGATTAAGAGACTCAGCTCTCTTCCAGATAACTCTGATCTCTCCTGATTACAGGTCCCTAGAGCCCTGCTGGGCTTTGAATCAGGCTCTGATTTCCCTTCCAGAGAATGGCTTTGTTAACCAGAAAAGGATTACTTGTGGCACCTGAGAGACTAACAAATTTATTTGAGCATTGTTAGTCGCTAAGGTGCCACAAGTACTCCTTTTCTTTTTGCAAATACAGACTAACAGGGCTGCTACTCTGAAACCTTTGTTAACCAGATCTGTGGTCCTAAGTGGTCTGACCTCGTGCATTTTCCTTTCTGTGTATTGGGGTTGATCCCTGTCCCAGGTATTCAAATAATACCTCCTGCTGCTGCATTGGATACAAGAGAACTGGATGCATTGTGATAAGCAAGAGTGCAGTCTAGCGGTCAGAGTAAGGAATGGGAGTTGGTATTCCTGGCTCTGGATGGAGAGTTGGATCCAGCGGTTAGAGCAGGGGACTGAGAATCAGAACTCCTGGGTTCTATTCCCAGCTCTGGGAGAGGAGTGGAGTCTAGTGGTTGGGGGTGGGGAGCTGAGAGTCAGGCTTCTTGGTGCTCTTTTCCATTCTTCCACTTCCTGTGCAACAGTGGGCAAGGTCATGTCTCCCTGCCTCAGTTTCCCTTCCCATAAAAAAGGGAATAGTATCTACCTCCTGGAAGGATTAAGGAGGTTAAGGTTTTGCTCAGTTTGTTGAAAGGTGTTACAAAAGATTAGCAGTATGAAACCATCTCCATTAGCCAGCTATCCTCTGGTGTTTATCCTGGCGCAGGCCAGTGTGTTAGTCTATTGTGTAGATAGACACAGTCAATTAGTTTCATATGCCAGATTTGTGCCATCTGACAAAACTGACATGAATAGAAATGAGTTAATGGGTCTTTAAAGGGGATCTCTCAGCTGAAAGGCCACTGAGCTGGAAAGGAATGGCTACAAAACCTCGGGGTTATTAGAACAAGAGGATTCTAAAAATCCAGATTGCCATTTACTATTTATGAGTTACCGTCAATGGCATGCAGGCTCCTAAAGCCTATAAGCTCTTTGGAAAATGTTACCTTGTTCCCGCTATTGCTCTTTCATAGAAGTTGCTCAGATACTAGGGAGCTGGGCATCCGTATAAAACCCTGAGATAGGTAAGTCTGTCTGCTAAGCAAAGGAAATCTCACTAGTATCAATTTCACTCCTGCTTATAGTCAGTTTCACTCTAGGGCTCTCCTAGCTGCAAGAGGGGTGGGGGACCCTTCGTCTGTTTCAAGTGGGATTTAGTTCAACAATAATTGGAATATTTCAGGATTTGTTTTTAGACAGCATTGGCGGGTTTAACCAAAACTTAAATTTTTGGAGGCCAAATTTGAATTGGCTGCTCGTTAAATGTTTTTTAATTACAGTAGCCCCCAGAGATATTGATTGCAAGCGAGGACTCCTTGTGCCTGGGTTCTGTACAGACCTGAAATGAGCCAGTGTCTGCCCCAAAGAGCTTACAATGGAACTCCCAGAGCTTGCAATTGCTTATACTGGGGGGATCCCCCTGGAAATCAATGGGGCTTAGTGTCAGGGTCTGTCCATACACTCAACTGCGGGATTGGAGCCTCAGTTAACCCTTCGTCCTGCCACAGTGCCGAGAACCTGTAGGATGGCGTCTTAGCCCTGCTGGCGAAGGAGTGAAACTGACCAGTGCGGAGGCACTGTGTACGTTCCTATCCTGCCCTCACTACCGTAGTGTTTAGTCATTTTTCAGTCTATGCCATAAGCAAGGTGACTCCCATCTGTCCCCTGCAGTTCATTCTTTCACCGGGGGAGAGCTGTGTCTGCAGTGGAGGTGTTGGTTTTGGTAGGGTCTTTTTATATATGCCTGTGCTTTGCTGTTTTTATAGTGGAGAAGGTTGATCAGAGGAGGGCACATAGAACTAGGAGGAAGAGGTGGGGAAGTTTGAGATGATCTTTAGATCCTGTGGCAGTCAGTTCCACCGTCTTGGATGGGCTCCCAAAGAAGCTCTAAAAAGAAAAGGAGTACTTGTGGCACCTTAGAGACTAACAAATTTATTAGAGCATAAGCTTTCGTGAGCTACAGCTCACTTCATCGGATGCATTTGGTGGAAAAAACAGAGAGATTTATATACACACACACAGAGAACATGAAACAATGGGTTTATCATACACACTGTAAGGAGAGTGATCACTTAAGATAAGCCATCACCAACAGCAGGGGGGGGAAGGAGGAAAACCTTTCATGGTGACAAGCAGGTAGGCTAATTCCAGCAGTTAACAAGAATATCAGAGGAACTCTGTCTCTCTCACAGACGAGCTTCACCTGGGTGGTAGAAAGTGCCATAGGACTGGAGGAGTGGGGCTGTCAGCCACAATCACCATCCCAGAGTTTTTGGCTCTAGGGTCCCTGGCCCAGGCCCAGGGCTTTGAAGAGAAAGAACGAGACTCTGAGATGATACAGGCCCAAAAAAGGAACAAATTATTGGTGTTGGGCCAAGTGAATTAGAGGCTGGTGGTGCAGAGAAGATTCCTCCATCACTATCTGGGGCTGCCCCCAGTTTATGTAACTGATTAGCAGAGCCTCACAAGTCTTCATAGACCTCCAGAAGAAGGCAGAATGGCTGATCTCCCCTCCCAAGGCATTGATCTGGTGTGGATGATGCCAGGGAAGAACAGTGGGGGGAGAGGTATTGCAGGTCAGGGCAACTGCATCTGTATTTGCCCCTCACAGTCTAGGCAGGGAAGCCACTTAGGCTTCTGGCTCCCAGTCATCACCTCTCTTGGGCAGAGACCTGCGTCTCTCTCCTTCCTGCCTGGGGGATTTCCAGGCTGCACAGCTCCCTGCCTACACTATGAGTTCCCCAGCAAGTCAGACTGCCTGAGCCAGCCTGCTTTGCCCTCCTTCCTCAGAGGCTACAAACAGCACAGTCTCCACGGGTATAAGGTACCACACAGCTGTTAGCAAACACATTGATTCTTAAGGTAAAAGCATTGTAGGGAAAACCTCTTAAAAACCAGCAAAGAACCAACACGCCTGCTAATAAGCTTTCCAAAGATCACCCTGCTTCCAGCCAGGTAACTCACAGGCAGTGGGTTTCTCCTCAAGGAGCGGCTTCCAGCGGCTGAAGTTTTGCATAACCAGAGGCGTAACATTTGCATATCCCTCCCCTTAGAGATTTCCTGGGAAACGTACTTAACTTTAAAAGGCCCCATAGTTTCAGATGGTCCCTCAAAGCCCATAATCCTTCCCTGGGTTTCCATCTGAGATGTCACATACAGTCCCACAATAATACATAACCGCCTGCCTTTGTAATACAATGATTTCCTAAGCTACTTAAACTTAGTTCTGTAAGGTACGGCCAGGATAGTGCAGGAAATTGTCTTCTCTGTCCCGTGTCCATTCAAGGATCCCTCTTCCCCACTCCCTTGGGGCTGGGATTGATGGTGGGAGAAAGTGGCTGGTGAGCCAAGCCTGTTTCTATAAATAATCTGGAGAGAGTAGGAGACAAAGTGAAAGTAGGTCAGATGGACTGAGCGTCTGGGGGAAGCGGATGTGAATTTAATCCCCCGCTGTGGAGCTCCACAGGAGATGGGCTGTGGGGACTAGAGGGTGAAGGGGGTGTGGGCGGTAGTTAGCCAGCACATAGCTGATCCCCAGAACCCTTTCAGGGCTGCCTTGCCCTGTCCTGTGGGATCAGGGGAATCCTCGTAATCTTGGTCTCCTTCCCTCCAGCAGTGAATCAGTCACATCTGTAGGATGTTGTCCTGCTTCGCTGGTGCATTTCAGGTCCTTGCCTAGCCTATTTCTCAGCCCTTTCTTTAGAGCAGGGATGACAGGACTAGAGCACGGTGATGCCGGGTTTCCACAGAAGTGTTGCTATTTAGCGATTAAAGTGGGGGGCTCCTGGGGTTCTGTCCCCAGCTCTGGGAAGGGAGTGAGTTGTAGTGGTGAGAGTGGGGCAGCAGGGAGTTGACTCCTGGGTTGTGCATCAGTGACCCCAAGAACCGCAGCACCCAGATCTGGATCTAGGCTTTTAGCTTGTCCCATCCCTGGAGTCTGAGCACCAATGATCCCTGGGGGAGGCAGTTAACTTTATAAACCTCCGGTGTGGGGGAGACTTGCCTGTGATGGTGGGGGCAGGGATGAGCTCTGGGCTCAAAGCCACCCCCTGCTGCTGCTCTGTGCTTGGCCTTGCTGCCGCAGCCATTCAAATCCCGTGGGCATCTCTTGCACTGTTAAGAGCTGCGGGACTTGACCCTGTCGGGAGCAGCAGGAGGCAGAGAAGATAAAAGGGGTTCTCGGTACTGAATATCCTTCCAGATGCTGCAGATTGCTCCTACTCCCATCCTTCCTCTCCTTCCCATGGTTCTGGGATCTGGCAGGAAGGACAGGGAGCCCAGCTGGTGAAGGAAGATCACCTGGCTGGATGCCAGAGAGCGGGACACTTGGCTGGTCCCAGGCTGCTGCTGTGGAGGCTGTGGCAGGTTGTTTTAACCCCTTTGTGGGCAAAGCCCAACTGGGGTTTGCGACTTTCACGGCTGCCTTCTGCAGATGTGTGTGTGTGTGCGGAGCACCCCCTTGTGGGCTGTTGGTGTCATTCATCTGTGATGCCTGCATGGTTGAGAGAAGGCTACACACAGGCCTCTGCCCTTTGAGCTAAGGGGGAATCTCCTTCCCCTTCACGCCCCTTTGCTGGCAGCCGTAGTAGATCCCGTATCCTCCCATTAGGGCAACTTGATCCATGCATCTTAACGTCATTTGACTGGAGGGTTGTACGAGTGTCTCCTTGTGGGGTGCAGGTTGTGTGTCGAGGGGCGTGGACCAGGCACCCCAAGTGGCATGTTCATCAGGAGGATAGAGGCACAAGTGCATCCCCTTGGTGCTGGAGGCTGCATTAGCCCTCCCTGACGGGGCTGTTCGGTGTGTCCAGGGGCACGGGGTGGGGATGTTGCGGGAGCGCTCCCACATGGACCTCTCTCTAGCCAATCCCACCTGAGCCCCCCTTTGTAGCCAATGAGGCACCACCATCCCGCTGATATGCTTAAAATCCCTGTCCCCTTTGTAACTGTGTGCCTCTTCGCTGAGTGGGGCAGGGGCTGAAAGGGGAGCTCTGTCCACCAGGCTAATATCATAGCAACCCCCCCTCGACTCCTCACACTGCTCCCTCTCTCTTTCCCTTACAGTGGAGGAGTTCTTAGCCAAAGCCAATGAAGACTTCCTCAAGAAATGGGAGAACCTCTCTCAGGTACTGTGCCCACAACCCAGATCACGCCCCCCGCCCCCCACAATCAAGGCCTTTGCAGCCCCAGGCTGATTATTCTGCAGTCACCCCCTGGATCTCTTTCCCCATCACTGAGCCACCTTGCCACCCAGCCTCCTCTGAGGGTCTGGGGGTTGTTTTTGCTCCTGGGGGGCGGGACTGAGAGGACCATGTTACTCTCCCCCCCTGCTCCTCAATCTGCCCTCTGGTGACTGGAGGGCCAAGAACTCTGAAGGTTCAACTCCACTCTGCTGAGGGAGGGGGACCCTAACCATGTGGGACTCCGCCTGATCCAGCCTGTCTCCCACATCCTCCTCCCGAGGCTCCAGCATGGTCATCCAGCCCAGCTCAGCCCCAGATTGGCTCCCCGGGGGGTTGTGCTAACGGAGACCCTGTTCAAAGGGTTTCCATTTGCTGCCTGCGGTTGAGCGCAGTGCCCCAGCGCCCTGGGTCTGTCCCCACTGCAAATCCCGTCTCAGGTGGTTGTGGGTAATTCCTGAGGCAGAGCTGCTGGTCCCTCTGCAGCACTGTCACTTTGCTAGTCCTCTCGAACACCCTGTGTCATTAACGCCATGGCACAGATGAGGAAACTGAGGCCCAGAGGGGAAAGGGACTTGGTTATGGGTATAGGAAGTTGGTGGCAGAACTAGGAAAAGATCTTTTGACTCCTAGTCTCCTGCCCTCTGACCACTACACTTCACTCCCTCTCCTCACAGACCAAGGGCTAGAACCCAGGAGTCCTGACTCCCAGCCCTGCTCCCGCCTCTAACCCACCAGTCCCACTGAATGGAGCTGGGTGGGTCGCCTGCCTGGAACTGGAGTGTGGTTCTGCCCAAGGAATAGGGAATCCCTTGTCTGTGTCTCATTAAAAGTCTACTGACTTCCTTTGGCACCCTCTGCTGGTGCAATGTGACATCTACTTCATATCAATGTTCTCAAGAACAACCCCAGTACAGGGCTAGGGGGTGCTGTGCTGCAGGTAGAGGGGGACTCAGTAGGGGGCGCTCTGCTGTCACAGGTTTCAGAGTAGCAGCCGTGTTAGTCTGTATTCGCAAAAAGAAAAGAAGTACTTGTGGCATCTTAGAGACTAACAAATTTATTTGAAGTGAGCTGTAGCTCACGAAAGCTTATGCTCAAATAAATTTGTTAGTCTCTAAGGTGCCACAAGTACTCCTTTTCTTTCGGCTGTCACAGTCAGTGATGACTCTGGAGGGGCTGCCGTTCTGGTGAGCTATAAAAACCGAAGCTCTGACCAGGGGCAGCTCTACCAATTTTGCTGCCCCAAGCAGTCGCTGCTAAATTGCTGCTGCCGGAACAGCAGTAGAGCTGCCACTGACTTGTCGCTGTGGGACACTGACTGCCACCCCATTCTGAATGCTGCCCCAAGCACCTGCTTGGAAGGCTTATGCCTGGAGCCGGTCCTGGCTCTGACATGGTCATTAAAGATCCCTCCAGTCTTGTAGTGCAAATCCCACTGTCCTGGGCAGGTTCCTTCCTGATGCCCGCAGGACCAGTCTGGCCCCACATCAGGTTTGTTTTCCCCCTTCCAGAACACGGCCAGTTTGGATCAGTTTGATCAAATCAAGACCCTGGGCACGGGCTCATTTGGGAGGGTGATGCTGGTGAAACACAAAGAGACCGGGAATCACTATGCCATGAAGATCCTGGATAAACAGAAGGTGAGACGCTGGGGGCTGCCACAGAGATCTGGCCTGGGGCCGTGGAATCCCCAGTGCAGGGGAGGGATTTGGGGCTGAACCCTGCGTGGGGACGCTGGATAGGAGAGTGTGTGGGAGGCATAGGGGGTGCTGCGCCAGCAGAGGAAGATCTAATGTTGCTACTTCCTTTTCTCTCCCAGGCAGTGCAGATGAAACAAACTGAGCACACCCTCAATGAGAAACAGATCCTCCAGGCCATCAACTTTCCATTCCTCGTCAAGCTAGAGTATTCTTTCAAGGTAGGTGTCCTTCGCTTGCCAGCCCGGCCCTGGGCTCTGTCTGCCCCCGACTTCCACAATCCCCTTGATTTGTTTCCTATTTAAAACCAAAGCTGTGCTGAAGGGGTCGAAGGGCACAGTCTGCATCTCTTGTATCTGAGAACAAACCTTCCTGGCGGGATGTCTGGGATCAGGTTTGGAGCTAAGAAAAATCAGTTTGGATCATTCCCCTTTTGCACTCTCTTCTGTTCTGCTTTTGACTCCAGGTTTTGAAAAGTGATACTTCCCCCCACAACCTGGTCAGTTTTGCTTTCGTTCCTAGTCAGTTTCAGTTTCTGGCTCCCATGTGCTGGCCCTAAGGCATGAGGTCTGGCTTGCGGGAGTCTCAGAGGAAGTCCTAACTTAACTTCATGCACAATTGGCTTTGTGGAGACTTTGAAACCACCGTGTGGGACCGTTTCCTCCTGATGGAGTTTCTGTGAAACTAAAATTCAGGCCCCTGGTGATGGGGCTTGGATCCTGATCATAGAATATCAGAGTTGGAAGGGACCTCAGAAGGTCATCTAGTCCAACCCCCTGCTCAAAGCAGGGCCAATCCCAATTTTTGCCCCAGATCCCTCAATGGCCCCCTCAAGGATTGAACTCACAACCCTGGGTTTAGCAGGCCAATGCTCAAACCACTGAGCTATCCCTCCCCCTACTGAGCTATCCCTCCCCCTATATCCTCTTCCCTGAACCTGGATTTTGGGGCCTGTGAGCTATCATGCATTCCTACAACTACAATACCCACCTGCTGAAGTGAAGAAACAGATTGACAGAGCCAGAAGAGTACCCAGAAGTCACCTACTACAGGACAGGCCCAACAAAGAAAACAACAGAACGCCACTAGCCATCACCTTCAGCCCCCAACTAAAACCTCTCCAACGCATCATCAAGGATCTACAACCTATCCTGAAGGACGAGCCATCGCTCTCTCAGATCTTGGGAGATAGACCAGTCCTTGCTTACAGACAGCCCCCCAATCTGAAGCAAATACTCACCAGCAACCACACACCACACAACAGAACCACTAACCCAGGAACCTATCCTTGCAACAAAGCCCGTTGCCAACTCTGTCCACATATCTATTCAGGGGATACCATCATAGGGCCTAATCACATCAGCCACACTATCAGAGGCTCGTTCACCTGCGCATCTACCAATGTGATATATGCCATCATGTGCCAGCAATGCCCCTCTGCCATGTACATTGGCCAGACTGGACAGTCTCTACGTAAAAGAATGAATGGACACAAATCAGACGTCAAGAATTATAACATTCAAAAACCAGTTGGAGAACACTTCAATCTCTCTGGTCACTCGATCACAGACCTAAGAGTGGCTATACTTCAACAAAAAAGCTTCAAAAACAGACTCCAACGAGAGACTGCTGAATTGGAATTAATTTGCAAACTGGATACAATTAACTTAGGCTTGAATAGAGACTGGGAATGGATGAGTCATTACACAAAGTAAAACTATTTCCCCATGGTATTTCTCCCCCCCCACCCCACCCCCCACTGTTCCTCTGATATTCTTGTTAACTGCTGGAATTAGCCTACCTGCTTGTCACCATGGAAGGTTTTCCTCCTTTCCCCCCCCTGCTGTGGGTGATGGCTTATCTTAAGTGATCACTCTCCTTACAGTGTGTATGATAAACCCATTGTTTCATGTTCTCTGTGTGTGTGTATATAAATCTCTCCTCTGTTTTTTCCACCAAATGCATCCGATGAAGTGAGCTGTAGCTCACGAAAGCTTATGCTCTAATAAATTTGTTAGTCTCTAAGGTGCCACAAGTACTCCTTTTCTTTTTGCGAATACAGACTAACACGGCTGCTACTCTGAACCCTGTATGTAGGGGGGAGAGCAAAGGTAGTTGTGCCTTAGAGCTCCACAGCACCCCCTGTGGCTGACCTGATTAAAGAGGGGCTGGTTCTGAAGAGAGACCTGTCTCCTCGTCTGTAATCCTGCGGTTAGTGGGTTGTAGCGACAAAGAGTCGCCAGCTCAGAGGAGGCTGCAGGATAAATTGAAGCCCCTGCGGGAGCCTGGAGACTAGGGTGATGGACGTGTTAGCAGTAGGCAGTGCTGGAAGGGTCATTTTCTTGGGGGCCCCTCATCGTTCCAGGTTTAAATAGCTTTGATCTCTGGCCCCTTGTCCGCAGAAGCTGCTACAATGGAAATGTCCCACCTGCTCCGTGCCAGCAGCTTGGGGCTGGGCTACGTCGCTCTCGAGTGACACAGGAGCACTGGGGCCAGCGGCTGCTGTCACATAGACTGGCTCGCTGAGCCAGTCGCTTCTCCTACGACAGCGTAAAATAAATACCCCGCGGGTGTAACTGTGGGAGAACTTCACTGAAATCAATGAGACTGCTCTGGATTTATCCCACTGAGCTAGGAGTCTGACCTGGTACGTGCTGACTGGGCGTTGGGGCCTGTCTCATTGGTAGAGGGTCAGGAAGTCCCATGTCACAGCCCAGAACGGCCTGAGCAGGGAGATCAAAGATGGTCTGCCTTTGTCCCCTTCGAGGACAGCAGGGGTCAGGCATTGTTCCCCATACGCTCTAGGGCACCCACCTTTATCCTGGTCCTGGGATGGCTCAGGGGGTCACCTCACACTCCGTGGGTTTGCAGGGTCTTTTCCTTGTGAAAGAGCCTCACACAGTAATATCCTTAACCTCTATTAACAGTTACCAGAACAGAATACACCTGCTCCACATACAGTGCCCATCACTCCGAATAAGGCAGACCAACTTTCCCTGCTGGCCAGTCGGGATCAGGTCGTCCTGGGACTCCAGCTTCATCCCGGTTTCATTGGCAGGGTGTTGAGGTCTGATATTGGTCTGTGTCCTGGAGCTGGTTCCAAGAACTTCCTTTTGGACCCCAGTTTATGTAGTGAAACTTGAGTCCTGTTTAGCTCTACCTTAACCCATCATTTTACGGAAGTATTACAAACTAATTTTGTGACCAATCCGAACATAGTGTGAAACAATTCTTTACGCAGTCGGATCCCACCACCTTAGTTGATGTACACCTAGCAAAATTAGTTATGTAACAGAAACAATCAAAGAACCAGACAGAAAGCAGACAGATAAACAATAGAGAAGTGAGGACCAGCAAGGGAAAACAATAAAGAAGTAGAGATTTCACACCCGCACGGCTGATAAGTGATTCCTTTGAACATCCTAAGATCTGTTTCTTTGCCTGGTGATGGTGGGTCCTAGTAGAACAGAATCGCCTTCTGAACAGCCCGATATTACCTTGTTCTGATATAATTTAGCTGGAATGTGAGGATGTGACTTTCTGCTTCTTGGCTGCTGGCTCCTGCTCTTCTAATGTGGCTGCCGAAAAAGGTCTCTGACCGTCCAGCATGGGGAGCTGTGCCCATGCCCCGGCTGGACCCTCTCTCCAGGGCTAGCTGGAAATTGACCCTGGGCTCGAGGGCAGGGGCAGTGGTCTCCGCTGGCTTGTGTGTGGGTGCTTAGAGCTCATGTTCTCATCACTGAGCCAGGTCAGCTTTCACTAGCAGAATGTTTCAGAGGGGCAGCCGTGTTAGTCTGTATCAGCAAAAACAATAAGGAGTCTTTGTGGCACCTTAGAGACTAACAAATTTATTTGGGAATAAGCTTTTGTGGATAAAACCCACTTCATCAAATACAAGGAGTGGAAAATACAGCAGAGAGGGAAAATACACAGCCCCCCAACCTGAAGCAAATACTCACCAGCAACTACACACCACACAACAAAAACACTTAACCCAGGAACCAATCCCTGCAACAAATCCCGTTGCCAACTCTGTCCGCATATCTATTCAAGGGACACCATCATAGGACCTAACCACATCAGCCACACCATCAGGGGCTCGTTCACTTGCACACCTACCCATATGATATATGCCATCATGTGCCAGCAATGCTCCTCTGCCATGTACATTGGCCAAACCAGACAGTTTCTACGCAAAACAATAAATGGACATGTTAGAGAGCTTATTCCTTCACTCTCCCAGTTCCCTGGCCCTTCTCGCATGAACAGAGAGCAACAATACCCGAAGTCCAAAGGTGCAAACAATTTGATGTTTATTGGGGTGAACTTCCAGCAAGCTTAAATCCAAGTTGCTTTTTCCTTATTCTCAAATCCCAACTTACTTCTTGTTTGCCCCTAATATTTATAGTAATATTCTTAGCTATACCTTAACCAATCATTCTACTGAAATTTACCTAACCAATCCTAACATATTGTAACATGATTAGCTAATCAATTATATCCCACCACCTGAATTAGTTTACACCCAGCAAAATTAATTATACAGCAGACAGAAGCAATCAGAGAACCAGACAGAGACCATGCAAATAAACAATAGCAAAGTGGGAACTATAATGACAAAACAATACAGAAGTGAGGATTTCACAACTACATCTATAAAGACATAAGGGTTTCCCAGCTGTGTCTATTGATAAGTGAGTTCTTACCAGACAGAAAACTATCAAACTAAATTTCCTTTTACATTTTCTAGGCTCTTCCCTTTCTCTGGTGGTGACAGATCGGATCACCTTCCTAACAGCCCCATATTGACTAGTTTGGAATGTGAGGATGTGACCGTTCGCTTCCCAGCTTATGGCTGCCTCTGCTGCTTAGCCAAAGCCATTGGCGTAAGAACAGGGCCTCAGACTGTCACAGTGAGGGAAGACCCTTACACAGATTCTTTCATGTATACCTCTATTACTAGCTAAATGATAAACATATACCTAAATTCTTAAAATATAGGCCTTTACAGGCAGGCCTGAATATCTATATCCTAACAACACAAATCTGACATCAAGAATTATAACATTCAAAAACCAGTAGGTGAACACTTCAGTCTCCCTGGACACTCAATAACAGACTTAAAAGTGGCAATTCTTCAACAAAAAATCTTCAAAAACAGACTCCAACGAGAAACTGCAGAACTGGAATTACTTTGCAAACTGGACACCATCAAATTAGACCTGAATAAAGACTGGGAGTGGATGGGTCACTACAAAAACTAATTTCCCCACTGCTGATTCTCACACCTTCTTGTCAATTGTTTGAAATGGGCCACCTTGATTACATTGAACTCATTAGCACTATAAAAGTGATTTTTTCGTCCCTTCTTGTCAACTGTTGAGAATAGCCCACTAGCGGAATGGCTTTGTTGGGCTCAGAGGAGTTACTTTGCAGCGGTGTGGGAGAGGGAAGCCAGCCTGGTCAATTTCACATACTGCTTTTGAGAAAAAAGAACAGGAGTACTTGTGGCAACTTAGAGACTAACAAATTTATTTGAGCATAAGCTTTCGTGAGCTACAGCTCACTTCATCGGATGCATGCAGTGGACAACTCACTTCATCGGATGCATGCAGTCCACTGCATGCATCTGATGAAGTGAGCTGTAGCTCACGAAAGCTTATGCTCAAATAAATTAGTTAGTCTCTAAGGTGCCACAAGTATTCCTATTCTTTTTATTGATACAGACTGACACAACTGCTACTCTGAAACCTGCTTTTGAGAAGTTTCACTTCCTGCTCTGCTCCTTTGGCTGTCAGACCTGGCAGCAGGTTGGGTTTCCCCTTTGGGGAGACATCAGAGCTGGGAAATCCCTCTTGGGCCCGCCCATCCCTGCCCCTACACCGGTGATGGGGGAGGGGTTGAATTTTCTAGGGCTCTGGTACTAAATACTCCAAGCAAATAAAACTCGTGCCCTCTCATTAGTGAGTCTGTTCCCCTGCTGCGTCTGTGCAGCAATTCCCACTGCAGGTTTGTGCCTGGGACCTTCGGCACCAAGCACAGCCCCTCTGGCCCTTGAGCCAAAGGAGTAACAGCAGCAGCTGGCTGCAGTAGTAGGCTGTTATCTCCCAGACAGCAGGTGCACTGCATTGTGTGCTATGAGGAAGCCAGGCTAGTGCATCAGGCTCCCTTGAGGAGTGTGGGGTTAGTGCCCTGAAAAGGATGGGGCTAATGAAGGAGCAGGGGTGCGGTGAGCTGCTTCATCCCGATGTTGCAGGCACTGACGGGGGGCCGGAGGGCTCCTTCCCTTGCACTCAGTTTCTGCTGCATTTCCTTCTAAGATAACTCCAATCTGTACATGGTGAAGGAATACATCCCAGGCGGGGAGATGTCATCCCACCTACAGCAGATCAGGAGGTTCAGGTGAGCGTTTCCACGGGAGCCAATATTAGGGACAGCGTTGCTAATGGTTAGAGCTGGGTCCTAATCCTGCCTCTGCCATTCACTCCTTGTGGAAAGGGGGGAGAATCACTCTGTGCCTCAGTTTCTGCAGCTGTAAATTTGGGATTTAGTTCAGTAGAGAACTAGACCTTTTATCCACTAGCAGCATCTGCAGCGATGCTGGCTTTGATCCTCATGCTGCAGGGCGTGACCTGATCCCCAGCTGGGCTGGTCAGGAAGGGATTCCCCATGGGGAGAGCTGCCGAGATCTTCTGCCAGCATGAGCCACAGTCAGTGGCAGGGATGCCAGGGCTAGATGGGGCCAGGTTGGATGGAGCTGGAGGTCCATGGGGGTGTGTGTTGGGGCTAGGGTGGAGATGCTGGTCTGGGAGGGGTTTGCCAGGCTGGGTGGAGTCAGGGGTCTAGCAATGGTGGGTGGGATGTGTGGGCTGGGGCACATGGGGCCACCAGGCCTAGAAGGGTTGGGGCATCTTGCCTGGGGTTGCCTGAGTAGATGGAGTCAGGGATCTATAAGGAAGGTGAAGCAGCCGCGGAGACAGGTGAAGGGAATGGGGAGCGATCAGAAAGAAGGCGCCACCTGCTGCGGTGCTTTCACTCCCCTAGCGGCCCTCCGGCAGCCAGGCCTCACTCGCGCCGGGTGTCTTCGGTACTGAAGCTCCTGCCGCCCAAGGGCCGCTGAAGACCCGCAGCAGGTGGCGCTTTCTTTTTTTATCGCCAAGACATTCAAAAGGCACCACTTGTGCTCAGTGAGGGAGGGGCCGCTCCCCCGTTCACCCCCTAGCTACGCCACTGAGGTGAAGGTGGGGGCGGCAGGGGGCTGAGGATGCTGGGCTGGCTGATCGGGGGTGGATCTGGCCCGGGATGCCCATGTTCTCCTCCCACCTCATTGCAGTGAACCTCGCGCCTAGTTCTACGCTGCTCAGATTGTCCTGACCTTTGAATATCTGCACTCACTGGATCTCATCTACCGAAACCTGAAGCCAGAGAATCTCCTGATAGACCAGCAGGGCTACATCTTGGTGATGCCCCTCCCCCACTCCTTCCCGTCCCCATCCCAGCGCTGGCTCCTGGCTCCCTGCCGTGGTCTCCTCCCTGCCCAAGTCTCTCCCTGCTGCCATCCCCTTCCCAAAGCCAAGATACCCCCAAAAACGTAACACGGATAGAATATATCCATCCTCTGCTCCCCCCCCCCCCATTCCCCTCCTGCTATCACAGCCTCCAGGCTGATCCAGCTTCTCCCCTCTCTGGATTTTGGCTCCAGGTGGCGGATTTTGGTTTTGCCAAGCAGGTGAAAGACCAAACCTGGACTCTGTGTGGGACCCCGGAATATCTGGCCCCCGAGATCATCCTCAGCAAGGTGAGCTGGGGAGGGCCTGTCTGCTGCCTGATCTCTAGCTGATCCCTGGCCACCAGATGGTTCCTCCCACCCCCCAAATGTTCGGTGCATGACCCCAGCCTGCTTTCTCCGGGCAGGGTTATAACAAAGCTGTGGACTGGTGGGCTCTGGGCATCCTCATCTACGAGATGGTGGCTGGTTACCCCCCATTCTTCGTGGACCAGACAGTTCAGCTCTATGAGAAATTGCCTCTGGCAAGGTATTTGGGCTGTGAGAGGGGACACTTGTGTGATTTTGTGGGGGTGGGATTTCGCCAGCAAAAGGGGGATGCCAAGTCTCAGCGACTGATCAGAGATGCTTACACGCACCCCACACATGCTCATGCCCTCCCATGCTCCCCAAATCCCCAACACATGGGTATCTTCCCTGTCATGTACCCCATTCTCCCTGCACTCCAACACATAGACCCTCCCTTCCCACGTACTCCTGTTCTCCAACATATGGACATCCTCCCCATTGTGTCCCCCAGTCCTACGCCCCACACATGGGCCCTCCCTTACCATGTACCCTATTTCTCCAACACATGGACTCCATTCCCCACCCCACCACCATTGGGCTCCCTGTAACTCCTGGAACAGATGCTTTTGGTTTTCTTATACACTGTCGTGAATTGCAAAACTCCATAACTCTGCTATTTCGCAAGACTAAATGTTCCTTAAAAACATCAGTGACCTCCAGGCACTGGTAGAGCACTCATCACCATAGTAACCATAATATTCCTATAATATTTCTCTGCCCACTCCAGTGTCTTCTCGCCAAGGATCTCAAAGCAGTCGTGTCGGACACGGTCAGCTTTAAACTTAGTGGGGTTTTAAAAAAGCAAAGTTGTGTGGCCTAGTGGGAACTCAACAAACCTGGGTTTTGTTCCCGGTTCTCCTACCAGCCTGCTGGGTGACCTTGGGCAAGTCACATCTCCCTGTGCCTCTGTTTCCCCTATGTAAAATGAGGATAGTGATGTGGCAGCCCTGCTTTGAGATCTGTGGAGGAAAAATGCTCAATAAGAGCTGGGGGGCTGCTGCTAATTAACCATTTCATCTCCTGTGTCATCCCTCAGTAGCCCCCCCACCCCTCCACTTCTTGTCCACTCATTGTCCTGGAGAGTTTTTAAAGGGCTTTTTATTTATTATTAGGTGTATTATAATAGTGCCTACAAGCCCCAGTCATGGGTCAGGACCCCATTGTGCTATAGGGCCGTGCATTACTAGGTGTATTATGGTAATGCCTAGGTGCCCCAGGTGTAGCCCAGGATCCCCCTGTGCTAGGGACTGTACATTACTAGGTGTATCTATGAATCTAGCCATGAGGGCAGGGCAGACCTCTGTCTCTCCTCTCCACCCCAGGTTTGGTTCCCGTCTTACTTCAGCTCGGACCTGAGGGACCTGCTCCGGAACCTGCTGCAGGTGGACTGCACCAAACGCTTTGGCAACCTCAAGAACGGGGTCAACGACATCAAGAACCACAAGCTACTAGATCGCATGCCCTGATTCTCATGGGTGACTTTAATTTTCCTGATATCTGCTGGGAGAGCAATACAGCGGTGCATAGACAATCCAGGAAGTTTTTGGAAAGCGTAGGGGACAATTTCCTGGTGCAAGTGCTAGGGGAGCCAACTAGGGGGAGCGCTTTTCTTGACCTGCTGCTCACAAACCGGGTAGAATTAGTGGGGGAAGCAAAAGTGGATGGGAATCTGGGAGGCAGTGACCATGAGTTGGTTGAGTTCAGGATCCTGACGCAGGGAAGAAAGGTAAGCAGCAGGATACGGACCCTGGACTTCAGGAAAGCAGACTTTGACTCCCTCAGGGAACAGATGGCCAGGATCCCCTGGGGGACTAACATGAAAGGGAAGGGAGTCCAGGAGAGCTGGCTGTATTTCAAGGAATCCCTGTTGAGGTTACAGGGACAAACCATCCCGATGAGTCGAAAGAATAGTAAATATGGCAGGCGACCAGCTTGGCTTAATGGTGAAATCCTAGCGGATCTTAAACATAAAAAAGAAGCTTACAAGAAGTGGAAGCTTGGACATATGACCAGGGAAGAGTATAAAAATATTGCTCGGGCATGTAGGAAAGATATCAGGAGGGCCAAATCGCACCTGGAGCTGCAGCTAGCAAGAGATGTCAAGAGTAACAAGAAGGGTTTCTTCAGGTATGTTGGCAACAAGAAGAAAGCCAAGGAAAGTGTGGGCCCCTTACTGAATGAGGGAGGCAAGCTAGTGACAGAGGATGTGGAAAAAGCTAATGTACTCAATGCTTTTTTTGCCTCTGTTTTCACTAACAAGGTCAGCTCCCAGACTGCTGTGCTGGGCAACACAAAATGGGGAAGAGATGGCCAGCCCTCTGTAGAGATAGAGGTGGTTAGGGACTATTTAGAAAAGCTGGACGTGCACAAGTCCATGGGGCCGGACGAATTGCATCCGAGAGTGCTGAAGGAATTGGCGGCTGTGATTGCAGAGCCCTTGGCCATTATCTTTGAAAACTCGTGGCGAACGGGGGAAGTCCCGGATGACTGGAAAAAGGCTAATGTAGTGCCCATCTTTAAAAAAGGGAAGAAGGAGGATCCTGGGAACTACAGGCCGGTCAGCCTAACCTCAGTCCCTGGAAAAATCATGGAGCAGGTCCTCAAAGAATCAATCCTGAAGCACTTAGAGGAGAGGAAAGTGATCAGGAACAGTCAGCATGGATTCACCAAGGGAAGGTCATGCCTGACTAATCTAATCGCCTTTTATGATGAGATTACTGGTTCTGTGGATGAAGGGAAAGCAGTGGATGTATTGTTTCTTGACTTTAGCAAAGCTTTTGACACGGTCTCCCACAGCATTCTTGTCAGCAAGTTAAGGAAGTATGGGCTGGATGAATGCACTATAAGGTGGGTAGAAAGCTGGCTAGATTGTCGGGCTCAACGGGTAGTGATCAATGGCTCCATGTCTAGTTGGCAGCCGGTGTCAAGTGGAGTGCCCCAGGGGTCGGTCCTGGGGCCCGTTTTGTTCAATATCTTCATAAATGATCTGGAGGATGGTGTGGATTGCACTCTCAGCAAATTTGCGGATGATACTAAACTGGGAGGAGTGGTAGATACGCTGGAGGGGAGGGATAGGATACAGAAGGACCTAGACAAATTGGAGGATTGGGCCAAAAGAAATCTAATGAGGTTCAATAAGGATAAGTGCAGGGTCCTGCACTTAGGATGGAAGAATCCAATGCACCGCTACAGACTAGGGACCGAATGGCTCGGCAGCAGTTCTGCGGAAAAGGACCTAGGGGTGACAGTGGACGAGAAGCTGGATATGAGTCAGCAGTGTGCCCTTGTTGCCAAGAAGGCCAATGGCATTTTGGGTTGTATAAGTAGGGGCATAGCGAGCAGATCGAGGGACGTGATCGTTCCCCTCTATTCGACACTGGTGAGGCCTCATCTGGAGTACTGTGTCCAGTTTTGGGCCCCACACTACAGGAAGGATGTGGATAAATTGGAAAGAGTACAACGAAGGGCAACGAAAATGATTAGGGGTCTAGAGCACATGACTTATGAGGAGAGGCTGAGGGAGCTGGGATTGTTTAGTCTGCAGAAGAGAAGAATGAGGGGGGATTTGATAGCTGCTTTCAACTACCTGAAAGGGGGTTTCAAAGAGGATGGCTCTAGACTGTTCTCAATGGTAGCAGATGACAGAACGAGGAGTAATGGTCTCAAGTTGCAATGGGGGAGGTTTAGATTGGATATTAGGAAAAACTTTTTCACTAAGAGGGTGGTGAAACACTGGAATGCGTTACCTAGGGAGGTGGTAGAATCTCCTTCCTTAGAGGTTTTTAAGGTCAGGCTTGACAAAGCCCTAGCTGGGATGATTTAACTGGGACTTGGTCCTGCTTTGAGCAGGGGGTTGGACTAGATGACCTTCTGGGGTCCCTTCCAACCCTGATATTCTATGATTCTATGATTCTAAGTGGTTTCCTACCACTGACTGTATCGCCATCTACCAGAGGAAGGTAGGAGGGCGGCAGTGAGCAGAGGAGAGCCTGGGTAACTCCCACCTGGTGCAGCCTCCATCAGCAGGAATTGAACCTGGGATCATCCGTGCCCAGGCCTCTAGGAGCGCTTTGGTTACTGGGACTCTGTAGCAGGGTGTTGTGGCTGGGTCCAACCATTAGGGGGAAATATGCTCACCCAGCATTGGTTTAAAGTCGGGAGCCCTCAGTCACCTGTTTGTAACATGGTGGCAAAAGCAAGGTCTTGTTCCCACACCCTGAGGATAATAGCCTACTTCTGCTGCTGCCCGCTAATGGCGTTATTCCTCCATGTCTGGTGGGAGAGGGCTGGGCTGAAGGTCCTGAGTAAAACCCTCCTGATGATGCAAGTGGGGGCTCTTACGGGGATCCAAGTAGCTCAAGATCCCCTGTCCTTCCCTGATTGCAAAGTGAGAAGAGGGGGTTCTGGCTAGATAAAAGAGGGTTTGAGGAGGTGCTGATCTGCATCCCTCACCTGATTGCTAAGGGACCCGATCCTGTATCCCTTAAGGGTGCTGGGGGCCCGCATCTTGGGCTGTTAAGGAGGGTGCTGGGGGTCCTGATCCTGGGCTCCTAAGGGGGGGTCATGGGCTCCCCCTTCTGTGATTGCAAAGTGTGCAGGTTTTTGGCTGGATAGTAGGTGGGGAGGCGGGGCTGAACCTTGCCTGCCTTGTTAGCAAAGTTGGGGCCTGACTGTGCGCCCCTAGCAGACCCAGGAGTGGCAGGGGATGGGTAATACAAATGTTGATCCTTCACCTCGTCCCCAACCTCCCCCCACTCCCTTCGCAGGTGGAAGCTCCCTTTATACCAAAGTGCAACGGCCCCAGCGACACGAGTAACTTGGATGACTGTGAGGAAGAGGAGATCCGGGTCTCCAGCACTGAGATATGTGCCAAGGAGTTTGAGGAGTTCTAGGGCGAGCGGCCCCCCTGGGAGGGTGCGCACGGAGCAGGTGGGGGCGGGGTTGGATTTGATCAAGAGAAAGACCCGAGTTCCTTGCCTGTGTGTTTTATTTTTGTGGGTGGGGGGTAGGGATTTGCCTGGGTCTGCTTTGGTGGGGAGCGGGAGACCCCTTATTCTAAACCTGTACCCTCCCCCCTCCCACTAAAATCCCCCTTTCCCACAAAGAAGCTTGAGATTCCCATCTAGAGGGTGAGGATATCATCTGCCCCGCCCTGGGAAACACATCTGTGTCCTCCAACAAAACTTGTTTCACTGGAAAAAAAAACAACCCCCCCAGCCCCCACTTCCTCTTTAACAGTGTGCTTTGTTGTAAACATATTTGAAACAATTACCAATAAAGTTTTGTTTAAAAAAAAAATCAGACTGGCGTGTGGGCTGTTCGGCTCCAGGGGACAGTTGTCGTGGCCGTGATGAGCCGGGAGCTGTTCCTCTCCCCGGAGGCCCAAGGAGTTCAGGGATGTAGCGGGGAGGCCGGCGGCCGCCATAAGCGGGACCTGAACTCGCCTGGAGCTGGAAGCCCCAAGGGGCGAGTTTCCGCGCGTAAATGGGGAGGTGGCCTCTGGCCAATGGATAAACGGGCATCGCAAGCAGCAGCGGAGAGGTTATTTTATCTCGGTGTCTGGCGGGGGGGCGACAGCTGCTGGATGGCCAGGTCTGGTGCCCACAATTCGAGAAGGAAGGGGAAAAAATGGCAGAGAGTTGCCATGAGAATGATTAAATGGGGGGTAACCTGCCTTATGCTGAGAGGCAAGGAGCTTCTTAAAGTGAAGGTTAAGGGGTGCCGTGATCTCTGTCTCGAAGTACCTCCGTGGGGAATAAAACTATGATAATGGGCTAGTCCTGCTAGCAGACAAAGGCCTAAGGAGAACTAGTGGCTAGAAGCTGAAACTAGAAACATTCAGACAGGAAAAAAGGGCAGATTTTGGGTTGGGGGAGGGGGTGTAATTAGCCGTTGGAACAATTCACCAAGCATCGGGTGGATTCTTCATCACTGACGCTGTTTAACTCGAGATGGGAGGTTTTTATAAACGATCAGCTTCAATTCCAACAGGAGTTGATTCAGGGAAGTCCTGTGGCCTGTGTTACACAGGTCAGAGGAGGTGCTCACAGTGGTCCTGTCTGAATCGATAATCTAGCCTTATGAGGCCAGGGCAGGAGAGGTGAACAGCCAGGCCGACCCAGGTGTGCAGCAGTGCCGTGCGCTAGCAGCGGGGGGGGATTGCCAGAAGCAGAATACTTTCCTCTAAATGTGGATATGTGCACACCTTCCTTACTGCAGGGGAACTCCTGCCATGTGTGTGCATCTGCTTCCAAAGGGGATCAGGTAATAAGATGCCAGCTAATTCCCGGTGTGGTGGGGGGGAGAGAGGAAACCCCTATGAATGAAAGGCAGTTTATCAGGAATAAAATGAAAGTGATGAGCCCTTCTGTACAGCCCCTCGCACAAGGGG
This sequence comes from Dermochelys coriacea, assembly GCF_009764565.3. Classification (NCBI taxonomy): domain Eukaryota; kingdom Metazoa; phylum Chordata; order Testudines; family Dermochelyidae; genus Dermochelys; species Dermochelys coriacea. Next base: position 9,326,199 of record NC_050087.2, read on the forward strand.
GTTCCAAGCGCAATCGGGCTGGAAACTGATTGTGTTTTGTGAGAGAATTTGAGAGTTTCAAATTTGTTCCCATTCTACACTGGAGTGAGTCAGAGCAGGACCTTGCTTTTCCACAGCAGAGGTGAGTGCCCAAACCACTGGGTTACTGTGGGGTCTTGTTTTGACCTGAGAAACCTTTCAACTTGTCCTTGAAAAGTTTTGTTGTCTATAAATCAGCATTTTCTGGCGATAAAACTGCCCCGCTCTGCTTCTGGGCACCATTGCCTGTACAAAGGAACCCGGCTGAAATTTTTTAATGTAACCTTCATATTGTTACTCGTAGCAACCTTTGTGCTTTGGGCACAAGGCTGACAGGATTTGTGTGTGGGGATTTTTTTTTCTTCTTAAGGCACCAGTCACCAAATCATGTGAGCCTCCCCAATTTGATTAAAAAGCAATCAGGGCTTGTCTGCATGGGGAAATTTGACTGGAGTCACTATGTTCCACTGTAGCTCTTTCTGTTAATTTCCTCAGGTGGAAAACCCCTCCCTGTCTAGCCTTCTTCACTGCAGAGAAAAGCTTGAACCAGGTGACCTTTTAAAAGTCCCCATAGCAGGAAGTAAATAAAAACACCCTGCCAAGTATTTATAAAATCTCATGATTTTGAAGCCAATCTCAAGATTTGGTTAGAGGCCCATCGTTATTTTTCACCGGTCGGGGTCGGCATCGCTGCAGCGACAGGAGCCAGGCAAATAGCCTTCCTAGTTTGCCCAGTTTATACTTTGCAGCATTTTTTCGGATCTCTGTTGCTGTCTGGCTATGGGCAGATCTCCCTGTTTGTTTGGTGTGGGTCTTACATGAGTGGAGGGCCTAAACAGTGTGTAAAAATTGGCAGAGCATTTTGGGGTGGGGGCTGGCATTGGACCTAAGCTACTTTTAGTTCCTTTTTTAAAAATCACTGAGATTGCATGTTGACTGTCTTTAATGTGTATGTCAGGTATTATTCCCCTCTTACAGAGTGCAGCACACACAGAACCCAGGCGTCCTGGTGTCCAGCCCCACCCCAAACCACTGGACACCACTCCTCTCCCACCACTGGAAATAGAACCCAGGAGTCTGGATTCTCCAAGTCCTTTTCTCCACCCCGCCTACGTCGGCTACATCTGTACAGATTGTCCCTGTCCACCATTTTGGATGCCTTCCATGATTAGCGAAGCACGGTGGCTTTAAGCATGGCCCCTCCTAATCCACCCCCCATGTCAGAGGGCATAGGACTGATCCTGTGACTGGCTACTATTTCCAGCAATGCCAAGGGACCATGTTCTAGTGGTTAAGGTGGGGTGCATGAGTGTGGGGGTGGGGTTGTGTGCTGGGACTCCTGGGTTCTATTCCCAGCTCTGGGACGGGATCTACTGAGTAAGGCCAGAGTAGCTGGAGCTGGGGGTCAGGACTCCTGGGTTCTAGAGGGGAGTGGGCTCTGGAAGTTAGGGTCGGGTGGGGCTTGGAAGTCAGGACTCCTGGGTCCTGTGCCACTAACTGTGTGACCTGAACCCTTCTCTCTGCCTCATTTCCCCATCTATAAAGTGATGATAACCAAGGCTGCTGTTCTCACTCCAGTCCCCCCATTGACCCCACTTCCTTCATCGTGCCTGGCTGGAGCCTCATACCCCAAGATGTCCTGCACGGAGCTGTGCCTGGTACCATCCCTCACGCCAGGGGCCGTTGGTTGAGGCTAGTAGCCAGATAAGAAACTAGATCCTCAGCTGGCATCAGTCGTTCACCTCTGTGGACTCTAAGGGAGTGGTGCCGATTGACACCAGGTGATGCCAGTGGCATGATGTCAATTGGGAATCTGGGCCCAGGCTATTTGAGAGCCAGGTCTGACTGCCAGGTAGCTCCAGAGCTGCAAATCCAACCCAACAGGCATGGGGCTGCACAATCGGGGCGAACGGCTGAGTGGCATTTTCAGCTGGCGCCGGCCAGCCGTGCAGAGGGAAAGCGGCTGCTGTCGGTCTGCCAGCTGGGCTGCAAAATCCTGCCAGCGGGGGAGCAGGCAAGCGGCAAGGGCCCTTAAGGGCTTTCAGGCTTTTGCTGCCACAGTCCTGGGCCCTGGCAGCTGTCTGGGACTTGGGCCCTGTGTCTCACCAGAAATGTGCCCCCCCGCTTAGGAGTTCAGGCTCCCTGGCTCATTTGGGCCTGGCTGTAACTAACCAGGCCGCAGCCAAGAGAGCTAATGCAAGTTGCTTGCCTCAGAGGCTATGGTGGCCCATCTGCTGGGGGCCAGAATGAACTGCAGCCAGGGGGCCCCTGAGGCAGCAGAATGGGGGGGCAGCGGGTCAGAGTTCAACTGCTACGAGCAGCGCCCCCTAGGGCAGACAGGCGCCTGTGTCCCATTCCCATCCCCCACCAGACGGGCGCCCCCTAGAGGAGAAAGGCTCCGTGCTCTATTCCCCACCCCTCTGAGCCACCCTTGCTTAGCTGGCCCCGCTCTGAATGGACCCAGGGTCACTTCGCCCAGACCCTGAGCCCCTGGTTGTTGAGTGCGGGGCAGGGGGGTCATGGAAGCACCCCATGACCTCCCCCATCCCATAAAGGGGCGACCAAGCCTCCACCACTGCCGCTCTGCAGAGCCACCAAAGCCAGCCGCAAGCGGGGACATGGCCCGGCTCCCCGTGCGGGAAGTGGGGTGATGGGGACTAGCTCAGCCCCTCGGAAGGGGGCAGCGACTGCGGCGGGATGGAGTCGGCTGCTGGGAGGTAGGGGCAGGTTTGGGGGAGGGGGCAGGAAGGGGACAGGGAAGAGTTTGCTGTGGGTCGCGGGGGAGGGGACCTGGGGGGATGAATGCTGGGTGGGGGTGGAGATGGGGATGGGTGAGCGGTGAGGACTGTTGTTGGGGGTCAGAAAGGCAGGGGTGAGGGGCTGAGCTGGACGGCGGAGTGCCGGGACACACGCAGGACTCGGAACTCGCCGGCTCCACCTTAAGCGGCCGGGGGAAGGGAGGTTGCGGGCAGCGGCGCCTCCTTAAGCCGCGCGAGGGGCTGCGGGTCCCGGGCGGCGGCGCGTGCGGCGGGGAGGGAGGGGCTCGCGCTGCCTGCCCGGGACCAGCCCGCGCGCCACCGACTCCAGCTGCAGCCGCGGCAGCGCCCGGGGAGCCCGGCCGGGGGATCGCGCCCGGGGAAGGAGGAGCGACTCCGCGCGGGCAGGGGGCGGCGCGCCGAGCCGAGCCGGTGCAGCGGGGAGCGCCAGCGGCGCCGGGACCGTGCAGCCGCCCGCAGAAGGCCCGCCGAAGGAGCCGGTGCAGCGGGCGCAGCCCCCGGGGGAGGGGAGGCAGCGAGGCGGTAGCGGCCCCGGCCGGGCGAACGAGGAGGCGGCGGCATGGCCGGGCCCCCGCCGCCCCCGCCGGGGCAGGAGGCGCCCCGCTATCAGGAGTGGATCCTGGACACCATCGACTCGCTGCGCTCCCGCAAGGCGCGGCCGGACCTGGAGCGCATCTGCCGCATGGTGCGGCGGAGACACGGGCCGGAGCCCGAGCGCACCCGGGCCGAGCTGGAGAAGCTGATCCAGCAGCGGGCGGTGCTGCGAGTCAGCTACAAAGGCAGCATCTCCTACCGCAACGCCGCCCGCGTCCAGCCGCCCCGCCGGGGGGCCCCGGCACCGGCCCCGGCCCAGCGCCCCGGGGGCGCCTCCCGCCCGCACCGCGCCTCCCCGCCCGGAGCGCCCCCCGCCGCGCCCCGCTCCCCGCGGGCACCGGCCCCCGCCGCGCCCCGCTCCCACCGGGCAGCGCCCCGCGCCGAGCCGCCGCCACCTCCTCGTAGGACCGGCCGGGAGCGGCCGCCGCCCCCTGCGCCCCCGGCCCCAGAAGAGGAGGCCCCGGAGCGCAGCTCCCCGGTCAGCCTGCGGGAGATCGTGCGCTACCTGGGCGGGGATGGGAGCGCGGCCGGGGGCGGCCGGGTGACCCGCGGCCGAGTCCAGGGGCTGTTGGAGGAGGAAGTGGCCCGCGGGAGGCTGGAAAGGACCCGCTTCGGCAGCATCGCCCTGGCCCGGGCGGAAAGGGGACCCCAGGGACGCGCCCCCCACGTCAGGGCGCACCGGGGCAAGGTGAGCGCGGGGGAGGGCCGGTGGCAGGAGTGTCGGGGTGGGGGTGAGCGGCGCCCCGGCGCCTGGAGGGACGGGCAGGAGTGGGAGGATGAGCGGTGACTCGGGGAGAGGGGCAGTGGCGGGGGTGGGGAAGGCTTGGGGCAGGTGGCACGTGAGTACCAGGGTGGGGCAAGGGGGTGCGGTGCCCCGGCCCCGGAGCGGGAGGGGCAGTGTCTGGGGGCGGGGGGAGTGAGCCGTGCCCTGGTGGAGGGAAGGGCAATGTCTGGGAAGGGCGGGGCTGTGTCGGGGGGGGGGAGTGAGCTGTGCTCTGTCCCCTGTGGGGGGAGGGGCAGTTAGCAGAGGGCAGTGCCCTGGGCCCCAGGGGAGGTTCAGCTCAGAAAAGGGTTGACTTAGGGGGTGCTTGGGTTAGGACCTGAGTGTGGGGTGGAAAGGGCTGCCCAAGAAGGTGATGGCTGGAGGGGAGGTCAGCATCTGGGAGGAGGGTATATAGGAAGGGGCTGTACATGGAGTAAAGCGATTGGGGTTTGCTTGGGGTTTGCTTGGGGCAGGGCTGCCAGGGAGTTAGGGGTCAGGCATTGCTCTGGTGCTTGTTTCCAGGGAAGGTGCCAGTGGCCAGGCCCTGGGGCTGCCTCTTTCGCTCCTGTATGTGCCTGGGGAGTCACAGGATATGCAAGGTGTCAAGAGGCAGGAATGCCTGGGGTGCCATGGGGCATCTGGGGTGGGAGGGACCATGGGCAGTGCCAGTCAAAGGAGCTTAGAATGAAAGTGGCCATGGGAATCGAGTTGGGTAAGGTCCAGGATTGTTCCAATTTAGGGTGTGAGCGCTGCCATAGTTTCTGATCTGCTGAGGCCTCCTGTCCCTGCAAGGTCCCGGGCGATGATGCCTGCCCTGGCTGTGATGCGTTGGTCTGGACAGTCTGTGTGATGGATGGGTCTGTTCAAACAGTGCTACGCTCACAGCAAAGCATCCAAGAACAACCAACCTGCAAGCAGCTTCCCGGCAACCGTTCGTGGGCGCTGGGCCCCAGCCCTGCCGGACAGCCCCCTGGCAACCAATGCTGGGCCCAGCACAGCCTTATGATAAGAACAGCTTTCCTGGGTCAGCCCAGTGGTCCATCTAGCCCAGTAACCTGTCTTGCAGCAGTGACTGTGACCAGAGGGAACGAACAGGACAGGGCAATTAGTGAGTGATTCACCCCTTGTCATCCAGTCCCAACTTCTGGCAGTCAGAGGCTTAGGGACACCCAGAGCATGGGGCTGCCTCCCTGACCATCTTGGCTAATAGCCATTGCAGGATCTATCCTCTGTGAACGTATCTCATTCTTTTCTGAGCCCAGTTCCACTTCTGGCCACCACAACATTCCCTGGCCACGAGTTCCACAGGCTGGCTGTGTGTTGTGTGAAGAAGAACTTCTTTGGGTTTGTTTTAAACCTGCTGCTTGTTAATTTCATTGGGTGACCCCTGGTTCTTGTGTTATGTGAAAGGGTCAATAATACTTCTGAATTCACTTTCTCCACACCACTCCTGATTGTATAGACCTCTATCATATACCCCTCCCCCTTAGTCTCTTTTCTAAACTGAACGGTCCCAGGTGTTTTAATCTGTCATACAGAAGCTGTTTCATCCCCCTAATCATTTTTGATGCTCTTCTCCAATGCTAATTTGTCTTTTTTGAGATGGGGCATGCCATATTCTGCATAAACTGCATGCCGTATTCAAGGTGTGGTCTCACCATGGATTCATATAGTGGCATTGTGATATTTCCTCTCTTACTGTCTTTCCCTTTGCAAATGGTTCCTAACATGCTGTTAGTTTTTGATGGCCGTGCACACTGCGTGGATGTTTTCAGAGAATTATTCACGATGACTCCCAAGATCTTTCTTGAGTGGTAACAGCTAATTTAGACCCCATCATTTTGTACATATAATTGGAATTATGTTTTGCAATGTGCGTTACTTTGCATTTATCAACATTGAATTTCATCTGCCATTTTGTTGCCCAATCACCCAGTTTTGTGGGATCCCTTTGTAACTCTTCGCAGTCCGCTTTGGACTAAACTACCTTGAGTAATTTTGTATCATCTGCAAACTTTGCCACCTCACTGTTTGTCCCTTTTTCAGATAATTTCGGAATATGTTGAACAGAATGGGTCCCAGTACAGATCCCTGGGGGACCCCACTATTTACCACTCTCCATGGTGAAAACTGACCATCTGATCCTATCCTTTGCTTCCCATCTTTTAACAATCCAGGACCCCTGACGCAGGCCTGCTGGGCAACCCTACAATCTCTGCCTGTGTTTTGGGGGTGGCTGTGTTCTCTTTATGAAGTGCCCAGCACAGTTCTAACTGGGACCTTTGGGCACTAACATAATATAACTATAATGAGAGCACTCTGCATGGGCCTGGCTGGCAGCCCGGCAATAACAAACCAGGCATCTCTGGCATGGCTTCCTCAGGTAGGCAGTCTGCTGGGGGGAGGCCTCTGATGAAAGGAGAGCCAGATCTTGCTGAAGAACTTGGACTTTCACTCTGTTTTTGCTGCGGTGATTGTAGAAGAACAAAGGGGGAGGTATATTTTCTATTTCTACTTTTTTTTTTTTTAAACCATTTTTGTTCCATTTAAAAGCAGAAGGGTGCGGGGGTGTAATATCTTCTAAATCCTAATGAGCTATTTTAACAGGCTCTGTTAAAACTAAATTGGGAGCTCCTGGTTTTGCTTCAGACATTTTTTTTGTTTGAGTTAGATTAGCACCTAGATGCCCCAGCTGAAATGGGCGGGGGGCGTGGGCCCCTTCAGGCTGGGTGCAGCAGGGGCCCCCATCTGAGATTAGGGACCCACCATTGTGCGGAGTGCTGCACAGGCATATGGCGAGAGAGAGAGAGACAGTTCCTGCCCCAGAGAATTTATAAGGTAGACTGACAAAGGAAGGATTATCCCTGTTTTACAGCTGGGGAAACTGAGGCAGAGGGCAGGGCAGTGACTTGCCCAAGGTCACCCGGCAGGCCAGTTTCAGAGTTGGGAATAGAGCCAGGTCTCCTGACTTCTAGGCTGGTGCTACATACATTGGACCATGCTGCTTCTGACCCATTTCTACGCCCAAAGCTCATGTTAATTTAAGGTGACCAGATGTCCTGTTTTTAAAGGGACAGTCCCGTTTTTTGGGACTTTTTCTTATATGGGCACCTACTACCCCCCACCCTGTCCCGATTTTTCACAGTTGCTATCTGGTCACCCTTTGTTTACAACAAACTCTTCCCCAGTCCAGTGCTGCCACAGTCAAAGTGGTCCTGGTGCTTCTAGGAATGGGTCCAGCTGGTCATGTGCCCAGTAGTCTGCTCCGGCAGAGGGGTCTCCGTGGCAGCTGGCGCTCTCCAGGAGGAAGTCTCTTCTGATGAGGTAGTTTGGTAGCCCAGCAGCTTGCTGTTTGAGGATCAATTTTTATGCTGTGACCAACTCGCTGTGGTTAGATGTACCCTAAGAGTCGCCTAACACTAGAGCAGGCAGAGTGCTGGAGAAGGGAGTATGGGGACTGGAATAGTGGGGGTGGAGGGCTGCGGGTTGGGATCAAGGGGCACCACCAGAACTGGGATGGGGACCCAGATTTGGACTAGCAGGGGGCTCCAGGCAGAGTTGAGGGGCATTGGCAGAGCTGATGTGGGCGTGGAGCCCAGGGCTGGGTTAGCAGGCGGTCCTGAGTCAGAAAAAGTGGCTAGATGGGGCCCAATGGTGGGTAAAACCAGGAGCCCCAGCCTTGCCCAGAAGATGCCTTGTCCTGGGGTCTCTAACTCTGGATTCTTGGTGCCCGCAGAAGGCCGGGGAGGAGCCATCGGAGGAGAAGGGGGAGGAGGAAGAGGAGGATGACGAGGCCTCCACCATGTCGGAGGGCTCCGAGGCTCCGGACTACGAGGGGGCGGGCGCCGGGGCTGGGTTGGAGAGTGACGGCAAAGCAGCCCCCGCCGAGCAGAGCCAGATGAACGGGGACTGTAAGGACAGCAGGCGTGGTGGGAAGGACTGTCCCGCGGGGGGTGGCCACACCAGGGACTTGCACCCCCCGGAGGAGCACTCCCCGGACAAAGGCTCCGAGCGCCCCCACCGTGAAGGCAGCGAGAGGTGTCATGCCAAGGCCTGCTCCCCTGGGGAAAGTGCCTGCCAGCAGTTCGGGATGGGCAAGAAGGAAGGGGGCTCCTACGGGCAGCCAGACAGAGCAGGTATCAGAGTGGGGAGACTCCAGGGGCTGAAATTTCTCTTAGAGAAAGGGGGTAAGGGGAAACCAAGGGTCTTTGGGCGGAGAGGGGGGAAGGGTGAGGCTGATGAGGTGCAGTGGCTGAGATCACCTGTGAAATGAGTTTGGCAGGTCTCAGCCTTGGGGATGTTGTGAAATTCCGCTGTGCTGGCTGTGTCTGCGTTTGGGGACAGCTCTGGAACTGGAATATCCAGGGGGCTGCAAGACAGGATTGAGGGGCATCGGAAGAGCTGTGGGAAGGGGGAGCCCAGGGCTGGGATAGTAGAGGCTTGTGGGTCAGCATCGAGGAGCATCAGCAGAACTTTAGGGGCGGGAGGAAAACCAGGACTATGGGACAAGATTGAGGGGCATCAGTCGAGCTGGAGGACATCAGGGGAGTGCGGGAGGCTGGTTTCCTCATGTTCCACGGGGAGGTAAAAGCCCTGTCTATGATTGTGCTGTGCTTGACATCTCTCTCTCGTTCTCTCCTGCTTGCAGTCTCTCCAGCTGTCGCGGGTGCGGACCCCCCTGTGCCCTTGTCCCCCGGGCGTCCAGGTGTCCAGGCAGCAGACGGGACACCGTTCAGCTGCGTGTAAGTCCTGCACTCGTTGACTTCTTGCCTGCCCGTCCCCCTTGCTGCCACCAGGAGGATCTCCCTCTGCCCAGCATCGGGGCTGATATTTAATCTGTGAGCCCCGTGTGAGCAAGTCAGGCTCTAAAATGTCCCCTATCCCCCTGGTTATCAACCCGCTCTCTCCACCCTCATCCCCGGCGGCTAGGTCCTTAAATCTCCACATGTGACATGTTTCCCTGCTGCTTCCCCCAGCGACTCCCGGCTGCACCAGTGTCCCACCCCAATGGGAGCCTCCAGGGCCTGCCACCACCATGGCTTGGGCAAGGCCCTCCATGCTCTGGCAGCTCCCCCATTCCCTTCCTGCCTCCATTAATCCTTGGCTGTCTGGAGACCCCTGTTGCAGAGAGGGACTGGCTCCCAGCCCCACCCCTCGAGATGTCATGGGACTCCCCCCGGTGTGGGAGGGGATGGGGCAGGGGAGTTCAGACCTGGTGATGAAGGCAGGGTGGGGGCTGTGTCTGCCTGGGAGATGAGGGTTGTGGCCGGGACCCTGATGGCTCTGTTCCCCTTTCCCCCGCCCAGCTCGGTGAAGAAGGAGAAGCCCTCGGACCCCGTGGATTGGACAGTGATGGACGTGGTGGATTATTTCACAGAGGCTGGATTTGCAGAGCAGGCATTGGCCTTTCAGGAGCAGGTCAGTGCAGGGCTGATGGATCCCTCCTGAAAGTGTGGGGGGAGGGGCTTGAGGCCCCACCCCCCCATGGCCCTGCCCCTTTTCCTGAGGACCTGCCCCACAGCCAAGCCAGAAGCTGGAGCTGGGCAGCGGGGCCTGGGCCCCTCCACCTGGAGGTGGGAGGCCCTGAGAGCAGCCCCCAGCCCTTGTCCCAGGGCAGGTTGAGGGTCTGCTGCTCCCCACAGCTGCTCGTACGGCTCTTACCCTCACCTGGCTCTGGTACAGGCCTGGCCTGGGGGTGGGGCCTCGGGGGCTGAAGAGCTGCAGCTGGGCCTTGATAACAGCTGCCTGGGCACGGACCCTCCATTTGCCCTGGGCAGGGGGCTTAAGGGGTGGGGACATGGGTCGGGTGCTTGGGGGGCCCCCCCCCACTCCAGGCAGGTGGAGGGTCTGCGGTTCCCTAGGCTCCCGGGGCCGCTTTTACCTGGCTGGGCTCCCGCTTCTGGCTTGGTAGGGGGGCCGGGCCTGTGGTGAAAAGTGGATGGGCCTTGACCCCTCCCATTCTGGTGCCTCTGGGTCAGTGCTCAGGGGTGGGGGCAGCTGCCAGCTCAGAGGCAGGGAGCATTGTGTGGCGAGAACCAGTCTCCTAGAGGAGAAGGGTCCCATTCCCCAGCCTTGTTAACCCTTCCTCTGTCGCCCCTTGCAGGAGATCGACGGGAAGTCCCTGCTGCTCATGCAGCGCACAGACGTCCTGACCGGGCTGTCCATCCGCCTGGGCCCCGCGCTGAAGATCTACGAGTACCACATCAAGGTGCTGCAGCAGAGCCACTTCGAGGAGGACGAGGTGGATTCCTTTCTGGGCTGAGCAGGGAGACGGGGGGGTCGCAGCTGGGGCCAAGCGGGACTGTGCCAGCAGCCACCGCCTCCTGCTGGTCCCCTCCCTGCCTGCTGCACCCCTTCCCTGGCTGTCTCGGGAATCAGCCCTCCCAGCATCCCTCTATCTCCATGGAAACGGATGATGGCGGGGTGTCAATCAGCCTGGGGCTTTTGGTGCAGGGGGGAAGAGAGCCAGGAAAGGACCCTGGCTTCCTAGCAGCATCCTCCCTCCTCTCGTAATTAACCCCCAAGTGGCTGGGGAGGGGTAGAAAACCTGCGGTGGGGAGGGAGTGAAGGCGTAGGATTCGGAGGAGGGGTTTACAGGGGTGTTTTTTGGGGGGAGGGGGGAATTGGTGCCCAGCACTGCCCCCTTGCTCCTCCAATGTGTGTTTATTCCCTTGGTTAGTCTCACATCGTAGCATTGTTGGCCATTTCAAGCTGGGGGCAGGTGGGAGAGTTGGATTTTTCGCTCATTTCATGCCCAGGAGATGTCTGAGGACTTTGGTGGGGGCCTCTTTTAGCTCTCCTCCCCCCTCCCCCCCCCGACTCAGGACATGGCACTCTGGTTTGATCTCCCCTCACCCCCAACATCTGGTCTCCCTGCTGTCTGGATGGGGTGGAGCAGGGATTTTTTGGGGTGGGTGGGGCACTGGGGGGTGCCCTGCATCAGGGGAAGGTTTTAACAGGGGATCCTTTTTATTCTCTGGTTGGGCAGGGGGGTAAAATTTGTTTTTGTTTTGTTTTTTTACATATCAATGGTTGCTACCCAGTCGCTTTTTAATATCGCACCCTCTCCTCCCCCCCACCTTCCTTTTTTTAAAATAAAAATATATATCTTAAAAACAAGAGAAACACCAATCAGTTAATATTTCAGGACCCTTTCAGGATGGGAGGGGGAGGGCAGAGCTTAGGACAGCCGAGAGATGAGTCGTGTCTAAAGAGAGGTGTTTTTGGGAGGGGGCTGGGAATCAGGACTTCTGGATGCTGTGCCTGGCTCTGGAATGAGAATATGGGCTAGCGGTTGGTTTTGTGGGAGTCAGGGCTCCTGGGTTCTGTCCCCAGTTCTGGGAGGGGAGGGGAATCTAGTGAAATTATTCCCACTTTAGAGAGGGGATGATCAGTGGCAGAACTGGGGTTAGAACCCAGGAATCCTGACTTCCAGCTGTCCCCCTCCCCACTTGAATGACTACCCCAGGGGAGGCCGGTTTCCTGTGCTTTGGCACCTCCCCCTGCCCCCCCCCTTTGGGGAAGCTGGTTGTTAAGGAAGGAATGCTGGCTTCCTGTTAGCCCAGTACCCAGAGGATGGAGGTGTTTCCTCTTGTGCTGACCCCGTCCCAGGTAAGAGCTTGGGGGCAAAGGGTTTGAATCTCAACTCACCTGGCTTTGCTCGTGGGGCGCAGAGGGAGTGGGCTGGGAAACCCCTTGGAGCCAGGGCCCTTCCTTTCCCCATACCCCTGAGGGCTACTTTGGCTTCCCCAACCAGTGCCTGATTGTTGGAGGTGCTCTCTCCTCTTCTTGCTGGGGCTCAGTAGGGGGCACTCTCCCTTGGCAGTCAGTGTTGGCCCCAGTATCACACCAGGGGATGCTTTGCTGCAGGGAGGGAGCTCAACAGAGGGTGCTACTCCACCCAGTCAGTGCTCACCCCAATAGACAAAGGCAAGTCATTCTTCCCATTGTATAGGTGGGGAAACTGAGGCCCAGTGCGTTACAGTGACTGTCCCAAGGTCCCAGGTGGAATCTAGCAGAGTTGGGAATTGAACCCTGCTCTCCACAGGCCCCCTTGTGTGTCTGATTCCACTTGGCTCTGCCTAGCCCAAAGGGCAGGCGGAGCAGGGGAGAGTTGATCCCTGTGGCTGTGGGAAGAGGGGCCATGGAGCAATGGTGGCTGCTGGGTACAGCAGCCTCTATCTGCTGAGCTGTGGCTGTCCCCTGGGGGAGATGGTGGCCAGGTGATTCTCTCTCCCCAGTGAAGAGGGGAGTAAGGTTGTGCCTCTTCAGCTGCCCCCTATGGCAGCTACCTGCTGGTGGGAACATAGAAATCGCCAGCCAGGGCCTCTGCTCCACCAAGCCCCGTATCCCTGTTGTGGGAGCACCCACCACCTACTACCGAGGAAGGTGGAAGGACCCGGTGGATCTCATTCTGGGTTCTGGGGGAAGAGTGGTTGAAATGAGGTATAATATCCCTGCCAGAGGAGAATTTACAATTCTGTAAACATCCAAGTCAGGGCTTGTTGACCCTCGTTCCATGGAGGAGGAGGACAGGACTAGTGGGAGGAGACTTAAAGAGCAAGAAAGCAAAACTCTGCAGCAGAAGGGATCTAGGCCCAGATCCTCACAGGTGCCTAACTCCCCTTGATTGCAATGACTTCCTGTTGATTTCAAAGGGAGCTAGCTGCCTAAATTCCTCTGGCCATCCAATTTATCCAACAATATCAGCTAGGAAACAATAATCCTTAGCTCTCCTGTAGCACCCTTTCAATATCCCTACTTTATAGCTGGGGGCATTGAGGCACAGAGCAAGGACAGGACATGCCTGAGGTCACTTTGCAGAAGTGGAACTAGAATCCAGGTCTGATGCCCTGTCTAGTGCTTTGTCCCTGGGAAAAGACTTGGAGATCTTTAGCTGTTTTGGCAAGGCTTGTGCTGCCCCCTTTAAAAAAAAAAAAAAAAAAAAAAAAAAAAAGTGCCCAACTTAAGATGCTCCTGGGGGCCTTGCTTAGTGAGGGGATGCTCATACTTTCTGAAACCAGACCCTCCCCTCCCCCACCCCCTCTGCTGCCTCTTTAATGTTGATTAAATCCCCATGCCAGCTGTGGGCCACACAAATCACCTATGCAACAAGAAAGAGATGGGAGATCATCTCTGCTCTTGGGAGTGGGGGGAAATGGAAGAGCCAGTGCAGGTTTGGGAAGCATCAAAGGTTGAAAATTTTATTACAGCTTTGAAGGACTTTGCTTAGGGCCACCCTCCCTCCATCTCCTCCCTAAATTCTAGGTGGGGTTGTGGCTGTATTGTATTCACCATAAACAAGGAGGGTTAGGAGATTCTTTGGGAATTAAGGGGTCATCAATCTACAGAGCAGCAGCCCTGCTCTAGTGCAATTCTACAAACCCAGGGGGTTCCCATTCAGCAGAGTGGGACTCCAGGGACACAGGGGGTTAGAACAGGATTCTAAGGCTATGGGGGGGGAGGTCAGGTTGCTGCAGCTCAGCTGGCAGGGGCTGTGACCCTCGGTGAGTTGCAGCAGCCCAGCTAGTGCAGGTGTATTTAGCTTCTAAGCTAGCTTGAGAGAAAGCTTAGCATCAGTGTGGACAGTTCTCTGAAAACATCAGCTCACTGCAGCAGTGGTCAGAAAGGTTGTTAGGACCTGACAGGACAAGGACAGAAAATCCCACAAGCCTATGCTGTAAACCCATGGGCATCCCCCCCAGTCGCTTGAGCACTGTGTGCAGTTCCAGTTGCCCCATCTCAAAAGGATCTAGGGAAACTGAAAAAGGTTCACAGAAGGGCAACAAGGATGATCGGGGTTGGGAATGGCTTCTACGCAAGGGGAGACTAAAGCAATTTGAGCTTAGAGATGGGTAAGGAGGGGGTATGATAGAGACCTAAAATCATGACTGGCAGAAGAGTGTTACTTCTCCTTTTCTACAATATAAAAGTGTGGGGGGAAGGGGTCAGCTGATGAGATTAATAAGAAGCAGGTTTAATACAAAGACAAGGAATGTAAAATAACTGTCTCAGAAGGAGTTCTTGGGCAAGGGATCAAAGAAAGCCACCACTGTAGGATGTATTAGCAGGTGTGCTGTAAACAAAACACAAGAATTCTTCTGTGCTGATTAGGCCTCAACTGGACTAGTGTGTCCAGTTCTGGGCACCACCTTTCAGGAAAGATGTGGACAAAAAGGAGAAAGTCCAGAGAAGAGCAACAAAAATAATTGAAGGTCTAGAAAACATGACCCATGAGGGAAGACTGAAAACACTGGGTTTGTTTAGTCTGGAGAAGAGAAGACTGAGTGGAAACATAATAGTTTATGTACATAAAAGGTTGTTACAAGGAGGTGGGTGAAGAATTGTTCTTAACTGCTGAGAATAGGATAAGCAGCTTAAATTGCAGCAAGGGCAGTTTAGGTTGGACAGTAGGAAGAACTTCCTGTCAGGGTGGTTAAGCCCCAGAATAAATTGCCATGGGGAGTTGTGGAATCTTCATCATTGAAGGATTTTAAGAAGCAGTACGACAATCAGGGATGGTAGAGTTATTACTTAGTCCTGCTCTGGATGCAGGGGACTGCACTAGATGACCAATTGAGGTCCATTCCAGTTCTGTGAAGTCTTTTTTCCTCACACAATTAACCTGTGGAACTTATTGCCAGGGTGATAGTCCAAAGTATAACTGAGTTCAAGAAGAACTAGATTAGTTCATGGAGAATAGGGCCAGCACTGGCTCTTGGCCAGGGATGCAACCCTCTGCTTGCACGGATGTTAAACCTCTGCCTGCCAGCAGCCAAAGCCAATGTCAAATCACCTTTGCCCTGCTCTGTACACTTTCCCTGAGGCTCGCTCTCCAGCAGTGGCTAGTCCCAGGCTAGTGGTTGAGATGGACCATCAGGCTGACAGCTTCAGCTTAAGACCCTCATGTGTCAGTAAAGTGGGAAACAATACCACCTTGCAGAGGTTGTGACACATGCTTGGATACCATCAGGCCAGGGGTAGCATCAGTTTACTAGGGCATAGGAGGACCATATCAAGGCAATAGGACTGTGTGTTGGCCTAGACCAGTTATGCTGTCCTGGGAAAACAGGAAGGGGCTGGTACTTGAAAGGCCAGAGGACCAAGAGCGATTACAAGAAGCATTTTCCATATGCCCAGCCCTAGCCTCAGGCCTTCCCTGCCTCAAGACAGCACTTAGACAAAGAGGATTATTTGATGGAGACTAATAGCCGGTTATTACTAAAGGCTGCTGCTTGTTTGCTAAGTCTCAACTTCCTCTGGTTGAGTTCAGGCCCAACCTTTCAGTAACATGGTGTAAGATGGTTCCCAAGGAGGTGGATTATCCCATCACTGCACCTTCCTTAGGCACCTGTGAGTAGGAGGTAGTTCTTGGGTCAAGCATGGCTCCTGTTTTCACCTTGGTCATGTAAAATCATCTACTGTAGCTCCTATTGGCCTCTGATGAAGACAGTGATCTAGCTGGAGCCTGCTACCTTCTCAGAGAAGCTTCAATGGTGCATACAACCCATGCATCTTCCGCACCTGCTCAGAGCACAGGTTCAAGAGCTCTGGAAGCAGAGAGGCAATAGAGCCTGCAAATCAGGACACTGCCTTCTGGTGCAAGCTTCATCCAGTCTTTTCCCCTCTCTGTGCCTCAGTTTCTCCTCCCACCCTTTTTAGGGTGTAAGCTTTGAGCTGAGGCTGGGTGCTTCATTTAGGCCATCCCTATGGGGCTCCCTCTCAATGAGGGCCTGGTGGGGTGATTGGACTTGGTGAACCAAGGTTTAAAACTCATATTACCAACCGGTGGCACAGAGATCCCCTTTTCCACTCTCCCTCCCACTCCATCCTAGGTGACTAAGGAAGAGCCCAACACCAGAGCATTTAATTCATCTTTATTAAAAACCTAAAGAGTCTCTTAAAAAAAAAAAAAAAGCCATTGCTGTTGTTTAAATGAGTTTCCTGTTCACAGTTTGTCATGTTAAAATGAAACCAGCAGGACACACACTTCATCAAAAAGATCACTTGCTCCACTACAGCTAGATTCTCTACAGTTCACAATGACACCGTTACACACATTAGCAGGCTATTCCTCCAGGGGTGGTAGGCTAAAGAACCATGTCCCTCTCCCCAAGATGCAGCCTAACCAGATGGATGCCCATTGACTGGGAATGGCTGAAGAACTGGGCTCCTCTTTGCCCAGTGCTTTCCCCTTTGAGATCCAAGTGTTTGAGAACACAGGCCTATCCCTTGAAGATGGCAAAGTCCAGCTGGCTGGAGGGTCAGGAGGCTGCACAGAGTTGCATGGCTGGCTTGACATCTGGCTCCTCTAAACTTCAGTAGTGAGCCATGGCTAGGCCATGGCAAGAAGCCTGCTGCCACCTCTCCATGGACTGAAGACATCCAGCAGACTTGGGGTTCCTCCAGCAAGGAGCTTCCCAGTGGAACTTTATGGAAGATGATCAGAGTTTGGTGCCATCCATGGCTTACCTGAGAACTTCTGTGGGCATGAAGAGACGAGACCCTTGCTCTGCTGAAGAGCACCAGTGAGGTCCCCGCCACAGCATCCAGCCCAATGCCTCCCCTGGAGCAGAGGAGCACAGTAGAGGGAAGCGGTGCTGAGCTGTTATGGTGGAGATGGCACCATGGTGCCTTCCTCTCTGCCACCAGTAGTCAGGAGGCTGGACCTGGGCAGAGGCTTCTTGTAACCCAGCCTGCCCATAGACACAAGGGGCAAGCAGCTAGGGACGACTGGGGTGCAGGGCTGCCACAAAACACACCCCCTTGCCAGAGGCTTGGCCCCTGCAGGAGAGGAATTCCCAGCCCCCCTCCAAGCCTCTCCACCCCACTCTGCCCATGAACTTCCCCAACCCCCTGCACTCAGCCCCGACCTGAGGACCCAAGCCTTCATTCCACCCCCCACCCATCCACCAGCAGGGCTCTTTCAGCTACTGGAGTTGCGGCTGGGCAGTGGCAGTCAGAGACAGCAGATCTGTGCATAAAGGCTACACCCACAGCAGCAAAAAGCAAAACAACTCCACACCCCCACAATGCAACAGCAGGATCATCAGCCAACGCCTCTGCTCTCTTCCAACACAGCAAGCAAATCATGTCAGAAACTACCCCCATGCATGCAGCACAGCCCCCCCGCCCCCATCCATGAGCCCAGCTCAGAGCATGGGGGTGGGGTGGGAAGAGAATTAGAGAACATTCATTGAAGAGTTAGGTCCAGCTTTAAGGCCATGTCATTCTTCCTCCCCTCATCCTGCCACAGGCTAGTCAGATCATGAACTCAACTGACCCACCACAACTCTGGGAATGTCTTTGAGGGGAAAGAGTCCCTGGGCAAGGAAAGCTCCACCCCCCATGGCTTCGATTCTTCCAGCTACACCATGGGTGGTTGGCACCGTTCTCCTGAAGGAATGAGGCCTCCTCTAGCAGCAGGTGGGAAGGAGGTGAAGAGATGGGTTTGGCTGTTTGAGAACTGGCTGGGAACTGCCAACCCCTCTTCCAGCCTCTGCCGAAGAACCTGTAGATTTTAAATCCATTATTGAGGCCACCAGGGCTAACAAACTAAAAGGGTCTCTTGTGGGACCAGACTCAGGAGGTATGTGGGGGGCAGGGGCTCTTGTAGGATCACCCCACCTTAGGAAGGGGCTTGCAAAAAAGTTTTGCCCATCCTGCTGTTAACCCTTCACCTGCAGACTCTGGGAGCTCCATGGAGCTGGGGAGAGGGGACAAGATCAGAACTCAGACATTTGAAACTGAAGTCAAGGACTCGGGGGAAGCAGCTAAGTCTCATCCCAGCACAAGTTCTTCCAGTGGCTGCCTCCGCCAGGTTACGTAGCCTCAACTTGGGAAGCCACTTGCTCCACTGTGGGCCAAGAGGTAGAAGGAAAGTTCTGCAGGGTTGGATCAGAAGCACTGGCCAACCCACCACACATGGTCCCCCAGAAAAGCCAAGGAAAGGAGAAGAGCAGGTCACAGCAGGGATCTAAGCCACAACAGGCAGAGTCTTCAACCAGAGGAGGTGTGGGGAGGAGCAGGTGAAGCCAGTGTGGGTGGGGGAAGTCAGTGGAAGGTCTCCACCTCCACCACCGTCCAGTCGCCCTGGGGAGACGAGACATCCTCAGGGGAGAAGCTGGTGACTGAGGTGATGCTGGCCCGAGACTCATCCAATGGTGACAGCAGGTCTGTCCACTTGCCGAGCTCCACCTCATTCATGACAGGGGCCCCTCTTCCCCCCACTGGCATCTCCCCAGTGGTGGAGAAGAGCAGAGTTCGGCTGATCAGCTGCTGCATGACAGTTGCTTGGAGGCTTCCCAGGTGCAGGGGGGCCTTGTCACGGGGAGCAGCGGGCAGGAGCTGGCAGCTCCCATCCTCCTCCTCTTCCGGCACCTGCCCAGGGGTCTCTGCGCCTCCTTCCACCTCGTAGATGGTGGAGAGGATTTCAGGGGGGCAGGGCCCCCAGGAGAAGGGCCCCAGGCCAGCCCCACTCTCACCTACAACAGGGCACAGGAGCACGGGTTGGAGAGAACAGCCCATGGGGAGGGGTGTCAAGATGGACGAAGGAAAGACAGGGGGCACCAACAGGACAGACTGGCACAGGCACACACAGACAGGCAGGGAGGGAGGAGAATCCAGGCAATATCCAGGGTTAGCCCATTCGATACCACCCCACCCAGGCAAGATGCCCAAAGCAACTTCAACTAGGAATTGGCTCCTGCTTCCCTGCCTATGTCTAGATCTTTGGAATGCCTCCATGGCAGCGATACCCAGGCTGCCAGCAGCTGCCCAGTAGGGAGACAAGGTCTTGTCAGTATCCTAAGCAGAGCAGTTAAGGAGAAGGCTAGTGGATCCTTCACTGCTTCCCCCCCACCCCCAGATGGTCTTTGCTGGGTGGAGCTATTGCTGCTGCAGCGAGTTGGCTGATGGATGCAACATTAACTTCATGTCTGGGTCCTGTACTGCAGCTAGGGACCCGGGGTTTAGCACCAAGGAGGACAGAGTCTGGCGGGAGATGCCTAGATTAGGTCCATCTCCTACCAGCCATGAAGCTTTCATTTAAGCACAATGTGCTGGGACCAACTTCGGCTGTTAAAGTTATCTAGTGTCTCCATGACAACCGCATCACTGAAGCTGGAGCATCTGGAGCTGCCCATAGAACTAGGCCTCAGGTCATGGCAGTGGCCTGTTTTTTCGGCTAGATCTGTCCAAGGGAAGGTACTACAGCATCAGGTGCTCTAGTTCTCAAAACTATGGTCTGTGGATCCAGGAAAGTTCCCTTGGAACAAAACATCCAGGAGGTGAGGGCTGGTGGAGTCTAGAAGAGTCCACCCACCACATGGTGGTCCAGGGAAGGCTTGAGATGCTCTCAGCCGCATGAAGAACTTCCAGGTGATAGCCAAACTATCTCCTGGAGAACTCATGGCAACAGAAGGACTATGGCTAAGGCCAGACGTTCTAGTCTACTGCTAGGCTACAAACCAAGCCGTTAGACATCAGCCATGATAGATGGCCACTTCCTAGCCTCCACGCCAAACCTACTTGGCCCTGCTTGCTGCAGCCAATCCCCTCCCCCGATCTCCCCTCTCCAGCCCAAGCTATGGTAAGAGTCCTGCACAAAAATACAAAGAACAGGCCAGGAGGTCAGATCCAGATAAGTGACTCTTTATTCAACGTACCGAAAGGCTAAAAAGTTTGGCCCCCAATCCTCCACCCAAAAATGGAAGAACATTAAAACACAGAAGTCTTCCCCCTAGGTGCCCATGATCCTGGGGGGAAAGCCTGATCTAGACACAGAAAAATGTAGGCTATGAACGAGGGACTGTATAGAGATGTCAGACCCTTCTGGCTAGGTGGGAGATACACCGGGAGAGGAAGAGGGCGGACACTGATGAGAGGGATTCCCTTCAATGGGGGGCACTATTGCACATGACTGAGTTAAGCTTTAAGGTACCGCGGCGATGGCACTTGGACACACATGGCAGGCTCCTCTATACGTTACCTGCCGCTGGGCCACGGGGAGCAGTGCCATAGGGCTGGGAGGTCGGTTCCTCCTCATCCACCGGGCCCATCTGTAGGGGGCGTTCCAGCTGGCAGCCGCAGCCCCAGTCCCCAGGGAGGGAGATTTTGCTGTGCTCTTCCACCTCAGGGAGGCTGGCCGGCTCGGAGCCCTTGGGGATCTGGTCTCTGGTGTTCTCGGTCGAGTGCTCTTCGCTCTCCAGGGAGGAGAGGCCAGGGCTCTTCCCGCAGCTGTCAGAGGAGTGGAGATGGAAGGTGGCATCAAAGGAGGTGGCCGAGTTGGTGGAGGCCGGCGTCCCGGTGCCGGCGTCACCCGAGCCCAGCTCCTCTGACTCCTCCAGGTACGGCTTGCCGGGCGGGGAGGCTGCCCGGCACACCAGGGGCTTGCCCGTGACAGGGAAATCGGGCTCCTTCAGGAGGTCTCCATCCAGCTCACCCTCATCCTCAGAGGACACGGTGGGCAGGTCACCTAGGAGCTTGTCCACTGGGAGGGTCTCTGCCTCATCGTCACCCTTGTCCATGTGGATCCCCAGGTCCTGCTCCCCCATCAGGTCCTCCAGGGGGCTGTGGGGGAAGGCCTGTTCTAGCTTCTCATCCGACTTGGACTCCACACCGGAGCTGCTGTCGTAATCCCGCAGCTCCTCCGGAGTGCTGGTCTCGCTGCTGCTCTTGCCAGCCAGGTCGGGGCCGCTCAGCGTGCTGGACCTGGAGGGGCCGTCCAAGAGCCGCTCCTCCGACTCGGCGCTACTGGATGACAGCTGCCCCAGGTGCGGGGGGCATTGGGCCAGCTCCTGGGGCAGCTCCATGCTCTTCAGGGGCAGGCTCTGAGGCTTGTGCATGGTCACCTCGGGGCCCAGTGGTGACCCCTGTTGGGCATGTGGCTCTGGGTCCTCCAGCACATCAGCCCCACCCTTCAGTGGGGGCTCCCCTTCTGCAGACCCCACCTTGGCAACGTCTCCAGGAGAACCTAGGCAGGCGTATCCCAGCTCGGCTTCCTCAGGGCTTCTCAAGGTGACTCCAGCCAGCTCAACAGGGAGAGACCCCCCAGCACCAGAGAGGGACATGCCAGGAGGAGAAGTAAGGCTGGGTTGGTCTTCAGGGCCCTTGCTGTCCTCACGGAGCTGTTCTGTGGGGGAAGCAGCCTCCCCTGGCTCATGCCCTGCACAGACAGGCTCTCCGCTGAGCCCCTCTATCCCCTGGGAAGCAGCTACTGCCTCTGTACTAGTCACTCCTTCAGCATCCAGATCCTCCATCTTCCCAGAGCCCCTGCGAGCGCCCTGGGTTCCTCTCTCCAGGGTAAGAGCATCCTGGGTCTCCTGTCCACGCCCTGGCAGGGTCAGAGAGAGAGACCCATCCCACTCCTCTCTCAGCTCCACGGCTCCTGGCTCTGCCACATCTTCCGGGCAGAGACCCTCCAGGCCAACCCAAGGCAGCGAGTCCGTCTCGTGTGTTGACCACTCTGCCTCTGGCTGGGCCGGCATCTCTTCCTCCCGCTCCCCCCCTTGCAGAGGCTCTGCCAGATGCTTTGGTGACATGCATGGAGGTTGCCATCCCCCTGTGCCACCCCAAGGGATCTCTTTGCTGAGGGGCAGCATCTGAGAGGCCCCAGCTGGGCAGGAGGAATTCAGTTGGGCTGGGGCCAGGCAGGTCACATCCTGAACCGCTCTTCCTTTGCCTTCCAGCCACAAGTCCAGGTGCTCAGCAGGCATCAGGGCTTCCTGGCAGGGCAATGGTTCCCCCTGGGCTGCTAGGCCAGTCTCACAGGGGTCTAGAAGCATAGCTGAAGTGTCCACCAGGCTCTGCTCTGCCTGGGGTGTGAACATCACATCAGGGAGCTCCGTGCCCGCTGGCTTTGGCCCCCAGGTGCCTGCTGTGGGCAGCATCTCCCTGGGAGGAGAGCCAACCCCTCGTGGTGGGGAGAAACCAGTCAGCTGCTGGTCTCCAGGACAGCTCTCTTGGTGGGACAGAGGATCAGCCATCACCAGCTCTGGGCCAGATGAGCCTCCTCCTTCCTGGGGTGCTCCACCTCCACCCATCCCTTCCAGGTCCCTGGCAGGTGTTTGCTCCACTCCCAGCACCTCCAGCCAATAGCTCTTGGGAGCATCCTTGTCCGCAGGGACCGGCTTGGGCAGCACTGGGCCCACCTCTGGCGTTAATCCTTGCTCATCCAAAGGCCTCACGCCGCCCTCAAGGGCTGCCCTTTCCATGCCAGGCAGGGCATCAGGAGAGGCCACAAGGACATTGGCAGCAGCTTCCTTGGCCTCTCCCTGCCCTGGGGAAAGCAGCTTTTTCCTGGGCACGGGCACTGGCTCCAGGTTGTAGCTAGCCTCTTTCTTAGGGGGCTTCTTGCCAGGGCTCCCAGCGATCAGTCTCTTCGGGGTGGAGGTCACCACTCTCTGTGGGGTGGCAGGACGGCTGCCCCCTGCCTTGGGAGAGGTCTTCGGCCCTGGGGGCCCTGGCTTCTCCAGGCCCTTGGGAGTGGCAGGGAGTGTGTGGCTCTTGGCCTTGGGCTCCGCCAGGAGCTTGGCTTTGGCAGTTTTGGCCGGGCCAGCAATTTTGTCGAGAGCAGGGTTTGAGCCAGCCAGCCGGGCCCTGGAGATGGGGGCGGCTCTGACGAGGTCTGTAAGGGACAAGAAAGAAGCCAGGTCTCAGGGCCAGGCTCTAGATTTATAGCCAATTGGAAGTGCCTTCTGGGGTAACAGGCCAGGCCAATAAAGGGTGCTGTGAGCTGCTGCAGCACCCTGGGAAAGCCACTGCGTCCCACTAAAGTGGCCCAATTACCTCCTCACTCCATGGGGCAAGGATAGAGCAAGCTTTAAGCCACCTTGGTGGTGTCCTAGTGATAGCCCTGCCCACAGAGTAACTGGGAGCAGCCACGGGGCTGCTCCAACTCATGTGCTACCTTAGGAAGTGAGAGAATATCCATAGCGCAGTGCACTCCAGCTGCATCCCTAATGCCCAGGACTGGGAGCTGAGCCCTGGGATTGGCTCCATGCTGGCTGGGGTCCCCATCCCCCCAGCATGGTGGGTCGGGGAGAGAGACTCTCAGAGGAGCTGAGCCCTGAGCAGCATGTAGGGGCACTGGGGTAACAAAGTGGGGTGTGGAGCTCATTCCTTGGACATCCCACCACTGGGTGAGTGAGCGGCAGCAGCATGCTGCCCTTTGCTACAGCTGTTGGGCCACCCCCACTCCTGTCCAGAGTCAGGGGCAGCCTGGTGTCCTAAGCAGGCAACAACCAACGAATACACCTCGCCCTTTGCCCCAGGCACCCTTCCCATGGGATCCAACCAGACACTGAATCTCAGGCGCTCTGGCTGCCCACACTGTGGAGTCACCGTAGGTTGCTGGTGTCAGATCTAAGCTGCCCACCAATGCTTAGTCGCGAGGCGCCTGTACCTTTCTTTGCAGAGGCGGCCGTGTTTTTCTGCTGCTGCGGTACTGCTGAGGCCTGGCCACCAGGTGGTGCCGTCTGCTTAGGTTTGGCCATGGCTGATTTGTTACTGGTCAGGGCTCTGGTGGAGGCCAGTGTGGTGTACTCCGTCCCTGGAACAGGGGGTCTGAAACCAGAACAGAGAGAGGTGAAGGGAGAGAGAAGCCACCACGTGTTTGTCTCATGCAGTCAATAGAGATGAGTCCATGTCACACCCTGAATACCTGGCTCTTCTCTACACTTCTCCCATGCAGAGCGCAAAGCCCTGTTCTCCCCACTCTACATATGGGGAAACTGAGGCACAGGGCAGGGCAGTGACTTGCCCAAGGTCACCCAGCAGGCCAATGGCAGAGCTAGGAATAGAACCCAGGTCGCCTCAGAGCCAGTCCTGTGCCCTGTCCACCAGAGGGACCAAGTGGTACAGCCCAGGGGATGCCATGGCAAACTCCCCCAGTGCACACACTGCTGCGCCACAAAGGGACTGCCTAGTACCAGTCTGCAGTGGTCTGAGACCGATGTTTAAGACCCTGACTGGGGGACTCTGCTCCCCAACTAGCTCGAGCAGGGGTTCCTGTCACTGTAGCATCTGTGCACCTCACCATCTTTACTGCTGTTACTCCAATGTACCCAGGAGGGGAAACTGAGGCAAAGGGGACAAAGTGGTTTGTTCGATCTCACACAGGGAGGCTGTGGTGGTGCTGGGAACTGAACCCAGTGTCTTGAGTCCCCAGCTTTTTAGTGGGACCCAGCGGCTTTCCCAGGGTGCTGCAGCAGCTCACAGCGCCCTCTATTGGCCTGGCCTGTTATCCCAGAGTTCTAGTCACTGGGCCGTCCTTTCCTTTCTGCACCGAGAGGCACTTGGCCACCTACCAAACAAATCCAAGCCATCCAGGCCCTTTGCCAGCCCAGCCCAGCAGCTTAGGGGATCTGAATGGAGGCCACGTTCTGCAAGTAGAGGCTCACCCTCTGGAGAGCTTTGACTGGTGCCCCTCCAACCCCCTTTGTCTCCCAGCTGCAAGCCTCCTCGGTAGGCAGGACACATTGCTGCTGCAGTGCCTTTGAACACAGGTGCTGAATCCATCGGTCTCAAGGTTATAGTAAAACCCCTTCCAAATCACAGCCGATTAGCCCCACCATATCCACACTGAAGGGCAGCTTGCCAGGGCTCCCCAGTGAGCCAGAACCCTGGCCTCCCCCCCCGTGCTGTGATCAGGGTTTTGTGAGAAAACGTGAAGAACATTTGAAGTCACATTCAAAGCAGACTTTCCCACTAACCTGCCGGGTGCGGTGCTGAGAACCCTCTAACCCCACTAGCACATTGAGGGAACAAAACCCACTAGCTGCTCAAGTGAAACTGACAAGCTTGACTCATCTCAGGAGAGTGAAATTGAACAGCCAGCACTTACAGCAATGGATGAGTGAGACTCACCTCTATCACATCTCCACTTTAATCCCAGATTAAGTGGCCCACCTGTGCACCAAAGCACCCCTTTGCACCAAAGCAAGAGTGCTACCAAACTAGAACAGCATCTGGTGTGCTTGGCAGTCCCAAACCTCTTGTTGGGAGTCTCATGGCGCTTCCCTCTGCCCTGACCCCCATCCCTAGCTCCACGAAGTTGAGACCCCCCTCATCAACCTCTTCCTGGGGCTGACCAAGATGGCCCTGAATCAGCCCAGGAGGAAGCTGGACAGGGACATGCACTGCAACTGTGGGGCCTATTTCCAGCCCCACTGGTATCCTGTCTCCAGGCAGAGTTCCTCTGAGCAGCAGGTGCTGGCCAGGATTCGCTGCTCAGAATCCCTGTCAGGTGCCCTCATTTTGACACCCACACCACTGCCCCCCACACACATCCTTGTTTTCACATGTTGTCCCAAGTCCTTGGCTGATGGGGTGGGGTGTTAGTTTTGGGTGGGCCTAGCCTCCACCCTTCCCAGAATTCAAACAGGCCAGTCCACATGGGAGCTGGGAACTGGGCACAGTGTTGGCTCAAGCTTTCCGCATTACCTTGATGCATTCAGTGAAGGTGTGGTGGTGAGAGCTGGATTTGCCTGTTAGCTATACTTTTCAATTAGATGGCTTTAAAAAAAAAGTCTACTTCCCCCAGAAGAACAGGGCTGGAAGGGAGCTCAAGAGGTCATCAAGTCCAGCCCCCTACACTGGGGCAGAACCAAGTACACCTAGACCATCCCTGTTCGTCTAACCTGTTCTTAAAACCCTCCAGTAACGGGGATTCTACAGACCTCTTTTGGAAGCCTGTTCCAGATCTTTAATCTAATTGTTCAGCATAGTTAAGTTTTTCCTAATATCTAACCTAAATCTCACTTGCTGCAGATTAAGCCCATTACTTCTCATCCTACCTTCAGTGGACATGGAGAACGATTGATCCCAGTCCTCTCTCTAACAGCCCTTCATGTACTTGAAGACCACTGTCTGGTTCCCCCTCAGTTTTCTTCCCAGACTAAACATGTCCAGGTTTTCAGCCTTTCTGCACAGGTCAGGCTTTCTAACCCTTTGATCATTTGTGTTGCTCTTCTCTGGATTCTAATTTGTCTACATCTTCCCTAAAGTGCAACACCCAGAACTGGACACAGGACTCCAGCTGAGGCCTCCCCAGTGCTGAGCAGAGCTGGACAGTTACATACGACGCTCCTGTTCGTACACACCAGTATTACATTAGCCTTTTTTGCAATATTGTTGACTTGTCCTCTATAAGCCCCAGATCCTTTACAGCAGGATGACCACCTAGCCAGTTATTCTTCATTTTGTAGATGGGCATTCGATTTTTCCTTCCTAAATGAAGTACTTTGCATGTGTCTTTACTGAATTTCATCTTGTTGAATTCAGACCAATCCTCCAATTTGTCAGTCATTTCAGACTCTAATCCCCTCCTCCAAAGTGCCTGTAACCCCCCGTTTGGTGTCATGTGCACATTTATAAACTTACCCTCCTCTCCATGATCCAAATCATTAATGAAAATACTGATTAGTACCAGACCCAAAACTAACCCCTGCAGGACACCACACCACTGGAACTACTCCAAGTATGACCAGTTGCGCACCCACCTTTCCCTAGTTTGCTTATGAGAGGGGATCACATGGGACCGTGTCAAAAGCCTCACTAAAAATCAAGATACAATCATGTCTACGGCTTTCCCGTCACCCGCTAGACCAGAATGGGTTAATGGACTTTAAGTGAGGGTGATGAACCATTGGTACAGCTTCCCAAGAGGTGTGGTGGTTTCTCCATCACTGGATGTCTTTTAAGACTAATCAAGCCTGGAGATAGATTTTTTTTAAGGCCACTCTAGTTCAGCCACAGCTCCCAAGTCATGGGAGTCCTGTATTGTGCAGAACATGAGCCCAGGGGTCTCCTCTAGCCTTC
The DNA here is from genome assembly GCF_009764565.3 of Dermochelys coriacea. Taxonomy (NCBI): domain Eukaryota; kingdom Metazoa; phylum Chordata; order Testudines; family Dermochelyidae; genus Dermochelys; species Dermochelys coriacea. The sequence continues at coordinate 9,353,169 of NC_050087.2, forward strand.
CATGAAGAAAAGCAGTAGCTATTTCTTGTCGTCTCTTTGGTTAGTTACATAACAGGAAAAAAAGCCACCGCTGGGTCCCAGATAAGCCTGTTTCCCAACTATGCACAAAACAGGCCAGGCCTAGTCACCTACGGCCTGCTGCTTGGACAGGTTCTGACAGCTTTCAAAACATGGGGGCCAGTAGTCCAAAGGGGACACAGCCTAGTTCCCATACGCTACAACAAACATAGGCAGACAAGCCACCTGGTGCTTTGTGCATCAGGCAGGTTCACATCTGTCTGAGCCAACACATCTCTTGTAGAAAGACATCCAGGCTCAATTTAGAGGGATGGAGAATCCCCCACAGCATTCTCAGGGCTAAAAATTCACACTATTTCTAATCTGAATTTGGCCAGCTTCAACTTCATTGATCTCATTCGGACTTCGGCTGCTAGATTAAAGAGCCATCTTCTACCAGAAGTCTCCTCCCCCCTGAGGGCCATTGGGATATTTCTGTCTCATGATATGCAGAACCACAGTCCATCTGCAACAGGAAGCATTTACTGAGCCACAGACAAGCCTCCACTTAGCTCGTGTCCCACTTCTGTCTCTGTTTACCAGGGACCACTCCCTGACTGGAATGCTATGCAGCTCCAGGACATCTAGTGGCTGAACAACATACTGCCAGCGAACATCCCACCACACACTAATGAGAAAGAAAACTTTCTGAATTTTCTAACACAGAGTCTGTTTCCGTCTCATCTCAGGCTCTCCCAGGTGCTGCCTCTGATCTGGGATTGTTTTTCTCTGGAAGTTCCCCTAGATCAGTGACTCCTGCTACCCACCCTTCTCATGCCGTTATTAGTGTGATTGCATCTGATCACATTAGATCAGGTACCACACACACCCTGCACGTGGGTCATGGCATTTGCCACTGCCTGCTGCTCCAGGCGGGCTGGGGGTTCCAAGGGCAGTGCCTTGCCTGGTCAGGAGCCATCCCACATGGAAATCTCATCCAGACCCCATCAAATGACAGCCTTCCCAGCACCACCATGTGCCCCCTGCTGGGTATCCTGGGGCAGGCTCTTTACCCAGCCCCTCCCACATCTGTCCCCATAATATCAAGAGCAGCCAGCAGGCAACTTCATACCATACCTGGAAGGGTTGGCAGATTCTGGTTTCTCAGGCTTCACTGAGGCCAACTTTGGGACTAGAAACAGGGAGAGAGAGAGACAGACAGCTTCAGCGCCAGGAGATCTGAGGTTACTGACGAGGCAACTGTTCCAATATCACAGGGATGGACATGGAGGGGGGGGAGGGTGTCACGGAGAGCACAGGCTGCATTCCAGTTCCACAGGGATGGATGTGGGTGCAGAGAGCACAGGCTGACAGCTCTGGAGTTTAGCCCTGAAGTCTAGTGTAAGAAGCTGGAGGGGCTGCCCATAGTTCTGGGCAGGTAGGTTAGTACCAGGGCAACAGGACTCCTGGGTTCTATTCCCAGCTCTGGGATCCAAGAAGTCAGGGCACACAGGAGGGGGCAGTGCCAGCTTCCTCACCAATGCAGTTGCGCCACCCTCCCTGGAATGGGATTTAGCTTTGGCCTCTCCTAAGACTGGCCTCTTTGGCAGAGGGGCCGAACCCCATGACAGTGGGAGGACGGGCATATGGCCCGCTAGGAACGGGGACTATGATCTGCCACACTTGCTGCAAACAGGGCCTCTCAACCACTCTAGCTATCACTAGTGCAGGGGAAGCCAGGGGTTCTATCCCACTCCCACAAGCCAGGTCAGGGTGTGTATGGGAGGGAGAGAGACTAAGGGGACCCTCCCCCGCTAAGTGCTGTACCTATTGTGCCATAGCATGGCATTGCCCTGCCCCTGCAGTGGACAGGATGCCACAGCCTGGCTCCCTTATCAGCAACACCAACCCCCCACCCCAGTCTGTCAGAGCCCTGCCAGCTGTTTTATTTGGGGGGTTCCGATCACAGCTCAGCATGCCCCTCCCCCCTTTACTATAGAGCCATAGTAAGAGCCCCCCTTCCAGCCTTCCTCCCCCCAATTTCCTTACAGCCTTGTATCAGCCCACAGGGGACTTTCTGCATCGAGCTCTCCCCAGATCAGGACTGAACCGCCCTGGTGTAGGACAAGGGGCTGAGGAACAGGCCTAAGGCACCTGTAGGACCCAGGGATCCCAGCCTGGTGCCACCCACCAGGGTTGCCAATTTGGGTTGGACGTATTCCTGGAGGTTTCATCACATGACAATCTTTAATTAAAGATTAATCTTTAAATTACTGGAGACTCCAGGACAATTCTGGAGGGTTAGCTATCCTACCACCCGCCCAGCCAGGCCTGGTGTTGGCAGGAAGTTAAGGAACATACCCAAGGCCATAGTTGGGACTGGTGTCTTCCTCACGGCCTTCAGCTGCCCGGCCTTGCCCGGCCCAGCCTTCTCTGGAGGCTTTGCCCCACTCTCGCCCGGTGACTTCCTGGCCACCGCTTTGGCCGGAGTGGGCTTGGCAGAGGCAGCACCAGCTTTGGGTGCTGATGCTGCTGCCAGTGGCTTCCTCTGCGAGGCTTCGGCCCTCGGGGGCACCCCATTGCTGAGCAGCTTGGAGCCGCCACACGGGGCCGTGGGGGGATGGGTGTGGATGGTCGCAGGTCGCCTAGCTCCAGAGATGGGGGCTGATCTCACAGCGTTCTTGGCAGGCTTGGATTTTGCTGCAGGCTGGCCAGCTGCTGCCGCCCCTTTCCCAGCAGTTGCTGTGCCATTGGTCTGGGGAGGGGGGGGGCCATTGGCAGTAGCTTTGCCATCCATCTTGTCACCCAGGTGCTGGGCAGGCCGTCTGCTCCCTCCGAGATGATGGAGAACAGCCAAATCCTCCTTTGCCTCCGAGCTAGGACTGAAAGAGACAGACATTAATCGGAGAGGGACCAATTCCGCCCCACTCTGCAGCACCTCCAACTAAAGCTTTGCCTGGAGGTGGGGGAGGCAGAGTAGGGTCCAGGAGGGAAATCTCTACTATCCAGGGGCAGAGCTGAAACATCAGTGCCTCCGTAGCACACCAAGTTAGAAGCCCTGACTTCCCGAGACCTGATGGGAAAGGCCCATCCTCATGCTTTGTCCATTGATCACATCTTCCCTGGCCATCTCTGGCTAGTAGCCTATGAAGCATTCCAAGCACCAGGAAGAGGGGGCTCTCCTCCACCAGGCCCCTTAACAGTGGGGTGTCTTATCCCCTCCCCCAATCTTAGAGTGTCTTTCCCCTACCTCCCCCCTACCCCATGAATAGCTCCAGCCCTGGCATCGTCCTCTTGCTCAGCCTTGCCAAGGGGCACAAAACAGACAGTGCTGGTACTTTCATGGGTGCCCATAGACAGAGCAGCCATGAAACTGACTAGAGCCCATACAGGTCCCCATGGTTAGGTAGAACCATGAGCAGCAGAAGCAGCACAGAGCTGCCTGCAGGTTCAGGAAGGCAGTGCTGCATTGGGAAAGACTTACAGCCTTAAGCACAAGTTTAACTTAAAACAAAGTTAAATTCTGCAGCAGTGGATGTCAACTGCCTGCCCCTCCACACAGAAAGGGTTCCCACTCTTTTGGAGCTCTGGACTCTGACTTTACGGACAGAAGGGACTGTTATGATCATCTAGTCTGACCTCCTGTACAACACAGGCCACAGAATCTCACCCACCCACTCCTGCAATAAACTTCTCACCTATGTCTGAGCTATTGAAGTCCTCATTTCATGGTTTAAAGACTTCAAAGTGCAGAGAATCCTCCAGCAAGTGACTTGTGCCCCATGCTGCAGGGGAAGGCAAAAAAACCCCAAGGGCCTCTGCCAATCTGTCCTGGAGGAAAATTCCTTCCCGACCCCAAATATGGCAATCAGCTAAACCCTGAGCATGTGGGCAAGACTCACCAGCCAGACACCCAGGAAAGAATTCTCTGTAACAACTCAGATCCCACCCCATCTAGCATCCCATCACAGGCCATTGGGCCTATTTACCACTAATAGTCAAAGATAACGTGATTTTGGCAATTCATTGATTCCCATTATACCATCTCCTCCATAAACTTGTCAAGCATAATCTTGAAGCCAGATAGGTCTTTTGCCCCTACTGCTTCCCTTGGAAGGCTATTCCAGAACTTCACTCCTCTGATGGTTAGAAATCTTCGTCTAAGTCTAAACTTCCTGATGGCCAGTTTATATCCATTTGTTCTAGTGTCCAAATTGGTACTAAGCTTAAATAATTCCTCTCCCTCCCTGGTATTTATTCCTCTGATATATTTATAGAGAGCAATCATATCTTCCCTCAACCTTCTTTTGGTTAGGCTAAAGAAGCCAAGCTCTTTGAGTCTCCTTTCAAAAAAGACAGGTTTTCCATTCCTCAGATCATCCTAGTAGCCCTTCTCTGTACCTATTCCAGTTTGAATTCATCCTTCTTTTTTGCCTTCCTCTGTAGCATGGGGCACAGGTCACTTGCTGGAGGATTCTCTGCACCTTGAAGTCTTTAAACCACGATTTGAGGACTTCAATAGCTCAGACATAGGTTAGAGGTTTGTTACAGAAGTTGGTGGGTGAGATTCCATGGCCTGCATTGTGCAGGAGGTCAGACTAGACTATCATAATGGTCCCTTCTGACCTTAAAGGGTATGATTGTAACACATGGGAGACCAGAATTGCACACAATATTCCAGATGAGGTCTCACCAGTGCCTTGTATAACAGTATTAACACCTCCTTATCTCTACTGGAAATACCTCGCCTGATGCATCCCAAGACCGCATTAGCTTTTTTCATGGCCATATCACATTGGCGGCTCATAGTCATCCTGTGATCAACCAATACTCAGAGGTCCTTCTACTCCTCTGTTACTTCCAATTGATGCGTCCCCAGCTTATAACTAAAATTCTTGTTATTAATCCCTAAATGCATAACCTTGCACTTTTCACTATTAAATTTCATCCTATTACTATTACTCCAGTTTACAAGGACATCCAGATCTTCCTGTAGGATATCCCAGTCCCTCTCTGTATTGGCAATACCTCCCAGCTTCGTGTCATCTGCAGACTTTATTAGCACATTCCTGCTTTTTGTGCCAAGGTCAGTAATAAAAAGATTAAATCAGATTGGTCCCCAAATGGATCCCCGAGGAACTCTGCTGGTAACCTCCCTCGAGCCTGACAGTTTACCCGAGACACCGAGCATTTTACAGATTGAATGAAATTTAGCCTCATACCCCATCACCTGCAAAACAGGCCAGCTTCAGCCCTATTTCACAGCTGGGGAAACCAAGGCACTGCCAGGGTGGAGATTTCCCCTGAACCACACAGCCAGTCCATAGCTAGCTGGGAATATGCCTTAGTCCAACCTGCTTGGATTGAGAGATTTTTCCCAGAATGACTCAATTCCCTAAATCCCCTTGGATTTAAAGGGAACCCAAATCCCCTGGGATGCAACTCTGATAGCTTCGGGGTCCAATGCTGACAGGGAAATCCACAAGCCCTTGTGCTTACCATCTATTCTGTATCTCCCCGGAAAACGCTGGAGCTATTAATTCTACTAAGTGGCTAGAATACACTAGAGCAAAAGCAGTTACATAATAGAAAAATCTTTATTGTACAGGCAGGGAGCTTGTTTCCTATTTGCACCTGGGCTGCTCAGTTCTCACCAGTGTTTCGTGGACGCTCAGCCAGCTGGTCTTCACAGCGCGTGCATACACACACACACACACCCACCCCCAACCACCCACCCCTCCATGATCACAGCTTTCAGCCAGGAGCTCAGACTCACATTCAAGAGGAAATAACCACCCAGGAGATGAGCCGTGCTGGACCCCATCCAGTCACGAGCAAACTAAGCTGTCACAGCCGGAGCTTCTTAATCATCGGGGGGCAAAAATGGGGAGATCTGATTTGAAAAGGCCTGGAGAAGAGTATTTCAGGCCCTGAATCCCAGGTGGTTTCCTGCTGTATCTAAACTGGCATTTAAAGGTCCGATGCTGGCCCCAAATATGCCAATATCAGATCTAAATCAGTGTTGCCAAGCCCAAGTGTGCAGAAATCAGATGATCAGCTTAAGAATTCACGCATGTGAGGGATCTGGGTCTTCTAGTTGGAGCCTGTAGTGCTAGGGTTGCCAACTTTCTAAATTGCACAAAACTGAACAGCCCTGCCCCTTCCACCATAGCCCCACCCACACTCACTCCACCCCCCTACATCTTCACTCACTGTCACTGGGCTGGGGCAGGTGGTGCAGGCTGCCAGATGGGGCCAGGGATGAGGGGCTTGGGGGTGCAGGCTTCAGCTGGGCAGTGCTCAAGAGGCTCCCGGTTGGTGGCAGAGCGGGACTAAGGCAGGCTCCCTGACCTGACTCCACGTGGCTCCCAGAAGTGGCTGGTGTGTCCAGCTCCTAGGTGCCAGAGCCAGGGGGCTCTGCATACTGCTCGCACCCTCAGGCACCACCCCAACACCTCCCATTGGCTGCGATTCCTGGCCAATGGGAGTTGTGGAGCCAGCGCTGGCGGGCAGGAGCAGCACATGGAGCTTCCCTGATTGCCCCTCTGCCTATGAGCCGTAGGGACATGCCGGCTACTTCTGGGAGCTGTGTGGTGTCAGGACAGGGAGCCTGCCTTAGCCCCGCTGTGCCACCAATTGGACTTTTAACAGCCTGGTCAGCAATGCTGACTGGAGACACCAGGGTCCCTTTTAGACCGAGCGTTCTGGTCAAAAACTGGATGCCTGGCAACCCTATGCAGCCCTCATGACAGAGAAGAGCTTAGAAGCATGACCGCTAGAAACTGGCTATAAATGAGAGCTGATATTTGCACCCGAGGCCACTAGCTGAGGTTTTAAGCAACGCCAGTTGTCACAAAGCCTTGCAATCAAATTGCAAGTGTTGCAACCCTGTTATCCAGAGAAGGTCTTGAGTCAGGGGTGGGTCTCAATTGCGTTAACACAAAAGTTCACTTAATATTGAAAAGCCAAGTCAAGACACTGGCTAGCATGTTTGGAGGTATGTTGGCGGCTTAGGCCAGGACACAACCTGTTTACAGCCTAGCCTGCATCACCTCACCCTGTCTGCACAAAAGCTGCCCCTGAACAGGTTATTTCAATGGAGCATGTTTACATGGCACCACTTGGAGCAGTGTATTTGGTTCAGGAAGGAGAGTGGTACACTGTGGATAGACAGTCCAGCATTCTCCACTGCCCCACAGGCTGCCTGAGTTAACATAATGTGATTCAAAGCCACAGCTTTCTGCCCAGCATGGCCTGGCCCAGAGGAATGCCACTCTGATGGTGGGGAGGCGTTTACCTCAATTAATTCTGTTCTTACCCTACTTTATGCACTGAGGACCTCAGGCCAAGAATTTTTGTGATCTGGATGCCCAGACTGGCTAATCAGTTTCAAGGCAAGCAGCCAACAATTTGCAGGGCATGCACAGAGATCACAACACACGCAAACCCCACTGAAATTCCTGGGAACTGCAGCTGGCCACCGGAATTCATTCTGGCCAAGAATTTGGTGAGATTCAAAAGTGGGAGCAGATATTTAAATGGGCGAGTAGATCCAGAGTTCATTAATGCCAACACATTATGGAAGGATGTTGAACCTCCTGCTTGGGACTTAACACAATCCAACTAGTAGGGATCAGTGGGGGTTGGGGGAGGAGAGGTAAGATTACCCCCACACCTGCCGCTGCAGGGCTCACTTCTTACAAGTTCCTCTGAGGGAGCTGGAGGCCAGATACTGGACACTATAAACCTCCAACTGTCTAATCACACAAACCCAACACCCTTGTCCTGCCCTGCACCCTCCATTGCTCGCTCCCCCCCACCCTCACTCAGTTTCACAAGATTGGAGCATGGGGTTGGGGTGCAGGCTCTGGGCTGGGGCTGAGGGGTTCAAGCTTGGGGGCGATTGGGTGCTGGAGCGTGCTCGGTGCTAGGGGAGGAGATTGGAGTGTGGGAGGAGGTGTGGGGCTGTGGCGTGTGAGAGGGTTTGGGGTGCTGGCTCTGTGAGGTGGCTCAGAGATGGGGATGGGGCTCCAGCCAGGCAGTGCTTACCTCAGTGGGGGGGTGCAGTGGGGCTAAGGCAGGCTCCCTACCTGCCCTGGCCCTACACTGCTCCCAGAACCACCAGCATGTCCCTGGCTGGAACCGCAGCCAATGGGAGCTGTGGGGACAGAGCCTGCCTAAATCCCCGTGCTTTGCCACCCAGGAGCCACCAGAGTTAAGCGGGACAAAGACTTCACGTGCTGCCCCCTCTGTGTACCACTCCTGGAAGCAGCCAGTAAGTCCATGTGGCCCCTGGGAGGGGGGCTCCACACACTGCCCCTGCCTGCAGGCATCACCCCCACAGCTCCCATTGGCTGTAATTCCTGGCCAATGGGAGTTGGAGTCAGTGCTCAGGGTGCAGTCAGCACGGAGACCCCTGGACCCACCGCAGGGGCTGCAGGGACATGCTGGCCGCTTCAGGGAGCCTGCCTTAGCCCTGCTGGACTTTTAGCACCTAAAAAAACCCCTCCCCGTTTGGCTTCAGTAGCCTCTGGGAGATAGAGCCCAATTCTGGGAGACTCCCAGCCAAACCAGGAGGGTTGGCAACCCTAGATCTCCAATCTGATCAAGTCCAGCAAGGCCTTCATGTCCCTAGCATCAGTGAAGAGGATCCAGCCAGTTCTACCAATGGGGCCCCAAATCCATATTTAGTCAGTCACTTCACTTTAGCTCTCCAGTTGTGAACATTTAAGTTGTGTTCGCTGCAAAGAAAAGGCGTGTGTTTTTAATAGGGTGCCGAACTCTGTGCAAGACTGGAACGGAGACAGTGCCCTGTAGATGTAGCTCGGCAGGGTCAGAGCTGGGGGATTTTTCCCAGGCGACATGTTGGAAAATGAAGATTCATCCAACCTGAAGTGTCGCAGGAATGGATCAGGTTTGATGAAAATTTGGTTGGGAAGGTTTCTCAGGCCCAGGATGGACTCTTCCCAATGTACTCCAGTGGGTAGGGCACTCTTTTGGGATGTGGGAATCCTGCTCTGCCTGATTTGGAGCAGAGGCCTGACACTGGGTCTCCGACATCCCACACTGGGGAAGAAAGCTACCAGACCCTCCCCTGGGAGAGTGCTTGGGGTGTGCTATAGACTGCCGGGATCCGATCTGGATATGGATAGAGACCTCTAATGTTTTTAAAGAAGTAAATACTAATGGGAATCGTGTGATCATAGGAGACCAACTTCCAAGATGTAGACTGGAGGACAAGTGCTAGTAGTAATAAATAGGGCTCAGATATTCCTGGATGCAATAGCTGATGGATTCCTTCACCAAGTAGTTGCTGAACCAACGAGGGGATGCCATTTTAGATTTGGTTTTGGTGAGTAGTGAGGACCTTATAGAAGAAATGGTTGTAGGGGACAACCTTGGTTCAAGCAATCATGAGCTAATTCAGTTCAAACTAAATGGAAGGATAAACAAAAATAGATCTGACTAGGGTTTTTGATTTCAAAAAGGCTAACTTTAAAAAATTAAGGAAATTAGTTAGGGAAATGGATTGGACTGAAAAACTTGTGGATCTAAAGGTGGAGGAGGCCTGGAATTACTTCAAGTCAAAGCTGAGAAGCTATCGGAAGCCTGCATCCCAAGAAAGGGGAAAAATTCATAGGCAGGGGTTGTAGACCCAGCTGGATGAACAAGCATCTCAGAGAGGTGGTGATTAAGAAAAAGCAGAAAACCTACAAGGAGTGGAAGATGGGAGGGATCAGCAAGGAAAGCTACCTTACTGAGGTCAGCACATGTAGGGATAAAAGTGAGAAAAGCCAAAAGCCATGTACAGTTGGACCTTGCAAAGGGAATTAAAACCAATAGTAAAAGGTTCTATAGCCATACACATAAGAAGAAAATAAATAAAGAAGAAGTGGGACCGCTTAACACTGAGGATTGAGTGGAGGTTAAGGATAATCTAGGCATGGCCCAATATCTAAATACTTTGCCTTAGTCTTTAACGAGGTTATGGAGGAGCTTAGGGATAATGGTAGGACGACAAATGGGAATGAGGATATGGTGGTGGATATTACCACATCCAAGGTAGAAGCCAAACTTGAACAGTTTAATGGGACTAAATCAGGGGGCCCGGATAATCTTCCTCCAAGAATATTAAAGGAGCTGGCACATGAAATTGCAAGCCCACTAGCAAGAATTTTTAATCAATCTGTAAACTCAGGGGTTGTACCACATGACTGGAGAATTGCTAACATAGTTCCTATTTTAAAGAAAGTAAAAAAAGTGATCTGGTTAACTACAGACCTGTTAGTTTGACATGTGTAGTATGCAAGGCCTTGGAAAAAATTTTGAAGGAGAAAATAGTTAAGGACATTGATGTCAATGGTAATTGGGACAAAATACAACATAGCTTTACAAAAGATAGATCGTGTCAAAGCAACCTGATCTCCTTTGAGAAGGTAACAGATTTTTTTAGACAAAGGAAATGCAGTGGATCTAGTTTACCTCAATTTCAATAAGGCATTTGATATGGTTCCACATGGAGAATTAGCAGCTAAATTGGAAAAGATGGGGATCAACATGAAAATTGAAAGATGGATAAGGAACTGGTTAAAGGGGAGACTACAGTGAGTCACACTGAAAGGTGAACTGTCAGGCTTGAAGGAGGTTACCAATGGAGTTTCTCAAGGATCGGTTTTGGGACCAATCTTTTTATTACTGACCTTGGCGCACACAGCAGGAATGTGCTAATAAAGTTTGCGGATGACACAAAGCTGTGAGGTATTGCCAATATAGAGAAGGACTAGGATATCATACAGGAAGATCTGGATGACCTTGTAAACTGGAGTAATAGTAATAGTATGAAATTTAATAGTGAGAAGTGTAAGGTTATGCATTTAGGGATTAACAAGAATTTCTGTTATAAACTGGGGACGCATCAATTAGAAGTAATGGAGGAGGAGAAGGACCTTGGAGTATTGGTTGATCATAGGATGACTATGAGCTGCCAATGTGATATGGCCGTGAAAAAAGCTACTGCAGTCTTGGGATGCATCAGGCAAGGTATTTCCAGTAGAGATAAGGAGGTTTTAGTACCATTATACAAGGCACTAGTGAGACATCACCTGGAATACTGTGTGCAGTTCTGGTCTCCCATGTTTAAGAAGGATGAATTCGAACTGGAACAGTGCAGAGAAGGGCTACTAGGATGATCCATGGAATGGAAAACCTGATTTATGAAAGAAGACTCAGAGCTTGGCTTCTTTAGCCTAACCAAAAGAAGGTTGAAGGGAAATATGATTGCTCTCTATAAATTATCAGCAGGATAAATATCAGGGAGGGAGAGGAATTATTTAAGTTCAGTACCAATGTGGACACAAGAACAAATGGATATAAACTGGCCATCAGGAAGTTTAGACTTAAATTAGTGAAGGTTTCTAACCATCAGAGGAATGAAGTTCTGGAATAGTCTTCCAAGGGGAGCAGTGGAGGCAAAAGACATATCTCTGGCTTCAAGACTAAGCTTGATAAGTTTATGGAGGAGATATATAGGATATGATGGGATAGCCTAATTTTGGAAATTAATTGATCTTCGACTATTAGTGGTAGATATCCCATCACAGGCCATTGGGCATGTTAGATGGGGTGAGATCTGAGTTACTACAGAGAATTCTTTCCTGGGTATCTGGCTGGTGAGTCTTGCCCACATGCTCAGGGTTTAGCTGATCGCCATATTTGGAGTTGGGAAGGAATTTTCCTCCAGGGCAGATTGGCAGAAGCCATGGGGGTTTTTCACCTTCCTCTGCATCATGGGGCATGGGTCACTTGCTGGAGGATTCTCTGCTCCTTGAAGTCTTTAAACCATGATTTGAGGACTTCAATAGCTTAGACATAAGTTGGTGGGTGAAAATCTGTGGCCTGCATTGTGCAGGTGAGATTAGATCATCGTAATGTTCCCTTCTGACCTTAAAAATCTATGATTCTTCCCTGTTTTCAGGAAAGTTGATCACTTTTCTTCTGATGAATAAAAACAAAGCTGAAACCCTCCTGTGTTCCCAAACTATGGAATTCTTATTTTCCAGCCAGCCCTAAAGCTAAATCTCTCGATGTGAGGAGGTAAGGAATTACTTATTCCTTGTCTCCTAGGATTTCACATAAAATTAGCAGCAACTTTTTCCTCCTCCTCCTTCCCCCACCCCCCCGTGAAGATTAATCTTGAGCCTTCAGCCTCAGATCATTGAGTTGTGGGTGGAGGGAAGGAGGTGGCCTGGTCACTATCACCAGATCTAGATTCAATTAAGGTTTATTTTGCTTTTGTTTTTTTTAAAGCCATCTTCTCAGATTCACACTTCCCCCAGTTGGAGCGTGACATTCCCTCACGGTGTGAGGTCTCACGCTACCAGCACTAAAACATCCTTGGAATTTCCCATGTTTAAAAAGGATGAATTCAAACTGGAGCAGGTACAGAGAAGGATGATCTACTAGGATGATCCGAGGAATGGAAAACTTGTCTTATGAAAGGAGACTTAAGGCTTGTTTAGCCTAACTAAAAGAAGGTTCAGGGGAGATACGATTGCTCTCTATAAATATATCAGAGGGATAAATACCGGAGAGGGAGAGGAATTATTTCAGCTCAGCACCAATGTGGACACAAGAACAAATGGATATAAACTGGTCATTGGGAAGTTTAGACTTAATTAGACGAAGATTTCTAACCATCAGAGGAGTGAAGTTTTGGAATAGCCTTCCAAGGGAAGCAGTGGGGGCAAAATTTCCTGGGTATCTGGCTGGTGAATCTTGCCCATATGCTCAGGGTTTAGCCGATTGCCATATTTGGGGTCGGGAAGGAATTTTCTTCCAGGGCAGATTGGAGAGGCCCTGGAGGTTTTTCGCCTTCCTCTGTAGCATGGGGCACGGGTCACTTGAGGGAGGCTTCTCTGCTCCTTGAAGTCTTTAAACCACGATTTGAGGACTTCAATAGCTCAGACATAGGCGAGGTTTTTCATAGGAGTGGGTGAGTGAGATTCTGTGGCCTGCGCTGTGCAGGAGGTCGGACTAGATGATCAGAACGGTCCCTTCTGACCTTAGTATCTATGAATCTATAAACAAAAAGAATCCTAAACGGTGGTATTGTTCCATTGCTAGATGCAAATGGTAATAAATAATAATAATGCAGAAAAGGCTGAAGTGTCTAATAAATATTTCTGTTCTATTTCCCCAAATAGAAATGATGTAGTCATCACATAGGATAACATTCTTTCCATTCCACTAGTATTTCTCAGGAGGATGTTAGATAGCAGCTACTGAAGTCAGACATTTTTTAATCAGCAGACCTGAATAATTTACATCCAAGAATTTTGAAAGAGCAGGCTGAGGAGCTCACTGGAGTGTGAACACTGATTTTCAATAAGCCTCAGAGCACTGGAAAGTTCCAGAAGAAAGCTGATGTTGTGCCAATATTTAAGGGTAAATGGGATCACCTGAGTAATTATAGGCCTGTCAGTCTGACATCGATCCCAGGCAAGATAATGGAGCAGCTGATATGGGACTCTATTAATAAAGAGCTAAAGGAGGGTAATGTAATTAGTGCCAAGCAACATGGGTTTATGGGAAATGAATCCTGTCAAACTAAGTTGATATCTTTTGTTGATGAGATTAGCAGACTGGTTGATGAAGGCAGTAGTGTTGGTGGAATATGTATGGCATTCTGATCAATCCACTGAATGTGTGTCACATCAATTTCATAATATTCTCGTTTTAAAAAAGCTGGCTAACAGGTTGTCTCAAAAGGTAGCTGAGAATGGGAAATGAGCATCAAACTGGTGCATTTCCAGTGGGGGCTGCAGGAACAGGGTCTTGGCCCTACGCTAGTTAACATTTTCATCAATGAGCTGCTGGGAGGGGGAAGGCATCACAGATGACTCTCAGATTGGAGGAGTGGTCAGTGAGGAAGAGGACAGGTCACTGATACAGATCGCTTGGTAAATTGTGTCCAAGCAAACAATCTGGGTTTTAACCTGGTTAAAGGTAAACAGACATCTAGGGCCATCCTTACAGGGTGGGGGGACTCTATCCTGAGGAGCAGTGACTCTGAAAACTACTTGGGGGTGGGGGTGGCTCATCAGCTGAACGCAACCCCAAAAACTAATGAGATGGGATGCATAAACAGGGAAATCTCAAGTAGAAGCAGAGAGGTTATTTTACCTGTGTTTGACACTGGCAGGACCCTGTGTGACAGATGTGATAATATCCTTGGGGAAAACCTTTACTGAATTAAGTCATTCAGGAGATCATTGTATTACAAATGTTTAAGTACCAGGGAGGGTTTGTACATACTTCCTTGGGGGAGGCAGAACATGTGCAGCTCTACAGGAGCTAAGAACAGTGAGGTGGGGGCTAAGCAATTTAACTTAGCTTGTAACATCTCCCCAGAGCTATCCACACCAGGGGAGAGACTCACATATACTTGGATTCTCCAAGGACCAGAAGACAAAACAGCCTGAATCCAAGTAAATGAGCATGATCTCTGGTTCATGGAGAGCATTTTTCCTCCCCTGTCCTTAGGGAGGTGTTGGAAGGATTTTAGTCCACAGAGGCCCCATAAGACACTGTGCGCTTGTCTGGAGCTAAAACTGCGGTGAGCTTGTAAGCACAAGAAAGAGCCCCGAGTGGGATCTGAAGGTGCACTCCCCAATCAGAGCCCCTGTGGGAGTGAGTGCGTGCTCTCTGGTGATCTTATTAGCATGCTTGTAGGTTATTGTATTGGCTTAAACCCATTTTCTCCAACACCTGTCAGGGATGGTCTGAGTTTACTGGGCCTTGCCTCAGTGCAGAGCACTGGACTTAGCTTTGAGTCCCTTCCTGCCCAGCATTTCTGATGCTTTTACCTTCAGAAAACAATGTGCTTGCTTCAAAATAGCTGAGTGGTGGCTTAACTGTGGCAAGTATGCAGTTAACTGGGAAGAGAAAGACAACAGGCTGTTTAGGCCACCTGTCTTTTGCGGAGGAGGTTACAATAGAGTCAGGTTGCTGGGCAGCCTAGCAATAGGCCGGTCCGAAGGCATCGGGTGAGTATGTCCACCCAGGACAGGTCAGGAGCCTGAAACTGAGTGGGTGCCTTCCTGGCCCCTAGAGGAGGAAATACAGGTGTAGTTACCCTGAATTGCGGCATCCAGCACTGGTATGCACAATGCATGAAGGGTATTGACAAATTAGAGAGGGGTCAAGAAGGGCTAGAAGGATGAAAGGATCAGAAAACATGGCTCAGGTTCAAGGGGCTCAATCACTGTATCTGCTTAGTCTGGCAAAGAGAAGCAGGGAGGGTGACCTGATGACAGTCTAAGTGCCCACACAGGGAACAAAGGACAAGGGGCTGTTCCATCTAGCAGAGAAAGATCTTACCCGATCCAATTCAGGCTAGAAATAAAGCCCAAGATTCTGAACAGGGAGGGGAATTAACCCCTGGAACAATTTACCAGGCTCATGGTAGAATCTCTAGCACGGACCATTTTTAAGTCAAGTTTGGATATTTTTCTGAACACTCTGCTCTAGGCAGGGCCGACCCTAGGGGCGTGCAGCACCCAGGTGCCAAGCTTCTAATCTGCTCCCCCTGGGTATGCCCCCCCACCCCTTCCCCAGGGCCCCACCTCTTCCCTGCCCAGTTCCACCCCCTCCCCCAAGCACACTGCACCCTCAATCCTCTCCCCTCCCCGTCAACACCTCCTGATGCTGCAAAACATCTGATCCACAGCAGATGCTGAGAGGGAGGGGGAGGAGCTGATTGGTAGGGCCTGCCAGCAGGCAGGAGGGAGGTTCTGGTAGGGGGATTCCTCCTCACACACCCTGCCCCTGTCCGTTCACCTCCGTTTGCCCCCTCACCCTGCTTGCTCACCGCCCGCCTCACCTCCCCATGCAATGCACAGGCCAATCACCCCGATTCACTGTACCCAAGAGATGGCTCTGGCTCTAGGCATGGTTTAGGGGCAGTTCTCCGGCCTGTGGCGTACAGGAGGGCAGAGTAGACAATCACAACAATCCCTTTGGGCCTTGGAATTAGGATTTTTACAGGCAAAATTTACCCCCCCCTTCCCCTTAAGCTGTCGCCAAGTCAGCACAAGGGTGGTGGTGGCGGGGGGAAATAGGAGTGGCCTGAAGGGGAGAAGAGAGTTCTTAGCTTCCTTTGCCAACTGCAAGAAACTCCGATATTTTCTAAACCTCCAAGAAGCAGCTCTCCCCACCTACTCAGGAGATGCCTCAGCAGGCCAAAAACAGGTGGCTTTTTAAATTATTGCAGATACATGCTGCTGGCTCTTGCTCTAATCTGCTGCCCATTGAAAAGAGCTCGGCCTGCTCTAGCCAGTTTTTGTACTGATAACTATGTGGGTTGAGGCTGGGTGATTTTTAACATTTATATCAGTACAACCCCTAATGTTGACAGTTATACTGGTATAAAGATGTTAGCGCTGCCTAGTGGCTACAGCACTGCACTGGGACCCGAGTCCTGGGTTCTATTCCCCAATTGGCGACCTCAGCCAAGTCACCTGTGTTCCTCAGTTTCCCCACCTGTAAAATGGGTCTAGTGACACTGACCCCAAAGCATTTCACAAAGGAGACCTACTGATGAAAAACGCTAGGGGTTATTGTTCCAATGTGGTTTACTCACCTTCCTGTACAGGTATAACTGTATCAGTGAGCTGTAGCTCACGAAAGCTTATGCTCTAATAAATTTGTTAGTCTCTAAGGTGCCACAAGTACTCCTTTTCTTTTTGTATCAGTAGAAGCACCTCTAAACAGATATAACTGCATCCATCCTAGGGCTTTGTCTAAGCATAAAATATATAGTTAAAGCAGCGCAATTCCTAATCTCTAGGTAGCTCTGGGATTTATTTTACTACTGTACCTGATATTCCACCATGATTTCAACAATTTCCATCCCACCATCAACCTCAGCCTGGACCAGTCCACACAAGAGATACACTTCCTGGACACTACGGTGCTAATAAGCAATGGTCACATAAACACCACCCTATATCGGAAACCTACTGACCACTATTCCTACCTACATGCCTCTAGCTTTCATCCAGATCATACCACTCGATCCATTGTCTACAGCCAAGCGCTACGATATAACCGCATTTGCTCCAACCCCCAGACAGAGACAAACACCTACAAGATCTCTATCATGCATTCCTACAACTACAATACCCACCTGCTGAAGTGAAGAAACAGATTGACAGAGCCAGAAGAGTACCCAGAAGTCACCTACTACAGGACAGGCCCAACAAAGAAAATAACAGAACGCCATTAGCCATCACCTTCAGCCCCCAACTAAAACCTCTCCAACGCATCATCAAGGATCTACAACCTATCCTGAAGGACGAGCCATCACTCTCACAGATCTGGGGAGACAGACCAGTCCTTGCTTACAGACAGCCCCCCAATCTGAAGCAAATACTCACCAGCAACCACACACCACACAACAGAACCACTAACCCAGGAACCTATCCTTGCAACAAAGCCCGTTGCCAACTGTGTCCACATATCTATTCAGGGGATGCCATCATAGGGCCTAATCACATCAGCCACACTATCAGAGGCTCACAAATTTTCTTTTTGCGAATACAGACTAACACGGCTGCTACTCTGATATCAGAGGCTCGTTCACCTGCGCATCTACCAATGTGATATATGCCATCATGTGCCAGCAATGCCCCTCTGCCATGTACATTGGCCAAACTGGACAGTCTCTACGTAAAAGAATGAATGGACACAAATCAGACGTCAAGAATTATAACATTCAAAAACCAGTTGGAGAACACTTCAATCTCTCTGGTCACTCGATCACAGATCTTAGAGTGGCTATACTTCAACAAAAAAGCTTCAAAAACAGACTCCAATGAGAGACTGCTGAATTGGAATTAATTTGCAAACTGGATACAATTAACTTAGGCTTGAATAGAGACTGGGAATGGATGAGTCATTACACAAAGTAAAACTATTTCCCCATGGTATTTCTCCCTCCCACCCCATCCCCCACTGTTCCTCTGATATTCTTGTTAACTGCTGGAATTAGCCTACCTTGCTTGTCACCATGAAAGGTTTTCCTCCTTTCCCCCCCCTGCTGCGGGTGATGGCTTATCTTAAGTGATCACTCTCCTTACAGTGTGTATGATAAACCCATTGTTTCATGTTCTCTGTGTGTGTGTATATAAATCTCTCCTCTGTTTTTTCCACCAAATGCATCCGATGAAGTGAGCTGTAGCTCACGAAAGCTTATGCTCTAATACATTTGTTAGTCTCTAAGGTGCCACAAGTACTCCTTTTCTTTTTGCGAATACAGACTAACACGGCTGCTACTCTGATACTGTACCTGAGTGTCTCAATCTGGAAGGTATTTACCCTTACACTAAAGGGTTATTATCTCCATAGTACTAGTGGGGAAACTGAGGCACTGAAGGGCTCCCCCAAGGTGACACAGGAAGGCTGTGGCAGATCTGGCATGTCAGGCCAGGTCTTCTGAGTCCCAGGCTAGTGCTCCAACCATTGCACTGTGCATCCTCTCTGCTACTGGGCTCTCGAAGACTCTCTGCTCTCAGCAGCCCCAGTCTATGTAGCTGTGTCACACACAGTGACAGATCAGAGCCAAGAGCCCATTCTGCCAGCACAGGGACCTCAGAGTCAGCCTGAATGAGCATGTGGGGGGTCCACACATCCTCATCCAGGAGAGGGGTCTCTGCCTTTGTGTCAGAGGAAGGAGCAGAGTCTGGGAAGGGCTCCAGGCCAGTGCTGGTCAGAGGCACAATTATGTCACTAATTAAACATTACATAAACCCCATCCCCAAGCCACAGAGCAGCCTCACATGCCCCCTGTGCTGGCTCAGCAGCCTGATGCCAAGGGCCACCCAGAGAGGCTGTTCCTAGTGAGAACGAAGTCTTCCTGTCTCCTCCCCCCCAGCCATGCCTTACCCTACCCTGGAGGAGACCCCACCATCCTATGGAACTAGGGGGTTGGAGCCATGGCTTATGCAGAAGCCAAACACAGGGCTATGTGCAACACTGCCCTCTACTGGCTATAATGGGGACTGGTTGATTGTGTGCCACACGCCCTGCACTGCTGATGGAGACCTCCTTCAGCCCAAGTGGGCTGGGCATGGCTTTAGGAGCAGGAGGGGGAGAGTTCTCGCCCTGCTGATGCCATGAAGTTGCAAGTAGCCATGATGCAGTGGGGTGGGAGAGCTCATGAACCACAAGCTGTACATACATACACACACACACACACACACACACACACACACACACACACAGCACCACAGGAAGAGCCACAGGGACTGGGTGGAAAGAGAGAAGAGGAGATTCCTTGGGAGTAGCCTGCCCCAGCCACTCCTGCAAAGCCAGGAGGAGAATCAGTCCACAAGCTCCTGCTACTAGAGCCAGAACAGCTCTCCTATGGCTGGTAGCAGTAGCAGGTCCCTTGTCCTCTGAACTCAGTCTCCAACCTGTAGGGCCTTTTCAGCCCTAGATCTCAAAGCCCTGGCAGAGATAAGCCCTGTGTAACCACAGCTGGGGAAATGGAGGCACAGAAAGACGAAGCAACTTGGCCCAAGGCCCTACAGCAGGAGCAGTGGTCAAACCCCACTCAGAACCGCAGAGTCTGGACTCCTAGCCCTGCCCCCTTCCCCCATGCTCTAGCCAATAGACCCCACTCCCCTCCCAGAGCTGGGCGTAGAACCAAGGAGTCCCAGCTTCCAGGCCTGTTCCTCTCCTCACTGGCCTATGCTGGTCCCACTCTGAAAACAGATCTGGCTCCACTGCGGCCTGGCTGGGAGCAAGTCAATAGACACCAGACGCTGCTAGCCCAGCCTGCTCCTCTCTGCAACTCAGTGCTGGGAGGCACCATATGTCTAACAATGGGGCCCCTTAACCAGCTCAGTTAATCAGACCCGGAGGACTCTGCGGAGGGGGCTGCACCAGCTGGACAGTCCCCCTCTGCCCACCAGTCACTCCCTCCCCAGCTGGACCCAGAGGGCAGAAGGCCCACTGCTTTCCCCATGGACAGGAAGAAAAGTGGCAATAAGCCACACTGAGATCCAGGCAAGGTTTGATTGAAGGGGGCAGATTCTCGCCCACCAGCCCACACTGAGGTCTGGGCCAGCTCCCTGGGGCTCTTTGCTGAGTGCTAAGCCTGCCACAGCTGAGCCATTTCCGAGCCACCGTGGCAGGAGGACTCACGCCAGAAGCAAAAGCTACATTTAGCCGGGGGGCATCTGTTTCGTCAGTTTCAGGAGTCTGGAGATTTGCTTTATAAAGCAGCCCCGCCCACCCCGGCCCATTTAAAACAGGGAGACAAGCATCCCGCAGGTCATGTTCAGGCCTACTGCCCCTGCTCCAAGCTCGAAACACACCATCAGCCAGAGTTCACAGAGGCTAGTTCCTGCAAGCGGAGATGGCAGCTTCCCTGCCCATGGGTCTAGCCCGCTTCCTTAGCGAGTCCAGGCCCTGCCTTACAGCTCTGAGCACCAGCCATTCTGCTCCTCAAGCTCCCCTCACCCCACTCCTCAAGATGGCAGCTGCCCTCTTTGTTTATTTCCCGCTCCCTGGGGTTGAAAGACACAGGGAGGTTGCTAGCGATTAACTCCTCATTAGATGCAGCAATCAGCATCTTTAAGGCTCTGCGGAAGGGCTAGAGGCAGCTCAGACACACAGCGCTCTGCCATGCCAAACAGGGGCACGCCAAAAGCCTGATCGGATTTCAGGGAAAGCTAAGCAGTGTCAGCTAGCTGTGCCCCCATTTCTTCACCCCACCTCCAAAGCTGCAGATCCCCTTCAGATCCAGAACTTGCAAAGCAGCACCAAGCTAGAGAAAGGACAGGGCCATGGCTGAGGCACTGGGCTTCAGGAGATTAGGGTTCAAATCCCAGCTCTGCCACAGACTGCCTGGGTGACCTTGGGCAAGTCACGGCAGCTCTGTGCCTCGGTTTCCCCACTTTTAAGACAGGGTGGATGATAATACTTTTCATCCTATTTGGATAGTGAACTTTTGGGGGAGGGACCCTCTCTCATTGTGTTTGTGCAGGGCCTGGCACAGCAGGGCCCTGATCTCTGCTGGGGTGCCATACAATTAGCATTAATCTCCCCTCTGAACAGCCCCAGCTGGTAGGGTTGGAATCAGATTCATAGATTAGATCATCATAATAGTTCCTTCTTGCTTTAATCTAGCCTCCTGTATAGCACAGGTCAGAGAACTGCCCCACAATCATTCATAGAGCTAGTCTTTATTCAACACTGAGTGATGGAGAATCCCACCACGACCCACAGTAAATTGTTCCAATGGCTAATTAATTACCCTGACAGTTAAAAATATACACTCAATTTCCAGTCTAAATTGGTTTTGCTTCAGCTGCAAGTCATTGGATCATGTTAGACCTTTGCCTGCTAGATTGAAAGCCCAGTATCAAATGTTTGTTCCCCATGTAGGTACTTCTAGACTAATCACTTCACTCTTCAATGGCAGCCAACCCAGGGCAGAACCATGCCCCTGGAGTCAGGACAGATCTGTATCTATGTAGATATATGGGAGAGCAGAAAATGTTAAACACTCTTCTTCCCCAAGAGGAATTCCCAGTCCTGCCTCTTCCAAGATGGAGAATTCTTCCTCTCCCAGGTCTAAATGCCACCAGGTCAACTTCAGACAGATCAGAACTTCACAGTTTGCAAGGGGTTTGGCTCAGACCCCATTGACACCAGCACACTCCATGCCTGTGACACTATATCAGCAGTATTACCTAGAGCACCAATATCCAGAAGCCATGGGTTCTATTCCTTGCTCTGTCACTGGCCTGCTGGATGACTTTGGGCATGTGTGAAAAAGTCTGTACCCCTCTTTTATAGAGCTACGATAGATCTTGTACAGAGTAGGCCCTGTGAGGTATCATTTGAAAATTCAATTTGATGATCATTGTCCTGGTGAAATGTGTGACAACTTTGTTTGCAAAGTTATAAGATTCTACTGTATGATGTTATTAAGCCATATTCCAAATCTGAAGACCACTCACAAACAGTTCCCCAGAGGAAAAAAGGCTATCCAATGCCTCAGCGAGTTGTCAACAAAGTCAAATGGACTCATCACCTGGCTAAATGGCCATTCTTTGGCAGGAAAAAGGATGTGGGTGAAAATCTACATCTTGACAAAGGAACACGGGGTGGGGGGAAGGGGGGTCCTGTCCACACAGACTTGGAGAGGATTCTGAAAGAAGAGACAAACGTATAAGAAGGGAGAGCAAACACCCCAAATTCTCTCTCCATCTCTACCCATGGCCTCACCACCATCTGAAGAACAAGGAAAAAGCATTGGACTGTGGGAGGGATCCTGTCTGAAAGACTGAGTTAGTAAAACAGTTGGGAACATGCAGTGAGAGAACAAGCTAAGAGAATTCTAAGCAAAGTCTAAATTAGGCATTGGTTGCGTTTTGCTTTCATTTTCTTGTAACCAATTCTGACTTTCATGCCTCATTACTTGTAATCACTTAAACTCTTTCTGTAGTTAATACATTTGTTTCATTGTTTTATCTAAACAAGCGTGTTTGGATTGGAGTGTTTGGGAAAGTCCATTTGGGATAACAGGATTTGCACCCATCACCTTTTATTGACAACACAACCAATTTTATATGAGCTTGTGTTGTCCAGGAGGGTGCTGGGTAGTGCAAGATGCACATTTCTGGGGAAGCCTGGGACTGGAAGTTTGCTGGTGTTACCCTGCAGCATAATTCAAGAGTGGCTGGCTAGAGCCCACATGCAGTATAACTGGAAGCAATGCACATGCAAGAGGCTGTGAGAGAGCAAACCAGGAGTGGCTGCTCTCTCAGTGAAGCAGTGTAAAAGGCACCCCAGGCTGGAGAACTGAGGGGACACAGCTGTCCATCAGTTCAGATTGTACCCTGGTGATGTCACAGCATGCCCCTTCATGCCTCAGTTTCCCCATCTGTAGAGTTGGGCTACCAACTGACCTTTTTAAAGCCCTTTGAGATCTACTGATAACAAGCACTATAAAAGCAGAGTTAACTTTAGTACTGCTAATGCTCTACTGTGACTTCCTGGTTCTATAGGGGTCCTTTGAAAGGATGCTCAGGGCATTCCTGGCATGCTCTGACTTCAGCAAGTGAAAGCCAACAAAGATAAGTGCAGAGTACTACACCTAGAGAGGCCAAACCAAGAGCACAGCTACAAACTGGGGAAGAACAGGCTGGCAGCAGTCCTGCCAATGAGGTTCACGGGGTTAGAGCGGATCACAAATTGGACACAAGCCAACAATGATGTGGCTGTGAAGAAGCTGGATATTCTGGGGTTCATCCACAGAAACTTTGCATATAGTAAACAGGAGGTAACTGTCCCCCTCTACTTAGCACTGGTGAGGCCTCACCTGGAGTACTGTGTCCAGCTTTGGGTGTCCCACTTTAAGACGTGAACAAACTGGAGACAGTCCAGAAGAGAGCGGTGGGGGGGAGTAGGAGAAGTGTTATAAAAGCTTTAGCAAACCTAAGCTGTATGAGGAAAGGTTGAAAGAACTGGATATGTCTAGTCTAGAGAAGAGAAGGTTGAGAGAGGGAAGAACTCATAACAGTATTCAAATACGTTAAGGGCTGTTATAAAGAGGACAGTGATCAATTATTCTCCATGTCTACTGAGGGAAGGGCAAGAAGGAACCAGCTTAATAAGCAGCAAGGGAGAGATGTAGCTTAGATATTAGGAAAAACTATCCTCACAACTAGGAAGTGAAGTACTGGAACAGGGGACCAAGGGGAGGCTGCGTAATCCCATCACTGGAGGGTTTTAAGAACAGGTTGAATGAACACCGGTCAAGGACGGTCTAGGTTTACTTGGTCCTGCCTCAGCAGAGGGGGCTAGACTAGATAGCAGAGGTCCCTTCCAACCCTCCATTTCTACGAACTAGAAAAATCTGTGTGTGCATCACTGTGTGCCCATTAGTGGATAGATTCAGAACAATGGGTCCTAAGCCCTATGGTAGAGACCACTGAAGGGTGATTCGCCTCTAGCTCAACAGCCAGCAGTTTCAGAACAGGTGGTTCTGGATTCTGTTCATGGAACCCCAAGCGGCGCTTTCACAAACAGACCTATGACACAGCTTGGCTTGAGCATGTAGCTCCTTTTCTGCTGCGCCTTCCAGCCTAAAATGCTTTTGGACAGAATGATACATAAAGCAACCCCCAAGATGCAGCCAGCTCTAGTGCATAGCGCAGCTGTGGCTGCTTTTAACACCATGCTGTTTCAGACAGGAAGTGAAGACTATTGCATCTGCAGGTGGAGAAAGGCGAGGAAGGGGAAGACTGGGGAGGCAGAATGGAAACTGCTCAAGTTGGAGCGTGGTCAGGTCAGGCCAGGCCAGGCCATCACAGGATCTTTAAATGGGTCAGAAGCTCCACTGAACGAGTCAGTGTTTTTCTGGCAGAGACTTTCCAAAGAGGTCAGAATCCTGTTGTTACTAACACGTTGCCAGTCTAGCTCCTACACATGAGGATGGGAACTGGTGCTTTCAGAAATTTGCTGAGGCAAGATCTTCCCTGGGAGCTTGAGCTAACCCCCCTCCTCCAGTCTGTTCACTGTATCCACCTGCAATCTCCGCTTATAAGCTCTTTGGGGCAGAGGCCATCGTCATTCTATGTACAGCACCTAGCACAATGCAGCCCTGGTCCCCATAGCACCCTCGTGCTCCATAATGGTAGCTTGCGAGCTACCTCAACACACAGGAGTCCTGCTGCCCAGCTCGATCCACTACACCCCACCAGCTACAGTTTATGAAGTTATACATAGGACTCATTCACAATATATCCCCCCACCACCACCCAAATACCCCAATTGTAACCACCTCTTCCGGATCCTGGATCTCCCCCCACAGCCAGTGACCCCAGACCTCACTCAAGTCTCGCAGAAAGCAGACACCACTCCCCTCCCCACCCCCATCCCAGTCCCCGAGAAGAGAGATCTGCAGCCAACATGCTTCAGCCTCTCCAGGCAGGGAGAAGGGGCTGCCCCCTCCCAGCTGAAGCATTGGCAGACACCAGCCCTTCCGCCCGGCGATTTGGATCCAACTTCAGTCTGGAGTGGGTTGGGGGAAAAGGTATCCAGCTCGGTACAGCTGCCTGCATTCCCATTGAAACACCCCACTTTGGGCACACAGACCTGCTATTGGACTGGCCACGTGCAAACACAGATCTGGAGTGAGCCGCCTCATCCAGCTCACACCAGGCCTCACTGGGGTGCCAGGGCTCCACTCCCACTTTGTCCTCATGTACAGCAGCTGTGAGACCGTTGCATAGGGCTTCTGCCCTGCTCCCAACAGCGCCCCCTGCTGGGAAAGGCTGGGGCAGTGGGAGCTCCCCCCCAAAGCTAGATTTAGAGAGGATTAAACAAGATCTGTGTATTTCTTCCCTTTCCGAAGGCTTTCTAGGCCAGTGCATTACAGAGGCAGAGTCCAGGCTTAGCGCCTGCTTCCACACTTGGAATAAAGGGGGCATGGCCCCTTTAAGAGTTCTCTATCCCAGCCCTTGTTTGCATAAGAATGGCCCCAGCTTGGGGGGGGGGGGAGGGCTAGCAAGGGAGAGAGGAAATCCATTGAGAAGTGGAAACAACCAGAAGAAAACATCCCTGGATCGGAGCTGAGCCAGGCAGCTGCTGCCAGACAGACACTGCTCCCCATGCAGCGATCCATCCCCCACATAATGCCATGAAGCCTAGTCATAGAGCCAGCCCCACATATCCATCTGCTCAGGCTGCTGCCCCAAAAGCCCCCCCGCTATTCCTACAAGCTGACTAGTGTTCCCTGCAGCGGTGACCTCTGTTGTCTGGAATCTGAACTGCACAGCCAGGTATCATGGCCTATACTGCTAACAATTGGCGATGATTCCCCATTAGCAAAGTGCCTGCTGTTTAAGAATGGGAGGGTCACAGTTCTACCCTCTCACAGATGCCATGAGTCACAAGCACAGCACAGGGGAAAGCCTAGGAGTCACTCCACAGATTCCTGGCTTGTGCTTTGTTCTGGGAAAACAGCAATAGTAGCACTCTGCCCCCCCTACCCACCCCCCGCTCCAGTAATAGAACCCAAGAATCCTGGCTCTCCAGCCTCACCCTGATCTAATCCACTAGACCCTGCTCCCTGCCCAGAGAACCCAAGAATCTTGCTGCCCCCAACTTCAAGCCACTAGGCTCCACTTGCCTCCCAGAGGACCCAGGAATCCTGGTGCCCCCAGCCTAAACCCACTAGATCCCCCACCCTGCTACTCCCAGCTCTGGGAGAATCCCAGAAATGCTGGCATGGGTCAATATTTCCCTGCTGATCCTCAGCAGCATCTCGCAGATGCTCCTGGGAGCTTTGACTAGGCAAATATCCTGCCAGATTGTTTTGTTTATTCAAATAACTGCAGTGACAAAGCCGAGCTGTCTCTCCCCCACTTGGCTTTGTGTGCTGGATACGCAACTGAACTCCCTGGGAACAGCCCCTTGCCCAAGCACCTGGCTTGCTGGGGAAAGGTGCTCAATCAATGATCTCTGAGAAGCCATCACAGCTGCAGTTAGCAGGGCAGGGGATCAACCCCTGAACAGCCTACCTACCCTCACTGCAAGTTTTTACATCAGGATCAGATATTTTTCTAGGTCTGCTCCAGCCCCCTCAAAGGCCAGGGAAAGCCTGTGGCCTGGGTTAGAGAAGCCTGACTAGAAGATCCCCAGGGTCCCTGGGGCCTTTATGGGTATGTTTATACTGCATTCTGGAGCCTGCAGGACGTAGCCAGCCAGCCCATGTCAGTCTCTGCCCAGCAGGGCTCGCGCCAGTGCTCTAAAGACAGCGGTGTAGACTAGGTGGGGCCAAACCGGGGCTCATGAGCCACATGTGGTTCTTTTACAGTTAAAGTGTGGTATGCAGAGGCCGCCCCCATTCTCAGCCTACCAGACTGTACGGGGGGAGCTCGGGCTTCTGTCCTGTGGCAGGGTGGTGTGACTAGGGGCTTCTGCCCTACGGGGGAAGTTGGTCTAAGGGCTTTAGCAGGTTGTCCCTGTTCGAGAGCCGCAAGACTTCTGAAGATTATTGTACGCGGCTTGGAGCATCAGCGTTTGGCCACTCCTGATATAGACTGTGCTTTGAAATTGCAGCTTGGGCTCTGAAAGCTGAGGCGGGGCTTCTCAGCTGAACACATGGCAGGAGTCACCCACCCACACTTAAGAGCAGGGCTCTGTTCTGTCTGTGGTGAGCCCCCTATACAAGGACACACAGAACATGCTCAGACTCCTGGTGTTTTCTGTCAGTGGATTTCAGAGCACCTCCCAAAGCAGGTCAGTGTCATTCACCCCCTTTTTGCAAGTGGGCAACTGAGGCACAGAGGGGGAGAGATTTGCCCAGGGTGAGCCAGTGGCAAAGCCAGGGATAGAACCCAGGCTGCAGCAGCTGCCTTCTCCTGTGACA
The DNA here is from genome assembly GCF_009764565.3 of Dermochelys coriacea. Taxonomy (NCBI): domain Eukaryota; kingdom Metazoa; phylum Chordata; order Testudines; family Dermochelyidae; genus Dermochelys; species Dermochelys coriacea. The sequence continues at coordinate 9,380,614 of NC_050087.2, forward strand.
CTGGTTTCCAGTTGGGGGGGGGAAGCAGTTTTAGGCCATACGAGTCTCTAGTGAGGCTGACTGACCCAGAGGTTTCCAAAGGTTTGCCAGCCTGCACTACTAGCATCACCACTGGGGGTCACCCTAAATCCGGGCCTGAGTATGCATGGGAGCAGCTGCTGTCTACACTAAGCAGCTGACTGGGCAAGTGGAACATAGGGATAGGATTGGTGACCACCTCACCTGGGTGGCTGGGACAGAGACTCAAAAGCCAGCCAGGCAGGTTCTAGAGCCAGCCAAGAGTGCCTCCCAGCTCTGCTCCCACACGTGGCCATTTCTGAGCAGCATCAGGCATGCCAATTCTGACACATCGGGGGAACCAAGAGAGACTCAGATCCAGCACAGCACACGGTGGAGTTTAGGGGGCCAGGCACTTCTCCCGCACACACTGGGGACATGGCATCTTGGCCACTCCAGAGCGTGGCAAGGCAGTAGGGTGGCCAGACAGCAAGTGTGAAAATTCAGGACAGTGGGTGGGATGAATAGGCACCTATACAAGTCAAAACCCCAAATATCAGGACTGTTCCTATGAAAATCAGGACATCTGGTCATCCTTTAGGTACAGCCATTGTGCCATGCTGGGGGAAGCCTCAGACCCAGCAAGGACTTCGATAGGGAGCAGGTGCAGTAGACACACCCTAGAGAGATGCAGCAGAGACAAGTCCTGCCAGCACCTGGAAGGAGCTCAGCAATTTCTTCTTTAGATCACAGCTCCCCTTTCAGGTGGGGAAAACCTCACCCCACTGCAATGAAAGGGTCAGTGCCCACCCCATTCATCTCCACCTCTGGCAGGATGGTTTGGAAGGGGACCCCAGATGCACCCCAAGGTGTGGCCCACTCAATACAATAGTCATCATAGGATGAAGTTGTTCCTATTATGGTTGGAGGGGCGGAGGGGATCATTCCCACCCCACCAACAACCCTAGTTCTAGACCCAGCAAATAGCTGGAAACCACAACACTGAAGAGCATCAAGTGCCTTAAGATGCCAGGGGATGGCATGGAGGCAGAGCATGAGGTTCTGTGCCCCTCCCTCCCCCACCTGCATCCAGCTACGTGCTGGCAATAGAACCCAGACATTCTGCCACACCATCCCCAGAAGTGGCTGCATCTCAAGACCTAGACCATGTTGGGAAATATTTAGTTCTGGCCCTATGCAACTGGTAAACCCCCCTCTCCCCACCAAGGACAAGGGGGGAAAGAGCGGTAATGTGTCAGCCTATGGTATTCTAGGCACCTCCTCCACGCAGTGACGGCATGGAAGGTGGGGGAGGAGAAGAGATGCTAGCCTTGGAGCCCCCTGTGTACCCACAGGTTGGATAGAAGTTGACCAATGGTGGATAAGCTTCCACACACATCTCTATAAGAGCTGAATCTTGATCTGGACTGACCCCTAGCCCTGGGGTGAAGGGTGAGGGGTGTGTGTGTGCACGCGCGCGTGCGCTGTCTGCTACCCTACCCCTCCCCTCCCCACCCACCCAGCTGCCACCAGCTAGATCCCACCTAATCCCCAGCCCGTCCCGCAGGTTCCAGAATGCCAGACTGTCCGGAGGCCAGTGGCCCAGGGCCAGACATTCCTGCATTTATTGTGGGCTCCCAACGCCCCCTCCCCCTCAGGGGCAGAATGTGCCCGACAGATCAGGATATACCAGTCGGGCGGGGGCTGGAGACACCAGCTCCTTTTGCTCCCCAGGTGCCTCTGCTCAGAGACACAGGCCTTGCCCAAGAGGCCTTCACATCAGGAGCCCTACAAGATGACAGCTTCCCTGGCATCAAGGGACACTGGGTGGGGTGGAGTGGGGGGGGGGGAGAAGAGAAGAGATATCTCAAAACAGGACCTTCCTCAGTCTCTCTCACAGTGGGGTTGAAATTAAATAATCCCATTCCAACCTGGCAGCTACTCCCTTAAACCAATCAATAAGCTAATTATTCATGGATCAGCCATTTAGTTTATAAACTGGATTTAATCCACAGACAGAATCCAGGGTGGAGCATTTTATACTCATCCCAGCAGAGAGATACCAAGACCCTTGTGCATTCACATAACAAGACGAGTTAGGCAATTCCCCTCCCCGCAAAGAGGAGCGTTTGTCCCAAATGCAATGACCAGACACTGGAGACCACAGCATGGGGGTGAATCCCCTTCTATACTTAAGACAGTGGTTTGTCATGATCTTGTCAATTTCTGACGAGGATTCGCTGCCTCTCTAATTTAATCCAACTACCTACGGCCCTGGCCAGCCCACACAGCGATTTTAAGACCAGAAGGGGCTATTGGAGCATCTACACAACCCTCCCGCCTAACCAGGCCAGAGACTGTCACCCACTTATCCCTGGTTTCAGAGTAGCAGCCGTGTTAGTCTGTATTCGCAAAAAGAAAAGGAGTACTTGTGGCACCTTAGAGACTAACAAATTTATTAGAGCATAAGCTTTCGTGAGCTACAGCTCACTTCATCGGATGCATTTACTTATCCCTGTATTCAGCCCAGTGAATGCACAATTTTAACCAAGGGCTCCGCTACATGAGGTAGGTTAAAGATGGTGCTTCTCAGGTGTTAATTTAAACCAGTTTAGTTAAAGAGCGTTCCCATGGGCCTTCACCAGATGATTTGTTTTGGTCACTCGGGACTGTGTAACTAGGCAGTTGGGTGAGTGTGTTTATGTGTGACTTTTTAAAGTCATCTCATATCTCTCATATTAGCATAACCCCTAGTGCAGCTGCAGTTTTAAATTCACTGATGCTGGTCTGGCTTATTCCCTCTCCCCTATGGAAGTAGCTTGGCCAAGTACCACAGATACGGGACATTAGGTTTCCTGGCACAGAGCCTGTGTGGAGCCAGGAGACAAAAGGCCTTTGGGGGTCTGGGTCCCCATTTCTAAAACAGACACGAGAACGCAGCTGATCTGTTCAGCATCCAGCGAGAGGGTGCAGAGTTTGGAACCCAATGGGAGGAAGAACAGGTTATGGGATGCAATAGAGGCACCCTGGAAATTATTAAGAAAACAGATTATGGGATGGAACTAAGAATTGTGGGAATATGACCCCCTCCCGCCAAGCTCCCACAAATTCTACGAGAAGAGCCGATATCCCACAATGCAGAGCAAAAAAGAGTCCTACAAAATGCATTGGGATGCCTACCCCATGTGGCAGATCTGTCTTTTGGGGACACAGCCTTCCACAGCAAGGTTGCACAGCCCCAGCCAAGCACACATGCGTTCCAGGATCATTGTCACGCTGGCAAAAGTGCTACTGGTAAAGCTCGGGGCGTAGATGTGGCGTAAGGCACCTTTATACCAGTAGAACTGCAACCACACTGCCAGGGCGGGGCAGAGGATGCTCAGTCATTTTAAGGCCTGGTCTACACTTGAAAATGAGATGGACCCAGGTACATCACTCCGGGCTAGGAAAAGTTTTGCAGCCTATGCTATGTAGTTAGGTCAACCTAGCCACCCTGGAGATGTAGCTACCCCCTCTTGGGGAAGGGGGTTAATTACATCAATGGAAAAATCCCATCCCTCGACGAAGGAAGCATCTACAACACAGCAGTCCAGCTGCAGCACCCTAGCTGTGCAGCTGTTGTGTAGACATACCCTGCATCACTGCCAACCCTCATAGAGCATCTGATTTAGATTTAGATTTAGCTTAAGCCTGTTGCTTTGGTCTCTCCTTGGGACACTTTTGCTAGCGGGAGCTGTGGTCACACGAGGAGGGTCGGCCCCGGATGGCTCTCCCAAGCACCTTTCCTAGCCATGGTTCCACACCCATCTGCCAGAGGTTGGCGGTGAGGAGTTTAAAATTCACCCCTTGAATTAAAGCTCATGCACTTTTCTCCTGGAAAGAGCCCCAGGAGGGGCTAAACCAGAGCCACTTTGGGTGCGGCTTTATGCCTGGCTCCAAACTGCCAGGCCCATCCCCTCAGCCTTCACACCCTTAAACAGTCACAGATGGAGCACGCTTCCCCCCATTGCATTAGTGAACCAGACACATTGGGCCTCCATTGCAAACCCCATTCCCACCCCAGGCGCCTCTGATAGCCAGAGCAGCAGCCCCAAGGAGACCTAGGAAATCCCCCGGAATTCAGGCAGCTGTCAGGAATCCATGGGGTACGACTCCCTGAGCCATTCGTGGTACTCATCAGGGAGGGTAAAACATATAGGACCCCACTGCCAAAGGGGCTCGGAGCAGTGGGTGACTCTTAGAGCCCTTTCGCCCCACCTTAGGGCGCCACCGACCCACGGCCAGCTCCAGCCAGACACAGCGCGGGGAGGGGGGGAGCGAGGTGGGTCAGATCGCCCCGGTTAACAAAGGCGCTAGCTCCCCCCAAGCCCAGCTGGGAGATTTGCACCTGCTGGGCTATTAACATTCACACCCGACTCCATCAAAACAAACCTTCCCCGCAGCTCCGCTCCAGCCGGGAACCCGGCGGGGGGGGGGGGGCAGAGAGAGAGGCTGGGGAATAGGGGGGGCAGAGAAAGCCCAAGACTGGCGGGGGGGGGGCCGCAGGGAAGGGGCCGCCTGGCTGTTACCTGCTACGATCCGCGGGGAAACACCTCTAGCCACCTGCTGCGGCCCCCCTCCAAGCCCGGCTTTGTCTAGCGGCGGCGGAGGCTGCTCCCGGGCCGGGCGTGCGGTGCCGAGTCGCGCCCCCGCCCCACTGGGCAAGGAGGGGACCAGGCGGGGAGGACACACGCCTCCCCCCCCCCGCTGAATTAGCTCGTTAGCCAATGGCAGGGCAGGCCGGGGTTTAAAGCGATGATGTCACCCGCTCCCCACCCCTGGGGGTTGGTCAATTATCTTCGCCAGCCGGCGGGGGCTGCCGCTTTATGCCCCTGCGCCGGGCAGCTGGTTACTGCATCGATGGACCGGAGCGGGCGTGTAACCCTTTCACTGCCAGGGCTTCCTGGGGGAGCAAGGGGCTCCCTATCCTGTCCCCACACCACAGTCGGTCTGCCTGTCTATCCCCTCACACCCCCTTCTCTGTCTGCCTGTCTATCCCCACGCACCCACAAACCTCTCTCTGTCTGCCTGTCTATCCCCCCCACCACACCCTTCTCTGTCTGCCTGTCTATCCCCACACACCCACAAACCTCTCTGCCTGTCTGCCTGTCTATCCCCTCACCACACCCACAAACCTCTCTGCCTGTCTGTCCCCACAGGCCACTTTGTCTAGCCACCCCTGTGCACAAATCGGTCCATCTTTCTATCCCCCACACCTCGGTCTGTCTGATGCTGTAGCCGGGTTGGTTTTGTTAGCAGAAGAGCTCTGTGTGGCTGGAAAGCTGGGCTTCTTCACCAACAGAAGTTGGTCCAACAAAAGACATTCCCTCCCCCACCTTGTCTCTTTTCACAGAGTGATGGCTCTGCCTCTGACCTCTGAGGCCTCCACCTCAAGAGAAACCTGGGCCAGCTTCAGAAGAGGAGCTTGGGAGTGTCCATTCATAACTCTGCCTTTATGGCTTATCACAACAAACTGTAACCCACGGACACCCCCTTTTTGTCTTATGACTGCAGAGAGGTTAATGGGCCACACTGCCTTGAATAGTCTCTTACAACAGGGATAGTCAATGATTTTTTTGTCAAGTACCAGATTCCAGAGAAACATTTTTCACACTGCAGTAATGATAAATAAGATTTGAGGGTCTGTTCAGAAGCATCTGGCAGCCCGGATTTGGTCTGCAGTCTGCCTATTTAACTACCCCTCCTTCGGGTATGTGCTACCTACCTATGCTGTACAATCTGTTCCACCTTGCATTTAGCTGTGACGCTCAGAGGACCTTTCCCAGATCTGAAGAAGAGCTCTGTGCAGCTTGTCTGTTTCACCAGCAGAAGTTGATCTGATAAAAGATATTCCCTCCCCCACCTTGTTTCTCATCTCCTGTGATCAACATGGCTACAGCACCACGGCAAATATCTCTCTATCCATCCCCACACTCACCCATATGTCTATCTGTCATGCATTCTCTCTCTAACACTTTGGTGTCAGAGGAAGTGGGAAATCCAGGATCGCGTGGTAGATCCTGTAACATTCAATATTGCCCCATATCGTCCAGTATGTTTACAACTGTGCTGCAAACCCGTGCCCTGTGGACTGGTCTCTCCTTGCTCCCCAGCCTCCAGGGGACTTTTTGGAGAGACAGCCTGCCCCTCTCCCCCACCCCACCCACCACCCATTATGTAGGGCTAGGGCTCTAGAAAGGGAACCAGCCCATTGCTGTCCTGGTAAGGGCTCAGCCCCATGGCATCCTGCCAGCTGGGCCCTGCGGTGGGGCCAGCAGGATGGGAGTGCAATCTCCCTGGGGGCTGCAAACAAGGTGAAACAGGAGTGGGCGGGTCTGCGAAGAGAGGAGGGTGGTGAAGCACTGGAATGGGTTACCTAGGGAGGTGGTGGAATCTCCTTCCTTAGAGGTTTTTAAGGCCTGGCTTGACAAAGCCCTGGCTGGGATGATTTAGTTGCGGTTGGTCCTGCTTTGAGCAGGAGGTTGGACTAGATACTTCCTGAGGTCCCTTCCAACCCAAATCTTCTATGATTCTATGAAATCAGGGGAAATAAACTGGGTGAACCCTGGGTCCTGAAGTGCCTAGGGTGCTGAGGGGATGCTTCTGTGGGCAGGATCCTATGGTAGGACTTCTCCCCGCTTCCCCAGAGCAGGGTCTGGGCTGCTAGGCTTGGCTTTGCCCACTCTTGCTCAAGCAGTCCCTACCTACGCTCCTTGTTTCTGAATAGCCCCAGCTGTGTCGGAATGGAACAGCTGGCCTACCCACAAGGTTGTCCCCCCCCAGTGGTTGCTCTGTGCAACTGCAGCAGGAGGTAGGCGAGGCCCCTCCATTTCAAGCAGTAGGGGGCTGATTATAGGTCACAGGCTCGAGCCTCACCCTGGACATGGGAGACCTCAGGCAGAAGTATTATGGGATGTACCCCAGGATGCACCCCCCGCCCCCAGCCAGCCTTCTCTGCTGCGCACGCTGTTCTGGAGGCTGCTCCTTCAATCAGCTGCCTCTGCTTCTCCAGCTCTGACAGGGGTACCCCCCAAGGAGCTGAGGGATGGGCAAAGCAGTGTGCCAGAGGAGCCCAGAGCTGGGCCAGCAGGGGGCTGGAGGCTGGGACTGAGGGGCACCGGTAGAGCTGAATGTGGACTTGGTGCTGACTTTTGGTTTTGCCCATGGGTGCCCTTCCGAGGCCCCACCCCCACTCCGCCCCCTCCCGAGCCTCCGCCCCCACTCCACCTCTTCCCCCACCTGCCCACTGCTCATTCCCTCCGCCCCCTCCTCCAAACACCTCTGCCAGTTTTGGAGGGAGGCTATTCACATTAGAGAAAAAAGGTGGGTGAGGTGATATCTTTTATTGGACCAGCTTCTGTTGGTGAGAGAGACAAGATTTTGAGCTTTCACAGAACTCTTCTTCAGGAAAAACTCGGTGAAAGCTCCAAAGCTTGTCTCTCTCTCTCTCACCAGCAAAAGTTGCTCCAATAAAAGATATTACTTCACACACCTTGTCGCTCTAATTTCCTGGGAACAACAGGGCTACAACAACATAGCATACAAAAATGCAGGATTCACATGAACAGCACAGAGTGACCATCACGCCAGGGCCCTATTTTCAGGATTCATTTTAGTGTAATGTCATCATCGCACCAAGGAAGTAGCACTGCCAGCACAATGAGATGAATATAGCCACGGGTGCATGCCAAACATTCACAGGACAAGCGCACTGGGATCCACACAGCAGGTAGTAATGTCCGTTTAGTTCTCAGTTTATTGGGGCTACACTCAGGGACTGAGTCCAAGGGTTCAGCTAAACACAAGGACACCTGCAAAGAGCTGTACTAACAGCAGGCTCTACACTGGCCTGCTAGGAGGAGTTGCACAACAGGGCACTTATTCCCAATCCCAGTGCAAGGCAATATGGGATCCAGGCACAGATCTTTAGTACCAGAATTTGCACTCCCAGGAGAGAGGGATGGAATTATAGAAGTTACGAGGGGAAAGCGCTCTGTGATCATCCTGGCTCAGTCCATCTCCCTGCCAATGCAGGGTTGATCCTTACTGCATGTTTTGTCCAGTCTCCTTTTAAAAGTCCCAAGCCTTGTAGTTTCTAGCTGTGACACTCTATAACAGGGGTTCCCAAACTGGGGGTCAGGACCCCGCAGCAGGTCACGAGGTTATTACATGTGGGTTGCAATCTGACAACCTCCACCCCAAACCCCGCTTTGCCTCCAGCATTTATAATGGTGTTAAATATATAAAAAGTGTTTTTAATTTATATGGGGGGGTCGCACTCAGAGGCTTGCTATGTGAAAGGAGGTCACCTGTACAAAAGTTTGAGAGCCACTGCTCTATACCTCGGGGGAGTGGCATGCTGTGCTCTGTAGGCCCCATATTCATCATTTGTATATATTCTTTATATTTCATATAAAGCAGGCCATGTAAGGTATCATGGGAAAGGTTATGATTTGCTGAAACCCAGTGTTCTACTGAAATATGTATATCATTAAAGTGCATAAAGTTGTGAGATTGTGCTGTATGGTGTTAATGAAATATACTGCAAATCTGGGAATAGCCCAGAAGGTAACACTCCAGAAACAACAAGGCACTTGACTGAATGGCTGGGTGGATGCTACACAACCATCACCAGCCATTGTGCAGCCAAGTGAATGACAATTAGCAATTCAATGACCATCACCAGAGAATTACTCAACCCTAGGACTCAGCAGTGCCCACCCCCCCACCCCCACCTGATGCTTGGACTTGTGTTTGCCAGAGCACATGGACTAAACATGTAAGACAGGAGATAGTTCCTTCCAGCCCAGCTTGTACCCCAGGGGTCACACACTAGCCCTTCCCTTGGGAGACTATTCCATCCACACCCCAGGGCAGAGATTGCACTGCTAGGAAGGTTTCCCCTGATAGCTTGTTTCCCTCTCTCCCGCCCCATATCCCTTCCCCACTGCCTCTTCCCTTCCATCCTCCACCCACCCAAGAGGCAGTCACCCGGATGCCAGGGCTGGGGACCAAGCACACTGCATGGCCATGTGGCCACTGTCTCCGAGAGCAGGGAGGGCAAGCAAGGGGGAGCCCCGGAGATGCACCCCCCCATGCCCGTCCCTGTCCAGCTGCCCGGCAGGGGCTGGTACTCTCAGTCTCTCTGTGCTGCTGGGGTCCAGGGCATGTTATTGGAGACGCCTCTGACTGAGCCTCCTGCCAGCTGCAGAGAGCTGGGTGGCAGCCGGTGGGCCCCCCCCCCGTCACCACGCAGACGGCCACCCCGCCCGCAGCCAGGTGCTGGCTCTCAGCACAGCCCTCCCTGCCTCACCCTCAAGGCAGAACAGTCCAGATTTGCCTCCCTGGGATCCAGTGGGAGAGTGTGGGGTGTATGTGTGTATGTGGGGGGGGGGGGGGGAGTTGGAATTCAGAATCATTGGGCCCCTCACATGGTTAGGTTTGTAAAGCGACAGCCCCACCTGCTGTCAGATCCTGCAACACACACGTGTGCACACACCCGCTGCAGGCCTGCTTGGTGAGTCACACACGTACACACACACACGGACATGCAGCCCATCCATGTGCAAATCCACACACTGCAGCAGGCCTGCTGTGGGAGCTGGCCCTCCCTGCACTGGTAGCTCAAGCTGTAATGTGACTGTGGGCCCTCAAGTACACATCACGGCTCTAGCTGGAGGTCTGGGGTGCTGTCAATGCTGCTGACATTGGCGTTACTGAGGTGGGGTGGGGCTGCTTTGCTACTCTGCTGCTCCCCGATTGTTTTGCAGTGTGACGCGCGCGCACACACACACACACACCCCTGGCATCTCCAGGCCCTGGTACAGTTGTTCTCAATGCTGGGGGTGGGGGAAATGCCCTGGAGTCTTGGGGAGCTGCTGCTGACTGAGCCTTTGGGAACCCCAGCCCCACACAATGAGCATCTCTAAAAACAGCCACAACTCAAGCAACCACCAGCTCATCCGCCCCCTGCACCCGTGTGTTTGAACCCGTTCGGATGAAAGGACCGGCTTTCCCCCTAGCTGCAGTGGCTGCGGCAGCCCCAGAGCTGTCAACCCACCAGCGGGGCTGCGAGGGTTGTGACTCCTGCCCCAGTGGCTAGTCTGCACAAGTGGGTAAGAGCCTATTGCTACAGCCAGCTAATGGAGCTCCTCCTTCAGCTCCTTGGGCAGGGCCTGGGCTTCAGCCCTGAGGTTTCTGGGTTCAGTTGGGGTGTGTATCATCATTGCAGAAGCAAAGGGGGGGAGCTGTAGTACAAAAAGGCCCTGTCACCTCCACAAGCAAAGGCTAGGCTGTGGGATCCTTCCCTCCTAACAGAATACCACTCCCTGGGAACGTCCTAGGCCAAGCCATGGGGCACCTCCCCTCCCTCACCCAGGCCTAAACTGGGCCATGGGCCCCCTCAGGAGTTGAACCTAGGATCTCTGGCTCTTAACACGTGAGCCTCTGGGGCCTGGGTTAAGAGCCAGGTTTACTGGCCAGGGCTGCATCAGGCCCACCACCACTAGAGGGGGCCAGAGGATCACACTGGGAGGGGAAGGGTCTAATCCCACCCCCAGCTACCCTAGCTCAGGCCCCACTGAGAAGGACTCTAGTCTTGGCAGGTCCTTATACCACGTCTATCACAGGGGCACTGGGGTGCCCCCCAGCCGTGCATCTGTCCTGCCTGCTCCATTCTCCATCTGGGTGGGTGTGTGGGTGAGGAATGACACGTTCATCATCTCTCACTACTGATGCGTCCCCTCTGTGGGGGAGCGTTCCTACTCCAGGGGCTGCTCAGCAAGCAGCGTGGGGGCCGCTGCCCTAAGCCAGGTCTTTTTTAGGAATGTATTCCCATATAGCATTGTCGGGGTGGGGGTGGGGGGGGATGTTTCTAGACCAGCAAATGCCCTAGTGTAGACACAGCTATGCCAGAGTACTTGTGCCGTTGCCTATACAGCCTGTTTTGCTCACTGATGGGGTACAAGCACCTTGCCAATGAGCTAGCTACCTCCATAGCACCAGCGAGCCCCTCCTAGTGTAGACGGGGCTTAGAACTCGTTAGTTAAAACCTGTGCTGGCTCATACTTGGACTCTAGTTCTTTAACCTGCTTAAATATACAGACACAAGCATCTCCAGTAGAAAGGCAGAGCTAGAAGCAGCACTATATTGATTTAACTACGATCCCTTTGGAAACTGGGGTACAACTCCCTGCAGTATAGGCCCAGTTGTACCTGTAGGGTTGCCTACCCTCCAGGATTGTCCTGGAGTCTCCAGGAATTAAAGATTAATCTTTAATTAAAGATTATGTCATGTGATGAAACCCTCAGGAATTTGTCCAACCAAAGTTGGCAACCCTATGCACCTGTGTAGCTTAGCCTGTTATTTGGGCTAGTGCAATCCCTTCGCTGTGTAAACAGGAAGTATTGATCCATAGCAAGGACATTCAATTCTTCTGTTTGGCACCCGTGTGACCACTGCTGGAATAACATGGCCAGTTCTGGTTGCTGCAGTTTGAGAAGGCTGGTTGTGGAGTCATGGGGGAGGATTCAGAGATGACCTAGGAGAAAGACTAAAGCAGTGATCTCCAAACTTTTAAGGGTCACACCCCTCCTTATTCCTGTCCATGCCCCCCACCCTGGGCCTGGGCCAGGAGTGGGGCTGCAGCTGGGGGACATGGACAGGGGGAAGGGGACCCGGGAATGGGAAGGGGATGGGAAAGGAGCAGCAGCAGCAGCCAGGCGCAGCTCCACTCTCAGCCCCAGACAGGGAAGGGAGCCAGGGCCAGCGGCTGAGGCTGGGGGCGGGAGCAGGGTCGCAGCCAGGCTGTAGTGGGGGCCAGCAGGTGGGCCCTTGGCCGGTGCAGAGCCGTACATGGGGATGGGAGCTGGGGGTGGGGCAGGGCTGGGTGGTGCTCCCTCATGGGAGCTGACCAAGGCCCTCCACACACCCCCAGGGAGATGCCCCCCAGTTTGGGGACATCTGGACTGAAGGATTAGCAAACCTGCCTACTAGTGATAGACTCCAGAAGCTCAATCTATTTAATTTAACAAGGAGGCAGTTGAAGGGGTGACTAGATTGCCATTTGTTAGTACCTATGGGGGAAGAGAAATTTGCTGATGGGCTCTTCAGTGCAGCAGACAAACATCTAACGAGATCCAATGGCTAGACAAAATTCACACCAAAAATAAAGTACCATTTTTGGTATCAGCGAGGGTCATTCACCATTGGAACAGCTCACCCAGGGCTGTAGCAGATTTTCCCTCATTTGAAATCTTTAAAATCAAGCTTAAATGTGTTTTTAGGAGAGTGTTTTGGGCCAAGGTGCTCGAAGCACCACAGGCCTGGTAGGAGTATTTGAGAAAAACTAGGTTTATACATAGCTGTGAGTTATTGGCTTTACTGAAGGTTAGTGACCCACCCGCAACGGGGACTTTAAGCGTTGCAGTTACGGAGGTGGGGAACCTAGCACATCGGAGCTTTGCCTGGGACGGAGTCCAACGGAGGGGTAAACAATTAGCGTTAATAAGCACTACACAAAAACAGTTTATGAATATAGAATTAGCTATTTTTGAAAGGGGGGACTGTTTTAGCTGCTTTTTTGTATTTTTTAGTAATTATGTTTTTGTGTTTTTTAGTAATTATTTATGTTTTATAGTAATTTTTTGGATTGAGAAAGCGAAAATTTTTTAGCTAGGCTGTAACAAAGTTTTTGCAGTTTTTTTACACTTTTTTTTCCGCTTTCTCGAGCGATGTTAAGGACCATGAGGATACAGTGCGGAGGGGAAAACGCACACAGCACTGGGAGACTAGGCTATGGCTGCAAAGGCAGCAAAAATACAAGCCAAGAAGGCAAATAAGGCCAATAAGCAGGCGTTGAACAAGATGGGCGGCCCAACTCCATAAGGTGGAGAGCCAGGACTAAAGCCAGGCGTTTTTTTGTTGTTGGCAGATTTTTGCCACCAACTGATGGAGTCATTGTAAATTGGTTTTAACGAGGGCTCGGCATCCGTTACATTGAAGCAATACATACTAGCAAACTTTTGGCACGCAGCTTCAGCCTCGGAAAATAAGGTTACGTTGGCTTTACAGGTGGAGTTAAGAGGGATGGTGTTTTTTTGGTGGCAGGCAGAGATTTGTGAAGGATGTGGAAAGATGAGGGGGGCCATACGGCCAAGGGTGAAGGGGCCCCCTGAACTATTGGCTGGAATGAAAGAATAAGTGGTCTTGCTACATAAGAGAAACTATTTTGTGAGCAATTTTATATGCCTGTATGCAAATGAAATTTTAGTGCTTTTATTATAGATTAATTTTATATTGGTGTGATTTGCTTTAACGTGCCTGGCATTTATAAAGAACATATAAGAAAAGGCAACAATTACATTGGCAAGACGAAATGAATACTTAGACGTGTTTAAATTATATTGGGTGGGACTTAAAGCATATAAATTTATATATGTAATAGTTTTATTAATTGTTTTTAGTAAGGAATAGTGCTGGACGAGGGTTATGTCTGTGTAGACGCTGATGAAACAGGTCTTTATTATGGCACTTACGGCATACGTATGCAGTAAGCAAAACGACGTTGCATTAACAGCACTTTGCGCTAACACCAACCAGGCATTTACGGAGGAGGTGGTAGCTCCTGCAGCAGCGATTCTTCTAAGGAGCGCCGTGACAAACGGGAGAGTGAGACCATGCAGTGATAGTTTTGGGTTTTTTTTGGGAGTATGTATGCTTTTTTTTTTTTTTTTTTTAAGTGGTGAAGACTACAGCGGCCTGCGATTCTCGCTGCAGTACTGTTTACTACACATTAGCTAATACGTGCTACTTGATCTCGCTCGGGGTGCTGGTTTTTAGACCTACAGGAGGTAAAGGAAACAGGTTACACAGGGCCTTTTTTTGCTTCCATTGCAATGGCTTTGTTGCAGCATTGGTGCAAGAGAGGGTGCCCAATGAGCGGTCCGAACTTAACCAATATGGGGGATAAAATTGTAAGCCTGAAACTAATGGTGTGATGAAAAATAAGCATGGTGGCTTACATTGGAGCTGTGACTGGATGGACCAGGGGTTCACCTCCTCTTCAGGCTGCAGGGCATAAGGGTGTGGTGTGTAAAAGATAACTACGCCTTGCATGGGGTTAATTACACCCAGTGCCTGTATGAGATTCACCCGTAGGTGGGCATGTACAGCAGGGGGAAAGACCAGACGCTGGAAGGGCATCTGGCCACCCAATGAACGATTGTTGAGTAGCCAGACAGGCTGCTCCAGCACCCCAAACCACCCGCGGAGCATATGGGTGGGAGTGAGGTGACAGATTTGATTTTTTAAGAGTGCGTTTAGGCGCTTAATAAGGCCGCTCACTGTAGGCATATACGGAAGATGGTAGTGCCAATTTACTGCTACGTCTGTGGCCCAGGTCTGTATGGCCTGGGCCATAAAGTGGGTTTTTTGGTTGCTTTGTAGAGTGCAGGGAGTTCCGTAGTGGGAGCACAGTTGCTGTAGCGCAGCCAATGTAGTGGCTGTGGCGGCGCTGGGGCATACAAACAGCAGGCCAGTATATGTATTTACAGCTGTAAAGGCATACTGCCAGTGCCGCTCTTGAGGCAAGGGGCCAATATAGTCCACTTGCCAATTCTGACAGGGACCTGCAGCCCGAGAAATTCTGCCGGTTGTTCCCGGGAGGGCAATGGACGCTAAGCGGGAGCAAACCGGACAACTGGCATGAATCGTCCGACAGGCCGCCAAGGGCAGGGAGGCGCCTTGGTGGAGGGCCGTGATTTGCATTGCTCGGGCTCCTTGGTAGCCACCCTTCATATGGTACTGTTCTGCCAGCTGCAAGACCTCCCCCTGCACCATGGCATTGACTGCCGCATTTTAGTGGGCCTTGGAGGTTTTAGCCTTTGTTTGGGCGTTTTTTTTGTTTGGGGTGGGGGATAACCCTGCACTGTTTGTTGCACCTTTTGAGGAATTTGCCGATTTGGTCCCATTCATATAATACCTAGATAGACTATTGTTTGAGCGGGGCCCTGTATTTTCTGTGGGTTTAGAGTTTATTCGCATGCCTTTAAGCCAGTAATGACTGCGTGTAACGCATCCAGTTCACGGGAGGGGCTGGATACCATCACGTCATTAATGTAATGGTAACAAGGGGCACGTCTGGCAGCCGTATTTGGGCAAGGTCGGCACTCACCAACTGGTGGCAAATAGTTGGGGAGTGCTTCCAGCCCTGCGGCAGAATACAGAAAGTATATTGGTGGGCCTGCCACGAAAAGGCAAATTGCTCCTGACTTTCAGGGGCGATGGCGATAGAAAAGAAGGCATTCGCGAGGTCAATTACGGCATGCCAGGACAAGGCAGCTGCCACGATGTGCTCGATCACGGTCACCATATCCGGCATGACTGCCGTCAGCGGAGGGGTGGCCCTGTTTAACTTGCGATAGTCTACCGTTATACGCCAAGTTCCATTCAGTTTTTGCACTGGCCAAAGGGGGCTATTGTACGGGCTTAAGGTGGGCCGAATAAATTTGGCCTTTAACAGCGAGCTGATTGTTTGTGTAATTTTTTTTTTTTTTTGCCAGGGAGGCGGTATTGTTGCTTAGATACAACAGCAGTTGGGAGAGGCAACATTACGGGCTCCCACCGCAGGGAGCCCTGTAGGATTGTCAATGCCCGTACCTCCCGTACCCAAGGCGCACTTACATACCGGGGATGTCCGAACGTGAAGAGGCCGTACTGGGTATCCACAGAGCGACCCCGCAGGACGTCAATGCCCAGTATGTATTCTTCAATAGTGGCCATTAAAACAGTGGCCCGGAACGGGGGAGCCTTCCCCAGGGTCAGAGTGACAGTAACTTTATACGCCGGGGTCTCCGCTCCTCCGAGGCCTTTAATGACAGTGGCTCGGCCATGGGACTGCGGGGAGTGCAAGATGGTGACCTCAGTGCTTGTATTTATCAACGCCAGCATGTGTTGGACTCCTCCCCTCAGCCAGCGAATCGCTAGGGGTACATGGGGCGTTGGTCCCCCGCCTCCCTCCCGTGTGTGGCCGCCGCGACACACGGAACGGAGCACCTGCCACGCCCTCAGTATGGGTGCGGCAGTTTCCCCTCGGCTGGCAGAGCAGAGGGCTCCGCGGGCTTGGTTTGCTTTACATTTTTTTTTTTTTGGTACTACTTTTGGTAGGGGAGAGCTGCATTTACCACTTGTATAAGTCCACCATCGGCTTTTTATTGATTTTTTTGCGAGGGACACCAGCTTGCAAGAGATCTAGCCACAAGATCTTCCGGGGCACCCGCAAATCCCCTTTTTTTGTCCCCCGCCTTGCTGCCCTTTCGTAACCCGTATGGCTCTTGGCCTAGCACCCGCCAAGGCGGCTTCCAATTGCATAAGGGTGGCTGCCAAGTCTCCCACGCGCCCATTCTTTGCCATGACTACTGCGAGGAGGGAAGGTTTTAACTTATTAGGGGCCAGGCTTAACATTGTGGCTTTAATTGATTTTGTCGCCAGTACATCGTCCGGCCCTGTGGAGACAGCCCAGGCCATTCCCAACTGACGAGGGCTTGCACCTCTTCCGGAACGGTCTTCCAGGGGCACGCGCCTGTGCCTCCAACTCCCCCACCGAGGGGTAGGCCGCCTGCACTGCAGCCGCCAGCCAGCGGTACAACGAGGGGCTTTTGATGTCTTGCCCCCCAGCCTGCGGCCGCGGCGAGTTCGCCAATTGTGCACGTACCTGAGAGTCTTGCAATAGGACTCCCAACTGTTGAAATTCATAAGAGAGCAACAAAACCATGTTACCTGCATTGTCCCAGACTCTCACGAGTCACTGCAGGACGCTCTCCCCGGGCTCCTGGCGGAACGTCTTCACGATTTCCTGCAACTCACTCGTCTTAAACCTGCGGACAACTTCTGGTTGTAGGGCACCTCCTTGCACCCAGAACTCCTGTACTGGGCGCGCCAGAGCCACGGCAGGGGACTCCTCTCCCAGCTCGTCCGAGGATGAGGAGTCCCAAATATTCCCATCCCAAGTCTCGGGGTCCCAGGAGGGGGCAGCGGTCACCGTGCGCACCTGGACGGTGGTGACCGGCTGCTGCCCGCGCCTGAGGTGCCTTTTATTCGCTACCCAGGCAACCAATACTTCGCAGCGTTGTGTCAGCTCCTGGGCGTGCTCTGCCTAAGAGGTGACGACGTCTTGAGCCCCAGCACGGGCCTCCATCTGCGCCGTGTATTCCTGAGTCTTCCCTTCCAGTGCCTGCTGTAAGCGGAGCACCTCCTCGTCCTGGGCCAGACGGCGGTCAGCAGGAGCCACCCTAGCTCTCCCATTGCCCGCCGCTCCACTCTAGAGCGCCGGTTCGCTCACGACCGGTGTAACCCCTCTACCAGCTGCACGGGCGTAACCCCCACAGCCTGTTGGAACTCCGGCCAGTCCGCCGGGGCAGCCCACCCAGCCATAACCCGTGCTACCGGTCCCCAGCGCTCAGTTAGGGGACATCCTGGTATGCGCTGTAGGGACAGCGATAGCTTCCCCACTTCCCCTACCTTCGGCCAAAGCGGCATCGCTTCTCAGGGTACCCTGCTCGCTGCGCCAAATGTTCTGGGCCAAGGTGCTCAAAGCAACACAGGAGTACTCTGAGAAAAACGAGGCTTACACACAGCTGTGAGTTATTGGCTTTACTGAAGGTTAGTGACTCACCCGCAACGGGAACTCCAAGCGTTGCAGTCACGGAGGTGGGGAACCCAGCACACCGGAGCTCTGCCTGGGACGGAGTCCAATGGAGGGGCAGACAGTCAGCGTTAATAAGCACTACACAAAAAACAGCTCATGAATATAGAATTAGGTACTTTTTAAAGGGGGGGACCGGTCCTAGCTGCTTTTTTGTGTTTTTTTGTTTTATTTATTTTATTTTATTTATTTATGTTTTATAGTAACTTTTTGGCTCAAGAAAACGAAAATTCCCTAGCTAGGCCGTAACAAAGTCTTCCGCAGTCCCCTACAGAGAGACATGCTGCAGCTCAATCCCAGCTACAGCACTTCAACGGACATTAATTCAGGGCCATCTTACGGCCTGTGTTAAGCAGGCCGTCAGAAAATGTGACCACCGTGGTCCGATCTGGCCTTGGAATCTATAAGTGCACCTTTATCCTGCTCAAACTGCATCATTACTCAGAGGAAGCAGAGTGGCCTAGTGGGTACAGTGCTGGCCTGGCACTGCCCACCCTGTTGGGTGACCTCAGAAAAGTCACTTCCCCCCACTCCATGCCTCAGTTTCCCTATCCATACAATGGGGATGGCACTGAGCTCCTTTGTAAGGCACTCGGAGATCTACCCCTGGAAAGGGCTAGGAATGATTATAACTGAATGAGCAGCCTCGGTATAACCCCCACATACAAAAACCCATTCAGCTCAGGCCGGTGCTAGATTTAAACCTACATAAAAAGAGTATCCAGGCAGAGTTACACCAGTTGGATTAAACCTGTATAACCTCCCACCAAATGTGCATGCTCCTATTTCAGTGTGAAAGCTGCATCACCCAGGGAGCACCTGCACTGGGGACAGAAGAAACTCTATGGGGACTGTGACCTTTGTGGGGCAAGGAGTGTCATTCTGGTCTGTGTTTGTACAGCACCTAGCCCTCTGGGGGCCTGGTCCATGGCGGGGCTCCTCAGCACTGCTGTAATACACCAAATAACATACAGCACCTAGCACCCTGGCCCACAGCTGAGATCCTAGGCACTGCTGTAATACACCTGATACTGTACAGCACCTAGCCCCCTGGAGGCCTGGTCCATGGCGGGGCTCCTAGGCACTGCCATAACACGCCAAACAACATACAGTGCCTAGTGCCCTGGGGGCCTGGTCAACAGCTGCAATCCTAGGCACTGCTGTAATACACCTGATACTGTACAGCACCTAGCCCCCGGGGGCTTGGCCCACAGCTGAGATCCTAGGCATAACTACAATTCAAAGAGTTAAACCAGGTCTATGCTACTGACTTCTGCTGGCATCACTCAGGGGTGTGCGGAGGACAGAGCATTGCTGGCATGAGCTCCTCGCATAGACTACTTTGCCTGCAGAGCTGCCCTGTTACCAGGATAGATTGCTCCGGTCAAGGGTGGGGCAGGGGGAGGCTTTACTGTAGCAGCACAGTGTACAGTGCTGCTGCAGCCAGACTGGGAGCCCTTTTGCCAGTATAGCAACTCCTAACTTACCTTGCACTTTCCAGCAGTGGCTCTTGAATCACTTTACAAAGGAGTTTGGTATCATTATCCTCATTGCACTGATGGGGAAAACAGGCACGGAGCAGGGACGTGACTTGCCCAAGGTCACCCAGCAGGCCAATGGCTGAGCTGGGACCAGCACCCAGCCTGGTGATCCACTCACTAGACCTCACTGCCAACCATATCCACACGGGTAGTGCTTTGGTGGTATAGTAGTAGGGGTAAAGTGCTGCTAGTATGAACGTGATCTAATCAGTCCAGCTTGTTGTTTAGACCAAGCCTAAGGGTCCTGATCCTTCGGCCAAGCTGCAGGCGCCTGCTCTTCTTTCTGCCCCGGGTGCAGACACTCACTGGGGAAAAAAAAAAACAAGCAAACCCCAAAACTAGCCACAGCTGAGTTTTCTATAAAATAAACTTTGTTTTATTGTGTAAATTAACCCCCCAATAACCCCCCCAAACCCTCGACTCCATTAGTTATATCCAAAAATAAAAAAAATAAGCTGCTTTTATTGTGATAAATACATATCACCTCTCCCCATAAACCGGGCTCTGTACACCTTAGACATAGAGAAACAGCTGAGCTGGCAGGTAGCCACTGACCTGGACATAGAACAGAGACCCCGTAGCCTCCCGGGCTACCAAGCACAATTAACTCTTTAGTAGCTGCTTAACCTCGCAAGACAAGGGGAGGCTGCCTCTAATAACCAGGGAATCTAGAAGCAGAAGTGGCTACTCTGACTGCGCTTTAGCACTTAAGAGCCTTTGTCCATGGATGAGGGCGACAACGCTGCTCAGGGTGGGTTACATGGAGGCTTGGAAGGATTCGATTTCTAGGGATAAATGTTAGCAAACATGAATTGCACCAGCCACACAAACCCACAAAAAAAATAGCTTCGGTACATGTCCGTTATCAGTGATGACTGGCCTATGGCTGAAAAACGCTGCTTGAGAACTCCTCTGAGTTTGATTTAAGGCAGTTTCCTATGTAGAGTTTGACAGGGGGTGTTGGCCATTTGTGTTTTAAAGCTTGTTCACCATTAACTTTTCGAATCTCAACATCTACTGTAATTAGCATCTGACCCCCGCATTGTCTGCCCCCCCATAATTTCCCACAACTGTAAAAGTCTTTTTTTTAATTCAACATTTTTTAAAACCCCAAACAAGCATTATCTATTGAAATTAAAATCGAATGCTGCCAAGCTTAGTTAGATGAACTGAAGGGGGAATCCTGAATAAACTCCTCTGGATGTGGATGGTGGCAGGATGAGGGGGGAGGGTATTTATGAGAGAGCATAGCTGCCCTCCCCTCATATGCCATTCCTGTTCTAAGCCAAACTAAGCAGAGAACTGGCCTTCCTGGAGCAGGGAAGAGACAGCTGGGCTGGTTCAGAAGAGCCCCATAAACTTTAAAGGGTTTGGTGGATCCAGATCTGACATTTGCAGCTAGTTATCCAGTCAGGAACTGGAGCAGAATACCAGCTTCTAAACTCCTTCCATTTTTTTTTGGGGGGGGGGGGGGAAGAGAAGAAAAGAGAAACACATTCTGATGTAGATATGAGTTTGTCGGGTGTCTGGGGATGCCCCTCCCCCCACAAAGCAATTATACCCGCCGGCAAGAGAGAGAAGGGACTTTCAATCATGGTGATAGTCACTATAAATTGCCCCCCCGGTGGGGAGGAAAGAGAGAGAAAAATCAGGCATCGTTAATTAACAAGGAGGGCAAGACAGCAAGAAGGGGTGACAAATGAGATGGGCTTCCTTATGAAGCCAACAGCCATCGCTCCAAGCTGAGTTTGAAGCTCGGTATGTGCTAAAGAAAAACAAAAGAATTTCCCCTAAACAATTCCCCCCCCCAGCAAGTGCAACATTGCTGTGCCTGTGGGTATAAAACAATCCAGCAGGGGGCGATAGAACAGGCATGAAACCCTTTAGACACCCTCCTATGTATGCATCCTTCCCATGGGACCACCAACCCCTTGGCTCCTGGCATCCAGGATTTAATTAAAAGTGCTTTAATTAGGCTGGGGGGAGAGAGAAGAACCCTTTGGATTATTAGAGGGTGGGGCAGCAGTATATTGCCCCCGTGAGGTTCAAATTACACCTACTCTCTTCCACCAGGGATGGAGAGGGTGTCCATTGGGAGGCTCACCACCAGGGGGCAGTGAGTGTGCACAAGGCAGAGGCAGACAGCATGCTGGGTTGCAGGGAAGATGTGGTGAGATACTTCCACCCCCAGGAGGAAGTGGGGGGTGCACATCAGGGTTCCATGGGGTAATGGAAGTGGGACACAGGAAGGGGCACAGGTGGAAAGAGGAACCATGGGATAGGAAGTGGAGGGGACAGGAGTGGAAATACAGGCTAGAAAGGGGCTACCATGTGGGTCAATAGCTCCCTAGGCCTGCCCTCCACCCATCAGCTTAGAGACCCCCAATCTAGGGCTGAGATCCAAGTCCTTAAAGTGTCCTTTGAGCAGGGGGGCATCCCTTCTGCCACACCATCACCAGGACCTTGCCCACTCTGGGCTGCCAGCACTGCTCACTCCAGGAACTTGTGTGTGTCTCCATCTAGCCGATGCTGGGGATGAATGGCAGCCTCGTTGAGGGGCTGGCAGTGAGCCGGCCCACACTGGCACGAGTGGATCACCATGATGCTGCGCGTGAAGGAGTCCCCATCGGGGCAGTGGAAGGGCATGGCCAGGGTGCGGGTGCGCAGGGGCACGCAGCAGCGCCCATCCAGGCATGAGCCGCAGTAGCTGGGCTGGTACTTGCGGAGGCTCTTGCAGCCGGCGTAGGTATAATGCACTGATTCCTGCGCCTTCCAGGTCCGGAGACACTTCCTGCCCTTCTGTGGGGGGGAGGAAAACACCCCAGTTAGATGCAGCCGGAGGGGAGGGGAGAAGGTGGTGGGAGTGGGAGCTGCTTGCAGGTCAGACAGCTATAAGGGCCAATATCTACAGCTGCAGTGTGGCATGAGTTTGCTACGTCTGAGCCAAGAGGGGGATGGGGGGGACTCAGTTGGGTGCACCAGAGTGGAATGAATATGCTAGGCCTCAGCTGCGTCTGGGGGAGGGGATATGAGGAGGGAATCCTGGGAATGGGTGCATTGGGGCTCAGCTCAGTTTGCCTGGGGCAGGACAGACACTCCCAGCACTGGCTGGGATCCGACCCACCACTCAAAGGCTGGGCTAAATCTCCATATCCCTAGCAGGGAAGCCTGGACTTCAATGGAGCCATTTATACCAGCAGAGGGTCTAGACCCTCATGACCCCCTCCTGCATCCCCCAACCCCCAGAAGCCAGCCCAGTGTGACCCTGCATCAGCCCCTTAGCTCTTCACTAGACCCCCCCCCTTTACTGCTGTGTTGGGCACTGGATACAGCCTCCATGTGGAGACGGGGCCTTAGCAACCCTTTTGATCGCCAGTGTGACAGATGGAGAAACTGAGGTGGGAAGGATCTTCCCTAAGGTCACAGTGAGTCAGTGGCAGCACCAGGGAGAGAACCCAAGAGTCCTCCCCTACCAGCTCTGCTATAACCACTAGACACCACTCCCCTGGAGCAGGAGATAGACCCCAAGAGTCCTGATTCCTAATCCCTTCTGCCCCACCCCCACCCCCCTGGAATCCTTTGCTAGGGTAGCAAGCTCCTTGTTCCAACACCACTTCCAGGGGCTGTCCCCACCTCCCTTGGCAAGGTCAAGGACCTCCCAGCATATCCCCCCACTGCCCCACAGGTAGGGATCCCAGCCCCACCTTCAGCTTGGTGAAGTCAGGCTGGCCGCAGGGTCGGATCTGACACAGTTGCGTCTCCTTGGCCGGTTTGCACTGGGGGTTGTTGTTGGTGACCCGGGTGGAGGCACCCAGGCCACAGGTCTTGGAGCAGGGAGACCAGTCCGTAGTCTGGGTTAGGCATTTCCTCAGCACTGAATGGGCCTTGAACAGAGGTGTCCAGGCTGGAGAAGGAGAAAGGAAGCTCAGTTAATAGACAGGCTCACCAGCAGGGGGTGCTTGTCATCAAGCCAGGACCTGGGAATTTCAGGTTGCCCTTCAGTCACACGCTCCCCCACCAAAGCCAGGCCTAGAAGCTTGGCATGAGCTGCAAGGCATATAGGGCAACGAAAGACTAAAGCTGCCATCTCTGTCCTGCTCCATTCCCGCCTCCGGAGCTGGTCCTAGAAGGGGAGAATGGAAATGCCACCTGCTCATGACCCCTTCACAGCAGACACTAAGTCCTGCACTGCCCCAGGGACTCTGCTTACTCAGCACCCCTGGATTCAGGGGCTGGTTACTCAGCTTCCTCTGCTACCCTCTTGAACTTGCGGGGGGTGGGGGGTGGGTGGGATTCAGCTGATGGCCAGTTGGGCCACCTCTTGAGGGGTGGCCAAGCCAGGATTTGGGGTACAATAGGTTACTGATGGGGCACTGGAGAGTGAACAGCTCCTGCCCATGGGGCTGGGCCCAGCTTCCTGTGTTGCAGCCTGGCACATGGGGTCACAGTGCCATGCAGGTTTGGCCCCAATGGCCCTTGGGGATGATGATGGGGTGCCACCTGACCCTGTGCACCACATCACACCACCGGGAGCAGGAAGCCAGGCCCAACCCTGGGGAGGGACAGGCACTGTTGCTGCCAGGCAAGCGCACTCTCCAGCCCCATGGGAAAATTGGGGGCAGATACTCCCTTCTGTCAATTGCATAACCCACTTGAAAAGGCGCCACACTTATCCCTATAGGCTGCCATGCCCTGCTCCCCGCACCCTCCTACTAACTTTGCCACCGCTTCCCGGCAGCTGTGAACCGAGCCCTTTCGGTGCCAATGACCTCAGCACCTGCCATTCCTGAGCACTCAAACAGCCAATGTGGATTTCCAACTCTTGGGGCAGGGACTAGCCTCCAGCCTTATGTTCCCACTGCAGCCAGCAGGGTCCTAGTCTAAATGAAATATGCACTGAAGCATGCACTCAACCCATGCAATGCGGGGAAGACTGGAGGCAAAGATACCTTCCAGTCCAGCCATGGATGTGCATTTAGAGCAGCCTAGAGGCTTCTCTAATTTATGCTCTGCTCCTCTATGGTCCCTGGGGAGCAGACACTAGCCTCAGCACAAGAGGACCTGGCTGTGCCCTGATCCCATTCCCTAGTGTGAGAGCAGAGCCCTTTTGCCAGTTGAGGAAATTCCCTGCTGTTGGGGGGAGGGAGGAGAGATTTTCTCCCAGAACAGACAATCAGGCTAAATGACAGGAGGAGCATTAGCCTGGGGAGGTGGGGGAAGCACCATTCCTAGCCACCCCACCAGAGCGGGTACATCAGACTTGAGCTTGTTGCTAGCTGGTGATAGCACCCTACAAATCAGGGGTTATCCCACCACACCCACCACTTCTTGTCCAGCCCTGGCATCTCATCCTGGGTTCCTAGGTGGGTGGGCACCCCCTCCCCAGCCCTTTATCTGGTGCCCACCCCTCATGCACTCACCTGGCAGGTTCTTCCAGTGCCCATCCTTGCCCACATAGATGAACTCGTTGCTGTTGGTCTCCCTGCCCTCAAAGGAGACCTCCCCAAACCTCTTGGCCCCCTTGCCGCACACAAACTTCTTGCAGCACTGGCCAGGCACCTTGAGCAGCTGTGGGTCAGGGCAGCTGAGGGAGGCCAGGGGCATCTTCAGGGAGCAGAGGGGCAGGCAGCCGATGGCACCATCAATGCAGCTACACTGGTGCTTGCAGCTGGGCTGGAAGTTCTCACCGTTCTGGTAGATCCGACCGTTGTATTGGCACGTCCGGCCTTCCTGTTTGGCTGGGGACAAGCAGGGCCCCCAAGAGGCTCATTAGTCAGCTGCCCAAGAGGGACACCCACTCCTAGTGGATCCCTCCACCTCTTTCATGTCAAAATAGCCAAATGTCCTAGGAACCCACTGCTGGTCTGCCCAGCTCCTAACTCCCCCCTCCCCCCTCCAAAGCCACATGCTGGCTTGGCATTGTGGCCCCAGAGCAGCAAGGGTACTTTGCTGCTCAGAAGCATTGCATTATGGGAGAGGGGCAGAACCACGGCAGGGGCCAGACAACTTGCAGCATCAGTTGCTCCACACGGAACGGGGGTCAGCAGCACCCTGGTGCAGCTATAGCATGGTGCTTGGGCATCCCATGCCTTACCTCCTGGCACAGACCTATGCCCAGCTGGGGATTATTATGCAGGCATCAGATTTTATTAGAGGAAACTTGGGGGGAGGGGCATCCTGCACTGGGGATTAGAGAGGACTTGGGGGTTCAAGCCCTTAAGGGGGGGGGCACAGCATGGCTCAGGATTGGACCATTCCCATCAGAGGTCCATGGCTGGAGCCCCCTCCTGTGGCAGGGATCCTTTGAGGGTGGTGACTAGGGTGCCCCCCAAAATAAGGAAGGAACCTCACCTCTTAGGGAATTCACAGCCCATTGCCAGAGCATCCCAGGCCCTGGCGAGGCCAATGGGAGCTGCTGATGCTGAGTGACCTTGCAGGATGAAGGACCTGGATGGATCTTGGGGGGGAGGGGGAGGGACAGGGGGAATACAGGTGCTTCATCCTTAGACCCCACCACTGGGCCAGACCCAAGTGTTGGAGCAGGGACTGAGGCTGCTGCTCCCGCTAAGGGTCCAGGAGCAGAAGATTTTAGAGAGAGGAGCCCCAGCTTTAAATAGCTCCAGAAAACAGGATGTGGGCCGGGATCACAAGGGCCAGGAATGGATCGTGTTGCAACAGCAGAGGAAAAAAAAAAAAAAAAAAGGAAAGAAAAAAATAAAAAAAGACCCTCATGCTGGATTCAGGCTCCCTTGCCTGCCAGGGCCAGGAGAAAAATACCTTCCCCACCCCCTCGGAAGAAAAGGGGGGGCAGATTTCCAAGGATAGAGGGGCAAATGTACAATCCCTGCAGGAATGTGGCTGGCTCTGGATCCCTGGCCCAGCTTTTCACTCTCCTGGACACATTCCTGAGCCCTGAGCTCACAGGCTCAAGCTTTCCCACTACCACCCCTCCGGACCTGGGCCTGAGCCCATCCACACTGGGGGCAGGGGGCACAGGTCAGCGACGCTCTCCCACCCCAAGCCAGCAGGGGGGACCCGACAGACAGACACCCCTTGCTCTTCGGTCTCCCCATGCTTTAACGGGCCGCTAAATGAACTCCTCTTTCTGGGCTCTGTGCCGTGCCCCCCCCCCAATTTACATGGGGGTTGAATCCAAGAGAAGCACATGTCATAGAATCATAGAATATCAGGGTTGGAAGGGACCCCAGAAGGTCATCTAGTCCAACCCCCTGCTCAAAGCAGGACCAAGTCCCAGTTAAATCATCCGGTGTATCACCAGTTTCCCATATGACTGGTCCCCACTCCTAAGCCAGCTGTGCCCCGTCCTCTGTCACTCCAGGTATTAATGACACACACGTGATCAAGGGAGACAGTCTCCCCAGGGCAGTCAGCTCCAGCAGTGAGAGCTCAAAGGGAGACCCCACCCCACATTTACACCATCCTGGACTCCTGTGGGGCTGGCACTAACCCATCCCACTGCCCCATGGGGCTGGCACAAACCTGTTACCCCCCCCACCCTGCTGGCACCAACTTTCAGGCTCTATTCCAAGCAGGGGGAGGAAGTGTTAGTCAATCACAGGGGCTGGTGGAGCATCAGTGACAGAGGACAGCCCCTCCACTGTCCTGGGCTCCTCTCCCCACCCGCCTGGAACTTTCCACCCCTAGACATACACCTCCTCCAGTCCTGCCATGGCCCTGTGTCCTGCACCCTGACCAGCCCCTCACCCCTGCAGCCTAGAGCATCTCCCCCCAAGAGGGAGTGAGCATTAGATCCCCACTGGGGGTGAGGTTTCCCCATTTAGCCCTGGAATGCCCCATGCTGGCTGTCTTCAGAGCTCCCTTAATGGGGGGAGGAGGCAGCACATTCCTTCTACTAGCTCTCTGAATATAGATGGGTCCTCTCCCCGCCTGCCCTGTGCAGTGCATCAACTGGGCATGGTTATTGAAGGACCTACAGTAACGCCACTTCGCTCTTTGACAGCGAGGTTCCAGGAGACACCCTAGACCTTGTCATTACCCCTGGGATGGGAATTCTACCAGTTCAGACAGGTGGACACCTCCTCCAGGCCAATTTGGTACCTGATTAACACCTTTCCTAGGCTAGGGCGGGGGCTGCATCAGTTGGACGGGGGGGGGGGGAGGGGGAAGAGTTCATTGTTCCCTACATTAAAAAAAGATCCTCTTATTTAGCTCAAGAACTAGAGGGAGGGGGGTGTTGCCAGCAGGGTCTGTATGTGGGGGTTCATCTCACTCTTTTGGGGTGGTAGGATTGTCACAAGCAGAGTTTATATTGGGGTGGGGGGTTTTGCCCCCCCATCATCCCTGAAAATCTAGAGTCAGGGTACCCCCCCAGAGATGTAGACAGAACGTAAATGGGGACATGCCCCCCCACACCCTGTGCCAGTCCCAGCACCCTGCTTACCCCGACAGATGCCCTTGCTGGCCAATGGGTCCGCTCCAAAGTTGCATTCCAGCCCCCTGTGGGGGTCACACAGCCAGTGCTTGCTGCAGTCCTCGTTCAGCTGCCTGGCACAGACTTTGCAGCACCCGCAGCCATCGAGCACCATGCTGACCCCGGGAGCACAATGGGGTGGGCTGGGGGGGCAAAGACACTGCAGAGGGCAACGACACGTCACCTACAGGCAAAGAAACCCCTTGGATGAGGGATAATATTTTGGCAAGACCTAGAAAAAAAGGAGTCCCAGCTGGTTTTGAATAGACACCATGTTAGTGGTGGGGAAGAGGGACAGAACAACAACATTTTTGTAGGTCCTACAAAAGTGTTTTGGAGGTTTTAAATAGACAAGCCCTGCCAAGTCCAAACATTTCCCCCCCCCCCCCCAGAAGCTGGGAAAGCACTTCAAAGAGGGACTATTTTGGGATGGATGAGCCAGTCCTCTTTTTATAGAAGGTGGCACTAAAATAGTTTCCTAGGTGCAGCTGCATTTCTCAGAGGATCTGTATTTCCCGCTCCCCCCACCCCCCAGCACACACACACACTAAACCTCAACGATAAAAATCCAGCCAGGATCAAAGTCACCACTGTCAAGACAGATGGAGGCAAAGACGAGATAAGGGCTTTAGGGAAATAATTAGAAGAAAAAAACAAACACCTCAGAATCAAATTCTGCTCTCAGGCTAACACAAATCCCACTGGAGTGACTCCTGATCTTGTTTACACTAGTTTAAATCCAGAGCAGCAGCACAGGAAGTGACTCCAGGTTTACACCAAAGCAAGTGAGCTCAGAAGGCCTGATCTTCAGCTAACCTAAACCAGTGTCACGCCCACTGATGGAGCAGAGCATCGAGGAGAAAAATGCCCAGATTCAGGAACCTAAAGTTAGGCACCTCATAGGAAAAAAACACGTCAGTAGCCAGGTCTGCAGAACACCCAGCGCTACGTGAAGTCAAGGCGAGCAGGCTAGGAAAGGCCGGGTCAGGTCTCAACAGGACCCAGCTCCTTAGCTGGGATCCCTCAGCAGCTGCCCCCATGGAAGCGGGCTCCCTAGACAAGGGCGCAGACTTTAGACCCCCAAAGCGAGCCCCTCGGCCGGTGAGAGTCAGCCTCGAGTCAACGGGAGCGAATGATTTACACCGGCTGAGGATCTGCCCGCCCGTCCCCCGGGGGAGCCGGAAGATCCCCCACTCACCAGAGCAAGGCACAGCAGGAAAACAAAGCTGAGCAGAGACGCTTGTTCCATCGCGGACTTAAACGGGCCGGAGGAAAGAACCGCCTGGAGGGGCTCGGGGGACCTGAGTCTCAGCTGACCCGGGCCGCCGGGCAGCCTGACCTCCAGCGCCTCTCAGCAAAGCCCGCCGCAGCGATCAAGGCGCGCATCGCATCGCATCGCCCCGCCACCCAGCGCCGCATCTGCGCCAGCCCCTCTCAGCTCCCCATTTCTACGGCCGCCACCAGCGCCCCGCCCACCGGCCTTGGCCGGCCAATAGCAAGGGTGGCGCCCTTCCAGACATTCCAGGGGGAAGGGGCGTGGCCAGTGGCGGTGGGAGGGGCCGCATGAATAGAGTCATTCATAAAACGAGAGGCGCCGCTAGGTTCCAGGGCCGTGCGTGGGAAGCCGAGCGTTCCGCTCAGAGGCGGGCGCTGCCGCTGCCGCGGAGCCGGCTGAATACAGCGCCTGGCCTGGCCTGGCCTGGCCTGGCTCGGCTCGGCTCCCTCGCGCCCCGCGCCACAGACATGCTAGGGCGAGGGGCAGCGCCGGCCGCAGCCATCCCTGCAATGCGCGAAAACCACCCGCAAGCAGCGAGCGGCCGGCAGACGGAGCGACAGAAAACGGCGAAAGGGGAATAAACAGCGCGCGGGTTGTGAGCTTTCCGGCGGGCCAGGGGGAGCTTCAGAAGGGGGCGTGGGAGCAGGTCTCGGGGGCGCTACTAAGGTAGCGCAGGGTGGGCCATCTGTGCACGCTCCCCCCCCACGGCTCATCAGCACTGGGTTCTGCGGGCCCACAGGGTCTACGGCCCACCGTTATTCATCGCGGTCAGGGCCCAAAGGGGCTGCCAGGCCATTGACTCTGACCAGCACCCCGGAAAGCAGGCCCCGCCCCCAAGGTTCTCGCCAGAAGTGCACCCAGGATTTTCGGCTAAGGAGGTTACTTACCCGCCCCCCCCCCCCAAGTTCAAGTGGCCGCACAGAGAAAAGCACAGTCGATTCCCCGCCAGCTCCCCAGAGCTAGGGCGACCTGGTGCATGAGCTCCCACGCCACTCAAATCTGGCCCAGCTGACCACTGTCATGCCATGCCTCCCTTGGGAGCCTCACCCCCCTGACTCTGAAAAATGGGGGCACTGCCCATGCACCAGCACTCAACCCCCTGTTGAAATTGGAGCAGTGCCCCTGCTCAGCTCTCCGGGTGTAAACCTGAAAGTCCGAAGCGTTATTCTGGATCCACCAGACAGAGAACTGGGAGCAATAGGGTTATTCCCAATTTACACAAGGGGACAGGAGAATCAGACCCCTTGGAGTTACTCTGGATTTACACTGGAGAGAGTGAAAGGGAAATCAGGATCCATGGAGTTACTCCAGATACACACTGGTGCAAGAGGAGAATCTGCTCCAGTGGGGTTACTCTGGACTCACACGAGGGTGAGCAAGGAGAGGCAAGTCTTGAACAAAAGGGACTGTTTCTCCTCCTGTTGGATTAGTCTGCTCTCAGCTATGCTGATGTGGATCTGGAGTAACTCCATTAGTGTCTTGGGAGTTCAAGATTTACATCAGTCTAACTGAGAGAAGAAGCCATCCCACTTCCTCACTGGGTTGCAAATCAGGAGCAGCTCCAGTGAATTCAAGGGGCCCCATTCTCATCTCACTTACTCCAGATTAACACTTGACAAATCCCAGCAGAGTGACTCTTGATTGACACCAGGTGTGAATGAGAGGACAGTCATCCCCAGTGCAGTTACACCAAGGATCATCTAGTAGGTATTAGCTCTGTACTCGGAGGCCCAGACGCAAAGGGTCAGATCCCTACATGGGGTAAATGGCACTTGCTCCATTGGAATCAGTGGGCCAGATCCCCATTCAGTGGAGTGACACTAATCTGCGCCAGCTGAGGATCTGGCCCAGTAATTTTTGGAGGGGGAGAGAGAGGTTCTTACTGCCAGGATTGGCCAGTTCTACCTCACTCTTAGGCTAGGAGACTTAATCAACTGCTGCCTGGCTCATTTCAAAGGTAGCTAAATAGCTCCCTGTTCCTCCCAGCTAGATAAGTCCCCTGTGTATAAAGGGAGCATCCAGAGAGGGCAATAACCCACAGCAGGGATTTCCTGCTGTGCCAGCTTCATAGCTGTGATCTGCCGGTGACACATTTATAGCTTGACATTCCTGCCTGTTATTTCCTGCAGCAGCTTCTTCGGTTAGCAGGGGCTGGGCTGGGTTTTCACCTTGATCTATTTTTCACCCTGACTGGGCGGGAGGAAGAGGAGACATTGCTAATATCCCAGCAGCCCCAGGGGCAGGCGCCAGTGGGGCTCGGACTGGGAGCAGGTGCTAGCCAGCCAGCAGACCCTGCGCTAGCTGCAAAGGGACCTGACATTTGGGGTCTCTGGGCTCCCATTGGAAGCCAGACCCCCAAGCTGCAGATAGGGGGTTTGCAAGCCCTGTATACTGGGGCCCTCACTTGGGTTAAGGTGGCTTTAAGCCCCCCATAATTGGGGCCCTGCCTCTCAGTGCCTCCCCATGTGGCACATATGTCCCTGTCACATGTGCTCACTGCTCTGCCTGAATCTCACACACATTGTCTCAGCTGCTCTACCTTCTGTCAGCCACTAGATGCCACTGTGGAGCCAAGACCCTCCCTCCCTCCCTGCCCCAGCCTTGTATACCTGCCCAGTGAGGTTTAGCTCCATGCACACACCCCCAGGGAGTATTAGCACCTGCAAATGCATTGAAGACATGCAGATTAGCTCAGGGGATCACTTGCATAAAATGTCACATGTGGAGCTGCACAAAACTTGGCAGCTGTGGGTAAGTTAGAGCCGCCTTGTGGTGGTTCTAACTCATGCTCTTCCTCCTATGGCTCCTGGGGCTCAGAGAACAGCCACAGCTCAGTGTGCTCTGGCCATCCCTCCGATCCACCCCATGCCTGTGCTGGGAGCAGGGTGGGTGCAGAGTCCTTATACCAGCCTGGAAGGACCCTCTGCAGGAGGGAGGATTGCACCCACTTTACGCTGCCAGAGTGGCCCCTTGGGTCCAGCTACAATGGCGATAGCCAGCAGGTTCCCGGCCTGTATTGCTGAGGGTGACAAGAGTTGCTTCCCAGTGAGTGTGGCAGCAACTGATTTGGTTCTAGCTGGCTTGCCCAAATCTATCCCACAATGCAGTACTTTACCCAGAAGACCCTGCTGCCAAGTGTAGTGCTGGGCCTGGGCACCATGGGACAAGTGGGCTGGTACAAATGCAACTTCAAGTCCCCAGCTCTTAATGACACACCCTGGAGCTAGGAATAGGACCTAAGAGTTCTGGCTCCCAGCTGCCCTGGCTCTACCATTAGACCCCACTCCACTCTCAGAGCTGGGGAGAGAACCCAGATGTTCACACTCCCAATCCCTACTACCACTAGAGTCTCTCTCCAGCCCACTGCGTGCTCCTAACCCGAGAAGCTCAAGCAGAAAGGACCCCGTGGGCTGCTGGCCCTTGTGCCCTGAACTCTCTGCCAGGTGGCACATCCTTCACTGACCCATTCCTCCTCCCTGGGTGTAACACACGTTGGAGACGCAACTCACCTGGGCCACCCTCTGCATGGTCTCCCCACACATTAGCCAGGGTGAGGTGAGGGGGCTAAGTACAGACAGGGGGGCAGCTCAAGGAGCTTCTGCCCCCCTCCCACACTGTATAGCCATCTCCTCTCCCTTGGTCAGGAGGCTGTTAAGGTCACAACACAATTATTTCCTTCTGCCCCAGATGGCTCAGGAGCAGCAGGGGAGGGGTGAACAGACAGGTATGTATCCTCCCACACCTATGAGCAAAAGCTGCCGGGTCCATGACTCAGCCCCTCTGGCAGCCTGCAAGCGGAGCTGGGGCCATGGGCATTACTCACCCCGCAGGCGGGTGGGCCCAGGAAGGACCTGCTTACCCTGGAGTGAATGTGCTGGTGGGAGCTGCTCCAGATGTGCTTCTGCATGGGGGTGACCCAGTGTGGGTGATGGAAATGACTCCCCATTACTGATCTCCTGCATGGCTGTGCCCCACACACGCTGTATGTCTAGCGCAACCCCTCTCTCTGCCTACCTACCCTTCTACCCACCCACACCCCTCTACCAACCCCTCCATCCACCCTCACCTCTCTGTTCTCCCATCCACACCCCTCTACCTACCCCTCCATCCGTCAGTCCACACCCCTCTACTGACCCCCCAATCCACCCTCACCTCTCTATCCTTGCATCCATATCCCTCTACCTGCCCCTGTCTACCCACACCCCCTGTCCTCCCGTCCACACCCCTCTACCTGCCCCTCCATCCAACCTCACCCCTCTGTCCATCCATGCCCCTCTATCTACCCCTCTATCCACCCCACCCCTCTGTCCATCCATCCACATCTCTCTATCTATCCCTCTATCCACTGTGATGGAGTCCTCAGGGTACAACCTGGAAATGGGGTACTGTTGTGCCCCTTTAACTCTCTAGCCTGGGCTGTCTCACAATGCTTTACTACTGACCAGCAGCAAACTCCTCCAGGTGCTGTTATCACTCAGCACAACAGCATATGGAGACCCACGCCCAGCTAGATTGCATGAATGCTCCCAGAGCCACTCACGAATCACACAGAGAAAAGCACCGGTTGATTCCCCGCCAGCTCCCCAGAGCTATACCATCTTGCCCTGATCAGCAGCCTGACCAGTGTAAATTTATTAACCAGTCCACCCTTCCCTCAAGTGGAGAGAACATGCACCTACCTGCCTGTGTAAACTGAGCTGAGATTTCCCAAGCACTTCAAACAAAACACACTGTTTAGGTAAAACATAAAACAGTTTTATTAACTGCAGAAAGCTAGATTTTAAGTGATTATAAGTGGCAGGCATAAAAGGTCAGAGATAATTACCAAGGTCTAAATCTTAAACACAATTACACTAGGGAGTATTTACATCAAGCAGTTTTCTCACCACCCCCACTGGATGTTACAATTCAAAAGTTTTATTAAGATGATGTTTAAAAAAAAAAAGTGAATGGTACAGAGTTTAAGCGTCAAAGTTTCTGGTTATCAGGGAATAATGTACAGATTATCAAGGAGTGCAAAATTTGGTTTAAGATTGGATGACATAAGGAATACATAATCTGCAATATCCCCTATTGGGGGTAAAAGGTTAATGGATCCAAGTAGAGACATTGAGATATGAGGGTATGTTCATATAATGGCTACGTTCACGTGTGGAGCATAATCAGTGGATATGATGATGAGGATGGATTGACCCTCATTTGGTAAGATTTAATGTTCAGTGAGTTTATGGCTCCAGTTCATATGGTCCAACGGACAAAGTCTCTCGGTCCCTTTCTCGGCTTCTTCCTTAAGCCCAGGACCAGTCCCCTCAGTTGAAGTCTTTGTCTTTCCAGCCTTCTTGCTGCTTCAAGCATAGGTAGGTGAGGAGAAAGACAAAAGCATGATACCACTATCTCTTAGTTAATATCCTCAGTCTGTGTGCCTCGAAAATACTAGCCGAGACAAGTCCTGGTGGGCTTTGCTGAGTCACAGAGTTGAGCAATCCCCGTGGGGTGGTCTTGTGCAACTGTCATTGAATTCTAAATCCCGATTACAACTCCCCTGCTGATTAATGGTTGTTAAACACCCTCCTGGGAGTGGTTCACCCTCCTTTGTATGTCATTTACAAATTTACAGCATATTTCAGTAACAACCATACAGCAAAATCTCATAAGTTCATACACACTAATGATATACATATTTTGACAGAACAGTGGGTTTCAGCAGATCATGACCTTTTACATATCTTACATGGCATGTTTTGTATGAAATATACCCTAATTATATGACAGAGTGGGCATGGGGATTCCAGGGTGCTGCTTTGAGATACAGAGTGTCACATCAACCGATACCTCTCTATTCACCCACACCTCTGTAGTCATCCAACCATTCATCCACACCCCTCCACCTACCTCTCTATCCACCCACACACCCATGTCCATTCACCACACCTCCCTAGCTATCCCTCTATCCTAACCCCTCTATCTATCCATCCATATCTCTCTATCCATCCCTCTGTCCATCCACCCTGTCCCAATCCCTCTATCAGCCATGCATACCCCACATCTAACTCTCTACCATACCTCTAACTACCTATCCATCCATCCATCCACCTCTTTCCCTCTGTCTATTCTTAGATCCACACCCCTCTATCCATCCATCCACTCATCCACACTTCTATTTATCTATCGTTCCCTCTGAACTCCTTTGCTACCAATCTGTCCATCCCTCTATCCCTCTATACATAGTCCTCTATCGACTTGATCACAGTGTATCTGTACCTTCACAGGGAGAAAATTGCAGGTACTGAATGGTTCTTTAGTTTAGCAGCGAAAAAGCAGAACAAGTCCCAACGGCTGGAAGCTGGCACCAGACAAATTCCAACTGGAAATGAGGCCCAGATGTCGCCCTGACTGACCATTGGAACAAACTCCCAACAGACATGATGGATTCGCCATCTCTTGAAGTCTTCACGTCCAGACTGTATGCCTTTTTGGAAGAAGCTTTTAGGCAAAGCCAAGTTACTGGGCTCAGTGTAGAGGAACTAGGTGATTTCTCTGCTGTGGGTTATACAGAAGGTCAGACAAGGTGATCAAATGGCTTCTCACCATAAAACCTATGACTCTATTCCTCTATCTGGACCTCTTCCTAAGTTCCTCTAGGCACACCCCCCTTTCTCTGTGTCTCAGGTGTTATACTGCTCTTCTGCTCATGGGGAGCCCTGCCCCAGGCCTGGCAGGACACATGTGGGTCAGAGGGCATCACTGCAGGCCACCCCACTGCCCCTTCTTCTGCATTTGGAGCCCACCCCTGTTTTTTTTCCTGGATCAACCCGGAGATTCTGATTATCCCCAAGCCATGCCCTGATCCAACCAACAGCCCCACCAGACCCTAACTGGGAACCTCTGTGCTAAAGAATCTGTCCACATCTGGAAAGGAATGGCTCACATCAAAGTCCATTCCAGAGGCACAGAAAACCAGCCCAGGTTCCCCTTTTCCTGTGGGTGCTGCTCCAAGATTCCGTTCCTGGAGGCCAAAATCCCAGTCCACGTTTTCTCCTTGTGCTAACCAGACTCCGCTGATCAATGGCTCTTCCAGCCCTGCCCCAATGTGTAGGGCCACGTGGACCGGTCACCAGCAAATTCTGGCCTGGATTTCTTAGCCTGGATTCATCCATGCACCTGAACTGTGGCAGTGGCTTTTTGCCTTCCCTGTTTTGGGGCTGGTCCCCTGTGGTGCTCTGGGGCCTTTGCAGCAGCTGGGAATAGCCACAGCACAGTGGTGCTCTGGCCACACCCTATTCCCCGGACATGCCCCCACCCGAAGGGATGTGGTGACCCAAGGGGTCTATGCCTATGCCGTCTCTCTGCCCCCAAGCGGGGGAAACACACCCACAGTCTTCCCCACCCCACACTGTTGTGCCCAGGGGTGCTGGGAGCAGGGCCTGGGTACATGGGTGAAGTCACTACACTGGGGAGAGCGCTGGGATCAGACATTGTTTCTGGGGCTGTTAGGGGGCAGAGGAGTAGGGGATATGGAAGGCATGGAGAGGAGGTTATAATGGGATGGGACTGGGGAGGAGGAGGCAGAACAGGCAGGGGAAATCCCAGCTCTTATTTTTTCACAGTTCCATTTCCTTGTTCCTGTGGGGATAATGGGAATCAACTGCCCTCTGCTCTAACCCCTAGAGCCCACTTCCCTCCGAGCTGGAGCCCCTCTCCCCCGCCTACTTCTCAATCATCCCACCAATCAGATCTGTCCCTGGGGGGAACCCACTGAACTCAATGGCATCCCCCTACCCAGGCCCTGAATCCTGGAGCCTTCCTCCCCGGGCCGAGGGTGGGGGGATGCATGGCCAGAGGGGGGGGACAGAGCAGAGGCCTAAATAGGACAGACATATGGACAGAATTCTGCTCCCCACTCCCCGAGTGCTGGCTTCCAGCCCCTTCCCTGACCCATTAGACCTCACTCTCCTCCCCAGAGCTGGGAATAGAACCCAGGAGTCCTGACTCTCCCCTCCCCCGCAAACCATCAGAGCCCACACTCACCAGCCACGCCCCTCTGCAGGGATCTGGTGGGCTCAGGCCCATGGACTGAGGCCAGGGGAAGAGAACTGGTGTGGGGAGCGGAAGAGAGATGGAGAAGAGGGAATGAGTCAGACAGGGGAAGGGAGGTGGATGGCTGCCGGGGCGGAGGGAAGGAGATGGGGGGAAGGGGCGAAAGGAATCTTGACCCTGTGATTCTGGCCTGGGACCAGCACCCCACGCCCCCCCTCCCTGAGATTGGGACTGAGTCTGGGCTGGACCCACTCCTTCCATTAGCTCACCCAGAGGGTGGGGGTGGGAGCAGTGCTGGGATTGATTTTGCCTGGAGCAAGGGTGTGATGCTGCCCCTTGCCCCTCCCCCCACCTGTCAATCTGTCCTTGGGGGGAACCCTACCCAGGCCCTGAATCCTGAGCCTTCCCCGCGGGGTGTGGAGCTCAGACAGAAGGGGGGGAGGGAACGGAGAAGTGCCCTGGGTAGGACAGAATTCCACTCCCTTCCCCCGCAGCATTCCCACAATCAGGGATAGAACCCAGGAGTCCTGACTCCCAATCCCAACCTCCCCGAAAATCTGAAAGGTCTGGGCCTATGGGAGAATCGGATATGAGGGAGGGGAGCACCAGGGGGGTGAGCTCCGCGCTCTTGGGAGAGCTAAGCAGCTGGGGAGCCAGGCTCTGCCCCATACTCTGCTCCCTGGAGCTGAAGGCCCCTGACAGGCACCCCCTGTGCACTGTGACTGAGCCCTCCCCTCCCCCACCCCCATCCAGGCCCTGGACACTTCCCACTGCTCCCCCTCCCCCAGGAAGGAAAAGCAGGATCAGAGTTAAAAAAGCCACAACCCCAAAAGAAGGAGAGGGGTGCGTAGGGAGGGGAGGCAGCCGAGTGTAGGGAAGGGCCTGACAAGGGAGCATTGCGCTCTGGGAATGAGAAATATCCTTGGTATCTTCCCAGGCCCCAGCCCCTCTGGGTACCCCCACCCCTGCTCCCCTCCCCTGTCCGCACTGGGCACCCCCACCCCCTCTCTTCTCCCCTACCCTCTCTGGGCACCCCCACCCCCTCTCCTTTCCCCTGCCCCCACTGGGCACCCCCACCCCCTCTAGACACCCCCACCCCTGCTCCCCTCCCCTGTTCCCACTGGGCACCCCCACCCCCTCTCCTCTCCCCTGCCCCCACTGGGCACTCCCACCCCCTCTGGGCACCCCCACATCTGCTCCTTTCCACTGCCTCCTCTGAGCACCCCACAACCTTCTCCTCTCCCATACTCCCTCTGAGCAGCCCACCCCTCTTCTCTCCCCCCACCCTCTGTGCATCTCCACACCCACAGCTCTAGGAGTTGGGGTTAGGGGGAAGATCTCTCCCAGTTGGCCCCAGCACATATGACATGGGGGGGGTCTTCCCAGGAGAGGAGAGGCAGAATGGAGTGGGGGAAGGGGAAGGGATGCAGCTGGGTGGGGAGCACCAGCAGAGGGTAGCGCCCGGGGGCCTGCGGGGGGAAGGAATTGCAGGAGGCAGGCTGTGATGTTAATTCCTGCGTTTGAATGGGGGCTGAGTGATCAGGATTTCCTGGGAACTCAGACTGAGCCAAACGCCTCCAGGTTGGATGACAGCCAATGGTTAAGGAACCTGCTTCGGGTGCAGCTCCCAGGGGTGACTCCTGGAGGCATGAACCCATTAACGCCCCCTCCCCGCCCCGTACCTTGATCAGACCCACACGCCCATGCAGTCGCACTCCCACCTTGGGAGTGTCTGGAGAGGCCTTGGGGGGTTGGGCCCATCTCCAGCTCTGCCTGCATCTCAGCTGGGGGGCCAGGTTGGTGTCTCGCCCATGGGGGGAATGACCCACAGGAGCTGATGAGGCAATGGGGGGGTACCGAGCTAGATGAGCAGATGGGTCCAGTCTAGGGAGGGGCAGATACAGAGCTGGCTGGGTCCATAGGTGCATGCTGGTACCAGGGAGCAGTCCAGCCCATGGGACCCTCCGGGAACTTGGGCAGGGACCCCCCGGGCAGCCTCCTGCTGTGCAAACCCAGACCGATGGGAACCACTGGTGCTTAATCCCCTCCCCCACACCCAGAGCCAGGGGCAGGGCTGCCCTGCTGGATTTGCCCTCCCCCCTCCACTGCCAGCTTCCCTGGAACTTGTCCCGGTGGGTCGGGTCAGAGCTGGCCAGGGAATCCAGCTTGATGGTGCCACAGGACGAGCTGGGCACAGCTGGCGGCATGCGATGGAGGGAGGTTGCTGGTTCCAGCCAGTCTGGGCATGTTAAACCTGCAGCTCAGGCTGCTGACCCATCCCCCTACCCCCATGTGCACCCCGCTTGCCCCCCACTCCTGGCCTGACTGCCCTGGAGCCACCTGAGCTAAACCCCTCCCCACACATCCTGTGGGGGGGGCAGCCCTCGTGGAGGGGTGACCCTGTTGGGGCTGGTGCTGAGGCACTGGCACCAGGCACCCTATCTGGCTGAGGAGGGAGCCAGCCCCATAAATGCACCCACTGGGGGTGGGGGCCTCCAAGCCGCACCCCTGGGGAGGTGATGAGGGAAGATGAAAATAGCCCCACAGCTAGTCAGGGGGGTTGTAACTCCCCAGCATTCCTGAGCTCTTCTGGAGTCCGAGCTGGTTAGAGCAGGGAGATGAGGAGTCCCATACTCCTGGATTCTAGTCCCAGTTTAGGAGAGGGAATAGGGTCTAGTGGTTAGAATGGGGGGCTGGGAGTCAGGATTCCGGGGTTCTAGCCCAGCCTCTGTCAGTGGAGCTAACCCTAGAGAGAAGCTCTGGTTCTGACTCTCCGAGCCCCCAGTGTTGAGGGGGGTTCGCTCAGCCACAAAGGCGGGGGGGGGGCGGCTGCTCTCCCTTTTCCCCTGCAGACAGAGCCAGCTGTGAATCTGGGATCTGGACCCTGGACCCTGTCCCCCTGCCATTTGGATCCAGACTCCAGGAAAGCCAAGGGTCCTAAACCCTCAGTAGTGTGGGGGTTGGGGGGCCTCATACAGTCCTGTGATGGCTCCCCCTAGATTCTGCCCAGGAGAAGGGGAGAGACACCAACCGGCACCTCCACCCCCAGCAGCTGGAGTGGCCCGGCCCAGCAGGGATTCCAGGGATGTTTGTGGAAGCTTCAGGCAGCTTCCTCTGGCCCTGGCTGGACAAAGAGTCCTGTGTGCTCCCCCCTCTTCCCCCGCACACCTCTGCCATGGGGTGTGTGCAAGCAGCGCCCCCCACGAGGGTTAGCAGGGGGCTGCGGGTCAGGATTGAGGGGCACCAGCAGAGCTGTGTTTGGTGGGGAGGCACAGGGCCAGGACAGCAGGCAGCTGCAGGTCAGGATTGAGGGGCACCAGCAGAGTTTGGGGAGCAGTCCCCTGCATGTGCCTAGTGTTCCAGCTTTCCTCCCCATTATAAAAAAGCCCCTGCAGTATTGTGTTCAGGGGGTTCCTACGAACGGGATAAATGGGGTGCACTGGGATCCCATTACCAGCTCAGATTACCCTCCCTGGCCTGACACCCGATCCCCCCTGCATCAACAGCCCCGACAAACATGGTGCCTATTAATAACAGCAGGGAGAGTCTGCTAGGGCACAACAGCCCCTCCAGGAGGGGACAGAACCCAGGAGTCCTGACTCCCCCGACCCTGGATCTACCCATCTAGACTCCACTCCCCACCCAGAGGCGGGACAGAACCCAGGAGAACCCAGCCCCCAGCCCCAGTTCTGACCCACTAGCCAATGTTGCCTCTTGGAAAGTCTATCCTTTGGCCAGAGAAAGGAAGCCCCCTCCTCCCAGTATAGGGCAGAAGAGTCTGTGGGGCAGAGGGATAGAGAGAGAGCCCTTCTCAGTGTGAGGCTGGTGGGAGCCTGGGAGGGAGTGAGGGGGAGGGACAACTCCTCCCAGTATGGGGCAAGGGGGAAGAGGGGGAGGTACAGCTCTTTCTGGTATGGGGTAGAGGGGAAGAGTGGGCAGTACAGCCCCTCCCAGTATGGGGCAAGGGGGTTAGGGGGAGGAAGGGGAGGGGAAGCCCGCCCAGTATGGGATGGGAGAGGGCTACTGGACAGTTTTGGTGACCCCCCCTGGTGAGTTCCCTGTGGCTGGAGGGTGAGGGGGAGTGACATGTCCTCCCAATCTGCCCCTTGGGCCCCACTTCATGGCTGCTCCCACTTGGAGCAGAGTGTGACGGATCCAGCCACAGGGGTAGATCAGGCCCGGGGAAGGGGGTGGGATGGGACAGAGCAGGCACCATGCTATAGGGCCCCCTGGCCAGGTGGGGGAGGAGCACAAACCCAGGGAGTCCATCCCCGGGTGCCCTGGCCAGGAAGGTCACAATCCCTGAGGCCTGGTCCTATGCCAAGTTGGTCAGTCACATTGATTCGAGAGTAGAGACCCCCACCCTGCTCAGCCTGCGCTCCCCTTCCCAGGGGATTTAATGCCCCAGAGGGGCCCTCGCTGTAAGGATTCATGCCCTTAACAGGCCCCAGCCTAGAGCTCCCCTCCCCCAGGTATAACCCAGATAGCAGCCAGGCAAGCTCTCTCCCCCACCCCCGTTCTCTGCCCCCCAACATGCCCCTGCCCTGATGAGAACTGGATTAAGACCCAGTGCCCCCTAGAGTGGAAACGCCCCATGAACCATTCGCCAAGCCAGACAGCCCCTACTCTGGGGCTGGATCAGAGCTGGCGCCCACGACAGGGGAAAGGCCCTGTGCCCCATTCCCCACTCCCTGAGCCAGATGGACTGGAGCCAGCACCCGCTAGAGGGGAAAGGCCCCGTGTCCCATTCCCTGCTTCTGTCTCTTGGCTCCCCCGGATCCATGATGGTCCAACTTGGTTGTGCAGCAACCCAAAGAAATTAAGGCTAGGGAGTTATTAGATACGGAGCCCACCCCCTGGCCTTTGCTACTGGGTTACAGCTGCCAAGAGCCCTTGGAGAGACAATGCCCTCAGGGCTCTGGCTCTCAGGAGGGTCCAGGCAGGTTTGCAAGGGGCTCTGGGGTCCAGGGCTTGCTCCTCCCCAGTTGGCAGGGCTTCCTGCTGGCCCCTCATGTGCTTCCCTGAGCGCTCCAGCTAAGCTAGGCAGGGCTGGGTTAGTGCTTAGATGGGAGACTGGGTGCTCCTGGGGGGCAGGGTGCTCAGAAAGGGGTGTTCTCTTCTTGCCATCACTGCCGGCCCTACTGCCCCAGTGCAGTGCTAGGGGGCGCTGTGCTGCAGGGAGTGGGTTGGGGGATCAGTAGGGGCTGAGAATCCATGCTTCCCCCAGCATGATGCAGTTTTAATCACCCCAGAGCTGGCTGCATTTCAGTGGAAGGGGTGAGAGATCCCCCTGTGATTCTCAACATTTGAAAGTAGGATATTTCTGGGACATTTTTTAGGGATCTGAAATATTAATACAAAAGACAAGACCCCTTCCCCTCAGACACACCCCCACTCACTGTGTGCAGGTGTCGCTGCTTCCAGCTGCTGCATCAAAGCTGGTCTTATAGAGTTACAGATTTCAAGGCCTGTAGGGCCATTCAATCATCTGCCCTCCTGTACAACCCAGGCCAGAATACGTCACCCAGGCCAGCTCCCCCGTACTGAGCCCGATAACTCATCTTCACCTAACGTGTCTTCCAGAAAGACAGCCAAGCTGGATTTGCAGATGGTGAATCCACCCATCCCTTGGGCATTAGAGTCAATGGTCAGTCACCCTCACTGTCATATATTTGTGCCTTATTTCCAGTTAGAACTGGGCTGGCTTCAGCTTCCAGCCATGGGCTCGTGTTCTGCCTTTCTCTGCTAGATTAAAATGCCCTTTAGTAGCTGGGATTTAGGGTGGACAAATTTCCAAGGAGAGAAGATTTCAGCCAGTCCCTAGTGTCTGAATGAGCTGATCATGAAACCCTGAGTTCAGATTCACCCTGCAAAGGGTCAGCTCTGGTGACTGTCTCCTTGTGCTCCCCCATCTGTCTGCACCCAGGGTCTCTTGTCTTATACCCAGGTCACCAGCTCTTTGGGCAGGGCCTGGTTGTTTGTACAATTCCGAGCACTCCGGGGGCCTTGGCCATGACCGGGCCTAGGTGCTACCGTAATACACCCAATAAATCATAATAATCATAATGCTGACTGTGCCGGTGCCCATTCCAGGTCTCCTCGAGTCTGGACGCTGCTCCTCGGGCTGAACACTCTGCTGGGCTGTGCTAGCAAACGCTAAGCAAGACAGCTTGACTCCAGCAGTTTGTACCCAAGCTCTTAGGGATGTTATCAGTGAAATATTGCCATAGCAAAATGGCCTTTTTTGATGGAAACTGCTCACAAAAATTGTCTTTTTTTATAGTTCAAAATGTTTCTTTCCCCCCTAACCAAGCCTGAACATGAACATTTTGACCTTTT
Source organism: Dermochelys coriacea (assembly GCF_009764565.3). Classification (NCBI taxonomy): domain Eukaryota; kingdom Metazoa; phylum Chordata; order Testudines; family Dermochelyidae; genus Dermochelys; species Dermochelys coriacea. Next base: position 9,423,997 of record NC_050087.2, read on the forward strand.
CCCTATTTTCTACCTTCCCCTCCCATGGAATTGCAGCAAGGAAATGAACGAAGGTAACGTTATGTATCTGGTACCAGGGCAGTGCCGTGCTGTGAGTGGCATTGAAGCACATAGATGGCTCAGGATAGACAGGGGGTACTGACCCACACCCAGAATTTGGCACAGCCCCCTGCCCTGCACACTATCTATAGACCAGAGCCTGCAACTGGACCCTATTTCTGGGAAGGGAATGAGGTCTAGTGGTTAGAACAGGGGAGATCTGAGAGACAGGACTCCTGGAATCTATTCCTGCCTTTGGGAGGGGAGTGGTGTCTAGTGGTTAGAGCAAGGAGGAGAACCTGGAATTTAGGATTCCTGGGCTCTAGTCACAGCTCTGGGAGGGGAGGGGGCACAAATTGATTTTTGCAAGCACTTCCGATCAAATGAAAACCGTTCGTTTTGAAACCAACAGAACGAAGCTTGGTTTGGAGTCTACAGGTTTTAAATGCAAACGTTTAACTGTTTTTAAACCAGGCTCGATTGTATCACTTTTCCTTTTAAAAGCCACATCTTTTCAGTGTTGCCAACAATGGGGGTTTTATCACAAATCACACAAAATCAGTGCTTTCCTCCAAGCCTCTCAAGTTCTGGAGCACCAGGATTAAGGGAGAATCTCTCAGCTTCTGTTGAAAAAAGCCAGCTTCTAGCCCTCAGTTCAATTCAACAAACCTACATTGGTCTGACAAAATCCTTAAAGAGACAGGGACTGCACCCCACCCACCCCTGACAGCTCAAAAACCCCCAGAGGGTGGAACAAACTGAAGGTGAATTTAAAAGAATCTAGTGATTTTTGAAGCTGATCCTGTGATTTTTCAAGATGATCTCGTGATTTTTGATTAAGGCTATTATTTTTCCATGGTGGTTGCAGAAGTCACGGAATCTGTGACTTTCAGTGACCTCCGTGACTTCAGCCCATGGCAGCCGGGAGCTGCAGGGACCCCCATCACCTATGGTGGCCAGAGGGGGGACCCTGGAGCTCCGAGTCGCTGCGGGTGGCGGACCCTGGAGCGCCGAGTGGACCACTGCAGCTGCCTAGCTTCCCATTTTGTCATGGATATTGTTAATAAAAGTCAAGGACAGATCACGGGCTTCCATGAATTTTTCTTTATTACCTGTGACCTGTCCGTGACTTTTACTGAAAATATCCATGACAAAATTGTAGCCTTACTCATAATCTTTGAATGACTGGGGTTGGCGATGCTGCAGTTTGCTTGAGGAAAGGGCAGACCGGGATGTGGAGTTCCTGGCAGGTAGGGGTCAGGGGTTGGGACATCGGGTGAACAACCAGGCCTGTCCCAGGCAAACCAGGACGCTGGGTGCTTTGACCCCTTCCTGAGCAAGTGTGTCTGGGATAAGGCCTGTAACCACGTGTGTGCTGCGCCCCCTAGTGAGGGTTCCCAACAGAGTCCTCTGTCTGTTGGTTTCAGAGTAGCAGCCCTGTTAGTCTGTATTTGCAAAAAGAAAAGGAGGACTTGTGGCACCTTAGAGATTAACAAATTTATTAGAGCATAAGCTTTTGTGAGCTACATCGGATGCATGCCACAAGTACTCCTTTTCTTTTTGTCTTTGTTGGATTACACTGTGACAAGCCAGATCCTCAACAGGGGCAGAGTTGACTCTGTGCTGCTGGAATGAGGGTGAAGCATGGGGGATGGGGAGCCATGAACCTCAAAGTCTCTGGACCATATGGAGAGCTCCCTGAACATCCAGCCATCCCCATACACCCCATCCGTCTGTCTGTCTATCTATTGCCATACACCGCCCCCTCTATCTATCCCCATCCACCCCCTCTATCTGTCTATCCATATATTGCTCCTTCCCCTGGTCTCTGATGTGATCCCCTTCTTCCCTTCCCAGCATTGTCTCCCCTCTCAGCCAGTGCCCCAGAGTGACCTCTGCCAGCCACAGCCCTCTCCCACCTGTGTGTGAACTGGGAGGGGCCTTCCTTCCCCCTCAGTTGGTAGAGTGGGTGGAGGGGGGACAAGAGGCTTCTTACAGGAAGGGACTAGCTGGTAGCTCCAGGAATCCTGGCCCCGGGGGCTCCTGAGAGGGCTTGGGTGACTGGACCAGTATGAAGCTCAAGTGGCCCCACACTGCCTTTGGGCTCATGACTCTGCTTCTAGCCACCACTGGGCAGCCAGAGAGGGTGGAAGCGGGGGACTAACCTCCACCCCTCCCCAAGATCACACCCTCCTTGCTAAGGCCCAGGGCACCACTGCTGAAGGGAAGAGCGCAGCCTCCAGCTGGGGTGCCTGGGGAGGAGGGACTGAACCAGGACTGTGCTTATGAATTAAGTTCTAGCACCCCCCATGGTTACCCCAATAATGCCCCCCCAGCCACCCCATAAATTCCATTCCCTCTTCCCCCACACTGTTGGGGGATTCCTGGGGCAAGACGTTCTGGAGCGGAGTGGGGAGTGAATGGGGGCAGAAGCACAGGGGTTGGGGACCAGACCCATCCGTGAGGACTTCACACCCAGCATTGGGACCCCCCAAAGGGCCTGGGAGACCAACAACCTCCCAATCCAGCTGCCTTGGAGTCAGTAACCTCCCACTCCTCTCCCCAGACAACACGGCCTCCACCAATTCATGGCCTGCATTAAGAAAAATTGGGTTCTCACTAGCTCCTTCCATATCTGGGGACCCAAGGTCTGTACAGCCTGTGAATGCTCAGGCACTGAGATGCAGCCACCTCTGGGGTGGGGCACAGAGAAATTTACACAGGGAACCCTCACTTGGTGCTGAAAGGCAGCTACCTCTAGTGTGGGGTGCAGAGGAATGTGGGATCTCTCAGCTGGTGCTGAGATGCAGTCATCTCTGGGGTACCAACATTGAACAAGAGTTTAGTGAAGAACCCTGTAGTCCAGGGGTCAACAGCCTTTCAGAAGTGGTGTGCCGAATCTATTTATTCACTCTAATTTAAGGTTTTGTGTGCCAGTAATGCATTTTAATGTTTTTAGAAGGTCTCTTTCTATAAGTCTATAATATATAACTAAACTGTTGTTGTATGTAAAGTAAATAAGGTTTTAAAAATGTTTAAGAAGCTTCATTTAAAATTAAATTAAAATGCAGAGCCCCCCCGACGGGTGGCCAGGACACGGGCAGTGTGAGTGCCCCTGAAAATCAGCTTTTGGCACGCGGGCCATAGGTTGCCTCCCGCTGCTGTCGTCAATCGAAACGACAGCATTTGTGCCACAGCGCCCCCTAGTGCTGCACAGGGGCATTGCAGCTGGCACTGAGTGGAGATCATCCCCCACTGAGCCCCTACCATGCTCCCTGCAGCACAGCGACCCCTAGTGCCACACAGGGGCTCTAGGTTCAGCAGCAACAACGGTAAGGAATGCCCCGAGCTGAGGCCCCACCCCACTCCCTGCACTTCCCCTGGGCTCTCCCAGGCTTTCATCTGCAGAGTTGGTCTCTGACACACACACCCCGCACTGTCCCCACTGGAATGGGTACACCGGCCCTTTAAATATCCTTGCCAGCCCTGGCACAGGACCTGTGGGCACCTCAGGAAATGACTATTTCCAGATAATTATGGGCTGTGCTAGGCCCTGCCTGCTGCGGCTGGGTGAGCTCACTCACCCCTAGTTATAGGCATGTAGACAGGACGGGGGAACAGGGCCTGGAGAGGGCAAAGGAGTCAGGGAGAGGGGCAGAGAAGTGAGTCAGGACTCATGGGTTCTATTCCATCTTGAAGGGGGGAGTGGAGCCTAGTGGTTAGAGTGGGGGAGGCCAGGGGTGGGTTGTATTCCCAGTTCTGGGCAGGGGTGGGGTCCAGCGGTTAGGCACTATTATCCCTCTGCAGCCCTGAGTAGATTCCATTGGCCCTGTCTCAGCTGGCGCACCCAGCTCCTATCTGTGGTGTTTCCAGTGTTCCCTGCTTGGAAAGGCTGGTACTAGGCACCTGCTGAAGGTTGGCCTGGATTCCCGCCAGAGAGAGACCTTCAGTGAAGGACACCAAGTGACCCCAGGCAGATGTGCTGGCGGTAGCACACTGGAAATAGCAGTGTGGACATTGCAGCAGAGGCTGCAGTCTGGCATAGCCGCCTGAATATACACTCCCAGCTGCTGTGTCTATGTACCCTTGGGGATCCTGACTCTCAACACTCCGGCTCTAACCACTAGACACACCACTCTCTGCCCAGAGCTAGGAATAGAACCCAGGAGTCCTGACACCCAGCTCCCTTGCTCTGAACACTCCCGTCCCAGAGCCAGGGCTGATGAGAGCAGTTGAAAGTGGGAGACAACTGTACTGGGCCCCCTCAAACATCTGTAACTGGCATGAAATGGGAGGGGGTGGGGCCCCAGCAAACATGATGTATTGGAGCCCCAATTTCTTTTGATGGGCCTATCAGGAAGAGAAACAAGGAGTCCTGACTCCCAACTACCCTGCCCTAACTACTAGACCCCACTTCCCTTCCAGATCTAGGATCTGATTGCAGGCTCTGAGATATAGATGCAATGCTGGGCAGGGGGCCAGAACACACATGGTGCAGCTTTCACTCCCCTCCGTCCTGATCCTGGCCCTGTCACATGGCCCCGTCCACTTCCTCTGTGCACTGGGGGAGTGAGATGAGCCAGGAGCCACATCCCAGCAGCCACGGCTGTGGGTACTAGGCACCTGTCCCCCCACATGCCCTCCACCCCCATGGGTCCCGATAGTACGTGATAGTTAATAGTTCATTTCCTTGCTGTAGTTCCCAGATCCCTGGAGCAAGGGGTAGCAGGTTGGGCTTTTTGTCCCTCATCACTTTCAATCCCAGAATCTCAGGTCCTAGCACGCGGCTGTGATGTTTGAGTGGCAAAGGGAAGATTTTCCTTCCCAAACACCCGCTCCACTGAATCACATCCAAACATCCTTGTTGAGCGAATCCCAGCTCACACGCCCCATCTGATTGTCTCCAGAGATGAGTTGTGCAGAGTAGCTGGGGGGTCGAATTTCACCCAGACAATGACAGGCTTTGAGACCATTACAGCCTCTGCCTGCTGCAATGATCCACTTCCTTGAGAACATAAACAAGAGCTTTTTAATAAGCCCTTTTCCTCTCATGACAAAACCCAGCATTTAGCACAGCTCCCAGAGGGCTTCTAACCCACCTTGGGGAACATTTTTCAATGCAATGATTGGTTGCACAATTGTTCTTGTGCCGTATTGCTGTGTGCTGTTAAACAGCTGCTGTGTTCCACCCCAGAGCTGGCTGCATTTCTATTGCTGTGTGAATGATCCCTGCATAGAGTCACTTCATACTGTTAAACACCTGCTGCTTCCCACCCCAGAAGTGGCGGCATTTCATTTGCAGGGAACGAAGTGATCCTTATAAGTAGTTTGCAAAGTACCTGGCATTGATAGAAGCTGCAGAAACGTTAGATTGTTATCGTAGAAGTTGAAAACTTCTCCGGTCCATGAGCAACAGCCATGGGCTGACTTCAAACCACAATTCCGGTGAGAGATTAAATAATCAGATAATTTGTAATATGCAGTTACCGTTCCTGTCACCTGATCAGCCCAAACCCTTTAGGAAAGAGAGGGCCGCTGTCCACCCGCACAATCGGAGGCAGAGAGAGCAGAAGGGATGCCCCTCAGGGTGTCTGGTGAGACTGGCAGCGATGCAGGAGTCCTGGCTCCCAACCCCCCCGATCTCACCACTAGCTCCCACTCCCCTCGCGGAGCCGGGGAAAGAACCGTCTCGGGTCCCCGCTGTGCGGGTCGCTGCCGCTTTGTGGCTGGTGCTGGTGGAGGCGCCGCGTGTTTGCTCTGCCCCGGGTTTCCTCCCTTCCCAAACCCAGCCCAGTGGCGGGGCTGGGCCGGAGCTCGTCAGGCAGGGTGAGTCACTCCCGCACCGGGGGGTTGCCAGGGTGCCGAGGCAGCAGGCAGCGCTGGAGGAGCCCGTCACCGCCGCACGGGGCGCGGGGCGCAGCGGAATCGCTCTGACTGCGCCCCGCTGAGCCCCGGGCGAGGCAGTAGGCTGGGCAGTGGGAACGGAGAGCTGGTAAGTTACACGCGCGAAGCGGGTGGGGGAGTGGTCGCCCCCCCTCCCCCCGCGTAGTGAGAATCCGGATTCCACCCACCCAGGATGGGAGAAGGAAAAGGAGGGGATCCGGATCACCCCCCCAGGAGGAAAGGGGGAATGTGAATTTACAGCTGGCGGGAGAGAGAGAATCCGGATTTACTCCCCAGGAAGGGAGGAGGTCTACTGGGGACAGGAAGGGAGCTTTAGTGGGATCTGGGGGAGGGATCGCTTAGTGGTTTGAGCATTGGCCTGCTAAACCCAGCATTGTGAGTTCAATCCTTGAGGGGACCATTTAGGGATCTGGGGCAAAAATGTGGGGGTTGATCCTGCTTTGAGTAGGGGGTTGGACTAGATGATCTCCTAAGGTCCCTTCCAACCCTGATAGTCTATGACCTGGATTTGCCCCGGGTGAGTTGGGGTTGGTCCCAGAAAAGGGGAGTGGGACTTGGATCCCCAAGAAAGGGGGAGAGGAGAATTTGTCCTTAGGAGAAAGGGGACCATTTTTGGGGGGGGGATCCAGATTTACTAGGGAGGGGCTGGAAGTTGGCACCTGCAGGTGGGGTAAGCAAGTGCTTGTTTGCCTCGGGAAGGAGAGTTTTTGGGGGTGCAGATTTTCCTCAGGGGTGGCATTTCCACAGGAAATGCATCCTGCCCCCTGTGGCCTGTTTGGTGGGACCCCACTTCACTTCCCCTCATCCCTGCCAGCACCCCCAGAGAGGAGCAGGCCCCAAGCCACACCCCAGAGCATGTGTGAAAAAAGGGTGGGGGGTGAGTACAGAGGCTGGAGTGCCTTCAGGTTGGGCATGGCTGGGGAGGTGAGTCATGGGAAGGGGTAGAGGCCCTGAGCATGGCTGGGGGTGCCCAGAAATGTGGAGCATGGGGATGTATAGGGGGTGCTTGGGGATAACAGGAGCTAGGTGTTGCCTGAGCGCTGGGCTTGACTGGGAATGGGAATGGTTAGGGGGTGCCTAGGGGCTGGGCATTGCTGGAGGTGACCAGCAATGGGTGGGAGGGGGAATGGGAATAATTTGCTTGGAGCCTGGGAGGATGAGGGACCTGGGCTGGGCGGAGGGCAAGGAAGGAAGGAAGAAGAACTCTCTTCTGGAAGTCCCCAAGTGCTTGCTCTCCAGGCCAGGCTGAGAGGGGGAAACGGGGCGGGTGTGCCCTCAGACAGCCTATGGGACTCGCTGATCACCCCTGCTGCAAAGGAGCCGATACAGGTGACGATGGGGGAGGCTCCTCCTGGGCAGCAATGCTCATGGTTGCTCACAGAATGAACCTCTTTGCTCCTGCATGCCAGGAGCAGCTTGGGCCGTGGGGCCTCCTGCTCTGGACTCGATACACGGTCCCCCCCATGCCAGAGGCTCTGTGTGTACCCCCTTCTCCCCTTGCTCTGATGCCAGGAGCTGTCTGCACCCATCCCCCCACCTCCTTTCTGTCTGGGAGATTAGGCATTTGGGATACCAACTGGGTACCTGTGGGGAGGTTGAGCAGAGATGAGTTGGGGTGTTAGAGGGGAAGGCGTTAATCATAGAATCATAGAATATCAGGGTTGGAAGGGATCTCAGGAGGTATCTAGTCCAACCCCCTGCTCAAAGCAGGACCAATCCCCAACTAAATCATCCCAGCCAGGGCTTTGTCAAGCCTGACCTTAAAAACCTCTAAGGAAGAAGATTCCACCACCTCCCTAGGTAACCCATTCCAGTGCTTCACCACCCTCCTAGTGAAAAAGTTTTTCCTAATATCCAACCTAAACCTCCCCCACTGCAACTTGAGACCATTACTCCTTGTTGTGTCATCTAGTACCACTGAGAACAGTCTAGATCCACCCTCTTTGGAACCTTCCTTCAGATAGTTGAAGGCTGCTATCAAATCCCCCCTCACTTTTCTCTTCTGCAGACTAAACAATTCCAGTTCCCTCAACCTCTCTTCATAAGTCGTATGTCCCAGCCCCCTAATCATTTTTCAGAGTAGCAGCTATGTTAGTCTGTATCTGCAAAAAGAAAAGGAGTACTTGTGGCACCTTAGAGACTAACAAATTTATCTGAGCATAAGCTTTTTGCATCCGATGAAGTGAGCTGTAGCTCACGAAAGCTTATGCTCAAATAAATTTGTTAGTCTCTAAGGTGCCGCAAGTACTCCTTTTCTTTTTAATCATTTTTGTTGCCCTCTGCTGGACTCTTTCCAATTTTTCCACATCCTTCTTGTAGTGTGGGGCCCAAAACTGGACTCAGTACTCCAGATAAGGCCTCACCAATGCCAAATATATGGGAATGATCACTTCCCTCGATCCACTGACAATGTTCCTACTTATACAGCCCAAAATGCCATTGGCCTTCTTGACAACAAGGGCACATTGTTGACTCATATCCAGCTTCTCGTCCACAGTAACCCCTAGGTCCTTTTTGCAGAACTGCTGCCTAGCCACTTGGTCCCTAGTCTGTAGTGGTGCATGGGATTCTTCCTTCCTAAATGCAGGACTCTGCACTTGTCCTTGTTGAGCCTATTCAGATTTCTTTTGTCCCAATCCTCTAATTTGTCTAGGTCCCTCTGTATCCTATCCCTACCCTCCAGTGTATCTACCACTCCTCCCAGTTTAGTGTCATCTGCAAACTTGCTGAGGGTGCAATCCATGCCATCCTCCAGGTCATTAATGAAGATATTGAACAAAACCATCCCCAGGACCTGGCCATCAGCCAGCTCTCTGAGCCACAGACAATCAGAGGTGCTGGAGGCTGTGGCTGTGCTGCAGAGATGGCAGGGTCCCCCTTCTGGTTTTCTGAAATCCCCCCAAATCCATTGGGTTCTGCCCTTTGATGCATTTTGGGATGGTCTGAGGGATGCTCTAAGGGCTTCAGTGAGACGAGGGTGTTGGATGAGTCCTGATCCCCACAGGGCCTAGCAGATGCTAACTAGGCCCCCTGAACTGCCCCCCAGAGGCTTGAGCGGGGATCTTATACTCACAGCTGCCCATGCTGGACAAGGATTCCAGTACTGCCCCCATAGTTGCTGGAACTAGGGGTGCTGCCACACCCCCTGGCTTGAAGTGGTTTCCATCATATGCAAGGTTTCAGTCTGGTTCAATGGCTCTCAACACCCCCACTATACAAATTGTTCCAGGACCTTTGGCTGCCCCAGTTTGGCAGCAGGGGCAGTTACCAATGCCTCTTCCTTCCCCTGCGGGACCTTCCCCATGTCAGGATCCCTGAGGGATTCAGCTGATTGTAAGCTCCATGGATGCTGGAGGAATCCGGCTGTTATGTTTTGGGTGTTATTTCACTAGTAACACCTGGCTTAGCCAAACATGAATCTCAGATGTAATGATACTGGTGTGTGTGGGGGCGGGGAGATGGGGTTATGTAGGTATACCTACTGCCACCCTCTGCTGGATGGAATGAGTGTGTCATAAGGCCTAAATTGCTAATGGTGATTCTCCTCTGTCAGAGTTGGAGGGTATGGAATCTGTCCCTCCTCTGCAGCAGAGTGACCCCTCCACCAAAGCCTTAGTTGGCAGTGGGTTTGTGTCAGTGCTCAGCTCTTTGCCTTTTCCAAGGGGAAGGGAGTTGCCCAAGGCTACACTTCAGGTCAGTGGTGGAGCCAAGAGTAGAACCCAGGGGTTCCTGGCTGTGTGCTTGGGTGCTAGTACCTTGTGCCACCTGCCAACCCTCTACACCCTCACTCCTAGGGAATTTATACTATCAAAATTAGCTGAGGGAGAAGGGTAGTACTGGCCCTGGGAAGGGAGTAGAGTCTACTGGTTAGAGTGGGGGGCAGGACTCCTGGGTTCTATCCCCAGCTCTGGGAGAACAGTGGGGTCTAGTGGTTAGAGTAGGGAGTCAGGATTCCTGGGTTATATCCGCAGCTCTGGGAGGGGAGTGGGGTCTAGAGCTTAGAGCAAGGGGGGCTGGAAATTAGGGCTCCTGGCTTCTATCTGCAGCTCTGCATGGAGAGTGTGGACCAGCAGTCGAGCAGAGAGTTTCTCCCACTAGAACTTTGGCTTTCCCTGGAAAGTTCCAACCCTGCCTTTAAAAATTCTTTCTGCTCTGAAAAGTCCTGTAAGTGTCTGAATTCTCCAGATTGCCCCAAACTGCCTTCAGCTTTCTTTGCTGCTTCCCCCGCTGCCTGCTGCCCAGTGCTGTCCATGGAAATATGTATGTGTGCCTACCTGGCAGAGTAAAAACCACAGGGAAACAGCTGCAGGGATGACATCCCTTGTATAAGAGTTGGCTTGGGGGTTTCTCCACCATGAGCAAAGGGAAAGGTATGTCCTCTGGGGAGCAGGAGTAGCACCCGACTGGGTTGGAGGGGAAATGTCTAGGCAAAACCATGGACTTTCCTGCTGGTCATCGGTCCCCACATAACACCCATGCATTAGTCAGTGAAATAAAAATGATCATGCTCCACATCCTGCCTACGGGTCACAGCACTGTGCAAAGGTGATTAAGCCACACGAGCCTTGCAAGGAGTAACACAGGGTTGTTTGTCCCCTAGAGTTGGGGAAACTGAGGCACAAAGGAGGGAAGGGAATTGCCCAAGATCACACAGTGTCAGAGTCTGGAACCCAGGAGCTTTGACTCCCAGCTCCCCTGCTCTAACCACTAGACCCAGCTCCCCTCCCAGCGATGGATGGAAATAGAATCCAGGAATGTGGATGGAAAAAACAAAGACTGAATAGGCCACAAAGACTACTCCCTAAGGGTGTACCCTGAGGGGAGGGGTGGCACGCATTGGCAGGAGGCTGGGGTGTGTACATGGGCTCACAGAATCGCTTCCTGGGTGTAGCTGCTTGTGGGGGTAGGGCATAAAAAGCCTCCCCATCTGGGGCAATTGGGTACACTTTCACAAGAACTAAATGATTAAGAATCATGTAGGGCACCAATTGAGCAAACTCCGGCTCCATTCCCACCAGAGATAAATCTGAGCTGTAGACCCTATATCTGGAGACCTGGTTGCTGTGCAGAGAACACCTCCAAAAGGTGGCAGGATGGGGGGTGCAGGACACACCTGAGAGCACTCGGAGGAGTGCAGGACCAGTGTGATGGAGGGGGGGCTGTTAAACTTCCCATCTCCAGGAGTGGCATGGGATTTAGCATCAGAGCAGGGGGGACCAAGAACCAGGACTCATGTCTTCTATTCCCAATTGGGTAGGGAAGTGGGATTTAGTGGTTAGATCAGAGGAGGCTGGGAGCCAGAATTCCTGGGTTCTAGTCTCAGCTATAAAATGGGAGTGGGAACTATGAGTCAGAACATATGGTGCTGGGAACCAGGAGTCCTGGGTTCTATTCCCACTCTGGGAGGGGAGTGGGATCAAGTGGTTAGAGCAGGCTGGACTGGGAGCCAGGACTCCTGGGTTCTATCCCCAGCTTGGTGGGGGAGGATGGAACAGGATCTAGTGGATTCATTAGAGGGGGGCAGAGGCTGGAAGTCAGGGTTCCTGGGATAAATGAAGAATTTTTTCCTGCTGCAGAACACTGAGAATGGAATCTGGATTACGCCCCCCAAGTCTGGGTTACTGGGCTGGGCTAGGTAAAGCCCAGCTCTGGGATCAGAGTCGACCCATCTGCCTTCTGTAACCCTCAGCGAGAGTCACCCCATCTCTGTTGCCTGAGGGAGGCCCCAGGGCGTTGCTATGGTGCTTGGAACCCTGCTCCGAGATGGCAGGTTCCAGGGCCTGGACTGGGCAGGGCTCCCCCATCACTGGGGGGTTAAAGCCCCACCCAGTGTCCTTGGTGCCAGGTGATTGGGCTCATCCCGAGCCAGCAGAGGGGTGAAATCTACGGCTGGCTGGATCAGTTTTCAAAGGGATGCTGGGACTAGTAGGGGGGAAATGGGACCCATTTCCTTGCCTTCTCCAAGGTCCCACTCCCTGCCCATATTGATGTCCTGGATCAACCTTCCCAATATCTCTATGAGTAGCCCCATTTGTGTCTGAAGGGAACTAAGCCAGGCAGGAGGGGAAAGGTGGCTCAATGAGACCGGTGTGGGTGACCAGCATGGAACACTGTACTGTAGGGAGGGAGGCTCTCCTTAGAGTCAGTGCTGACCCTGATATCTCAGAGCTGTGCTGGGGGAGCTATTCTGCAGGGCGTGGGGTGGTGGCTCAGTGTGGGGTGCTCTCCCCTCGCAGTCAGCTCTGGTCCCAAAGCTGCACTGCAGCATGAGACCGAAGCACTGAACTTTTGTGGTTATCAGATGAGCCATTCTTCCCAGGAGTCAGGGTGTGACCCCTGGTGTCCTGCCCAATTTCCGACATGAGTAATCGCCTTCTGCCTCCGGGCATCCCGCCCTGGAACTTTCACTTTCAGAACAGGGCTCTCCTGTCTCAGGCTGTTGGGGGCCTGTTAACCAGTGGCTGTGCCCCACCCCAGAGGTGGCTGCATGTCAGGACTGGGAAAACGATTCATCCCCATGTACAGTGTGTAATGATCTCTGGGATGGTTGGTCTTATGGAGGTGAAAGAGATTCAGGGTAGGACAATTCTATTTCTTGGGCTGGGATCCTGCCCCATTCCCAGGGGCCAGCTCTCTCCCAATGTCCCACAGCCCAATGACTTTTGCTCCCCAATGTCCCTCTTGCAGTCAGGTTACACAGTGCTGCCTCTTGTTTTCATAATTGGGCCCCCTTCACTCCTCCAGATTGACCAAGGATTCAGCAAGCTCACTGGACCTGAACTGGGATTTGAACTCGGGTCACTAGGGAGGAGAGGCCTCCACCAGCCTAACCCCACCCTCTCTCTGCAGACAGGATGATCCCTGTAGCTGAATTCAAGCAGTTCATGGACCAGCAGCCAGCCTTCAAGGTGCTCAAGCCCTGGTGGGATGTGCTGGCTGAATACATCACGGTGGCCATGCTCATGATCGGGGTTTTTGGCTGCACCCTGCAGGTGGGTACCAGGATGGGCTGGGACCACCCTCTGTGAGACCCCACCCATGCAGCAGCAGTGATAGGACCTGGGGCCTCTGGATCCTCCTCCTTCTGGAGCTGGAGGAGAATCTCCAGCAGCAGCAGTAGAAAGTTCTATCCCCAGCAGCCACTAGAAGGTGATGTACTTATGCCGGTCAGTAGTGGCAGTGGTGCCCATAATAGCAGGATGCAGACCCCACAAACCAGCCAAGAGCAAGAGTGGAAACAGAGGAGAAGGCGGTCGACTGGGAAGAACACCCCTTATTCTGTCCCCTCCTGCCTGACAAATCGCTGTTGGGGCAAATGGAGTCCCTTGTCCACAGTGGATGCCCTGTTGCATTGTGGGAAGGACATGACGCAAGGCGGCTGGAAGATGCACCCCTGGGGAACTGGGAACTTTGGATCAGAACCTCCCTGGAGCTCAAACAGCTGGGTGGGTGAATGCCACCGTCCTGCTGGGAGAGGAAAGGGTGGGCCCAGGGCTCGAGGGAAAGGGGAGCAGGGGGAAGGGTGAGGGCAATCAATACAAGCCCTAAGATGGAGTTGCCCCCTCCAGCCCCTGATCCGGAGGTGTCTGCCTCCCCTGGAGCTGCCAGTCCTCCCAGGATGTATTGTAACAGTGCAGGTGCTGCCACTCCATTGCAGGGGATTCATGCCCAGGCAGGAAGCTTGCCCCAGCGTGTCTGGGGTGCGGCTGGATCATGGACTGCCCTGGGGAATGAGATGAAGGTGGGGAGCGAAGGCTGTGGCTCAGCATCAGGAATGAAAGGGGCTGAGATGAGCCTGTCTCGTGTGAGCCTCATCAGAGACAGGCTGCTGAGCTAGATGGGCCCATTGGGCTGATCCAGGTGGGGAAAAAGAGAGCTGAGACTAGAACCCAGGAGTCCTGATTCCCAGCCCCTCCCCCTTATTCTTACTCCCTTCCAAGAGCTGGGAACAAAACCCTGACTCCTACCCCGCCGCCCCTGCAGCCAGGACTGGTGCAACCACTAGGCAAACCAGGTGGCCGCTTAGGGCGCCAAGTGGTTGGGGGCAGCCAAAAGTGGGCTCTGGGGAGGCGGTGGAGCGGAGGTGAGCTGGGGCAGGGGGGCACGGGGAGGGCTGCCTGCAGCAAGTAACAGGGCGGGGGCCGGCGCGCAGGGGAACCGCTCCCCGCCCTCGCTCAACGCTGCTCCACCTCCTCCCCTGAGCACGCCCCCCGCTCTGCTTCTCTCCCTCCCAGGCTTGCAGCGCCAAACAGCTGATTGGCGCTGCAAGCCCGGGAGGCGGGAGAAGCAGGGGCCGCAGCGTGCAGGCGGAGCAGAGGTGAGCTGGGGTGAGGAGCTGCTGCACAGCTCCCCGGGCCGACGAGGAAAGAGGGGGTGGGAGCTGCCGCACGGCTCCCCGGGCCAATGGGGAAGGGGGGGGTGTGAGGAGCTGCCGCACGGCTTCCCAGGCCGACGGGGAAGGGGGGGGGTGAGGAGCTGCCGCATGGCTTCCCGGGCCGACGAGGACGGGGGCGGTGAGGAGCTGCCGCACGGCTCCCCGGGCCGACGGGGATGGGGTGGGGTGGGAGCTGCCACATGGCTCCCCGGGCCGACGAGGATGGGGGGGATGGGAGCTGCCGCACGGCTCCCCGGGCCGACGGGGGCGGGGGTGGGGCAGGCGCAAGATGGAAGTTTCGCCTAGGGTGCGAAACATCCTTGCACCTGCCCTGCCTGCAGCTCTTACCACTAGACCCCACTTCATAAATGTCAGACTTGAATTTTAGTGGTTAGCTGATCGGTCAGCAAGCTTTGCATTCTGGGTGGAATGGGGGGAGATGGGAGAATGACCCTCCCCCATCTCTGCCCCCTGCATGAGCTACTCCTCCTCCACCTAGCCCTGTTTTAGGCTGGTCTGTCATCATCCATTGGGGTGGGGGATGCTTGATTACCCCCAGATGAGGGTCCCCCCGATACTGGGGGGAGGAGTCTGTCCATACAGAAGCCAAGCAGCAGATGCACAAGGCAGCAGCTCTGTTACAATATCTATCTCTTGTTGCCACGGATATTCTCCCTGGTGCCACAAGTCCCATAGGTAAAGTCCCAGGGCCACTCGGGAGGAGGACGGGAGTGAGATTAGCTCCCCGCTGGCCCCCTCTTGAGTTAACCATTCAGGCACCTGCCACACTGCCAACCAATGAGATGCCAGGGGATAGTGGGATCTGCCAGGGAAGTAAAGAGAAACCCACATGAGATGGTGGCTAGAGCAGGGGGCTGGGATTCAGGACTCCTGGGTTCTATCCCCAGCTCTGGGAGAGGAATGGGATCTAGTCATGGTGAAGGCAGAGGAGCGGCAGTAGTGGCAGGCAGGACTCCTGGGTTTTATTCCCGGCTCTGCCACTGACTTTTGGGGTGACCTCAGGCAAATCCCCTGTACACACACGTTCAGACCCTGCTGACACTGGGACCATCAGCACAGCACTCTATTGCTTGAGCTGAAGGAGCAGCTCCATTAGCTGCCACAGTAGGAGGTTGGTCAACCATAGATGGGGAATGTCACCCGCACTGCACAGGTGGGTCTGGCTTGCTCAGAGACAGGGGCTGAAGGACAGTTTCTGTGACAGGAAGTCACGTGGCCCTGGGGTTGCAGTAACCAGGAGCTGGGGGATTTTATTTTGCATGCCACTGGGCCAGCTCGGGCTCTGCAGAACGAGGGGCAATAATTCTTTACAGTACCCTGATCAGCTCAGCTCTGCTTCCTGCCACCAGCCCTCTCCTGCTCTCCTACCTAACAACATCACGGCGGGTCCTGTTCCCTTCAGTGTCAGGACTCCTTGGTTGTGATTAGCAATGGCCTGGTTTAGCATGGGCACTGAATCACAGAAGCTCCTCATGGGGTTGGTGTGTGCCATGTGCAGTGCACGCATTCACAGGCTAAGGTCATGGGACGCTCTTGCTGCTCTCTAGCTGTGGGGTAAGATGCCGGCGTGAACTAGCAGCTCATTGACCTTCTCTAGTCCCATTTGTCTCAGCCTCACCAGGTGCTTTAGAAACTTGCTACCTCCCTGGAGTTGGTATAATGTCCATTTTATGGAGGTGGAGATGGAGGCACAGAGAGAAGGGAGCAGCCCAAGGTCATACAGAGAGTCAGTGGTAGAGCTGGGGCTAGAACCCAAGAGTCCTGACTCCCCACCCCACTGGTCTAACCCAGTAGACCCCACTGCCCTCCCAGAGCTGGGGAGAGAATCCAGAAGACCTGGCTTATAGCCCCCCCTGCTCTAACCACTAGACCCCACCCCCCCTCCCATAGCCAGGGATAGAACCTAACTCCAAGCACCTGAGCTCTAACTACTAGACATGCTTCCTCACCACCAACTGTGCTTCTTGGACAGTCTCCTTTGTCCCAGGGGCAGCCAAAGTGGGGCCAGAATGGGTCGTGCTCACTGCTGCTCCAGAGCACAGCCCACTGAGACTGCAACTCCCAGCACACCGAGAGTCACCGAACCCATAGCGTTCCCAGGGTGCACCTCTGCACCGAGGGTGTGCTGGCTGGGCTGCAGCCTGCTCTGGGCGGCACAGTTAGGGGCCACCCTAGGCTTCTGTCTCATGGATATTGCATTGGGTGCTGGAGTGTCTAAGCTACCCCCGGGGCTCCTGGGTTGGGCATGGCTTCGGTGCCCCTATTATCACTATTGTCCTGAAATATGCGTGAATGCAGCCTGCAGTCGGTGCTCAGGGGGCAGAACTGTACATGGACCCCAGTGGGCCTCAATTGGCCATAGCTCCATGGGAGTCAAGGGGGCCAGACCCCCTGTAGGTGTCAATTGGCCATAGCTCCATTGAAGTCAATGGGGCCAGACCCCCAGCAGATGTAAATCAGCCATTGCTCTATTGGAATCAGTGGGGGCAGATCCACAGCTGGTGTGAATCGGCATCCCCCACGGTTTCCTCACCTGTTCCCCTCTGTGGCCATATCCCCAGGTGACACAGGACAAAATCATCTGCCTCCCCAACCATGTCCCCGCTGGTGCCCCACTCTCTGATGAAACATGCCAGAATTTCACCAGGAAGTGCCTCAATGCCTCGGAGCCAGACACACCCCTGTCCTCCCGGGAGATGAGTGGCCTGCGCAACAACCTGGACATCCAGCAGTACAGCTTCATCAACCAGATGTGCTATGAGACAGCCCTGCACTGGTACGCCAAGTACTTCCCCTACCTGGTGGTCATCCACACCCTCATCTTCATGGTCTGTGCTAACTTCTGGTTCAAGTTCCCGGGCACCAGCTCTAAGATTGAGCACTTCATCTCCATCCTTGGCAAGTGCTTTGACTCACCCTGGACTACCCGGGCCCTCTCTGAGGTCTCTGGGGAGAGCCAAGATGGGACGACCTCAAAGAAGGAAGACCGGCGGAGGAAGAGCATCAAGGACAAAATGTCCGAGCCCCACCCTGCTCTACAGTCCGTCCAGTCCATCTCCGAGAAGAAGGTAGCGGAGACTCCTGCAGTCAGCCTGCTGGACAAGAAGGAAGGGGAGCAGGCCAAGGCTTTGTTTGAGAAGGTGAAGAAGTTCCGGCTGCATGTGGAGGAGGGAGACATCCTCTATACCATGTACATCCGACAGACTGTTCTCAAGGTCTTCAAGTTCCTGATTATCACGGCCTACAATGCCGCCCTGGTGCAGAACATCCACTTCATTGTGCCCTGCAGCATGGAGATGGAGGACATGACAGGATACGACCACTTCTGCTGCAACCACACCAAGGCTCACCTCTTCTCCAAGCTGGCCATCTGCTACATCTGCTTCTTGGGTGTCTACGGCCTCACCTGCCTATACACGCTATACTGGCTTTTTCACCGGCCCTTGAAGGAGTACTCCTTCCACTACGTGCGAGAGGAGTCAGGCATCAGCGACATCCCCGACGTCAAGAATGATTTTGCCTTCATGCTTTATCTGATCGACGAGTATGACTCCCTCTACTCCAAGCGCTTCGCTGTCTTCCTCTCTGAGGTCAGTGAAAGCAAGCTCAAGCAGCTCAACCTCAACCACGAATGGACAGAGGAGAAGCTACGGCAGAAGCTGCAGCGGAATGCCCTGGGCCGCCTGGAGCTCCACCTCTTCATGCTGTCTGGCTTGCCTGACACAGTCTTTGAGCTGACTGAGTTGGAGGCCCTGAAGCTGGAGATGCTCAAGGATGTGACCTTCCCACCGCTGGTGGCCCAGCTCGTCCGCCTCCAGGAGCTCTCCCTGCTGAACTGCCCCGTCAAGCTGCCATTTGCCTCCCTGGTCTTCCTTCGGGACCACCTCAAGGTGATGCAAGCCACCTTTGGTGAGATCAAGGATGTGCCGCTGTGGGTCTACAGCCTGCGCGGGCTGGAGGAGCTCCACCTCTCCGGCCTCTTCAGCCAGGAACTGGGGAGGGCGTCCAGCCTGGAGAGCCTCCGGGAGCTGAGGAACCTCAAGGTGCTCTCGTTGCACAGCAACATCTCCAAGGTGCCGCCCAGCGTGACCGATGTCTCGACTCACCTGCAGCGCCTGTGCATTCTCAACGATGGCACCAAGCTGGTGACCCTCAACAACCTCAAGAAGCTAGTCAACGTGCGGGAGCTGGAGCTGGTCAACTGCAACCTGGAGCGCATCCCCCATGCTGTCTTCAGCCTGGTCAGCCTGCAGGAGCTGGACCTGAAAGACAACCAGCTACGCTCCATCGAGGAGATCCTCAGCTTCCAGCACTGCCGCAAGCTGGTCTGCCTTAAACTCTGGAGCAACCACATTGCCTATATCCCTGAGCACATCCGGAAGCTCAAGGGCCTGGAGCAGCTCTACCTCAATCGCAACAAAATAGAGACCCTGCCCACCCAGCTCTTCCTCTGCACCAAGCTCCGCTGCCTTGACCTCTCCAACAACGGCATCCAGGTTATCCCCCCAGAGATAGGTGTGCTCCAGAATCTCCAGTACTTTGCCATCTCCTCCAACTCAGTGGAGACCTTGCCCGATGAGCTCTTCTTCTGCAAGAAGCTGAAGACTCTGATGGTGGGACACAACAAGCTCTCCACCCTATCCCACCGCCTGGGCAACCTCTCCTTGCTCAGCAAGCTGGAGTTGAAGGGGAACCGTCTGGAGGCCTTGCCGCCTCAGATCGAGCGGTGCCCGGCGCTCAAGCGCAGCGGCTTGGTGGTGGAGAGCATCCTCTATGAGATGCTGCCCATGAACATCCGGGAAAGGCTGGAGAGTGAATGAGAAGAGGGGACAGTCAGCGGCAGGGGCAGGCTCTTTTGCCACCTGCAGAAAGACTCTCACAGTCACTAGAGCTGGGAAGTGCCTGGTGTGCTCCTCTCCAGTGCAGGTGTTGCTCCCAGGCCAGAGCTGCAAAGGCACCTGGGAGATCTCCCACCAAGAGTCTTACCAAAGAATCATCCCCCCTGGCCATGGCTATGGAGGGGCTCAACATTTCATCCCAGTGCAAATGTGGACAGTCAGTGATCCTGTATGGCAGGGCAGCCACGTTGTATCCTGGATTGCAGGGGAGAAATGACTCTATTTATACTTATTTTTTAGTGTTATTAACAAGCAGCGTTTATTGCTTTTAAAAAAGACAATTTTTGTTTGTGTGTGTGTGTGTAAATAGCTCATGTTTTAAATTGCTAGATCTCTGGCACACCTTGGTCACTGCCCCATAAACTGTACCCCAGCCCACAGTCTATCCCACAAATTTCCAGGCCAATCTGATGGGTAATCTAGAGAGGATGCAAATGTGGGTGTTCAACTGAAATTTTGCTGTGGCTTTAACCATGGGAGAGTCTTTCCTCATTTCACAGCTCCACCCACTTCACTGATATAAAGGGATGCTTTTCTGGCATCATTAGCCAGTGGAACTCACTGTCACAAGAGGCCAAAATCTCAGCAGGATTGAATTTCATTAGTGTTTGGTCATGTCTCAGTTTCAGCAGTCCACACCCATTGTGATGTAACCACATTCCCAAGGAAGGTTGCAGATCGCTTTGTAGGTCATCTGCCCTGGAGAGGGGAAGGAGTGTAACCTGGTTGAAGCATCTAATGCATTTACAGTACCAAGAGAAGCTGGTTTTGCCACTTGGTGTGGTATGTGCTTATCAGACAAATTTAAATGGATGGGTGTGGCTCCCATTGACCCTCCCCCTTTGGGTGTGGCTTCTCCTGCTGTGACATGCTGCCTCCTCCTTGAGGCATGGCTTTTTCCACCAATGACATGGCTCTCAGGGGCTCCTCCCCTTAGTCCCACCTCTCTGTGGCAGGATTCCAGATGGGTCTGGATTACAGGCACTGATTTCTCCTGCGCTGCATGTGTCTGAGTCTGGAGCCCTTACTCAGGCAAAGGTCATGGGAGGATTTCAGGATCAAGCCCTTCTTTTATATTAAACGATGTATAGGGGGTGGGAGGGGTGGCATTCCATACACCTGTTAATAGCAATGGGCCTGAACCAGAGCCCTGGCTCTGTGCAGCTGGAGGGGAGAAGTTTGAAATGTGAACAGTGCAAATAGCCTTTATCTCTGCACCGAGCTGCGTGCAGTGCTTCAAGAAACCCCAGTCTGAGCAACGCCCCAGCCACCTTGGCAGCCTCTCCCAGGACGGGGGGAGCACTCCTAGGAACTCCAACATTGGACTCTTCTCGCCCGGTAGCCAGCGGCAAGGCACCCTCCAGTTATGAGAGAACCCCCATTAGCTATGTCCTGGAACCAGAGGACAAATGGGCCGGATCAAACGTCAGTATTATCATAGTAATAGGTAAAGGTCCCAATGGAGCAGAGTCTCCATTGTGCTTGCTGCTGCACAAACACCTCCCCCACAATGCGATCGGGGCCCCCTTTGCACCAGGCGTTGCACAAACCCCTTCCCCAACCACGATTGGGGCCCCCATCATGTTGGGTGCTGCACAGACCCTGTGTCACCAACCTCCCTGCCCTGGCACAGAGAGGCACAGAGTTTCAGGCCAGAGGGGACCATCTAATCTGACTTCCTGTCTATCACAGGCTACCAACACCCACACAACAAACCCAACTGCATAATGAGACCGGAATACCACAGGAAAGCAGACTGCAGACTATTACGTGCCACAGGCAGAAAAGAGGAGGGACCGAGGTGCACCAGGGCCCGAGGCCTCCATGATGGCAGGGAGATGTTTAAGTGAGCTATGCCCAGATAATCCTGGCAAGTACCCTACACCTACATGCTGCAGAAGAAGGTGGAAGCCTCACAAGGTCCCTGCCAATCTGACTTGGGGGAAAATTCCTCCCCCCGTCCCCACAGAGGGCCATCACCGGGACCCACAGCATGTGCACAAGAACCACCAGACAAGTGCCTGACAAAGGGAGAATGCTCCGTGCCAGCTCAGATCTCTGGCCCACCCTGCCCACTAGCCTGTTTCCAGCCCTGATGTGTCAGAGGAGGGAGATTAAAACAAACCCCTCCCAGAATACATGGGGGAGTTGTGGGAGAGGGAATCCCTTCCTGAGCCCTGCTGGTGGCTGGCTGAAACCCTGGGGCACATGCTATTAGGAACATAAGACCCAGGGGGTGCTGAGCCCTGCTCCCTACCATCCCCAGCAACCCCATCACACAACTGCCCTCATCAGTGTGTCCAGCTCCCTCTTAAAACCATCTCATCTCAGCCCCTGTGGCCTCCCTCCACTCCCAGCCTCCCTTCAGTTATCCTGCTGCTCACCCCTAATCCCAGCCCTTCTCCCCCAGTCATCCTCCCTAATCACATAGGATACCCAACAGGGGGCATTACACCCTCCTTCTCCTGCCACCATCCAGCCCTATCTGCATCCTGAATTCCCTTCAGCGGGCATCTGACTGGGGGGCAGGGGGCTTAGCCACTCCCTCCCCCACGCTGTAGGTGGGCCCCGGGCCAGGCTGCAGATCTGATAGGAGCCAGCCACGCCCCACTCACGTGGCAGCTGGCCAGGGAACACTCTGGGACGGGGCCCAGCCCCACCACCTGCTGCCCTGGCTCCAAGTCACTGGCAGGAAGGAGCTGGGGGCAGATGGGGACAGACTGGAACTTTAGGGCTGGGGTTGAGAGTGCATCTAAACCTAGGCCCACAGTGGCTGTTCGGGGGGGGGTCTTTGCCACAGGGGATTAGGAATTGAGGTGCTAACCCCCCCAAACACAACCCATTCCCACCCCCATCTCTGCCTTATAGACACACAAGCCTCCCATCCTCCTAACAGCCCGTACACACCACACATCCATCTCAACACATACCACCTCACACCCACCCCTGCCTAATAGACTGTGCCCCCCACTACCTCTTCCATGTACTGGGGTACCCTGGGGATGGCTATCCATTGCCATCTGCTGGACAACATTGTGCGAGCTGCATCCAGAGCCCCTGTCTCCTGTTCTGTGGTGTCTGTGGATCAGAGCTCAGCAGTGGGATCTCTCCACCGCTCTGGATCCCACCCCCTGCTTTGCATTGGAGCACGTTCAGGGACTGGAGTCCTTTTTCCATTAGCCAAAGGACTGGGCTCATGATCCCGGCAGCACCTCACCCGAAAGCACTTTCTACAGTCCCTCAATCCCACTGCTGGCCTCGGCAGAGAATCGTTACCCTTTGGATCTACTGGGAGCTGAGGGCGGGAAGCCACTGCCTGTGTCTATTGTATTATAAATGGGGGGAAATAAAAATAATCCAGAAGAGACCCTTGGATCCACCCCCACAACCCAGTTAGGGAGAGAACCCAGGAGTCCTGATTCCCAGCCTTCCCCCCTCCCTGCGCTCTAACCACTGGAACCCACTCCTCTTCCAGCATTAGGGATAGAACCCAGGTGTCCTGATTCTCCCTGCACTGACCACTGAGACCCACTGATGGCCTGCAGCTGGGAACAGAATCCACCAGGAGTACTGCCTCTCAGCCCTTGGTCTGGTGGCTGGAGAGTGGGGAGCTGAGATTCAGGACTGCCTGCGTCCTGTTGCCAACTCTGTCGCTGACATGCTTTGTGACCTTCAGCCTTCTGTGCCTCAGTTTCCCCATCTGTCCAAGGGGAGGGGTGGTCATTACCCCAGCAGCAGGTCTAATGAGGGAAGTGCTTTGGGTTAGAGTTGGCTAGATTCTTTTGCTAACACAGCTCTTCCCAGCCAGCCCATGAAACAAATGAGGAAATCACGCTCCCTCCTTCCACAATCCTTCCTCTGCTCCCTGGAGCTGCCATGGAGACGGGAGAGAGAGAGCCACTCCAATGGGCCGGATGTGGAGGGCTCCGGCTGGGGACAATCCAGGCCCCCGGCCAAGACTGGGGGGGCTGGAGGAGACTCTTCCTTGTAGAGAAGAGACTTGGTGGAGCAAGGATCTAGGGCAAGTGGCAGCCCCAGGCTGAGCAGCAGGTGAGGGGAGGGGGCCTGGATGAGAAGAGGCAGGAGGTGGGAAGGAAAGGGTTCGAGGTTCTCTGGGGCTGTTACCAGGGCCGGAGAGCGGGGCCAGACCCCCTGTTGCTGGGCAGAATTGGGCCTGAGCGGGTGGGGAGGCTGCTGGGTATGAGTCAGGGGCTCCCCCCAGGATTGGTATGGGGCAGGGAGCAATTAGCAGGGTTGAGGGGCAATAAAGAACTCAAGTTAGTTAGTTGCAGGGAGAGAAAACTTTGTTCTTTTCTGGGTCAAGGGCCATTTGCTCTCCCTCTTTCTCTCTCCTTCTTCCATTCTCTCTCCTTCCCTTTTCTCCCCCCAAAAAACATCCCTGGACTAACCCCAAAGGGGGCCAGAGCCAGAGCCAGCTGTTCGAGAGGGTGTCCCATGGTGACAGGGATCCGGCCCCACGGAGACGGGGATCTGGTTCTGTTTCCGCAGCAGTGGGGAGGGGACGAGCTACTTCTGTAGCTGGGAGGAGATACCTGCACCACCCTGGGTGATGGGAAAGGTTTTGGAGGGGGGAGGGTGTTGGTGATAAATCCAGCTGGTAGGAGCAGCTGGCTGGTTGGGGAAAATGATCCCGTTCAGAGCACTGGAAGTGCCAGGGATCCGAGCTGGTTTACATGCCTTCTCCCAGGTAAGCAGGTGGCAAAGGGCAGCTGTGTGGTTAGCACATTGGCCTGTGGTTCTGGAGTCCTGGCTCTGCCAGTCACTCCCTGTGTGAGGCTGAACACATCACGGCATTGCTCTGGGCTGCCCATGGTGAGACAGGTGCGGGGATTCATCCCCTGGCTGGGACATTGTCAACTCTTTCTAACGAGAGGGCAAAGAATTGTTAGAATTGCATTTAATTCTCTCACCCCAACTGCCCTTCGTGTGGTTTGGAACAATAACCATCCCAGCAACAGTCCTGACGCTCAGCCCCTGCTGCTCTAACCGTCAGACTCCACTCCCCTCCCAGAGCTGGGGAGAGAGCCCAGGAGTCCTGACTTTAGGCTACACCACTCCATTTAAGATCTAGCCGTTCGGATGTCAGTGGTTCACTCTACCGGCATGAGATCAGGGTGGATCTGAGCAGGGTGGAGGAAAATCAGGGGTCAAAGTGAGCGATGTCCTTCGTCGGAGGAGAGGAGAAGGCTCGTAAGTCTAGGGCCTAACAGGGAGACTGTCAAGGCTCCACTGGTCCTTCTCAGCCCTGCTAGGGTGGGATGGGGTGTGCATGAGCTCAGACTCTGGGAGGTGAAATACCTTCCTCCATTGGCGCCTGATGCTGGCTTGGGCTCCCAAGAGCCTGTAGGGTATTCAGGTACCCCATGCGAGAGGGGGCTGGTTCTGCCAGGAGGAGCTGGGCACTTTGCACATCCACCTCCTGTGAACAGAGCAGCGATTCATACGCAGAGCCAGGACTGAACCTCTTGCCTGACAGCATCACAAAGCCAGGCAGCTGCCTCATGAGCTAAGGGAGCCACTCCCAGAGCCAACAGCAGCAGTAAGTCCTTTATCCCCTTGGTGAGAGTAGTCATGGGAAGATGCTAGGCCCTCCCTGAGACACAAAGTCGGGGCACCACTCCATAGGCAGAATGCAACATTTAACTGCTCCTCTGCTACATCATTTCAGTGCTGGTTCCCCTCCTCTCGCCCACTCCTGTGCTTTCAAACTGCAGGGCAGCCCTTCTGCCAAGTTTCTCCCTCTCTCTGCTGGGTGGGATCCTGTGGAGAGGTGGCAGAGCAAAGGGCTACAGTGGCAAGATGGTTATTAAGGGGATCACCTGGTCCAGAGCTCTGAACCTACCAGCTCTAGGAGTGGGTGGCCAGAGGGACTGCAGGCTGGCACTGCTACACCCCCGCTTTTAAACAGTCCCTTGGAGGACCCCTTCAGTGTGGCAGAGCCCCCAAGGGGCCACCCTCTTCCTTTAGGTTAGCCCACGCAACCTCCCCGTCTCTGAGACTGAGCCCCTGGGCTCCAGCCGTTCTGCTTCACCCCATGAGCTTTGCCCAGAGAGTCCAACTGGGACATATGCCGGGCCAGAGACTTGCTCACTCCTCAGGGTCCAACGCACCCTGGGAAGGATTTGCAGTGACACCAGGCAGCCTTTACAAACAGTTGGGTCTATTACTCAGCTGGAACACAGCATGGGAAGTCCTTAAGTGAGCACAGAGAAGCAAAGGTTAAGACATATCCACCTTGCCAAGCCAGCACCCCACCCAGCCAATCAGCCGTGGGCTCCATTTCAGGCTCGCTCTCTGTCAGACCCAGGTGAGAGCCCTGGCTACAGCACTTGCCCTGCCACCTGACCCCTTTCCCTTTGTTCTTGAGCTGGGGCCTTGGACTGGCAAGTGGAGAAGTGGGGAACTCCCCCCTGGTTGCTAGCTGTGGATGTGCTGGCCACTGGGGTTCCCACTGTCTTTTTGGTTTCCAGCCAGTCCTTCAATGAGCCATTCAGTCTACCCCAGACAGCAAGGTGAGACACACGCCTCAGGGCTCGTGTTCTGGCCCTTTTCCCCACTGGTTAGCGATGTAAAGTATGGAGGAAAACTGAGGCACACACGGCAAAAAATTCCCACTTCATCATAGGCCCCAGCTGAGTTCTGGGTTCTCAGCTTCTTTGACCAGCAGGCCCTTAAGTGTCTCCTAGAAGACAGAGGCAAGAGGAGAAGGGTGGAACCTCATCACTGAGCAAACATGGAAGCAACATGTGTGCTGGCCCTTTTGCAGGGTGGCAAAAGGGCAGGGGACCCTGGGAACGCCCAGCACCCACCCCTCATGTCTCTTCACTATCTTTGAACCTCCACATTCAAGGCTTTCTATGCCATTAGCTGTTTCTCTGTTAGGTGTATTATAGTAGCACTTAGAGGCTCCATTGTGCCAGGTGCTGCACAGACACACAGTGAGAGACAGTCCCTGTCCCAGCTGAGATCAGGGCCCCCATGCAGGGTGCTGCACAGATACCCAGTCAGAGACAGTCCCTGGTCCAGAGAGCTCACAGATTAAATAGGCAAAGGAAGGATCATTATCCCATTCTACAGATGGAGAAACTGAGGCACAGGGAGACGAAGTGATGTGACTAAGATCCCAGAGGGAGTCTGTGGCAGAGCCAGGATCTCCCAAGGACCAACCCAGGCTCAGAACACCTCTAAGTCACTGACCCTTATCCTTTCCCTCCCACCAGCCATGTTTTCCCTGACGGAAGTGGCCTGCCTGAGTGACGGCCGGGCCCCATTCAGTACTCTGAAGCCCTGGTGGGACGTCTTCACTGACTACTTGGTCCTCGCAATGTTGGCCATCTCCATCATCGCAGGGACCCTGCTGATCTCCACAGATCAGCTGGTGTGCCTGCCTGTTGGCAGGACCAGCATGGCTGCAAGTGGGTCCCTGGCTCCCAGACCTGCCTTGGGGCCTCTGGATGGCCCAGAACCTGACGCTACTCTGGTCGGCACCAGGAGGAAACTTTCTGCTGCCCACAGTGGACACCCAACCAACCTTGACTACCAGCAGTACCTGTACATTGGCCAGGTCTGCTACCACCAGGCGCTGCCGTGGCACTCCAAGTACTCCCCATACCTGGCCCTCCTGCACGCGCTACTCTTGATGGTCTGTAACAACTTCTGGTTCATATACCCCAAGACCTCCTCCAGGATCGAGCTGTTCCTCTCCATCCTCCAGAAGTGCTTCCACTCACCCTGGACAACCAAGGCTCTCTCGGAGACAGCCTGCCAGCCCTCAGAAGGTAAGCTTGGCCGGATGAAACCCTGCTCTGCCCAGATCTCTCAGGTTGGCACTGGCTCTCAGGTGGAGCAGGCATCCTCCTTCCCTAGCGCCACCATCCTGGACCAGAAGGACAGGGAGCAGGCCAAGGCACTCTTTGAGAAGATCCACACCTTCCGGGCGCACACTGAAGCTGCAAGCCTCCTCTACTGGGTCTACGTGGGGCAGACGGTGTTCAAGGTGGCAAAGCTCTTGGCCGTGCTGGGCTACGCCTCCAGCTCTGCCGGCACCATTGCTTTCAGGCACATGTGCCGGCCGGGCCTGGGGGACCTTGCTGGCCATGCCACCTTCTCCTGTACCCACAGCCTGGCCTACATCCTGCAGAAGCTGCTGCTGAGCTACCTGGCCCTGGTGCTGCTCAGTGGACTGGTGGGGGTCTACACCCTCTACTGGCTGCTCCGGAGGTCGCTCCGGGAGTACTCCTTCGGTCGGGCCAGCGAGGAGAGCAGCTTCAGGTCTGTCCCCAATGTCTGCAATGACTTGGCCTTCCTGCTGCACATGGCTGACCAGTATGACCCGCTCTGCTGCAAGAGGATTGCCATCTTCCTCTCCACCATCAGTGAGAGTCAACTGCTGGAGATCAGACAGGAGCACCGCGGGGACTATGAGGAGCTGCGGCGGCAGGTGGGGAGGGATGCCTGGGGCCGGCTGGACCTGAGGCTCTGTGCCCTTCCGGCCCTGCCCCAGGCTGATTATCAGATGGCAGACCTGGAGGTGTTGCGGTCAGAGTGCATGGTGGAGGTGAAGCTCTCTGCCAAGGTGGCCCAGATGGGGGCGCTGTCTGAGGTGCAGCTGTACCGCTGCCGAGCCATGATGGAGCCCATGGCTTTGGCTTTCCTGCAGGAATGGTTCAGAGGGCTGCATGTCCAGTTCACTGACATCACCAAGATCCCCTCCTGGCTTTACTCCTTGAAGAACTTGCGCCACATGCTTCTCTCCAGTCACCTCTACTCCAACGTGCTGGCCCTGGAGTCCCTCTGGGAGCTCCGGAGCCTGGAGATTTTGCTGCTCCAGACCAAGCTGACCAAGCTTCCTTGCTCTATGTCCACCCACATCTGCCATCTCTGCATCCAGAATGATGGGACCGAGCTGGAGGCACTGGGGGTCCTGAAGAAGATGAGCAGCCTCCAGCAGCTGGAGCTGCTCTGCTGCCAGCTGGAGAGGATCCCACCTACGGTCTGGCACTTAACCGGCCTGCAGAGGCTGGATCTGCATTCCTATGGCATCCGCAATCTTGAGGAGGGGACTGGCTTCCAGCATCTGGCACAGCTCACCTGCCTGAATCTGTGGCACAACCACATTGCCACCCTGCCTGCTTCCATTGGCGCAGCAGGCAGCCTGGAGGAGCTGATGCTATCCCACAACGAGCTGGAGTCTCTGCCCCATGCCTTGTTCACCCTGAAGAGACTCAGGCACCTGGACCTCAGCTACAACCTCCTTCGTTTCCTCCCTGCGGAGATTGGCCAGCTGGGGATGCTGCAGCACCTCTCCATCACCGGCAACAGGATCAGGGCACTGCCCAGCCAGCTCTTTGCCTGTCTGGAGCTAACTTCTTTGCAGCTGGTGGACAATGCTTTGACCAAGGTGCCAGCTGAGATCGGGAGGTTGGTGCTACTCTCCAGGCTGGAGCTGACAGGGAACCCCTTGGAGTCACTCCCACTTGAGCTAGGCTGCTGCCCCCTGCTTAAGGAGACTGGGCTGAGCGTGGACAACACCCTCTTTGAGACCCTGCTGTCTCATGTGAAGCAGGAGCTCGCCACACCTGTCTCTGCTCTATCCCCGTGAGGCCTTTGGCTGCTCCAGAGACGTCCCTGGGGTGTGGACAGCTGGGAGCCTGTTATGTGGCTGGTCTGTAGCTCCGGGGCACAGGGAGGAGATCTTGGTTAGCAGCAGCAAGTGGACAGAGCCCAGGCACCGGGTCTCCAGAGAACTTACTGGTCATGGAGCCCCCTTGTCCAGGTGACTGCATCTGTACCAAGTACAGCACCTGCTGCATCATAACCACAGAGCAAAATCTAGCCCCCACTCAAGTAGAGCAACCCTGGCCCATGCTCCTTGCTCACAAAGGGACTTGGGTGCAGCTGAATCTGGGGTGGCAACTGAAGGGGGGCAGCCCAAGCTGGGGGAATGGGCACTCCCTGCACAGCCCAGCTCCATGGTGTCTCCTTGAACAACGGGGCTTAGGAGAAGGGTCAGGGAAGCCCCAGCGGCTGGAAGATCAGCTGCCCTGTGCCTCCATAGCCTGTTACACCTGCAGAACCAGGAGATCTGCTGTGGAGGGGCTACAGGGCCTCCCTATAGCCTAGAGGAGGAATGACACCTTCTCCAAAATACCCAGTGCTTCCCCCCGGATATGAGGCAGCAAGGAGGATATGACCCAAGTCAGCACAGATAATCTCCTTACCTCCTCTCACACCATGGGACACTGGGCCAGAGGGGGCTCCATTAATCAGTGTGGACACCAGCCCCTCAAAATCTTCACATGAAACACAGGAATAGCCAGACTGGATTGCAGCAGGGGGCCCATCTAGCCCAGACTCCTACAGTGGCCGACACCAGCGACTTCAGAAGAAGGTGGAAGGAGGCACCCAGTGGACAGCAATGGAGTAACCTGGACCCAGGGAAAGATTCCTCCTAGCCCCCAACAGCCCATGCCCTGGAGCAGCAAATCTGTCCCTAAACTCCATTGTGTTGTAGTATTTGCTATTCTAACTCTGGATGTTTCTGTTACCCGTGGAAACATCCAAACCTGCGTTGTTCTTGGCTTCAGTGATACCTTGTGGCAGTGAGTTCCACTGGCTTATTAGGGAGCAGCAAGAGCTTAGAGCCTCACAAGGCACACATTTAAAATGCAAGGGGGAGGGAGGTGAGGACAAGGGAGGGAATCTCTAAGCCAACCTAAAAATAAATCGAGTCGTGTTCATGCGCTATTTCTCCAATTCGGCCACTGTGGCTGCCTGTGGCCACCAGGGGGTTTCCCTGCGGCCACGGCAGTTTCCTGTACAGCATCAGCCCCTCCCTGTCCGCCCTGTTGCTCCGGCATGTGCTGACACTCTGGAGACACAGGTGGGACACACAAGGCTTAAGGAGCAGGTGAGGCAGTGGCAGCGGGCGGGGAGGTGTGACGAGGCCAGTGGCGGGCAGGAGGCCCTGGCGGAGGAGTAAGGAGGCAAGCGGCCAGCCAGCAGCAGGGTGAGGAGGGCGGGTGGGAGTCTGGTTGTGAGCGGGCCGGGGGGGCTGAGGAGGCGGGAGGCGAGCGGGGGTGGAGAGAGGTGGTGGGGGTGGAGTGAGGAGGCGAGCGGGGGTGGAGAGAGGTGGTGAGTGGAGGTGAAGTGAGGAGGCGAGCAGGGGTGCAGAGAGGTGGCGAGGGTGGAGTGAGGAGGCGGGAGGTGCGCGGGGTAGTCCTGGGCTGGCCGCAGCCCTGAGACCCCCCCCCACACCTGCCTGGAGGAGACCCGGACTCGCTGAAGCCCAAAGCGCCCCCCGCCCCCTCATCCAGAGAGGCTCCAGGCTGGCTGAAGACCCGAGCCCCCACACCTGCCCGAAGGAGCCCCTGGCCAGCCGTAGCTGTGCCTCTCTTCCTCTCCCCTCCCCTCTTCTCCCCAGACCAAGCCACCCAGATATGTTTTTAATTATTATTTGGACTTCTATTATGTAAAAACATTTTTAAATTTACTTCAGAATTGTTATACAACCACTTTTACCAAAAAAAAGCAAAATAAACAATAATAAAAAAGACAAGAACGTGCAAAGCACCTTATTTGTGTTTCTGTTCTGTTAGGTCCAGTAAAGAATAGAGATAACTGTGCATGGTTTTATTGTTGAGTCTGCAAAAAAACCCCAACCCTTACATAAATAAATGACAATGATTTGGCTTTATATATGTGCATATTACTTAATTAACTTTAGGAAAAATAAAGAATTTTAGGAAAAAGTGCAAGTGCAGCGAGCAGCAAGAGTTAGTGGCCGCACTCTGAGGCCACCAAAAAATTGGTTGTGAGAACCCCTGTTTTAGTGCATTTTTGGAGCTCTCCTCTGAGTGAAGCGAGCAGCCCAGGAGCCCAGGCCCGAATCCTGCACCAGGATCCAGTCCCACAAAATTCATGCAGGCTCGGGGCTTGAGGGATGCACGGTCAGATTTTCAAGCGCCCTTGAACATTGACGTTTTGAGCTCATTTGAAAAGCTGGCTGTCATGTGCCACAATGGGAGCTGCTGGGCACTGAGTTGGGTGGGATGGGGACGGACAGAGCTCCCCATTCTGGGCAGGGAGAATCTGGGCTCCCAGTTTTGGGGGGTGAGCCATAGAGGGGAATCTGGGTCCTAATGGGTAGGGAGTAGGCTCCAGGGGAGAATTTGGCCCCTATGCGGGGGGTAAGCCACACAATGGGGGTGGGGAAAAATCCATTTTGGGTGAGGGAGCAGTGAAATCTGGCCCCGAGTTCTTCTGAAATTCTGGTTTTTGATGCGACAACCAGCCCCAGCTAGAACTTTCTGTGGCTCCTTTGGGGGAGATGCCACGTTTTTAACTAGCACAATCAGACACCACTGGGCCCACACCCAGGTGCACTGGAAGCCTCAGGCAGCCAGGTGGGCTGTCATGCCCAGAGCAGATGCCTCATTCCTATCTTGCTGTGAGTTTTGGATCCGCTTCTTCGCCCCTCTGCAACCACGTCCATCTCTCTATTGGATAAAAGCACCATAGCACGCCCCAGGGGTGAGCACATCCCCAGTCTGGTGCCCCAGCCCCTCTTAGCCTGGTCTGCTCCAGCCGAGTCCTGGCTTTGGGGCCCTGAGCCACAACCTGTCCCGCTATTGTGCAAGGCTGTGAGGTGCACTGTCACTCTCTCTCTCCATTCTGCTGGCGGGACATGAGGTTTATTTGGAGCCCAGCTCCCTGACTCAGAGGAGCTGGGTGGCCCCTGAATGGGGGGGATTTTCACAGGGGTTCCCCAGGAGTCAGCAGACTGGGGACAGGGAGTCCCCAGGTCTCCCAGACCAGATGGGTGTTAGGGGGAGGCACAAATGGACTAGGGAGTGTTGGGGGAGAGGCAGGTTCCCCACGCTGGGGGAGGAGGGAGAGTTTGGGGGAGGGTCCCTAGGGTGGGGGGTAGTAGCAGGGTGAGAGGCTGGGTGAGGAGGAAGGTGGTGGGGAGTGGCAGGGGGACATGAAGGGTCCCCAGGCAAGAGTGGGGGGAGGAGGAAGATGGGGGGAGTGCAGTGGAAGGGGCAGGGTCCCTAGGCTGAGAGAGGAGGGGGAAGCTGAGGGGGAGGGGCAGGGTCCCTAGGCTGAGAGAGGAGGGGGAGGTTGAGGGGGAGGGGCTGAGTCCCTAGGCTGAGAGAGGAGGGGGAAGTTGAGGGGGAGGGGCTGGGTCCCTAGGCTGAGAGAGGAGGGGGAGGTTGAGGGGGAGGGGCAGGGTCCCTAGGCTGAGAGAGGAGGGGGAGGTTGAGGGGGAGGGGCAGGGTCCCTAGGCTGAGAGAGGAGGGGGAAGCTGAGGGGGAGGGGCTGGGTCCCTAGGCTGAGAGAGGAGGGGGAAGTTGAGGGGGAGGGGAAGGGTCGCTAGGCTGAGAGAGGAGGGGGAAGTTGAGGGGGAGGGGCTGGGTCCCTAGGCTGAGAGAGGAGGGGGAAGTTGATGGGGAGGGGCAGGGTCCCTAGGCTGAGAGAGGAGGGGGAGGTTGAGGGGGAGGGGCTGGGTCCCTAGGCTGAGAGAGGAGGGGGAGGTTGAGGGGGAGGGGCAGGGTCCCTAGGCTGAGAGAGGAGGGGGAGGTTGAGGGGGAGGGGCTGGGTCCCTAGGCTGAGAGAGGAGGGGGAAGTTGAGGGGGAGGGGCAGGGTCCCTAGGCTGAGAGAGGAGGGGGAGGTTGAGGGGGAGGGGAAGGGGCTGGGTCCCTAGGCTGAGAGAGGAGGGGAAGGTTGAGGGGGAGGGGCTGGGTCCCTAGGCTGAGAGAGGAGGGGGAGGTTGAGGGGGAGGGGGAGGGGCAGGGTCCCTAGGCTGAGAGAGGAGGGGGAGGTTGAGGGGGAGGGGCAGGGTCCCTAGGCTGAGAGAGGAGGGGGAAGCTGAGGGGGAGGGGCTGGGTCCCTAGGCTGAGAGAAGAGGGGGAGGTTGAGGGGGAGGGGCTGAGTCCCTAGGCTGAGAGAGGAGGGGGAAGTTGAGGGGGAGGGGAAGGGTCGCTAGGCTGAGAGAGGAGGGGGAGGTTGAGGGGGAGGGGCTGGGTCCCTAGGCTGAGAGAGGAGGGGGAGGTTGAGGGGGAGGGGCAGGGTCCCTAGGCTGAGAGAGGAGGGGGAGGTTGAGGGGGAGGGGCTGGGTCCCTAGGCTGAGAGAGGAGGGGGAAGTTGAGGGGGAGGGGCTGGGTCCCTAGGCTGAGAGAGGAGGGGGAGGGGCTGGGTCCCTAGGCTGAGAGAGGAGGGGGAGGTTGAGGGGGAGGGGGAGGGGCAGGGTCCCTAGGCTGAGAGAGGAGGGGGAGGTTGAGGGGGAGGGGCTGGGTCCCTAGGCTGAGAGAGGAGGGGGAGGGGCTGGGTCCCCAGGCTGAGAGAGGAGGGGGAGGTTGAGGGGGAGGGGCAGGGTCCCAAGGCTGAGAGAGGAGGGGGAGGTTGAGGGGGAGGGGCAGGGTCCCTAGGCTGAGAGAGGAGGGGGAGGTTGAGGGGGAGGGGCTGGGTCCCTAGGCTGAGAGAGGAGGGGGAGGGGCAGGGTCCCTAGGCTGAGAGAGGAGGGGAAGGGGCAGGGTCCCTTGGCTGAGAGAGGAGGGGGAGGTTGAGGGGGAGGGGCAGGGTCCCTAGGCTGAGAGAGGAGGGGGAGGTTGAGGGGGAGGGGCAGGGTCCCTAGGCTGAGAGAGGAGGGGAAGGGGCAGGGTCCCTAGGCTGAGAGAGGAGGGGGAGGTTGAGGGGGAGGGGCAGGGTCCCTAGGCTGAGAGAGGAGGGGGAGGTTGAGGGGGAGGGGCAGGGTCCCTAGGCTGAGAGAGGAGGGGGAGGTAGACGGGGAGGGGCAGGGTCCCTAGGCTGAGAGAGGAGGGGGAGGTTGAGGGGGAGGGGCAGGGTCCCTAGGCTGAGAGAGGAGGGGGAGGTTGAGGGGGAGGGGCAGGGTCCCTAGGCTGAGAGAGGAGGGGGAGGTAGAGGGGGAGGGGCAGGGTCCCTAGGCTGAGAGAGGAGGGGGAGGTTGAGGGGGAGGGGCAGGGTCCCTAGGCTGAGAGAGGAGGGGGAGGTTGAGGGGGAGGGGCAGGGTCCCTAGGCTGAGAGAGGAGGGGAAGGGGCAGGGTCCCTTGGCTGAGAGAGGAGGGGGAGGTTGAGGGGGAGGGGCAGGGTCCCTAGGCTGAGAGAGGAGGGGGAGGTTGAGGGGGAGGGGCAGGGTCCCTAGGCTGAGAGAGGAGGGGAAGGGGCAGGGTCCCTAGGCTGAGAGAGGAGGGGGAGGTTGAGGGGGAGGGGCAGGGTCCCTAGGCTGAGAGAGGAGGGGGAGGTAGAGGGGGAGGGGCAGGGTCCCTAGGCTGAGAGAGGAGGGGGAGGTTGAGGGGGAGGGGCAGGGTCCCTAGGCTGAGAGAGGAGGGGGAGGTTGAGGGGGAGGGGCAGGGTCCCTAGGCTGAGAGAGGAGGGGGAGGTAGAGGGGGAGGGGCAGGGTCCCTAGGCTGAGAGAGGAGGGGGAGGTTGAGGGGGAGGGGCAGGGTCCCTAGGCTGAGAGAGGAGGGGGAGGTTGAGGGGGAGGGGCAGGGTCCCTAGGCTGAGAGAGGAGGGGGAGGTAGAGGGGGAGGGGCAGGGTCTCTAGGCTGAGAGAGGAGGGGGAGGTAGAGGGGGAGGGGCAGGGTCCCTAGGCTGAGAGAGGAGGGGGAGGTTGAGGGGGAGGGGCAGGGTCCCTAGGCTGAGAGAGGAGGGGGAGGTTGAGGGGGAGGGGAAGGGTCGCTAGGCTGAGAGAGGAGGGGGAGGTTGAGGGGGAGGGGCAGGGTCCCTAGGCTGAGAGAGGAGGGGGAGGTTGAGGGGGAGGGGCAGGGTCCCTAGGCTGAGAGAGGAGGGGGAGGTAGAGGGGGAGGGGCAGGGTCCCTAGGCTTAGAGAGGAGGGGGAGGTAGAGGGGGAGGGGCAGGGTCCCTAGGCTGAGAGAGGAGGGGGAGGTTGAGGGGGAGGGGCAGGGTCCCTAGGCTGAGAGAGGAGGGGGAGGTAGAGGGGGAGGGGCAGGGTCCCTAGGCTGAGAGAGGAGGGGGAGGTTGAGGGGGAGGGGCAGGGTCCCTAGGCTGAGAGAGGAGGGGGAGGTAGAGGGGGAGGGGCAGGGTCCCTAGGCTGAGAGAGGAGGGGGAGGTAGAGGGGGAGGGGCAGGGTCCCTAGGCTGAGAGAGGAGGGGGAGGTTGAGGGGGAGGGGCAGGGTCCCTAGGCTGAGAGAGGAGGGGGAGGTTGAGGGGGAGGGGCAGGGTCCCTAGGCTGAGAGAGGAGGGGGAGGTAGAGGGGGAGGGGCAGGGTCCCTAGGCTGAGAGAGGAGGGGGAGGTAGAGGGGGAGGGGCAGGGTCCCTAGGCTGAGAGAGGAGGGGGAGGTAGAGGGGGAGGGGCAGGGTCCCTAGGCTGAGAGAGGAGGGGGAGGTTGAATGGGAGGGGCAGGGTCCCTAGGCTGAGAGAGGAGGGGGAGGTTGAGGGGGAGGGGCAGGGTCCCTAGGCTGAGAGAGGAGGGGGAGGTAGAGGGGGAGGGGCAGGGTCCCTAGGCTGAGAGAGGAGGGGGAGGTAGAGGGGGAGGGGCAGGGTCCCTAGGCTGAGAGAGGAGGGGGAGGTAGAGGGGGAGGGGCAGGGTCCCTAGGCTGAGAGAGGAGGGGGGAGGTTGAGGGGGAGGGGCAGGGTCCCTAGGCTGAGAGAGGAGGGGGAGGTAGAGGGGAGGGGCAGGGTCCCTAGGCTGAGAGAGGAGGGGGAGGTTGAGGGGGAGGGGCAGGGTCCCTAGGCTGAGAGAGGAGGGGGAGGTAGAGGGGAGGGGCAGGGTCCCTAGGCTGAGAGAGGAGGGGGAGGTAGAGGGGGAGGGGCAGGGTCCCTAGGCGAGAGAGGAGGGGGAGGTAGAGGGGGAGGGGCAGGGTCCCTAGGCTGAGAGAGGAGGGGGAGGTTGAGGGGGAGGGGCAGGGTCCCTAGGCTGAGAGAGGAGGGGGAGGTAGAGGGGGAGGGGCAGGGTCCCTAGGCTGAGAGAGGAGGGGGAGGTTGAGGGGGAGGGGCAGGGTCCCTAGGCTGAGAGAGGAGGGGGAGGTTGAGGGGGAGGGGCAGGGTCCCTAGGCTGAGAGAGGAGGGGAGGTTGAGGGGGAGGGGCAGGGTCCCTAGGCTGAGAGAGGAGGGGAGGTTGAGGGGGAGGGGCAGGGTCCCTAGGCTGAGAGAGGAGGGGGAGGTTGAATGGGAGGGGCAGGGTCCCTAGGCTGAGAGAGGAGGGGGAGGTTGAATGGGAGGGGCAGGGTCCCTAGGCTGAGAGAGGAGGGGGAGGTAGAGGGGGAGGGGCAGGGTCCCTAGGCTGAGAGAGGAGGGGGAGGTAGAGGGGGAGGGGCAGGGTCCCTAGGCTGAGAGAGGAGGGGGAGGTTGAGGGGGAGGGGCAGGGTCCCTAGGCTGAGAGAGGAGGGGGAGGTTGAATGGGAGGGGCAGGGTCCCTAGGCTGAGAGAGGAGGGGGAGGTAGAGGGGGAGGGGCAGGGTCCCTAGGCTGAGAGAGGAGGGGGAGGTAGAGGGGGAGGGGCAGGGTCCCTAGGCTGAGAGAGGAGGGGGAGGTAGAGGGGGAGGGGCAGGGTCCCTAGGCTGAGAGAGGAGGGGGAGGTTGAGGGGGAGGGGCAGGGTCCCTAGGCTGAGAGAGGAGGGGGAGGTAGAGGGGGAGGGGCAGGGTCCCTAGGCTGAGAGAGGAGGGGGAGGTTGAGGGGGAGGGGCAGGGTCCCTAGGCTGAGAGAGGAGGGGGAGGTAGAGGGGGAGGGGCAGGGTCCCTAGGCTGAGAGAGGAGGGGAGGTTGAGGGGGAGGGGCAGGGTCCCTAGGCTGAGAGAGGAGGGGAGGTTGAGGGGGAGGGGCAGGGTCCCTAGGCTGAGAGAGGAGGGGGAGGTTGAATGGGAGGGGCAGGGTCCCTAGGCTGAGAGAGGAGGGGGAGGTTGAATGGGAGGGGCAGGGTCCCTAGGCTGAGAGAGGAGGGGGAGGTTGAGGGGGAGGGGCAGGGTCCCTAGGCTGAGAGAGGAGGGGGAGGTAGAGGGGGAGGGGCAGGGTCCCTAGGCTGAGAGAGGAGGGGGGGTTGAGGGGGAGGGGCAGGGTCCCTAGGCTGAGAGAGGAGGGGGAGGTAGAGGGGGAGGGGCAGGGTCCCTAGGCTGAGAGAGGAGGGGGGGGTTGTGGGGGAGGGGCAGGGTCCCTAGGCTGAGAGAGGAGGGGGAGGTAGAGGGGGAGGGGCAGGGTCCCTAGGCTGAGAGAGGAGGGGGAGGTAGAGGGGGAGGGGCAGGGTCCCTAGGCTGAGAGAGGAGGGGGAGGTAGAGGGGGAGGGGCAGTGTCCCTAGGCTGAGAGAGGAGGGGGAGGTTGAGGGGGAGGGGCAGGGTCCTAGGCTGAGAGAGGAGGGGGAGGTAGAGGGGGAGGGGCAGGGTCCCTAGGCGGAGAGAGGAGGGGGAGGTTGAGGGGGAGGGGCAGGGTCCCTAGGCTGAGAGAGGAGGGGGAGGTAGAGGGGGAGGGGCAGGGTCCCTAGGCTGAGAGAGGAGGGGGAGGTAGAGGGGGAGGGGCAGGGTCCCTAGGCTGAGAGAGGAGGGGGAGGTAGAGGGGGAGGGGCAGGGTCCCTAGGCTGAGAGAGGAGGGGGTGGTTGAGGGGGAGGGGCAGGGTCCCTAGGCTGAGAGAGGAGGGGGAGGTAGAGGGGGAGGGGCAGGGTCCCTAGGCTGAGAGAGGAGGGGGAGGTTGAGGGGGAGGGGCAGGGTCCCTAGGCTGAGAGAGGAGGGGGAGGTAGAGGGGGAGGGGCAGGGTCCCTAGGCTGAGAGAGGAGGGGAGGTTGAGGGGGAGGGGCAGGGTCCCTAGGCTGAGAGAGGAGGGGAGGTGAGGGGGAGGGGCAGGGTCCCTAGGCTGAGAGAGGAGGGGGAGGTTGAATGGGAGGGGCAGGGTCCCTAGGCTGAGAGAGGAGGGGGAGGTTGAATGGGAGGGGCAGGGTCCCTAGGCTGAGAGAGGAGGGGGAGGTAGAGGGGGAGGGGCAGGGTCCCTAGGCTGAGAGAGGAGGGGGAGGTAGAGGGGGAGGGGCAGGGTCCCTAGGCTGAGAGAGGAGGGGGAGGTTGAGGGGGAGGGGCAGGGTCCCTAGGCTGAGAGAGGAGGGGGAGGTTGAATGGGAGGGGCAGGGTCCCTAGGCTGAGAGAGGAGGGGGAGGTAGAGGGGGAGGGGCAGGGTCCCTAGGCTGAGAGAGGAGGGGGAGGTAGAGGGGGAGGGGCAGGGTCCCTAGGCTGAGAGAGGAGGGGGAGGTAGAGGGGGAGGGGCAGGGTCCCTAGGCTGAGAGAGGAGGGGAGGTTGAGGGGGAGGGGCAGGGTCCCTAGGCTGAGAGAGGAGGGGGAGGTAGAGGGGGAGGGGCAGGGTCCCTAGGCTGAGAGAGGAGGGGGAGGTTGAGGGGGAGGGGCAGGGTCCCTAGGCGGAGAGAGGAGGGGGAGGTAGAGGGGGAGGGGCAGGGTCCCTAGGCTGAGAGAGGAGGGGAGGTTGAGGGGGAGGGGCAGGGTCCCTAGGCTGAGAGAGGAGGGGAGGTTGAGGGGGAGGGGCAGGGTCCCTAGGCTGAGAGAGGAGGGGGAGGTTGAATGGGAGGGGCAGGGTCCCTAGGCTGAGAGAGGAGGGGGAGGTTGAATGGGAGGGGCAGGGTCCCTAGGCTGAGAGAGGAGGGGGAGGTTGAGGGGGAGGGGCAGGGTCCCTAGGCTGAGAGAGGAGGGGGAGGTAGAGGGGGAGGGGCAGGGTCCCTAGGCTGAGAGAGGAGGGGGAGGTTGAGGGGGAGGGGCAGGGTCCCTAGGCTGAGAGAGGAGGGGGAGGTAGAGGGGGAGGGGCAGGGTCCCTAGGCTGAGAGAGGAGGGGGAGGTTGAGGGGGAGGGGCAGGGTCCCTAGGCTGAGAGAGGAGGGGGAGGTAGAGGGGGAGGGGCAGGGTCCCTAGGCTGAGAGAGGAGGGGGAGGTAGAGGGGGAGGGGCAGGGTCCCTAGGCTGAGAGAGGAGGGGGAGGTAGAGGGGGAGGGGCAGGGTCCCTAGGCTGAGAGAGGAGGGGGAGGTTGAGGGGGAGGGGCAGGATCGCCGGGGAGGGGGAGGGTTCTCGTAGGAAGGTTTCTCTGAAACCCAGGCCCTGAAGCCTCCGAGAAGCTGGCTGGGAGCGCATGCGCATTAACAGTTGTCCGAGAGAGGTTGAGCAGGCTGAAATACCCACGAACAACCACAAGAGGGCACCAGAATCGCATGCACAGCGGTCCCTTTTCAGTCCGAGGACCTCACCTCAACGGGCAGGGGGCGCTGTCGGAGAGCTCGGCGCGGACGCACACGTACAAACGCCCGTCGTAAGTGGTGGGTGTGTGGCGGGATTACGGCGGCGCAGCTGATTCAATCTCGCGCCTGCGCAGCGTGGCTCGCCAGGAGGTACGGCGGCTCGGCGGGCTCATGCCGCGCCTGCGCAGCGTGGTGTTTGTGTATTCTGGCTGCGAGGCGGCGCTGGCTCCGGGGGGAAGATGGCGGCGTCCTCGCTGGAGCAGAAACTGTCCCGCCTGGAGGCCAAGCTGAAGCAGGAGAACCGGGAGGCCCGGCGGAAGATCGACCTGAACCTGGAGATCAGCCCAGCCCGGGCCCGGCCCAGTAAGCGGGGGCGCGAGAGGAGGGGCCGTGGGGGTGACAGGGGCCCCGGGGCGGGGCCTGAGGGGGCGAGCTTGGCAGGGGAGGATCTGAGCTCTGGGGGTTTTGGAGTGGGAGGGGCCCCGGGATGGCAGGAGCGCGAGGGGAGGAGTCTGAGGTCTAAGGGTGGGGTAGGGGGCCCGTGGGAGAGGGTGGTCGAAGACTGGGGCCCTGGAGGGGAGAGGCATAAGGGGGGTTGGGCAGGGAGGGGCGGGATTTGGGGAGTGAGGGGAAGGGGATTGAGGCCTGTGAGTAAAGGCTGTGAGGGGCCTGTGGGATGACAGGTGGGATGGGGGTGAGAGAATAGCCATTGGCCACAGGAATCTGTGCGGGGAAAGAGAGCAAGGTGGGCCTCTGGGGGGAGGAGTTGGGGGTTGGAGAAGGGGGATAGGGAGGGCCCTGGGCGGGGAGGAAGACAGGAATCTGAGGGAGGTGGGCTTGCAGTTGGGGGGTGGGGAGGGACTGTTATGGGGGAAAGGAGGGATCCAGGTTGAAGAGATTGGCTTTTGGAGTTGGGCAGCACAGTGGGCCATGATGGAGGGGAGAAGGGTGTGGGACCAGCAGAGGGGACCCCACTCTTTGTGGCAGTTTTATTTGTGATGGAAGGAGTAGAATAGATGGGACTGGGATCATAATGGTGTTGGGGGGATGAGGAGTGGAAGGATGACCTGGAGTCTCTCCATATTCTGGGAGAAGAGGGAATGGGGAGGTGAATAAGAACCTCCCCAAGGGACATGGGGATAGTACAGCAGGGATTGCTGCTTGCTGTATATGTGGGAGAGGGATGTTCAGGTAGAGATGATAAGAACCGGGGTTGCCCCTTATCACCAGGCCTATATGAGGAGGAGAAAGGAGAGACCATTGGCTATGCAGGGTGAGTGAGGAGAAGTGAGTTGATCAAGTTGCCTGGTATGCAGCATCCCATTTGTTTGGAGACAGGATGAGGGGTTCCCCATAGGTGACTTGTCAATATTAATGGTGAAAGTGCTTTTGGGGTGTTCATCTACTGAGGCCTTAGGAGAGGGTATGTGTGCAAGACTCTAAATTGGTGGATGTGGGAATAAGGTAAATGATATTTTTAATGTTCTGAGCATGCAGTGATTTGGGTGGAAATGTCAGTCTCCTCTTATCCTGTCAACTGGCACCTCAACCAGGCTTGGAGCATGTGGCGAACATGTGTGTGTGCGCATATGCAAACTGACTTGTGGCACACTTGAGGCTACCAAAAAGCAAATGTCAGTCAGTTGCATAATCGTGCGAGATAGTTAGATGTGGAAAGGTTTGTGTGTCCTTTCTGCCTTGGGTTCAGCCTAGTCAGCTAGAGAGGAAGAACAGTGCTTTTATCTCTGAAGCTTCGTGTGACTGAATGAGGGTAGGAAGCATGTTCTAATAGTGCATAAGGCAGTGGACTAGGATTTGGGAGACATGAGTTCAATTACTGCCTTAGGCACAGACCTTGAGTCACTTAATCTATCCAGTGCCTCAGTGTCCCATCTGTAATATGTGGATAATACTATCCTATTTGAGAGGGCTTCCATGAGGGTAAAGTTCCTTAATGAGTGTGAGCAGCTCAGATATTATTGTGATGAGGTCTTTTTAAATTATTAGAAAGAGGATTGTGTAATTAAATGATGGTTACATGATCATGTAATTATATGCTCACAACAAGCCTTGGGAGTGCTAGATTCTCCTGCTGGCCCAGTTACCTATCAGGCAATAATTTCTGGAGAGCGATTGCAATGTGATGAGTTTTGAAAAGCTACTCATCAAGCAGGCTCTTAGCAGCTGTTTCGCTTCTTTTCCTCCAGAGCACAGAATTGGTGTCTCATCTCCCCAATTAGTTGTGTAGTTACCACCTTGAAACTGTCCCGTGGCTGGGTGCTTGTCCTGAGTGTGTTTTGTTTTAGACAAAAGAATGAATAAATGAACTGTAAGCTGATTGATACCAGCCTCAGAAAATCATCATAGGAATTTACTGTCTAGTAACCCAATCTACTTGCTTAGCTTTACCATGGTGATGATGAAAAATAAACTCTCTACATGCCAAGGACAAGTAGAATTTTCAAAGGCTGATCTGTATGCACTAAATATGGACTGTGTTTGAGGGAGAGATTTTAATGCTTTCTCTTTGTGACTGTGAGACAGAGAAAGGTGGTGAGCATCCTGGATTCCATTTGCTTCAATGGCAACTGAAAACACTTGTTACTTTGGAACAGCAGGCTCGCTGTCGGCAGTCAGCATAGGTTGGAGTGTAGACGGCTCTAGTGTCAGGAGGACGATGATTCCGTGTTGTGGCGGAAACTTATTTTCATTCCATGTTGGAACACAAACAGGCTTTCCAACATTTTTATGAATGTGAAATTGTTGATATGTCTGTTTTTGGATCAAAAGTTGAGGTTTTCTATTCAGGGAGATATTTGGGCCCATGTAGGTGGAGGGGCAGGGGAGAAGCATGTGGGCATCTCATGCTATATAGCCTGGTGGTTAGGGCACTGGACTGGAATGTGGGAGACCTGTGTTCTAATTCCTGCTCTACCTGATACAGAGCAGAGTTCTTCATCCCAGATCATTCTAAATCAGGCAGAGTGAGGACTTGAACCTGGGTTTTCCAGGCTGGTGCTCTAGCCATCAGGCTATAGAGTGTGAGGGTTTCTGTCTTTCAAGTCCTGGACCAAAAAACCTTCTAGATCATTGTCAAAACCAATACATCTCCGCAAAATGTTTGAGCTTTGATGAAAGTTCATTTGGTCAAAAATGGTTCTATCCAAGTTGAACCAGGGCCAGTTCAGCTCTTGTATAAAAGTTCCATGCTGTGGTGAGGTGATAAATGAGATGATATCTAAGATGAACACTTAGATGGGGGCACTGATGTCTAGATGCTTAGGCCTAGGCTCCAACAGTTGAGGACTCCTGGGTTCTAAACCTGGTTTATTGTGTTACGCTGAGCAAATCATTTCTCCATACTTCAGTTACCCCCAGCTGTAAAATGAGGATGAAAATAATCCTTTTTGTCAAGATTTTTGACATCCATAGAAGCCAGAATGCTCAGTAGAAAGTACTGCTCATTTTTTCAAAAGACCACAGTTAAGGGGTGGGCTCATGAGTCTGTAAGGACTTGAAAAGCATAGGTACCAAGATGAGGAATTATTTAGGATGCTTCAACTGGGCATATCTTGGCGGAATAGGCTGAATGTTAAGGGAAGACTTCCTGCCCTTGAGATCTACTAGCCCAGTGGCTCTCGACCTTCCCAGACTACTGGACCCCTTTCAGGAGTCTGATTTGTCTTGTGTACCCCCAAGTTTCACCTCACTTAAAAACTACTTGCTTACAAAATCACACACAAAAATACAAAAGTGGCGCAGCACGCTATTACTGACAAATTGCTGACTTTCTCATTTTTATAATATAATTAAAACATAAATCAATTGGAATATAAATATTGTACTTACAGTTCAGTGAATAGTGTGCATAGTGCAGTATAAACAAGTCAATGTAAGAAATTTTAGTTTGTACTGACTTTGCTAGTGCTTTATGTAGCATGTTGTAAGCCTAGGCAAATATCTAGACGAGCTGAGATGCGTGGGGAGGGATAGCTCAGTGGTTTGAGCATTGGCCTGCTAAACCCACGGTGGTGAGTTCAATCCTTGAGGGGGCCATTTAGGGATCTGGGGCAAAAATTGGGGATTGGTCCTGCTTTGAGCAGGGGGTTTTACTAGATGACCTCCCGAGGTCCTTTCCAACTGTGATATTTTATGATTCTACCCCCTGGAAGATATCTGCATACCCTCAGGGGTACACATAACCCTGGTTGAGAACCAGTGTACTAGCCTGTGCGACGGCCTCACCAAGGAAATATGGTAGAAGTCCCCTGGACATTTACACTAGGTTGGACAGATCCTTGGAGAATGTACTGTAGGAAGCAATCTTGCATTTGGGCCCCAGTGAGTATAGATGAGAAGCATCTTATTAGGGCTTTTATCTTGCTTGGAGAAAGGACCAAATCCTTTAGTGAAATCTGTGCTTGTCTTAGCTGCTCACTTCCTCCTTGCTTCCATCATTCTGTTGCCCCCCCAAAAAACAACGCACCAACTGCCTCCTCAGAGATCTCTGGCCTTGCTGCCCAGGCCGCCTACCTTCCTTTCTCGGGGCCTCTCCTTTTGCCCCTCCACCCCCACGAACATGATACAGTTCTGTGGTGACCTAGAATCCTATTTTCGACGTCTCAGACTCAAGGAATATTTCCAACACACCTCTGACCAACATATTAACCCACAGAGACCTTCCTGCCAACACTACAAAAAG
This sequence comes from Dermochelys coriacea, assembly GCF_009764565.3. Classification (NCBI taxonomy): domain Eukaryota; kingdom Metazoa; phylum Chordata; order Testudines; family Dermochelyidae; genus Dermochelys; species Dermochelys coriacea. The sequence goes on from NC_050087.2 coordinate 9,468,152, forward strand.
AAGGATTCTGGGTGGACTCCTCCTGAAGGTCGAAACAGCAGCCTGGATTTCTACATAGACTGCTTCCGCCGACGTGCACGAGCTGAAATTGTGGAAAAGCAGCATCGCTTACCCCATAACCTCAGCCATGCAGAACACAGTGCCATCCACAGCCTCAGAAACAACTCTGACATCATAATCAAAAAGGCTGACAAAGGAGGTGCTGTCGTCATCATGAATAGGTCGGAGTATGAACAAGAGGCTACTAGGCAGCTCTCCAACACCACTTTCTACAAGCCATTACCCTCTGATCCCACTGAGAGTTACCAAAAGAAACTACAGCATTTGCTCAAGAAACTCCCTGAAAAAGCACAAGAACAAATCCGCACAGACACACCCCTGGAGCCCCGACCTGGGGTATTCTATCTGCTACCCAAGATCCATAAACCTGGAAATCCTGGACGCCCCATCATCTCAGGCATTGGCACCCTGACAGCAGGATTGTCTGGCTATGTAGACTCCCTCCTCAGGCCCTTCGTTACCAGCACTCCCAGCTATCTTCAAGACACCACCGATTTCCTGAGGAAACTACAGTCCATTGGTGATCTTCCTAAAAACACCATCCTAGCCACTATGGATGTAGAAGCCCTCTACACCAACATTCCACACAAAGATGGACTACGAGCCGTCAGGAACAGTATCCCCGATACTGTCACGGCTAACCTGGTGGCTGAACTTTGTGACTTTGTCCTGACCCATAACTATTTCACATTTGGTGACAATGTATACCTTCAAATCAGTGGCACTGCGATGGGTACCCGCATGGCCCCACAGTATGCCAACATTTTTATGGCTGACTTAGAACAACGCTTCCTCAGCTCTCGTCCCCTAATGCCCCTACTCTACTTGCGCTACATTGATGACATCTTCATCATCTGGACCCATGGAAAAGAAGCTCTTGAGGAATTCCACCATGATTTCAACAATTTCCATCCCACCATCAACCTCAGCCTGGACCAGTCCACACAAGAGATCCACTTCCTGGACACTACGGTGCTAATAAGCGATGGTCACATAACCACCACCCTATATCGGAAACCTACTGACCGCTATTCCTACCTACATGCCTCTAGCTTTCATCCAGATCATACCACTCGATCCATTGTCTACAGCCAAGCGCTACGATATAACCGCATTTGCTCCAACCCCTCAGACAGAGACAAACACCTACAAGATCTCTATCATGCATTCCTACAACTACAATACCCACCTGCTGAAGTGAAGAAACAGATTGACAGAGCCAGAAGAGTACCCAGAAGTCACCTACTACAGGACAGGCCCAACAAAGAAAATAACAGAACGCCACTAGCCATCACCTTCAGCCCCCAACTAAAACCTCTCCAACGCATCATCAAGGATCTACAACCTATCCTGAAGGACGAGCCATCACTCTCACAGATCTTGGGAGACAGACCAGTCCTTGCTTACAGACAGCCCCCCAATCTGAAGCAAATACTCACCAGCAACCACACACCACACAACAGAACCACTAACCCAGGAACCTATCCTTGCAACAAAGCCCGTTGCCAACTCTGTCCACATATCTATTCAGGGGATACCATCATAGGGCCTAATCACATCAGCCACACTATCAGAGGCTCGTTCACCTGCGCATCTACCAATGTGATATATGCCATCATGTGCCAGCAATGCCCCTCTGCCATGTACATTGGCCAAACTGGACAGTCTCTACGTAAAAGAATGAATGGACACAAATCAGACGTCAAGAATTATAACATTCAAAAACCAGTTGGAGAACACTTCAATCTCTCTGGTCACTCGATCACAGATCTTAGAGTGGCTATACTTCAACAAAAAAGCTTCAAAAACAGACTCCAACGAGAGACTGCTGAATTGGAATTAATTTGCAAACTGGATACAATTAACTTAGGCTTGAATAGAGACTGGGAATGGATGAGTCATTACACAAAGTAAAACTATTTCCCCATGGTATTTCTCCCTCCCACCCCACCCCCCACTGTTCCTCTGATATTCTTAAAAAGAAAAGGAGTACCGGTGGCACCTTAGAGACTAACAAATTTATTAGAGCATAAGCTTTCGTGAGCTCCAGCTTACTTCATCGGATGATGAAGTGAGCTGTAGCTCACGAAAGCTTATGCTCTAATAAATTCATTAGTCTCTAAGGTGCCACCGGTACTCCTTTTCTTTTTGCGAATACAGACTAACACGGCTGCTACTCTGAAACCTCTGATATTCTTGTTAACTGCTGGAATTAGCCTACCTTGCTTGTCACCATGAAAGGTTTTACTCCTTTCCCCTCCCACTGCTGGTGATGGCTTATCTTAAGTGATCACTCTCCTTACAGTGTGTATGATAAACCCATTGTTTCATGTTCTCTGTGTGTGTGTATATAAATCTCTCCTCTGTTTTTTCCACCAAATGCATCCGATGAAGTGAGCTGTAGCTCACGAAAGCTTATGCTCTAATAAATTTGTTAGTGTCTAAGGTGCCACCAGTACTCCTTTTCTTTTTACCTTCCTTTAAGTCATCTGTTGGGCTGGAAGAGCAGGAAGGCTTTGCTGTGTCCTGCCTTTTAGAAGCTCATTGGCATGTTGCTTCTCTGGTATTGAAAATCAATAACAGGGGTGGGCAGGCTGGTGCTGGCCAGTTGGTGCATGTCTCGACTCTCTTGGCTTGTTATGTGAGGGAGCTGGAAATGCCGAGATAGGGAATCACAGTTGTGCTTATTCGAGAAGCTTAGCAAAGGGGGTTTTCTTGGAAATGTCTAAAGGGCTCTCAGGAAGCCCACTTAACACAGGCAATGGGTGCATCCATTTCTGGGCACTGTTGATTTGCCACTATTGATCTTCAGTTCAAGAAGGCTTCATATCCTGGGAATTCTAGAACCCTGCCAGAATTCTAATCTGTCCACTGAAGGGTTAGTATCCAGAACAATTGTCTGGATTGGTTCTGGATGACAGCCATGCTAGTGGATTGAGCTGGTACAATAACGAGGGAGAGTCTGAAGGAATAAAGAAAACTGATCTGGCTTCTAATTCAGTTTTTTAAAAACAACACAGTGTTTGGCTTAAAATTGCAGTGGGGACTTTCATGTCTAAACATGGAGTGTCTGCAACTCAAGGCTGAGAATCTGTGAGTGACACAGACTGTAGTTTTCTTTTCATTTCCCAGGTTGAGTTAAATACAAAAACAATCAGTATAAAGAGTGACAAGTAAATTGGACTTTAAAAATCATCTCACTTGTTATAAGCTCCGGTAGCATTAGTGACAAAGAAAGAAATTAGATTACCCTGAAAACTGTCATTTGATTATTATTTATATTCCAGTGGTACCTACATGCCCTAATCCAGAAGGGGGCCTCATTGTGTTGGTTTCTGTTCATACACATAGTGAGGGACAGTCACTGCCCTGAAGAGTTTTATCATCTAAACAGCTAAGGGTGGGAGGTGAAACAGAAACATTTAAAGGATAAGTGACAGGCCCAAGATTACCCAGCAGGTCAGTGGCAGAGCCAGGAATAGAACCTAGGTCTCCCAAGTGCCAGTCCATCTGCTGTCCACTGCACCACACTTCCTAGCTGGACCATGCTGCCTAGAGAACACCCTGATGTGGTATCTGAGGGTAAAATATAGTAGAAAAACAACCACCACCACCACCAAGGTTCAGGTGGGCTTTGTTTATACACTAAACTCTTCTACTGCAAACAGTCTTTAGAAATACTTGTCAGTACCGGTCTAGAAGTATTTTTGGTGATTATAACAAAAAAGATATGAAATCTGCTATTAAGTGTTGTTGTGGTTTATTTTTAAATAAAAGAAAACAGATATTTTCCTCCCTTTGGATGGCCTATGTGCAAGCCCAACAACACACATAAGAACCAAAAAGTGAAACCAACTACAAACAAAATTGAAACTGACCAGTCTGAAGTTGAATTTAGTGCCAAATTGCAGAGGCGCAAGTGTTGGAAAGCAAAAATAGCCTTTAATGATCTCAGGTGTTTGTCAGGAACCCAGAATAGGATGACTCTTGTCCTGCTGTTGTCCCTTTAAATCTGAACAAATGACAGTCCTCTTTTGTAATCAACACATTGCCTGTGGTGTCTTATAACCTGACCTATCAAAAGAAGGGCAAGAAAAATTATTAGGGGTATGGAACAGCTTCTGTATGGGAGAGATTAAAAAAGTCTGGGGACTGTTCAGCTTATAAAAGAGATAAGTAAAGAGGACTCTGATAGAAGTCTATAAAACCAGGACTGGTGCGGAGAAAGTGACCAAGGAAGTGTTATTTACCCTTTCACATAACACAAGAACCAGGGGTCCCCCAATGAAATTAATAGGCAGCAGGTTTAAAACAAACATAAGGAAGTACTTCTTCACACAACGTACAGTCAGACTGTGAAACTCATTTCCAGGGCTGTTTTGAAGGCCAAAAGTATAACTGGGGTCAAAAAAGAATTCCGTAAGTTCATGGAGGTTAGGTCCATGAATGGCTATTAGCCAAGATGGTCAGGGACAAAACCCCATGCTCTGGGTGTCCCAAAGCCTCTGACTCTCAGAAGCTGGGACAGAATGATAGGGGATGGATCACTCAGTAATTTCCCTGTTCTGTTCATTCCCTCTGAAGGATTTTGCACCAGCCGTTTAGTTGGGTTGGTCCTGCTTTGAGCAGGGGATTGGACTAGATGACCTCCTGAGGTCTCTTCCAACCCTAATATTCTATGATTGTCAGAAGACAGGATGCTGGGTTAGGTGGACCACTGGTCTGACCCAATATGGCTATTCTTATGTTCTTAAAAAGATTCATAGATATTAAGGTCAGAAGGGACCATTATGATCATCTAGTCCGACCTCTTGCACAACACAGGCCACAGAATCTCACCCACCCACTCCTGTGATAAACCTCTCACCTATGTCTGAGCTATTGAAGTCCTCAAATCATGGCTTAAAGACTTCAAGGAGCAGAGAATCCTCCAGCAAGTGATCTGTACCCCATGCTACAGAGAAAGGCGAAAAACCTCCAGGGCCTCCTCCAATCTGCTCTGGAGGAAAATTCCTTCCCAACCCCAAATATGGTGATCAGCTGAACCCTGAGCATATGGGCAAGATTCACCAGCCAGATACCCAGGAAAGAATTCTCTGTAGTAACTCAGATCCCACCCCATCTAACATCCCATCACAGGCCATTGGGCCTATTTACCATATTTAAAGATCAATTAATTGCCAAAATCATGTTATCCCATCATACCATCTCCTCCATAAACTTAAACTCTTACACCTGTATGGAGTCCCTTGAATGGATCAGTGCCTTAAAGATGGAAAAATTTCCAATTCCCTAAGGAGTCCAGTGGAGGATTGTTCCTTGTGGTATTTCACTCATTTTCGTTTTAAATATCCCAAGTTTGGGGCTTCTGCTGCTTTCCTCAGGACCTTTCTACAATCTAATAGCTCTTCTTGTTGTGAAGTTGTCCCCCCATCAATCAAGCTAAATCTTCTTCTGTTTCACCTCCTGGCTTCTATGTACCACTTGAATTCCTCCTCCCCTCTGGCAGGCAAACCCTCTTCCCTCCTTCATTGTCTTGTAACCAGGCTACACAAATGAGTCCTCTGATAGGGGTCTTGGTTTTTTTTTTCACCTTTCTCTGCTGTACAGTGTGGATTGCCTGCTGGGATCATCTGGGCATGTCTCACCTCATTTCCTGGTAGCACCTTGGTCTTGCCTGTTCTCTGCCTATGGTACACAACAGTTTAGTCGCCTGAGGACAGAAATGCTTTAGTCTAACCCAAGGTATCGAGTTCATTACAGGAAGTAACTGGATGGAATTTAATGGCCTGTGATAGGCAAAGAGATCCGACTAGAGGATCGAATTGGTTTCTTCTGGCCTTAAACTCTATGAAGTAGAGTCCAGGGAATAACAACCTAAGGGAATCTGTCTGCTCCAGTTAGAAGGCTCCGGGATCCTGATGTTGTCCACAGCGATCGCTGAGATTCCATGCTATGAAACCAGGATTGAGAGATGTTTGGAACATTGGCATTGCCTTCTGGTGACTCGTGCAGGCTGTGCACCAATAGCTTCTGGCAGAAATGCTGCATCTTTTCACCCTACACCGTATCCAAATTGAATGGGATCAGTTTAAAGTCAGAAGAGACTTCCCTCTCCTCAACCGGTCCTGCTATCAGATATTACAAGTACAAGGACCATGTGAGCACCGAACTAGATGTGGGAAAATCAGCTGAGTTCTTTCTGCCACCAGGTCTTGCCACCTATAATAAATAGATAGTGTTCAAAGAGAATCCAGCTTGTGCTCCATAGCTCTGCAGAGTTAGTGGGTTTGACAGTTTCTTGGGGCAGTAGAAAGAGTATCTTAAATCAAGACCACATGACTTTCTACACAAAGGTGCTCTAGCTCATTTGCAAGAGGCAGAGTCAGTGCAGAAATTGCAGGGTGGAATTCTCTGGCCTGTGTTAGGTAGGAGGTCAGGCTTGATGATCTCAATGGTCCCTTGTGGTCTTATGAATCTGTGACTCAGAGGAACATCCTATATCTACTATGGCATCACCACACATGGTGCTTTAGGGACCAGCCCCAAGGATCTTCCGACAGCTATGGCATAGCAAAGGACTGTGTGGGGAAGCCGGTGGTAAGAGTGAGGTGAACCTTACGGTGACTGTAGAGGGGTTGTTGGTACGTAGTTGCCCTATTGACCCTAGCCACACCTTAATATTCGGGCTAAACGAATCGGAGAGAGTTGTGAACAGCTCATGTGTGACTGTTGAAATGTCTGCCTCCCCCCAGAGCAGTGTTGCCTGGAATAGTTTGCACAATGCAAACTAAGATCAGTCTTATGAGAGACTCCCCCAGAGGTGACTGGGCTTTTTGGTTGCTCTGTTTGTGTTTGTCTTTCTTCTCAGTTAGCCTTGAGACTCTTGAAGAAGTGATAGATTTAACTGCATACATTGTGGTGGGGGACAGAATAGGAGGCTGATTGCTTCATCTGAGGCTGGTACGTCTTTCCAGAACCAACCTGTTGGGCAGCTAAGCTTTATTGCCTGTGAAGCATGGTCTGTGCTTGAAGGTGAACAAAAGTAACTTGCTGGGCCTAATCCTGCAGCCTTCGCTCGGGTGGGTAATCCCATTGAAGACAGCATGAGTGCACACTTCAGTAAAGGGAGGCTTATAGGATCAAGCTCAGATCTTAACGGAAGGATGAGTAGATTGCTGCATTTTAACTGAATCCAGTATCGAAAGGGTTATTAAACTACTCAGTGCTGAGTTTGGATTTCTCTTTCTCCTGCCTCAGCTGAGATCTTTCTTAAAGCCACAGGGCCTGAATTCTGTGACCAGTTTGCAGGTGGTGGGTGGAGCACACTAGAGACCCACCCCTCCCATGTAATTTCACAATCTAAAACAGATTTGCCACTGGGATATTCCCTTCTGCTGTTGGGTTAAATTGAGTAAATGAGAGAGAAATGTGCTCTGGTGTAGAAACCAGAAAACAAAAACCAATTCAGCCCAGTGAATTTCTTGGGTGTTTTAGCTTTTTTCATTTTTTTTTTTTAGACAGCATTTTTCCTCTGCAATATTTTTCTGAACCTAACATCAGTGAGGAAGATATTTTGAAACATCAGGCTCAATTGCTTTGTGTACAGGAAAAGTGGATCTATTTTAACGGGAAGCTGTGAGGACATTAAGAATCTTATTAGGTCTATTAAGAAACAAGTGGAGAATTAGCTGTCAGGAAGCATACAGGGGAAAGGAGAATGGGTTGAAAGAGGTGGGCCTCATGGTGGCATCAGGGGATATTGAAGAGATGGGAGGGAACCGTTAGTGGGTTTTGGTTTATTAGAATCTAGGAACTGTGAGGAGGTGTATCTGTTGATGTGGTTCTGTATGAAGGTGGCCAGCTCATCTTACTTTCTCTGTCGCCAGTGCTGAATTCGGGTTGAGGGTGGTTTGGGAGTATAGGCCTGGAAGGGTCCTCTTGGTTCGAGAAGTCAAGTCTCCTACTGACGCAAGCAACCCCAGCATATCATCCTGTTTCTAAATTCATCAAGCTGCATCTTAAAACGAATGAGGTAGTTAGCTCTCTCTTCTCCTCTTGGAAGATTGTTCCAAGTTGTTCTTATTCTATCATAAATGTGAAAGCCACTGATCAGTTCTGCAAAGGGACACTCCAGCCATCACTGTGAGTTTTTTCTGGCTGGACCTGCCTAATGTTGATGGAAAGAGTGGAAAGCAAGCAATCAAAATGGGCTGAAATAACAAAATCAGATCATTATTCTGAAGTAAAGTGTGAACTTTGCCAAGAGTTGTTGAGCAACAAGAGAGAAGGGATTTGTGCCCATCTCTAAAAGGCTAGAACATTGTTTTTTTTGGATTTAAGATCAAAGGTCCCATTGAATGAAACTCTTGCTATTGAAATGGATGAACAAAACATTGGTGAGCTTGATCCTGAAGCAAGGCTTTTTTTGAGGTTGCAGTTGTCAAGACGTAGCCATAATGGAGGTGTAAGTCCTGCTCTCTTCATTCACAAGCGGTCTTAGTTTGCCGTCTGGGACAAGGTCGAAGATCAGTGGGTGATTGTGGCATAACAACCATCGAATGGCAGAGAACCTTCTTTTGTGCTAGTAATACTACACACAGAATGAACAGTTCAAAGAAATGATTGAAGCAATTTGCCCTGGGGATATACTCCTTCTAATAGATTGAAAGTGGCATGTCTGTTAGACGCTGCAAGTGAAGAAATGGTGGGGGTGGGGGGAATGAAAGGAGGAGCTTAAAAGGTTGAGTTGGACACTTCTCCCACAAACATTTTTGATCCTCCTAGGCATGGAACATCCCCTCCAAACTTGTCTGCAAATCCTGTTTTGCTTCAGATCCCTCCTTCAGATTCAGAGATGCTTACAGGAAAATGCCAGCTGATAGATTCAAGGAGCTCGATCTGATTAGTTTAACAAACATAAGGTTAAGGTTTCAGAGTAGCAGCCGTGTTAGTCTGTATTCGCAAAAAGAAAAGGAGTACTTGTGGCACCTTAGAGACTAACAAATTTATTAGAGCATAAGCTTTCGTGAGCTACAGCTCACTTCATCGTCACAGTCTGTAAGTATGTACATCAGGAACAAATACTTTATAATGGGCTCTTCAGTCTAGCAGACAAAGGTATAACATGCATAAGGTTTAGATTTTTTTAACAGAGAGGGTAATTAACCATTGCAACAATTTATCAAGGGCTGTGGTGGATTCTCCATCACTTTCCTTTTTTAATCCCAGAGCATCTTTGTAGACACTGGGAGCAGTACAGCATCACCATTCATTCCTGTCCATGGCTTGTTCTTCCTGTAAACCAAGCCTGGCCATGACATCCCTGCCATCTAGTGGGTGGTTAGCCTCTAGGTCAGACTAATCTTGCTTGGTTTTGCATTATTTTCTTTCATTCCATTTATCTTCTTTCTTTTTGTATTTCTCCATCACTGGCAATTTTAAAATCAGGTTTGGATGGTTGTTTAAAAGATCAGTTCTACTTCAAAAGGAGTTATTTTGTGGAAGTTCTGTGGCCTGTGTTATATAGGAGGTGAGACTACATGATCGTAGTGGTGCTTTCCGGCCTTGGAACCAGTAGATAGAAAGCCAGCAGAGATTTTTGCTCCTGATCTTGTATATTTCTTATTTACATATAAAAGAAATCAAACTGACAGAGCCTTCCAGCTGTGTCCACATCTGGCCTATGTTAACCTTTTGTTCTTATTCCCATTTTTTGAGCTTGTGGTTTATGGTACCACCTACCATAAAAATCATAGGCCAGCCCCACCCCCAATCATGAGACTGGCATAAAAAACATAAGATTTGGAAAAAAATATGAATTTGATGTTTCTTATTTGCCTTCTGTTTTTTGAGCTGTTGGGGATCATTTTTTTCAGCCCCCTGCCCCCGAACTTATTTTCTTCTCTAAAAATGAAAGAGGAGACTACATGACTCCAGGAGTGGGGCCTGAAGGAACATTACAAAGCAGTTAAATGGGTTGGCAAGGCTGCATTTGTTGCATCTTGGACTGTAAGCCCCTTGACGCAGGGATGCTTTTTACTTTCTTAGTACAGCACCCAGCAGAATGGGGCTTTAAACCTGACTGAGAGCTCTAGCTGCTGCTGGAATTTAGCAGTAGCAATAATTACTCTGCTGCAACTCTGATGAGCGTGTCAGTTTCACTGTGTGGGAGCATCAGAGGCTAAGGTGGGGTGTTTCCACTAACTCATAGGTTTCTGCTGTCCATGAACTATGATTTTGGCAGAGACATGAAAGAGCTGCTGACGTTCATTTCTTATTTGAAAATATATTCACAACCATTTGGAGTACAACTGAGAAGTGGCTGTCCAAACGGCCCTGGGGGAAGGGGCTATATGTTCATTATGTCTCAGTGGTCCCCAATCAGATGGGCATGCCCTTCCCTTAATTTCCAGTTCTGCAAACTAAACCTGGGTTCTGAGAGTCAAGCTGGCTCTATTCGTTCTTGGGCCTCATCTGCAGATACACAAGACAGGTGACCCTTGGTGATTCCTGTCCCCTTAGTGCATTTGTCGAGGCATAACTGATTGGAACTTAAACAATCCTGGTGATGGACAAGAAGAAAGCGAATCCAGCTCTCCCTATGGTCTAGGAGGAGTAAAAAGCAGGGAAATAGTCTTTTAGTTATTTCAGTCAGAAGATCGACCTCCAGCACATAAGAAGAGGCAGGCCTGAGGAGTAAGTGAAGTTGCTCTTCAGAGCAGAGCTGTGCTTTGTGCCTATGTGTGCATCTGCTACCAGTTTTGGATTCTGTACAGTTATCTGTACTTTTACAAGACGCTCACTGAGCTGGGAAGTGAAAGGTGATGTGAGGTGGGGGTGGCCACTTCTGTTCAGGTTGGGGGAGGGGTGGAAAAATCAGGTGTTGTATGCCTTCTGGGGTTGTAATTATAGTGAATGATTTGACAGATGCCTGCCTACATCCGTTGGAGAGAGTCTCAAGCAAAATTTCCAGACCTGGTGAACTCAGTGATGAGCTACTGTCTCTTAATCCTGTCAGGCAACTGTACCACTTTAAGCAGCCAGGAACAAAGTTGAAGCTAGACAAATTCAGATTGGAAGTAAGGTGTATATTTTTACACAATGAGAGTAGCTAACCATTGGAACAATTTACCAAGTGTGGTGGTGGATTCTTCATCACTGATGATTTTTAAATCAAGATTGGATGGTTTTCTATAAGATCTGCTCTAAGAATTATTTTGGGGCAGGTCTCTGGCCTGTGTTACACAGGAGGCCAGACTGGATGATCACAACCGTCCTGTCTGGCCTTGGAATCTGTGAGATCCCTGCTGTGCTTTGTGTAAGTAAAATGTTGGTACTGCATGAAATCAGTGCAGCCATTAAATGGATTGGAAACTGTCTAATTGCTAGATCTCCAAAAGTAATTGTCCCAATGTTCCTGGCCCAGTGCTATTGGTCCCAATTGTTCCTGGCCCAATGCTATTCAATATATTTGTCAGTGATCTAGAAGATAAAATGTGGTGGTAAAATTTGCAGCTGACACAAGGGTTGGTTTAATGGTAAGTAGTGATAAGGACCGAGTGTACCGAGTGCTCAGGATTGCTTGGTGAGCTGGACTCATTTGAGCAACATGTGTTTTTAGTACAGCCCAGTGGAAGATCATACACCTAGGAACAAAGAATGTAGGTCATCGTAATGGTATGGGGGACTGTACCCAGGAAAGCAGTGTCTCTGAAAAGGACTCTGGGTCATGAGAGATGATCAGTTGAACGTGAGCTCTCAGTGCGGGGCTGTGGCTGAAGGCTATTGCGCTCCTTAGCTTTGTAAATGGGAGAATATCAAGTAGGAGTAGGGAGATGGTGTAACCTCGGTATACAGTATTAGTGAGAGCATCACCAGATACTGCATCCAGTTCTGATGTCCACACTTCAAAAATAATGTTGAAAATTGGAAAAGATTCAGAATAGGGAAGAGGGTCTAGAAGAGACATAAGGAGTGTAATCTCTCCGAGATCGTCAGAAAAGTTAGGAGTTGGCTTTATCATTGTCTGTATGTGGGGAGATGAGCTCTGGTAGTAGAGGGCTCTTTAATCTATCACACAAAAGCATCGCTTGATCCAGTGGCTGAAAGATAAATTCAGACTAGGAATAAGGTGCAGAGGAATTAACCATTGGAACAATTTACCAAAGGCTGTTGTGGGTTCTCTGTCACTTGAAGTCTATAGTTCCAAGATTTGACATCTTTCTAAAAGATCCTGCCCTGGCTTAACCAGAAGTTATTGGACTTCATGGGGGTTGAGTGGGTGAAATGTGGCCTCTGTTGTTCAGGGGGTCAGACATTTGGACTTAGATTAATCCAGCAGACTATGTTGGGAAGGAGGTAGAATCGTGAGCCTCTCCAAATTGTAAGCAGCCCAAGCACTGTGATGGGGCAGAACATGCCTGACTTAATGGGAGGGAGGTAACAGGGACATGGCCCAGGTAGGTTAGCAGGGCGGCTAGGGTACCAGCATGGATGAATGGCCTACAGAGAATTTGCTGTAGTGGAAGGAGATGGGAAGGGAACAGCTGCTGCCTGCACATTTGAGACACTTGGGGAATGGCTGCCCAGGGTTCCCAGGTACTTCACTGTATGGTGCATCCCATTTTTCACCTTGTCTGTCGCCCTCTGTTGGTTTCTCACCATTCTCCATCCCTCACCCTGGAATCAGTTCGCCCCCCGCCCGGAATATGATTTGATTTCTTTTGATGACTCAATTGTTTCTGTTGTGATTTATTGTGTTGTTTTTTTCTTCCTTTTCCCAATCCAGTTATTGTGATCACTCTAAGCCCTGCTCCCGCTCCGTCCCAACGAGCAGGTACCAAACTTTTTATCATTGCAGCTTGGATTTCCTGCATCATTTACTTAACGCTTCCTTCAACTGCATAGAAATGCCACCAGTCTGACTTCCCTCCTGTCTGTCTCCTCCTCCTGTCCCCCATCTTTCCCATATCCACCTGTTACCACCACCATTGATCGAGCATACATGACCATTTACAGCTAGGAACAGCATTAGGTAAGGCCTCCCGTAGGGTCATGGCTCTGCTTCCCACATGCTTTCCTGTCCCTCCACCACTGGAATAGCTTTGACCACCGCACCTGCCATCTGAGACTCTCAAAGCACATTCCAGAAGCAGGTAAGTATTAAGCAACCCCAGACTATAGGGAGGCAATCCTCACCTCCACCACTGATACACAACCACTTCTGGGCTGGAACGCAGCAGCCATTGACCAGCACACACCAGCAGTGTGCTCTCAGCATTGTAAGTTAGCAAGTGAAGAAGAATCCCATGTCCAGTTGAAACCACGGCAGCAATTTTAGGAAGGCAAAATGTAATTTTTTCATGTTAGAATTTTGTCAGGACATTTGGGCTGACATCCCTGTTCTCCGAGTCCTGTGCACTCCTTGATAGCCACGAGGGGCTGGATTTCTGGGGAAGGCTTAGATACTGTGTCGATGGCACAGCTGTGAATTAAATATGGTGGATGGCCACCACGTGGCTTAGCACAATAGTGGGAGGTATTTTTATCTGTCTTTGACATAAAAAACCCAAAACATCTACATTCCCATTTGAAGAACCACCTGGGACCTCTGGAGGAATCTTAGTGTGATTATTGTTTGTATTAGAGACTTCCAACTGAGATCCAGGTCCCACTGTGTCAGGAGCTACATACACACAGGTGCGAGAGTCCCTTCCCTGAAGAATTTAGTCTAAATAGCTGAGTGTGTGTGAAAGGAAGAATTATTCTCTCCATTTCACAGATCATACAGGGAGTCCCAGTCTAATGCCTTAACCACAAGATGACTCTTCAGCTGTATGGGCAGCTATATCACCTTGGCTGGAGCAGAGAGCTTCCCCGAGAGTCCAACTCTCAGAGGAGTGAAGTAGCTCTTCTCAATTTTTACCATCCTAGGCTGAGAGTCTTTTGTATCTCCTAAGGTAAACTGAGCCAAACCAGGTCAGTACTTGGATGGGCAACCCAAGAAGTGGTGTTAGTGACTTATTAGGGGGTACTCTTCTCATTGAGTCAGTTCTGAAGACTGGGTGCTCTCTGCATGTGATGTGCTGCTAGAGGGGCCATCTTCTGGATGAATTCCTATCTGGCCGTGTCCCCAGCTCTTACGCTCTTATCCCGAGTCTCACAATATTGGGTCTGTTTCTTAAAGTCTCAGCTCTTGGAGTCGTGTGATTCCATGAGGATCTCAGCTTTCTTTTTTTTAAATAATTTTTCAGCCTTCATGGCTGCAGAGAGAAGTTGAAAAACATGAATCCTAAAGGCTCATAAATCAGAAAGCAAATAAAATTTTGAATAAAATAATTTTTGTTTTAAAAAAAATGATTTTTTTTTTTTAAAGCCAGTCTCATGATTTTTGGGACCAGACTCATGATATTTGAACACTGGAGCTTGACCACACAGAAAGGAGTTTGACTTCTTATGGTCATTAAAGATCTCGCTGTGCTCTTTGAGATTTGTGGCGTAGTCCTGGTTTCCAGACTCCAATTTTGTTTTACTTCCAGTCTGCCTAAATTCCCCCTGCAGCTGCATTTGGGAACAGGTTTCTTCACTTCCTGCACTAGCCTGTTGTTTAGAGATTCTGTACACGGTTAAGCAGCTCTTGCATTCCACCCCAGTTTCAGCTGCATTTGACTGTCATCAGTGAAGCAATCCCAACATTGGATTGTTTTGCAGTGATTTTGCATTGCTGTGCACTGTTAAGCAGCTGTTTTGCTGATCCCAGAGTCAGCTGCATCTGAGAGTGGCAGGTGAAGCAATCCCAATGTTGGGTTTGTTTTGTAGCTAGTTAGTCTAGTGTTCTGGGATCCTTCAGGATAAAAGGTTTAGTTTAAATGTACAATGATCTGACAGTTTTTTCTCCTGTGCTTTTTCTCTCCCACACATCGATGTCAAATTGTAACACTGTGCTGATAGACTTTGCAGATATGCCCTGCAGAATTTCCCAGACAGTGAACTATGAAATAGTATTTCTTTTTATTTAAAAACTTGAATTGTCTCTTTTCTAGGCCAGAAAAAGAATACAGTATTCGTTGATTCCCATCCTTGAAGGTATTGCATTGAACTGCCCTCTCCTGAAACAGTGCAATGAACACACGGTTTCATTGCTGCATTCAGAAATTCAGATGCCATGGTGATTCCCGCCAGCATTTCTGAGCCTCCTGTTGGTGACCACCCTACCTTTGACACAGTCTTTTCAAAGCATCTGTATTGAAGGTTTCCATTTGCCCCCATTACGACGGCAGACTGGGAATCCAGACACCGAGGTTCTGTTCCTGGCTCCACTCCTGGCCTCTGGGGTGACATTGGCCAAGTCCCTCACCTCCCTGTGCCTTTCTTTTCCCAGCTCTCAAATGGAGGTGGGGCTACCCTCTTTTGTTAGGTAGATAAGTATTCACTGTGAAGCGCTTTGAGATTCTCCAGTGGCTATTGATTGTATTATTTATACAGCTATCTCTTATTTTTTTCTTTTAGAACGCTCCCCTGCCACCAGGGTGCACCAGTAGATGAGCCTTTATTAAAACCTTAGTAATGGAAATAGAACTCAAGAATCCTGACTCCCTGTGGCCTGCCCTAAGCATTAGGCCACGATCTCCTCCCAGAGCTGGGGATCAGAAACTTCCTCTCTCCAAGAGCGTGCCCAGAGCCTCAAAAATGATCCTTTAAAACCCAAGCCTCTATGCACTTGGCATTGCTTCCCATGGCAAAAAGCTGCATGACGTGCTTTGTGCCTGTGAGGGTCACACTCAAACCCACCATGTTCACAGTTAAAGGGGGAACTGAAAAGCTTTTCAGTCTGCCAGGGGCAGAGTTAATAACGTCCATTGTGGAAAAGCATAAAGCCATCATGTGCCCTTAAGACGGGGAAACAGTTTAATTCCTGGTATTGCTGGAGGGTTAACTGTGGTCACGGGAAATGCCAGACTTGGGTCTTGGCAGGTCTGTAAGAACCTAAACTTTTAACAACAGCTGTATGGTGATGAATTAAAAATGACATGCATAACCCTCCCACCAAGAAAAAGAAGAAATTAATAATGTTTAAAAATAAACAGATCAGAAACATGAGCAGTTTTGACTCTGCAAACAAGTTCCAGAGACTCCCCATTGCTATTGCTATTGAGCTATGGAGGGCACCCAGATACTAGGGGGATGGGCAGCAGAGTCAGACACTTGGGTAGATTTTTAGACAGCATGTCTGCGCCTTATGTTGTGTCACTGGTTTGGGGGGGGGAATCTATCTTTAGAAAGCTTTACTGTTCACTTTTAAATCCAAAATGTTTTAGTGTTATTTATTTTAGCTGGAAATTAGGCAGCTGTTGAAATTCAGTGGACTATGGGTCCCATTTACCTTGGGCTTCTTGGAAATTCTGACCTATTTTTATTATACTAGCACCTGCAGGCCCCCAGCAGAGACCAAAGGCCCAATGTGTGCTGTAGAAACACAGAGGAAGAGAAAGTGCTTTCCCCTAAGAGCTTACAATTGAAATAGACAAAGAGGGAAAACAGAGATAGAGGGGCTTTGGCCCTCCTCTAGCGCTCTCCATCCAAGGATCTCAACATAGTTCATAAACATTCCTCCATTTAACCCTCCCAGGCCCCCTCTGGGAAGCAGGTGATGGATGTGTTTGGATGGCTTTACTCAGCATTGAAATGCTGCCACTTCTGGGTTGGAACACTGCAGCACTTAAACAGCATAATTGTTTGCAGGCAGAAATTACATTACTGTATCCAGCTGAAAATTCAAGAGGAGGATTTTTAAGTAGGCCATCTGCAAGTACTCAGATTGAAATTTTGCTAGGACACTAGAGTTCAAACGAAACCTCCCTCCTAGGGGAAGTGCCATGGGATTTTTAAGGAGTACAAATGGTCAGGATGTTTTCAAATGACAGCGACTTCTGCAGCACAGCACTCCCACACTGTGGCTTTGGGATTGGTACTGAACACCTGTCGAACCCTGGATCTTCTGTTGAAGGTCTCCCATCCAAATTCTGACCTGAGCTAAGTTTGTTTGCTGGCTGCAGGCTTGTTTCAGAGCAGCTCAGTTACTTCCCATAAAGCTTTAATCAGGAAGTCATTCATGCAAGATGATTGACTGGCAGGAGGGGGAACGTAATTGGGTACTGAAATTCTGATTCGTCAAATAAGAGCTTCCAAAATGGTGAGAGAGAAGGTAACATCAGGGCTGCCAAGATATGTCCTGTTTAGACCCACAGTGACTCTTGTCATTGCCCAGTTTGTCTAAGAGACTATCAGAGTCCTGCAGAAATGTTTATAATACACACACTACATATCCCAGGTTGGTCAGCCTAGACCACCCCAATCAGCTGGGATCTCAGTACTGACCCTTGCTGACTGGGGTGGTATGATCTGACCAGGCTGGGATATGTAGTCAGGACTCCTGGGTTCTATGTCCAGCTGTGCCACTGATTTCTGTATTTGGCCTGATGTCTCTGCTCCTGGATTCTATTCCGAGCCCTGCCACTGACTTAGACACGTCACTTTCCTGTGCCTCAGTTTCCCCTCCTGGAAAATTGTAGCTATTTCCTTAGCTCACCAGGGTAACTGTTGAAAAGCACTTTGTGATCCTTGGATACTAGGCCCAATTGTTTAAAAGCCCTAAAAAGATACAGTTGACTCTTGTGCAACTTCATAATGGGCTTTTTAATGCATTTGTAAATGTCCCTGTGCCCAAATATCTTACACACTATCTGGGCGTGAGGTGAGGATTTTCGCAACTGAATTGGGAATTCCAGATTAAATTGATAATGCACCCATAACTAAAGGCAGCTTAACACTTTCCACTGACCTAGGGGATGTCTACACTTAAATCACTGTAGTGCTTCAGTGTACACGCTACCTACGCTGACAGGAGAGGTTCTCCCATAGGCTTAGGTAATCCACCTCCCCAAGAGGTGGTAGCTAGATTTATGAAAAATTCTTCCATTGACCTAGTGGTGTCTACACCCAGGGTAAAGTCGGCATAGCTACATACCTCAGAGGTGTGGATTTTTCACACTCCTGAGACAGAGCTATGCTGATGTAAGTTCCCCGTGTAGACCAGCTCTTCTGTGCACACTTTTTCAGTTGCCATAAATTTGGGCTTAGTGTAGAAGTGGTGGGGTGAGGAGTGGAGAGAAGAGTTAGTTTATTTTTTCTGCTCCCTACTGACTCACATATGATTGGATGCCTTCAGCTAGAGCAGATCTGCAATGTAAGGTCAGATCAGACTTTCCAGAGACCCAGTCCTGGGAGGAGCTGCCATGAGAGTTAAGCCATGTCAGCTGGCATGGCTTTATTTGTGCCCAGACTGTGCTAGTCCTGCAGGGGAGGTAGATCTGCCTGTTGCCACATTTCCGAAATTGCTAAAGTCAATGGGCACAATACACAGTCACACCCCACTTTTCCCTCTGCTTGAAGCAGGTAGGAACTTCTGGTCACTTTCATGACACCTCTGTAGCTGCAGAGACCTCTGCTGCCTGCTTGGAGGGTGCCAGTTGCTTCTAGGAGATGCCTCTCGAGGTGCAGTTGTAGTCCTTATGGGATTACTGGGCCCATGCAGCCCACAAGGACTCTGATCCCCACTCTCTGTAGCTTCACTCCATCAGAGAGAGGTGCCCCCATCCTGGTATATTTATTTTAATGTCCCCTTTTACTCCTTGTTTGACCTCAATTTTTTTTCCTCTGTGTATTTCTCTTTCATTCCTTTTGCCAGTTCCTTCCTTTTCATGTTGATCTCAAGGCCTAGCAGCCCTTAGATGGGGGCCCTGACATTGAATGTCTGAAGTACCAACCATCTTCTTTAATTAGAATCCATCTTTTAGCTAATTAAAAACTAGCTAGCAAATAGACAACACATGGAGCATATCTCCCTGATGCTTAAACTCTGATATTTGGTGATGGGTTCAGAAACTGCCCAATTTCTAAGGAAACTCATGGCAGATCATCCAGGACTGGAACCAGATCACTGATGAAGTGGACCAGGAGAGCATCTGACTCTAGAATACTAGCAGTGCAGGTGGTTTGCGAATAGATTATCATCTCCCTCTCAGTTCCAATCCAGTAGTGAGGGATCCTAGCCAAGATTCTTCCAAAAGTGGCTGTTGATTTTGCATGATTTCATTTGGGGGAGAGGGGAAAGCAACCTGCGTCACCTTAAAAGGGCCTGAGCTTTTTTCACAAAAAGCTGAGCACCCACCACCCTTATGAAAATCAGACCCCTTTAAGGAACTCAGAAGTTGTGCACTAAAATCACCTTTGAAAAACCCTTAGCCCCTGATGTTTTTGTTTCAAAAGCAGCCTCTGATTTTTGTTCCCCTGAGAGCAATGGGGGAGTCTCCCAGCACTCAGCTGTCCATCTGTCTGGTTGTACCTGCAGAGCAGGCAGTGGTGAAGGCTGGGGTTTTGAAAGTTCCTAAAGGAAATAGGTACCCAACTTTCATTGAATTCAGTGGCATTTGGCCACTTTGCTCCTTTGGAAATCCTAGTCTAAACCCTGCCAGAGCATGGGTACAGCCCCTGGCACAGTGGGGTCCTGGCCTATGCCTGGGGCTTCTAGATGATACTGCAATAGACGTGATAAAATATGCCCCACATTCACTGATAATTGGGCCATAAACATGGGATTTCCACCCAGTGCCCTCCTACAAAGAATTGTCTTCTCTGCCTGCTAGGAAAGGAACAGGCCCCATCACTGGACGTTAGGACATGATTACTTTGAGGAACTGCCTCAAAATCCCTAGTGTTAATTCCTACTTGCCTAGTGCAGGATCATTCCCTACAGGGCCCTTTGGGCGGTCTGGTTTCAAATATCCCAAACAAAGATTTGTGGGGGGGGGGGAGGGGGGAAGGAAAACGGGAGGTACCATTCCACACTGAATAGGTCAGATTGTCAGCAACCATTTTTCTCATCAGCAGCCTAAACCCCTCCTTAATACATTTCATCCTGTTATTCTCCCTGGCCATGCCCTGTGCTGCTTTGCCAGTGGTGGGGATTTGCTCTGATGCCAGCCACTGGTGGAAGCCCCTTGCTGCAAGCCTTGGTTGGCTTTGACATAGTTTGACCTGTGTTCATACTGCACTGGTGCAAACCACGGCTTTGCCAGCATGTGCCAGTGGTGGGATTGGGACAAATAGATAAGACCTTGGCCATCATCGTAATGCCCAAGTGACCTGTGGGAAGGTGGCTTCTCCCATGGCTGCCTCTCTAACAGCTGTCCTCACCCAGAGACCAAGTCTGGTTGGAGCAGTATGCAGCACCCATCCTCTGCTTCGGGCACTTAGCCCAGCCCACGGGCAATTCCTGCAGGTCTGGGAGTCACCAACAGGACAAGTTGCCTGCAGCTGCACACACCCATGCAATCATTCACAGGCTGTGTCTACACTACAGAGCCTGTGCTGGTGTAGCCCCCTAGTGTGGATGCAGTGCACATGGATAGAAGGAATCTGTCTGCTCTTGTAGGACCACTGACGTTAGTTCTGCCGCCAGAAGCTCCCTTCCCTCAACATGGCTGCGTGCATACTGGAGGCTTTGTCAGCCTACCTCTGTTGCTGCGGGGTGTGGGGGGGTTCATACCCTTGGCTAAGACCACTATTCCAGTATAAGTTTTAAGTGTAGACCAGACCTAAATGGTGGTTTTCTCTCTGCCATACTGTCCTACTCACACCCCTTTGGTTTTATGTTCACTGGCAGCCTCTCTGCTCCCCCTCTGCCTTCTTTCTCTTCCACCTCAACCCCTCCGAGCATACACTGGAGTGGCTGACCTCTGCCTGCAGCATGTTTTCCCCTCCGTGCCATGTTGGTTCTCCATCCGACAAACCGGGGAGCTGTTAGATTGCATGCCCCACCAGTAGAGTAGCATGCAGGCTTCTGGAATGGAGAGCATGAGCAAGGCGTGTGCTGTAGAAATGGAATGGGGGAAGGGCAGGTGGGAGGAGTGTGATATCGAATCTTGGGGAGTGGGGAGGCTGAAGCAAGCGGGGGGTGGGGGTGGGACTGGGGTTGGGATCTTGCATGCTGAACTACATCGTTAAGAGATACAGATGGTAATAAAACTTGTGGTCACAGAGATCAGAATTATAGACTCTAGCTCAACCACCAGATACGGGCTGGGTGCAGGGGTGGCTGGGTGAAATTGTCTGGCCTGTGTCATGCAGGTGGTCAGCCTGAGGATTACAGTGGCCCCTTCTGGCAGTACGGTCCCTAAATGTCAGAGATCCTGTATCCAGCCCATGCTCTGTTTTAACACAGGTGACTTAATCAGGAAAATGTCCAACTGCTCTTAAATCGGAGCGTCCTGGTGGCTCTTCTCTCCATCAGTTACTCTGGAGTTCGTTAAATGGGCAGGAGTGTGGACTTCCGCTCCTCCTTCCCAGCCCCCATCACCTGGCCCTGCTTGCCTCTGCTGTTGCAGGGAATATGTCACTAGGGGTGTGACTCTCTGATCCAGAATGATCCCCACTTTGTGCTCCCTATATGACACATCCCAGCCTATGGTCCTTGGCATGGAGGGCAGCTCCATCCAGCCCTCCCTTGGTGATCATTTTAATCCCGAGTGTATGTGCAGGAATCACCTCGGATAATACAGCATGGACTCCCATGCTCCATTCACACAGTCCTGGGGGACTATAGCAAATCTCCCCTCCCCCCCTTTGCTTCCTGGACTAAAGTGCCAAAGGGATTTAGGAGCATGAACCCCCTGAAAAGTAAGTGGGAGCTGTGCTCCTGAATTCCTTGGGCCGTTCAGAAAGTCTCTCCCAGAATCCCTAATAACCATTGCACAGGTGCGTCCTCGCAGCCTTGGATTGGAAACCCCCTTTGTGTGGCTAGAGGCCTTTGCTATGTTTTATATGGAACTTGCCTTCTTAGGGCCAGATCCTGCGTTGTGCAGAGTGACTGCGACCCTGCTGAGGCCATTGGAAGCAGAGGGCACTCAGTAGTGCACAGGAGGGGCTCAGCGGCTGACAGGATTGAGCCCCTGGGGCAGAATTTGCCTCTCCTCTCTGCACAGCAGAACTTGAGTCCTTGGAGTTCCCACTGCTGCGCATGGAAGGGGAGCATATATCAGACTCGAGTGCTGAAGAGTCTTTGGTCCAGATTCTTGACTTGTATAAATTGTATAAAGCTCTGTTGATTCCAGTGGAGGTACCCAGTTTAGCTGGGCCAGGATACACCAGCTGGCCCACTCCTTTCAGTAGAGCAACACCAGTTTACACCAGCTGGGGATCTGGTCCCATTGATTTCAGTGGAGTGACACTGATTTACACCAGCTGGGGATTTGGCCCCGTTAACTCCAATTGGTTGAGACTGCTTTACACCAGGTGGGAATCTAGCCTTATTGATTCCAGTGGAAAGATTTCAGTTTATACCATCTGGGGACCTGGACCCACTGACATCAGTGGAAAGATAACAATTTATGTCCACTGGGGATCTGGCCACATGAACTCTAGTGGAAAGATGCTAGTTTAAACCAGTTTAGGATCTGGATACTTGCCTACAATTTGGTAGTGGAGACCCCTCTCAAACAAATATGCCTGCCTGCATTGTGACCCCAGACCTGTCTCCGTTTGAAGTCCCTGGCAGAATGATTCCAAGGGGGCAGGACCAAGCTTTTAGCTACATTATGTGATTGTGTGAGTCTTGGGCCCTAGAAAATCTCTCAGGGAATTTAGGCCTTAAATTTGTGTTTTGTGGGAAAAACTGGCTCTACCAGCCGAGGTCGAACAGCTGCTTTCACCTGAGTTTTTTTCCTTAAAGTGTTACATAAGTTTAAATTTGATACCCAGTTGTACTGGGTGAAATTTGCTAGCCTGTTTTATTAGCAGGTTGGACTAGAAAACCTTCTAAAACCTTCCCCTATGTCTGACTGAAATACAGCAGCCTTGTGATCCTAGCTCACAATCAGAAAGTGAAACTGACTTAAAATAAAAATGCGACGTGAAACTGACTGGCCGAGTTTCACTGTCTGTGAGACACCAAAAGGAACATGGATTAAATGGTGAAAAGCAAAATGAGACTGAAACATTCTTTGTTCTAATCAGTGTTTTGTTAGCAACTGTCATAGGGCTACTGGCCCCTTTAAGAGGGGGCCGGTTCCAAGGCACCTGCACTGATACCTGCTTCCCAGTTGGGCATAAGGTAGGCACCTGGGCATTATAAATGCAGGTGGGTGTTGACAGATGTTTACAGACACTGCGGGGAATAAAGGCTCCTGCACAGCTCTGTTATAAGGCCCTGGGCCTTCCCTTATGCCCACTTGGGCAGCAAGTATCAGTCCAGATGCACTGGACCTCACCCCCTCTTAAAGAGACCAATCATCTTGTGACAGTAAACACATGTAAGAGACCTGTGTCATGTAGGAAACAAGACTAGATAATCACATTTGTCCCTTGTGACCATAAAATCTGTACTTTTAAGACAATTTGTTGTGTTGTCCAGCTGTTCAGTCCTACAAGGTGTGAGGTCCTCCATCGGCTTTGCTGGATCAGATCCAATGTGCTCAGCCCTAGAGCTGGGCGGGAAGTGATTTTCTTGTCCTGTGAGAGTTTTCAAGATTTTGGCATTTTTCCATGTTCCAAAACAGGATGAAAAGTCAAAATTAGGAAAAATTTTCACAAATGTTCAGTAATCCAGGGGAAACAATTTGGTTTGTGTCGATCGTAGTGTTTTGTTTCGACCCGTTCAAAATGCTTGATTTTGATTTTAGCCTTTTAAATCTTTGTTTGTAGTATAAATTAACTAAAATTTTGAACCAGAAAGTCATTTTGAACTGTAAAAAGGGACCTTTCAACAATTTTGATATTTTTTCCAAAGATGTTTTGAATCAAGAGATTCGGTGACACCAGACCTTTCCCATGCACACTTTCAGTTTTTCCAAGAAAATGTTTTGTCAGAAAATTCTCAACAAGCTCCTTGGAGGCAGGATTGGGCCCAGTGGGTCTATCCTGTTTTGTAACCGTATTCACTACAATGGTACCTTGTGCCTTGATTAGAATGTGGCGTGTATTAATGGAGCACATTTCCCCTCTCCCCGAAAAAAGGAGACAGATTATTAAAGACGAAGAAATACAGTTTACCCTGGAGAGAGAGAACCTGCTAAAGGGGCAAGCCTTGAACTCCTAATACTGCCTTGCTTAGAAAAATGGGTGCCTTTTTTCAGGGATGCTAATCCTGCAGGGTTCAATACAGTCAGGTTGCGTGTCAGGAGAAAGAGCCTGCCTCTGTGTTAATGAATACCGCTTCTGTTTCCTTTACAAACCCAGCCGTGGAAAGCATCCCATTGAAACCGACGCTGTCCTGGAGTTGCACTATAGCGCAGCTATTCCTTGAGCATATCGAAAGGTTCAGGGGAGGCTATGAAGCCAGATTACCCAGGGAGTGCATCAAATCCTGTTTGCTAAAGCCCCGTTAAAATAGTATAAGTAGTAGGATGTCTCGGTTTCCATCATGGCCTGATTCTCGAGGGATTTGCCCAGCAGCTTCCTCTTGTGTTTCCTTTATACCCAAGTTTCAGAGTAGCAGCCGTGTTAGTCTGTATTCGCAAAAAGAAAAGGAGTACTTGTGGCACCTTAGAGACTAACAAATTTATTAGAGCATAAGCTTTCGTGAGCTACAGCTCACTTCATCGGATGCATCCGATGAAGTGAGCTGTAGCTCACGAAAGCTTATGCTCTAATAAATTTGTTAGTCTCTAAGGTGCCACAAGTACTCCTTTTCTTTTTGCTTTATACCCAAGGGGCTCAAAAGTTTTTTGCACTAATGCCACTTGGCAAATATTCAGACTGCCTCCTTCGGAGGCTGGGTTATAGGGCAGCGTTATCTTTGTTTTGCTGGTGGGTAACCAAGCCACCGACACTGCGATCTACCCATGGCCATGCAGTCAGGCCATCTCTTCCAAAACTGGCTGGTGGTTTTGAGTGCCAACTTTGAGATGACTTAGACTGAGGTAGGTGAGGGTCATTCTCATTCAGCCAGTGGCGAAGGGGACTTGTTCCATGGTCACACAGCAAGAAGGTGGGATGAGAATCCTTAATCCCAGTATCATTCCCTGCTCCAACCAGTAGACACCATTCCCCTCCCAGATCCAGGAACAGAACCTAGGAGTCCTGACTCCCAACTCCCCACCTCTAACCTCCTAGGTCTCTTGGCCAGTCCCAGAGCCAGGACATAGAACCCAGAGTACTGTGGTACCAGCTTCCAGAGGAAATTTAGATAAATGGAGATTCCAACCATCTGTGGGGCTCAGAGCAGGCCTAGCCTGGTACCCCATGTCACCCCTCAGACATTAGATCTCCTAGCCAGCGCCCCTGTGAGGTATGTATCTTCTTCCCTTTGGACAGCTGGGTGAGACGAGATTAAAGGGACACAGTTCCAGACCTGGTCTGGGTTTAAAAAGCAGTGTTTTTCAGGCCTTTTCCACGAGTGGGGATTTCAGCCATTGGTGGGGCAGCAGCACAGCAAACCACTGATGCAGCCCCCACTTCCTCAATGCCAGGCCAGGTTGACCTGGTGTGAACTGGACCTGGGCTGTCAACGTAGTAGTGCAGTAATTGGGGCAAACCCACTGTGCAGACAGGGCTTTGGCAGATTCCACTTGTCCCCAAGGCCTCCTGCCAAGTTTTGTGGTTTTGCAGCATGCAGTTCAGCAGATCAACCACTGCCCTGGGAATCAGGACACGTGGGTTTTGTTCCCGACTCCGCCACTGAACTGCTGTGTGACCTCCTGGGAATCACTTCCCTGCTCTGTGCCTCAGTTTCCCCTCTGTCTATTTAGACTGCGCTTTTGGGGGCAGGTGTCTCATTAGGTGTCTGTAGCACCCATTATGATGGGGGTCCCAGGCCTGATCAGGGGACAAGGGGGATCTACAGGTGCACCTGGCACAATGGGACCCTGATCTCACTGGGGTCTGTGCAGCACTCAGCATGGGCTCTTCCCCTGCTGTGTGTTGGAAGAACCCAGGCAAACAAAGGTGGAAACTGACTCCTCTGAAACCAAGCAGGTAGAAAGTGATGTCAGATGCACAAAGCAAATAAATGAGAAAGAACAGACAGTGGCATTTTGTGAGCCAGGGCGTTCCCTGCGTCAGTTGAAGTGAAGTGTTTAACGCTGGCAGTGAGCCGTTATAAGTTGCCACCTGTTGCCCAGTAGGTGAGTGGCGGAGCAGGTAGGAGTCCTGGCTGTCCGTTTTCGGTGCTAAGCACTCGCGCTCCCTTTGCCAGCTGCACTGTGGTTTCACAGCCCAGCATTTGGGAACCAGGTCCCTTCCAGGCTCAGTTTGGGCCAGATTTTTGGAGTACCTAGCGCTCCTATTGAGTTAGAGAGGAAGTGTGGCTGACTGCAGCACATCCTGGGCTGGGATAGAAGGGGTATAGGTTCTAGTCCCATCTGTGATCAGCTTTGGGACCTTGGGCATGTTGTATCCCCTCTCGGTTTCCCCATATGTAAAATGGGCATAATACTGCCCTTTCTTGTAAAGCACTTTGTGATCTACTGGTGGAAAGTGCAATGGAAGAGCTAAGTGTGAGCTGCTTGGAATTAGGGGCATTTTTTGTGGAGCTCAGTATTAATTATAAATATTTATATTACAATCAGTGCCAAGAGGCTTCAGCTGAGATCAGGACCCTCATACACTGGGCACAGCAAGCATAGACAGACGGTCTATGCCACAGAGCTCTTAGGGTTTAATCAGACAAGACAGGCTAAGGATGGGAGGGAAAACAGAAGCACAGATAGGGGGAAGTGACTTGTCTAGGACCCAGCAGTAAATCAGTGGCAGAGCCAGGAACAGAACTCAGATCTCCAGCTGCCCTAGCTACTGCACCACACTGTTGAGCCAAAGTCCACTCAAGTCAATTTAATTTAATTTAATTGGGCTTGGAATCGGATGCTGTTGAAGTCCTTGGGATGTGGTACACTTTGGATCATGACATGACGGAGCGAATCAGGCAGGGGAGGGGGTTGTGTGCATGGAGGGGGAGAGAATTTCACACATCTTGACAAGCAGCAGTTAAAGCCAGAGGGAACATGTCAACTTAGTTTATCATTAAAAACTAGTGGGCAGAGTCCTCAGCCAGTGTAAACCAGCATGGCTTTACTAATGTCAATAGCACTACTCTGATTTACACTGCTGGAGGGTTTGGCCCCATATTTTTAGTCAGGTGGGACCTTTCAAAGTGAGCCTTGAGTAATCTTAAAAAATCCAGGAGGAATTGGATCTCTTTACGTGGGAGCAGAGCAGTTTTAAGTCCTGGCCTGGGCAGTTATCTATTCCAGTATTGCAGCACTTGGATACACCAGCAATTGTGGAAGCAAATTTATAAAGGGAGAATTGACTTGTGGTAAGAACAAATTCAACAAAAGAGACTGAACCAGAACTCCTGGGTTCTACTTCTGGTTCTGCTGGGGTTGCCCTGGGCAAGTCTCTCCCTGGTGGCCCTTCTGTATGAGGTGGATAATAACTCGGCTTGTCAGAGCTTATTTGCCAGTGTGCTTTGAGATCCTCTGATGCCAGGAGGGTAAAGTATTTTTGTTTGGTAAAAGACTCTTCAAGCTATTGAAATTGACCAGATTCAAGCTGCTTTGGGGCAGTGTGGGAAAATGGTTCTTCTTTGACCTGTGTGTGGGAATTGGGTTCTGGCTCAGTCAATGGGCATTAGATGTCTTTGTCTGAAAGGATCAGGGTCCCTTAACCAGCTCGCCTGTCGCGGCAGCTGCAGCCCTTCCCTCTTGGGCACAACATGCTTTGAACTCTCTTTTAATGACCCCTCAGTTCCATAAGTGGCCTTGCCCTTGGGGTGAGGGATGTTCCCTTCAGCCCAGGTTAACAGCCTAGGGTAGTTTGGCTTGGCCATTGAAAGCTGGCTTGGGGAGTTTCTGGGAATTATTTGACGTGGGATGGTTTTAGCAAGCTCCTGCTTGCGGTAAGCTGCATAATATTAAATACCAAGGGCCAGATTCCACTTTGCTGAACTGCAGTAACTTCGCTGACCTCTGGGGTGCTGCCTTGGGCAGATGAGACCAGAATGTGGCAGCAACTTTCTAGCCAAAGCACAACCCATTGAGTTCTACAGTCAGCCTCCCAACCTTTAACAAGGGGACACAGAGTCTGTAGGTGTCAGAGTAGCAGCCGTGTTAGTCTGTATTCGCAAAAAAGAAAAGGAGTACTTGTGGCACTTTAGAGACTAACAAATTTATTTGAGCATAAGCTTTCGTGAGCTACAGCTCACTTCATCGGATGCATTCAGTAGAAATGCATCCGATGAAGTGAGCTGTAGCTCACGAAATCTTATGCTCAAATAAATTTGTTAGTCTCTAAGGTGCCACAAGTACTCCTTTTCTTTTTCTTTTTTTTTTTTTTTTTCAGTCTGTAGGTGGAGGAGGGACTACATGTCCCAGCATGCTGTGCTCCACCTTCTTCCAAGACCTGGCAGCATTGTATGCTGGAATCTGTAGTCTCTTGAGGACAGCTCCTCCCACTTGGGCGGTGAGGTCTGGATGTGAACTACAGGTGCGCTCCTGCAAGCAGAGGCCATAGCTCTGTGTTTCTGGCATGTGAGTGGGAAGAAATTCAGAAGGGGTGTCCCACACGTGTTGTGAGCTGTTGAGTGTGTGCCCCAGCTACTCTCTGTGCTTCACGTGGTTCCCTGCCCCAGTATATGGGAGGGGCTGTTTTATTTCAAGCCTGTGGGAAGATTCAGTCCTTCCCCTCTTCCCTGTTACCAGTGTGGTATAGAATGTGGTAAGGCTGGGTAACAACCGCAGCGACCTCCCTGCTCATTCATGGACTTGCCCCAGTAAAACTTCGCCTCAAACTTCCAAGGGCAAACAATGGGCCTTGCTTTCTCCTCTTCTCATTCTGGCAGGTTCCCAGCCTTTTGGTGGCAGAGCTGCCTCCCTTGTTAACATGGGGACGATCGGTTTATGTTGAAACTGATCCGGGAAACTGACATACCTGAAGAGGCTCCATCTCTGATCACTTCCTTAAATCTCACCTGATGGACTCCTTATATTTAAGGCATGCTGCCAGTCGGCTGAATTACAGCAGTGGTATAGCAGGGAGTGTGGGCAGCCGGCTGGGAGTCAGGGCTGAGAATTGCAAAAGCAACTAGGATTTAGCTACATAATGCACATTGTGTGGTTAAATCTCAGGCTAGGATGCCTGGGTTCCCTGCCCTAACTTATCGTGGCCTTGGACAAATCACCCAGCTGCCTCTGTCTCTGCTTCAAGTGCCATCTATAAAACCCACCAGGATTAGCTGATCGGAAGGGTCAGGATCATTTGCAGTGACCAGTCTGCAGGCCAAACCCAGCTGTATCCAGTGGGTCCGTATACATCTAGCACTGGGATTCCAGCACAGCACAGTCGCTCCCAACAGCTGTTAAACGCTTTGCTGAGGCCTGGGGTGAGCAACCCTAGTATGAGAGGAAAACAGGCTTTTGCAGCCCAGGTTGGAAAATCTGCTTTATTGAATCATGGGACTTAAATGCAGAGAAGGCCCATTATGTCTTACCTGGCCTGTCGCCCCATGGAGGCCAGGTCCACATAGGTCCCTACAATCTGCTCCAGGGTGGCATGGTCCAGGGTGAGGGGAAGGGTTGGTGCTGTGCATTCCAGCAGATAGTGGCATCCACACAGGGCTCTGCTTTCCAATGGGCGCAGTGTCGATGGGGTGTGTTGGAAGTCGGAATGCTGGACAGTAAGCAGCATGGCTGTGGATATTGCATCCCCGCTTCAGCGAGGCCCTCACAACCCCATGCAACACAGATAGGGATCTGGGGCTATAAGATGCAGCAGGGGGAGGGGGCTGGAGGGTTCTCTGTAGCAGAGTGTGGAAAGGGACCCAGGCATCTGAGGGCCTGACTCTCGCTCACTCCTACAGCCCTGCAGCTCCCCCTGGCGAACGATGGCAGCAGCCGCTCCTCGTCCTCGGAGAACTCTCCCCAGCATCAAACGCACCAGCCGCGCCCCCGCCACATGCTGGGCCTGCCCCAGCCACCCTTCCCCATACCCAGGAGCATGGAGAGGTAAGTGGTGGGGAAAGGACACCATCTCCCAAGTGGTGGTGATGGGGCTGAGCTAAGGAAACCCCTGGGGCCGCTGTTCTTGGCCTGGCTAGCTGGCTCCCTCTATAGGGTACTGCGTGTAATGCAGCTGCTGCACCAATCACCTATTTTGTGTCTACATCCTGTAAACTGGCATTGCGGGCCAACTGGCCTGGCCAGTGAGGTCGAGCGGCCACCTGGCTCAGCCAATGAGGTCGAGCAGGCCACCTGGCTCAGCCAGTGAGATTTTCCCCACCTTATTCTGGTGGGCTAGACAGTTCACTGGGCTAATTCTGTGCCACAGGGCGGTGGGACCACTAGACTTGATGGGCCTGCTGTTACAGGTGGGCTGGGGTCCTCAGCCAGTGCCTAGTTTGGACTCTGACCTGGCAGGAGAGCTCCTCCTCCTCAGAGCCAGAGTCACTTGATTTGGTATGTTGTCTCCATCCAAACTTTCTCCATGTCTCTCTCTAGTATAGAGATAGATCAGAAGCTGCAGGAAATCATGAAGCAAACGGGTTACCTGACTATAGGAGGGCAGGTGAGTTGGAAGAAGTGCAAAGGGATCATATTCTCAGTGCTGCTCTGTCAGTAGAACTGTAGGTTCCAACTGTTGCAGAGTATCCCTGATTTGTATCAGTTTTCCTATCCTACACTGTTGTGTGGCATTGTGCTTTTAAACAGCTGCCAAGTCCCACTCCGAGGTGGCTGCATTTCACGGCTGGGTGAGTGATTCCAGTGAGGTGGTGCCACAGCAGAGATGGCTGCATTTGGCAGTAGGAGGGGGGGCCTATGTGGCATTGCCGTGCAGCTATTAAACAGCGCTTGGCAGCATCCCAGAAGTGGTTGCTGTTCTGTGTTGAAATTGGTTCTGGCTTGAGACAAAATCCTCTGGCCCAGGACAGGATGCATGAGGGTAAGCGCCCTTCACCACATGCATATGCTGCCCCTTGTTGGGATGCCCATCCTGCAGGGAGAGGGGAACTGAGGATTCCCTGCCCTTTCGATCTCCATTGTGGGTTAGAGAACTGGCAGGTGAGTGCAATGTGGGGCCAGGGGGAACCCAGTGTGCCAGTCAGCGAAGCCTGGTACCCCACTGGCTGGCATACCTACCATGGAGTTTACCCCTGGGAGTTGTCCTAGCTCAGGGTTGTCTGCTGGGCCCCTGTGTATAGACATGGGCTCTGTTGTACGGCCCTGTAGCCCTGTGTGTATGTGTCTCTGTGTAGCGGTACCAAGCAGAGATCAATGACCTGGAGAACCTGGGCGAGATTGGCAGTGGGACATGTGGTCAGGTGTGGAAGATGCGATTCAAGAAAACTGGACACATCATAGCCGTGAAGGTGAGCATAGGGGGCAGGGCCTTAAAAACAGACCGAGCAAGGGGTGAATAGTTCCATCAGGAAGGGAAGGGGTGTTGTTGAATGGGGAGAGGAGAGGATCAGGACTCCTGGGCTCTATTCCCAGCTTTGAAAGGAGAATGGTGTCTAGTGTCTAGAGCAGGGAGATACTACACGTCTCCAGGGTCCTATTTCCAGCTCTGGGAGAGGAATGGAGTCTGGTAGGTAGAGCATGGGGGGCAAGGGCTGGCCTTCTGGGTTCTATTCTTGCCTCTGATTGGGGAGTGATGTCTAGAAGTTGGAAGAGGGGGGGCCTTGAAGCCAGGACTCCTGGGTTCTGTTCCCAGGTCTGCCACTGACTCGTGTGACCTTGAGCAAGTCATGACTCGTGTCTGTGCCTCATTTTCCCCACCTTGGAAC
Organism: Dermochelys coriacea; assembly: GCF_009764565.3. NCBI lineage: Eukaryota > Metazoa > Chordata > Testudines > Dermochelyidae > Dermochelys > Dermochelys coriacea. The sequence continues at coordinate 9,500,046 of NC_050087.2, forward strand.
TGGAGATAATGCTGCCCTACGTGGGTGGGGAATCATCCACATTAATTAACAAAGGGTTATATGGTCTCCTGCATGGCGGGGCAGAGCAAGTGTCACTGTTCACCCCTGCAGTCGGCTATCAGCTCATAGAGCCACTCTGTAATCCCCTCCTATTGTCTGGTCCCCACAGCAAATGCGTCGCTCAGGTAACAAGGAGGAGAACAAGAGGATCCTGATGGACCTGGATGTGGTGCTGAAAAGCCACGACTGCCCCTACATTGTCCAGTGCTTCGGGACCTTCATCACCAATGTAAGAGCCCCCTGCGCTCGTGCTGCAGCTCTCCATCTCCCCCTTGTGACTGCATGCCCTGGCTACAGCCTTGAGCTGTTAGAGCTGGTTCTCCCAGTTCAGGCAGCCGAGGCTTGTGCTTGTAGAGAGGTCCCAGGTTCAATTTCCGAATCCCGCGCCCAGTGTGGTGCAACGTTACCCAAAGCCGCCACCTCCTTTCTGCAAAATTGTCCGGAAAGCCAAGTACACGTCACACCCCGTGGTAACCTGGCCTTGGTCTCTCTCCCACACAGACAGATGTCTTCATTGCCATGGAGCTGATGGGCACATGTGCGGAGAAGCTCAAGAAACGCATCCAGGGGCCCATCCCTGAGAGGATCCTGGGGAAAATGACAGTGGCAGTGAGTTCTGGTGGAGCAAGGTCGGGGAAGGGCAAGTGGGTCTGGATGCAGCGTGATGGGCACCTGCCAAACTTTTCTCCCACGTGAGCAGCTGGGAGGGACCCGACACACCAGCGGCCTTTTCCGTTTGGCAGCTGGGTTGGCTTTGCGCAGGCAGAGTCTGTGCTGGGAAAGGGGCTCCTGGAGAGAGAGATCTCTCGCCTCAGGGGCTGGTTCCCACTGATCTCTGCACAGCACCCCATGCATGCCTGGGCCTTGATTCTGCAATCTGATCTCATCGGAGTGAGGAGGGCTGGCTTCTGCCTTCTCCAGGACAGGAAGTCTTGGATTGATGGCCTAGAACTGAGCTCTCTGCAGTGCTGTTTACAGAGGGGCTGACCCCTCCCTGCTGCATACAGAGCCTGGGATCTCTTTGGCTTTTCTAGCTGGCCCCTCCTTTTGCTGATCCTCCTGAGGTGAGCCTGGGGGGCAGGTGGGTGCAATGGGATGACTCTGGGAAATGCCGTGTCCTTTCAGATCGTCAAGGCGCTCTACTACCTGAAGGAGAAGCATGGCGTCATCCATCGAGACGTCAAACCCTCCAACATCCTGCTAGACGAGAGGGGGCAGATAAAGCTGTGTGACTTTGGGATCAGCGGGAGGCTGGTGGACTCGAAGGCCAAGACCCGGAGTGCGGGCTGTGCGGCTTACATGGCGGTGAGGGCTGGGCCGTCATAACCCCCAAGAGGCTCAGAGAGGGTGCTGCTGGGCCTCAGGCTGCCTGTGTGCTAATTGGCAGCTGCGGGTGCCTGAGCCCCAGGGATGGGTGGTTTCTTGGGATGGAGTGCCCTTTGATCTTGCCAGCTGTGTAGGGTGAGGCTTGGTCAGTATTGAGATGGGAGACCTCTGAAGAATGGCCAGCTGAAGCAGCTCTCCAGGGTGGCTCTAGGGGGAGCTGTGCTGCTTGAGAAGGCATAAGTGAGCCAAGATCTAAAGACTGCTGTCCTGGATCCTCAGCTGGTGGGAATGAATCATAGAATTTCAGGGTTGGAAGGGACCTCAGGAGGTCATCTAGTCCAACCCCCTGCTCAAAGCAGGACCAACCCCAACTAAATCATCCCAGCCAGGGCTCTGTCAAGCCTGACCTTAAAAACCTCTAAGGAAGAAGATTCCACCACCTCCCTAGGTAACCCATTCCAGTGCTTCACCACCCTCCTAGTGAAAAAGCTTTTCCTAATATCCAACCTAAACCTCCCACACTGGAACTTGAGACCATTACTCCTTGTTCTGTCATCTGCCACCACTGAAAACAGTCTAGATGCATCCTCTTTGGAACCCCCTTTTAGGTAGTTGAAAGCAGCTGTCAAATCTCCCCTCATTCTTCTCTTCTGCAGACTAAACAATCCCAGTTCCCTCAGCCTCTCCTCATAAGTCATGTGTTCCAGCCCCCTAATCATTTTTGTTGGACATTTTCCAATTTTTCCACATCCTTCTTGTAGTGTGGGGCCCAAAACTGTATGCAGTACTCCAGATGAGGCCTCACCAATGTTGAATAGAGGGGAACGATCACATCCCTTGATCTTCTGGCAATGCCCATACTTATACAGCCCAAGATGCCGTTAGCCTTCTTGGCAACAAGGGCACACTTGACTCATATCCAGCTTCTCATCCACTGTAACCCCTAGGTCCTTTTCTGCAGGCCTACTGCCTAGCCATTCAGTCCCTAGTCTGTAGCGGTGCATGGGATTCTTCCGTCCTAAGTGCAGGACTCTGCATTGTCCTTGTTGAGCCTCATCAGATTTCTTTTGTCCCAATCCTCTAATTTGTCTAGGTCCCTCTATGTCCTATCCCTAACCTCCAGCGTATCTACCACTCCTCCCAGTTTAGTGTCATCTGCAAACTTGCTGAGGGTGCAGTCCATGCCATCGTCCAGGTCATTAATGAATGTATTGAACAAAACTGGCCCCAGGACAGACCCTTGGGGCACTTTGCTTGATACCGGCTGCTAACTAGACATGGAGCCATTAATCGCTACCCGTTAAGCTTGATTATCTAGCCAGCTTTCTATCCATCTTATAGTTCATTCATCCAGCCCATACTTCTCTAACTTGCTGGCAAGAATACTGTAGGAGATCGTATCAAAAGCTTTGCTAAAGTCAAGGAACAACACATCCACTGCTTTTCCCCTCATCCACAGAGCCAGTTATCTCATCATAGAAGGCAATTAGATTAATCAGGCATGACTTGCCCTTGGTGAATCCATGCTGACTGTTCCTGATCACTTTCCTCTCCTCTAAGTGCTTCAGAATTGATTCCTTGAGGACCTGCTCCATGATTTTTCCAGGGACTGAGGTGAGGCTGAGTGGCCTGTAGTTCCCAGGATCCTCCTCCTCCCCTTTTTTAAAGATGGGCACTACATTAGCCTTTTTCCAGTTGTCCAGGACCTCCCCAGATCACCATGAGTTTTCAAAGATAACTCAAAGAATGGATTTAGCTCTGGTGATTTCAATGAATCTGTGCTGATTTAGGTGAGCCAGGGATCTGTCTTTAATGACTCTATGGCCCATTTTACCAGCTGGGGATCTGGCGCCCTTTGCTTGCCCCAGTGTGCTTGGCCTAATTTCAGCCAGGTAATTCCACCCCTTAGCCCAAACTTTAAACTGGTTAAATGAGTCCTCTTGACTTCATTGATATGCACATTAGAAATCTGTAAATAGATTTACTTCCCGGGCTACAGTGCAGCCTTTCTGTGTGGCTGTTACGCAGCTGCCCTCCTCCACTCCAGAACTGGCTGCATATCAGTAGAGAATGGCGTGATTTCATAATCTCAGTCTGTAATAGGCATGTGTTGTGCTTGGTGAATGTAAGATCCTAGCCTCCAGGTGGGCGCCATTGGACTGAGTGTGTATTGACTTTTTTCTTTTCCAGCCTGAAAGGATAGACCCTCCTGATCCCACCAAACCAGACTACGATATCCGAGCGGATGTGTGGAGCCTGGGCATCTCCCTGGTGAGTGAAGTCCCTTCTTTACTTTCTCTTGCAAAACCCTGCTTTGAACCCAGTGCCTAGATTTGTCACTAGGGGCTCAGTGATCTTGAGATAGCCAAAGTCCTAAAATGTGTCCCTTGGCCATTCTCCCGCTCATGGCAGAGTGAGGGTAGGGCTGATCAGCTGCTGGATTTTATCTCCAGCTGGTCAGCAAGGTTTCACCAGCATGTTTTTTCTGTCAGAAAATAATGATTCATCAAAATGGAAACTTCCCACACATGTTGGGATCAACACCCCCCCCCCCCCAAAAAAAGACGACAAAAAAAATTTTGAAAATGGATTTTGATCTTTCAGTACAAATGACTTTTTGTTTCTAAACTTACGTTATTGTATATTATTTTTAAAATTTTTTTAAAAGGTCCTAACCGAAGTGAAACATTTCAAAGTTATCGAAGTGGAGCAGGTACAGAGACGGGCTACTAGGATGATCCGAGGAATGGAAAACTTGTATTATGAAAGGAGACTTAAGGAGCTTGGCTTGTTTAGCCTAACTAAAAGAAGGTTGAGGGGAGATATGATTGCTCTCTCTAAATATATCAGAGGGATAAATACAGGAGAGGGAGAGGAATTATTTCAGCTCAGCACCAATGTGGACACAAGAACAAATGGGTATAAACTGGCCACCAGGAAGTTTAGACTTGAAATCAGACGAAGGTTTTTAACCATCAGAGGAGTGAAGTTTTGGAATAGCCTTCCAAGGGAAGCAGTGGGGGCAAAAGATCTATCTGGTTTTAAGATTCTACTCGATAAGTTTATGGAGGAGATGGTATGATGGGATAATGGGATTTTGGTAAGTAATTGATCTTTAAATATTCAGGGTAAATAGGCCTAATCCCCTGAGATGGGATATTAGATGGATGGGATCTGAGTTACCCAGGAAAGAATTTTCTGTAGTATCTGGCTGGGGAATCTTGCCCATATGCTCAGGGTTTAGCTGATTGCCATATTTGGGGTCGGGAAGGAATTTTCTCCAGGACAGATTGGAGAGGCCCTGGAGGTTTTTTGCCTTCCTCTGTAGCATGGAGCATGGTTGACTTGAGGGAGGCTTCTATGCTCCTTGAAATCTTTAAACCATGATTTAAGGACTTCAATAGCTCAGACATAGGTGAGGTTTTTCGTAGGAGTGGGTGGGTGAGATTCTGTGGCCTGTGCTGTGCAGGAGGTCGGACTAGATGATCAGAATGGTCCCTTCTGACCTTGGTATCTATGAATCTATGAAACTTTTCGATTGACCCAAAATGATTTTTTTTTCAGCTTTTCAGTTTGTGAATTTTTTTTCCATTTTTGGCTTTTTGTACCAATTCAGGTTCGGAAAACTATTCTAAATGTTGGTACAGGAAATTCTAGCCCAACCAGCTCTGCTTTTACCCTTGGCCAACTTGGTGTCTCTTTGTCTATTGAGGAAGATACAAGGACAAACCAATAGCCGGTTTGTGTGGGTGAGGCATGCAGGTTCTGGGGCAGCCCTGCGATCTGTCATAAACTTTGGGCACTCCTGTTCTTAAAAGGAATTGCCTCAGCAAGAGGAATGCAGAAGATGGGCTGATCTTGTGGCTAGAGCATCGCCGTGGGGCTTGAGAGTCCTGGGTTCAAATTCCAGCTCTGCCACTTACTCCCTCTCTGACCTTGAGCAAATCACGTCATCCCTCTGTGCCCCAGTTTCCGACCCACAAAATGGGGATAGTGATCCTTCCTGTTGTCTGCCTTGCCTGTTTAGCGTGGGAGCTCTTTGAGGCAGACACTGTCTCTCACTCTGTGTCTGTGCGGTGCCTGGCATAACAGGGCCCCAGTTTCAGTGGGGCCTCTAGGCACCACCGTAATGTTCGTACTAACCTACTTTTGGAATTGTTAATATCTTTTCAAGATAAAAAGTTCCCCTTGCATCAGTGAAACCAGGACACATAACGCCTTTGTCACTAGGGCCTTAGGACCAGAGAGCGAAACCGACGAGAAATTAAGCGAAACAGACCTGGCTAGGGCCAGTGCCTAAGCTAAGTGAAATGCAACAGGACAAATCCATTTGTAGGGAAAAAAACAGATATTCAGATAATCTCGGGTCAGAACATGAACCAGAACTTTCACACCAGGGTGCTTGAAGTTCACCTGGTAGGAAGACTTCTCCGATTTCAGTGGGAGCCAGATCAGCCCTCTAAATCCAGAGGAATAAGTAAACTAATGCCAAACATCTGTTCAGCGTAACAAAGAGAAGGGGTGACTTGATCAGAGTCTGTAAGTACCTATGTGGGGCACAGAAATGTGACAATAATGAGCTCTTCTGTTGAACAAAATTCTGACAAGATCCACTGGCTGGAAGTTGAAGCTGGACAAAGTCATACTGGAAAGGCCCAAATATTTAACAGTGAGGGTGGTTAACCAAGGGAACAACTTACTAAGGGTTATGGTGGATTCTATATTGGGTGTTCCTTGGATCTGCGTTATTGTCCTGCTCTAGTTCCAACAGGGTTTACTCTGAGGAAGTTCTATGGCCTGTGTTATACAGAAGGTCCGACTAGATTCCTTCTGGCCTGGGAATCTATACATCTATGAATTACACTAGGCTCCTGTCTGCATCTTTAGGCACTTGAATACCTTTGTAATTTCGTAATGACTAGGCCCCTAATTTCCAGAAGTCTGAGCCCCCACAAATCTCATTGCAGTTGATGGAAGTAGCACAGCATTGTAGATAGAGCACATGGACTGTCTCTAAGCTCCTTGATTCCATTTTAACCCTTGCTTTCCCCGCTGCAGGTCGAACTGGCTACCGGTCAGTTTCCCTACAAGAACTGTAAAACGGACTTTGAGGTGCTCACCAAGGTCTTGCAGGAAGATCCTCCCCTGCTCCCAAACAACATGGGCTTCTCCGTGGACTTCCAGTCCTTCGTTAAAGACTGGTGAGTGACGGCCACGCTGCTGGGGAGCCAAGGCCCCATTTGTGGGCCCCCAAGCCCAGTGGGGGAGAACCGATCTGCTGCATATATGGGGCACAGTGTCAGCTGCAGAGGGCCCATGCCATGGTCAGAGCTTAAACTGCCCATGAGCCTTTACTGCTTCAGTAGATGTGACTCAATGAGTGATCTCCTAAGTAGATGGCACAGGGGCCCCCATACCCTGGCAAGGGGCGCTATTTAGGGAGCTGGGGGACCTGCTCCCCCTTTGTTTTGTACCACGGCAGAGCAGGGATGCCATTCCAAATTTTGGTTGGGGTCCCCCCATGCCCTCCCTAAAAGGCACCTCTGCAGGCCAGCTCCATTGGTGCAGCATGTAGGGCTCGCGCTGTCAGACCCTGTGCCCCTTCTCCATGGAGCGGCTCCAGCTGGGGCTGCGCTTCATGGCGGGGGAGCTGGTAACGGTGCTGCAAGTGCCGCATGGCAGCTGGTGGGAAGGGCAGAAGGAGAATGGGCTGCACGGCTGGTTCCTGGCGAGCTACGTGAAGCAGCTAGAGGTAGAAGACCGGCTGCACCGAATGCCTGGGGGGAGGGGGGCATGGGGAGGGAGTGCAGGGGGCTAGGGCCACGAGGGAGTGCAGCGGAGAAGAGGTTACATGAACATCAGCATAAGTGCTAGGAGGATAAGGGGGTGCACGAATAGGGCCATGTGATGTACGAAGTGCTGTACAGATGTGTGCTGTAAGGGTCTGTGTGGATGGTTAGCTCAGGATGGAGCTGTTGCCTTCCCCAGACCTGATGTCTGGCCATGCACCACTAGCTCTGCTCACGCTCCCTAACCTGTGTGCAGGGCTGAACCCTGGCAGAGCGCTATCGCCAGCCTGGGGCTTGGCCCTTCCCAGCACTGGGGGAGAGGGCACCTGGGGTTAAGTTGCTAATCATCAGTTGTTACCCACTAGAGCAGTGGCTCTCAACCTTTCCAGACTACCATACCCCTTTCAGGAGTGATTTGTCTTGCGTACCCCAAGTTTCACCTCACTTAAAAACTATTTGCTTACAAAATCAGACATAAAAGTACAAAGTGTCACAGCCACACTGCTACTGAAAAACTGCTCGCTTTCCCATTTCCCCCATATAATTATAAAATAAACCGATTGACCTAGAAATATGGTATTTACATTTCAGTGTATAGTATATTGAGCAGTATAAACATATTGTATGTTTGAAATTTTAGTTTGTACTGACTTTGCTAGTGCTCTTTATGTTGCCTGTTGTAAAACAAGGCAAATATCTAGAAGACCTGTGCAACCCCTGGGGTACGTGCACCCCTGGTGGAGAACCACTGCACTAGAAGGGGTTTGGATTGTAAGGGTTTCTCTGTTGAGAAGCCAGCGTGCTGAGCTGCACAGCTCTGGCTCTTGGGAGGCCTGACTGACCATCGCACTGACACACATCTTAGAGGCACTGCTCAGGCCACTCACAGGGTCACGCAGACTGACCTCTGCCCCTTGGCTGTTGACAAACCTTTAACCCTGACACACATGCATGGTGGTGGCAAGGAGGAAAAGCCTCTTAGAGTCCCACATGGCAGTGAACCCCGACTGGCACTCCCGTGGGAACTGGGGAGTCCCAGGCTGGAATTCCAGCGGAGGGGTGGGAAGACTCGAGTCTTTCACAGCCCCTGTCACTCACACATGGATTTCAAATGACAGTGGCCAGCTTCTATCTGAACCTGTTCTATTTTGTAACAACCTTTCACTGAACTGAACAGCTCACTGGGCACTGGGATCACGAAGGAGTAACTCAGGGATGTACTGCCCTGTTGTGACACTTCCACAGCCAGCTGGAACTGCCATGTGCCACTGTGCTGCACACAACAGCCTTGGAGAGCTGCTCAGCTGGGGCAGAACCCCCATCTCCTGCACCAAAGCACTAGGCCGTGATGTCTGAGCTAATGGAGAATCTCTGCTATTTGTTAGCAGTGTAAGGCCCAGGGGAACCACAAGAGGTACATGGTGCATATACACACTAGCCTGTTCATAACACACTTGCTGAGATAAACAAAGCTGGCCTTCGGAACCAGCCGTTCAGCTCTTACTTTTGACATCAACGTAAGAAATCCCTGTGCACCAAGTGCTTCCACCCTGTAACTTTCACAGTCTTTGCTCGGGCTTGTCTGAGGTGGGATCTTGGGACCTGTCATTCCCAAATCCAGAATTCTCCCCCCGAGAGCAACAGGCCTCTCAGTGACTGCGGCACCCCCTCCTCATATGGGACTTCATTCAAGGGGATTAAAATGGGCTCCTCCCCACCACCAGCTGAACTGGACAAAGGTCTGAATGGTTTAATGGTAGGACACATCTGAATAGTTCTGACTCCACCCCAAGGCTTGGATTGGGAATATTTTGCTGTATTATCCCCTGATTGTTTCACACTTACATATACACTGAAAATACGTCTTTACTTGGTGTTTGTATATGTGTTTTCTTTCTTTATGTAGGAATTCGATGCAGTGCTCCCGTCCGCTCATTTCTAAGTTATCATCTGCAAAAAAAAACTAGAGAGCCTAGGCAGCCCTTGGAATCATGGTTAAAGTCGTCGTCCCCCCGCCCAAATCTGAAATGATGCCCCTGGTCACTAGACGCTCTAGGCTCACCCCTCCTTGCCTTAACGTTCAGGCTTTCTGTGTGGTTGCCTTCCAGGAGACTGGGCATGCTTAGCACTAGGGTCTGGGAGGCCCAGCCTCCTTGGCACAGGCTACAGCACACCCGGGGCCTGGGGCTGGTACATCTGGTCAGACAACCTGGCTGTACACAAGGGCCAGACAGCTGGGGGGGCTGGTTCGGCAACAGATCCAATCCCCATCTCTGCCTTTGGCATTGATTCTTCCTAGATGAAGATGCTTGGTCCGGGGTTAGAGCACTTCCCTAGGCCCTATAAAATCCAGGTTTTCAAATCCCTGCTCTGTCCCAGCCTCCCTGGGTGACCTTGAGTGAGGCTCTGGGCCTGCCCTGCGTGATGGGGTAAGAACACTTCCTTCCTCCTGGGGGAGTGTGAGGATAAATGTGTTAAAAGGATTGTGAGGTGTCCAGCTAGTACGGTGATGAGAGCCATCTAAGCACTGGACCTGGAGTAGGTGACGTCTCTGTACATCTGCACTGAACCCCGGCCTGTCCTGTTTGCAGGATGCTGTTAGCTTCCCTAATTCCCAGTTCTTGGGCACTCAGCCTCGCAAGCTGCTCGGTCCCCTTCTACCGCCAGGCCTTTGTTCTTGTGCCGCTGAGCAGCCCAACCTGAACTGCCTCGCTGGCCGTCGGCAAGGTGCCTCCCAAGGGAAGCAGCAGAAACCTAAGTGCTTGGGACAATTCTGCGCTGGTGGGAAAGGCCTGTGTGCTAGGGAGCTCTCAGACAATCACTCCCGTGATGAGGGTCGAAACAAGTTTCTTGAGCTTGACTGACCCTTAGTGGCTGAGGGTATTGATGAACTTAAGCCCAGAGGGTTGTGTGTGGAGATGTCCAAGACTCTGTATGTGTTTTCTCTCTTTTTAGCCTTACTAAAGATCACAGGAAGAGACCAAAGTACAACAAGCTACTTGTGAGTATCTGACACAGAAATCTGACCTCCTGTCTCCGTGAGCTGCTGGTGGAAATGCCTCAAATATGGCCCCAGCTGCAACTCCCCTGCCCCATTTCATGCTGTACCAGGGTGAGCCTAGCAGCAGGTATACTGGTCTTGGTGTGATACCACATACTGCACACAAGGCTGGGGGAGGCCCTCTGGGTTGCATAGAGATCTCAGCCAGCAGTCATGCTGCAGTGAATCAGTCGGTCTATTGAAAAACCGCTGCTGCTCTTCTACATCAAGCCGAATAAGCAGCAAATATGAAATTTTGTATTTTCCACTTCGAGAGAGTGGGGTCTAATGGTTAGTCGGGGGTTGGGAGTCAGGACTTCTGGGTTCTAATCCCAGCTCTGGCAGGGGAGTAGGGTCTAGTAGTTAAAGATAGGGGATGGGAATTCAGGATCTCTGGGTTCTATTCCTGATGTGGGGAGAGGAGTGTAGTTAGGGATGGGGGGCCTAGGAATTGGGACTCCTGGGTTCTGTCCCCAGCTCCGGGAAGGGAGTGGTGTCTAGTGGTTAGAGCAGGGAGAGGGCTGAGTGTCCTGGGTTCTGTTCCCACTTCTGCCACTGAGTTTCTGTAATGCCTTGGGCAAGCCTGTTCTCCTTGGCTTGGTTTTACTCATATTTTAGTCTTTTCTTTAATATGAGTCCCCCTCCTCTGTCCGCTGTACAATAGAACCCCCCTACCCCCACATACTCACTCAGAGCTACTGCCTGCTGTAGTATTTTAAGTCATTGCAGAGAGGAGCACTGGCAGATGGCAGTGATTCTACGTATGCTCAAGTGGTGTATGTGGCTGTGTCCCCCTGATTACGTCTCTGAGGCGTGTGTGTGTGTGTCTGTGTGTTTGTCCCCCTGATTCCATCTCCCTTAAGGGGTACTTGTGTGTTTTTGACTCCATCTCTCCCCTGTGGTGTGTGTCTCTGTGAGTCCATTCCCCCATGGGGGGGTATGTATGTGTCCCTCACTCCTTCCTCCCCACATGGGGTGTGTGTGTGTGTGTGTTCCCACATTGCTAGCGGGCTGTGTCCCTCCAGCCCTATCCCCCCAAGATACTATGTTCCCCCCAACTCCCCACTGTCTCCCGTTCCTATGGACGTTTATGCTCAGGGTCCCTCTGGCTTCCCTTCCAGGAACACAACTTCATCAAGCGTTACGAGACACTGGAAGTGGACGTGGCGTCTTGGTTCAAAGATGTCATGGCCAAGACAGAGTCGCCCCGTACGAGCAGCATCCTCAGCCAGCACCACCTGCCTTTCTTCACCAGGTAGCCATGCGGCCAAAACGACGAGCCGGGGAGGGGGCCATGCCAGCGAGAGCTTACAGCCGGTCACCGCCATAGGGTGGGGACGGGGAGGAGATCCATGGCAGCTGCCCCCCCCCCCACACCTTTGCAAACGCAACTCTTCTGAGGCTTGGTTGAACCGTTCATTTCACCCGCCCTCCTCGCTCTCTCCTCCAGTGTCGTCAGGGGAAGTGGGGGGGCTTGGTTGTTTTCTCTGGAGTGTGGGTTTATTGCTTCCCTTCCGTTAGAGTCCTTGTGTCTCGGGCACCAGTGAGCCGAAGAAGACAAGTCCCTCTCCATCTCTGTCCCATGTCCCCTGGATGGGAAGCTTCTTTCCAACTTGGCTCTGCATCTCCAGCTGGGTGAGAGAAGGCCCCTTTCCAGCCTGGTCCTGCATCTCCAGCTGCTTGGGAGCCTGCAGCCTGCATCGCAGCCAGATGAGAGAAGGCCCTTTCCAGCCTGGCTTTGCATCTCCAGCTAGATGAGAGATGGCCTCTTCCAGCCATGTCCTGTGTCTCGAGCCAGATGAGAGAAGGCCTGTTCCAGTCCTGGCCCTGCATCACTGGCTGGACGAGAGAAGACTATTTCCAGTCCTGTTTTGCATCTGCAGCTGGAGAAGAAAGGGCTCTTCCCAACCCTGTCCCGCAACCTCCTTCAGACAAGAAGGCTCTGCTGGGAACCTCATACTTCCCTTGGCCCGGAGCGGTGGCGCATCACCGGTTTATGCCTCTCTCTTCACCCCTCCTGCCCCCCGAGAGACTAGGGGAATGGGGAAGGGAGGCTGGGACCCTCACTCACGCACTGTGAACAAAGACACACAACAATTTTTTACTCCTTATTTATTAAGTTTGGACTCTGCAGTGCTGCGGGCTCCCTGCCGTGCCCGTCCGCCAGCCTCCTGCGTTGTTGTATGTCTCTTACTTTTCTCTCGTGTTTTGGGATTGTATTGGGGGAGGGGAAAGGGTGAGGGAGGGGGCACACGGGGCTTCAGACTTCACTTAGGAGCTCAGCCCTTGCCCTCTGTTCATTTCATTTTATTTTTCCTTGTGGGTGGGGCTGGGATGGGTTTTGGGGTTATTCTTGCTGGAAGCAGCTCTGCTGAAGTGATTTATGCTGATTTTTTTTTTTTTAATTCTGTTTTTGATCTCAGGGGTTTTCCTGTTTCCTTTTTTTCTTTCTTGGAGTGCGAACAAAAGTTTTTTGTTTTTCTTCTGTCCGCGGCTTTGTATTTACCAAAGTGATTGCTGGGCTGCTGAGCATTGGGAGAACACGGCTGCATGTTGTTTTTCTTTTGCTATTTAAAAGGAGGGAGTGAAAATGCAAAAAAAAAAAAGTTAATTCTAGGGGATAGAAACAAGTATTGCAGCCTGCAATCTCCTCCCACCGCGGCAGCTGCGGAGTTGTAAAAATCAAAGACACTAATGAAACTTGAAGTTGTTCCTTTCCCATCACCTCCTTCCTTTAAATCTTGTCAGAGCCCTGGGTTTATTAAGGTTTGTCCTCAGCTGGTGTGAAGGGCGTAGTGGCCAGCAGTGGAACGGTGCTGGTTCAGCACAGCTGCTGTAAGACGGTCCCTCCCATCTGGCTTCTCCGGAGCTCTGCAGATGTGAATCAGTGCAGCCGTGACAACAGCAGAGCTATGCTGGTTGACATCGGCTGGAGGTCAGCCTGGCTCCACCAGCCTCCCCGGTTGATGTTTGCTGAGGATTTGGCTGATAATTGGTAGCATTTCACCTCTTTGGAAGCCTGGGGGGTGTCTTGGGGGAGGGGGCTCCGGTCAGAGCTTTTTGGGGGGCTGTTGATTGTTTGTTTTTTCACTTTCATTCTGATTCACTGGGGAAGGCAGGTGCCCTCATCAGCTTTGGGAAGCAGAAGGTGGGGAGCATAATCCTGAAAGCCTGTGGGATGAGCTCCGGTCTCCAACCTCTCTTGACCCAGCCTCCGAACGAGACCGTGTAGCTCACAGGGGCTGCGGTTGACATTCAGCCCATTTTTAGCAGAGATCTTGGCTTTTTGCCTCCAGAAGGACTTGGGTTTGCTTCCTCTCTCAGCCGCCGACTGGAACGTGGCATGGGCTCCCCTACAGCTGGTTTGGGTTAGGCTCACCATTTCCCAGCTCCGAGCAGGATTGGGCTCTGCACAGCCCTTGCTGCTGGCTGGGAGAGGTGTACGTTGCTCTGACAGTACCCCAGGTGCTCAGATCCGATGATGATGGGCAAGTTGCTTTACAAATCCCAGCCAAAAAATAGTGACACGGAGAAGGTCAGGTGCCAAGCAGATTTGGGCTGCAAGGTTCCTTGAGATTCTGAGTCCGGCTGGCAGCCGAGAACCATATTGCACTTTTGGCCCTGTTTCTCCAGTCCAGCGATAGAAAGAAACCTCCTAGCAAGGGGACCCACAGGCTGCAGGGTGGCACCTCTCATCTTGCCCGGCCTGGTCTTTTCTGTCCAGCACACTGAAACCACTTAGTGCCCATGGTTCTCAGAAAGAGAGGTGGAGCCTGGGTGGGTGGAAACATGAACACAGGTGCCCACAAGGTCAGCAGGATAGGGAGGTAGGAAGGATCTTCAAACCCAAATGCAAGTTCTGGCACAATACACCCCAGAGCTCCTCTTTCCCCACAAACGGGAGCTGGATGGGAGAGACATCCCCTCACTAACGTGGCAGCAAGGAAACCCGTCGGACTGTTGGGGTGGGAGGAAGAGGCGCCCTGCTGCCTTATGGCAGGGTGGGGGTGGGGGACATGTCTCCTCCTTGGGTCTCCAGGGAGAGCTTACAGCTGTTTGGATCCTCAGTGGTGGATAGCTGTTAATAAAAAAGAGGAGGAGTTGAGAGCAGCTGGCACAGGGAACGAGAGGAGCCCTCAGCTTCCGACACACAAAGCTAAATCAGAAAGGTTGTCAAAGAAGCTGTAAACGCAGTGCAGGATACCACGTGTGGCCATTTCCAGGTGGCTTTCTAGATGCCCTGAAGATTAGCCCTGGCCCAAGCCTTCCTTTGCCATCACCTCCCATGTCTTCACAGAGGGCTTAGTGAAGACTTCCCGCAGAACCCATCAGCCACAGCCATTCCACTGGTCTGAGGATCTGAAGCCTCTGGCATGGCACTACAGAAAAGCATGGCACTGCCAAGCCTGCACTACTCCATCCTTGCAAAGAAAATAGCCCATGGGAGGCATTAAGGAGTTGTTGGTGTTGAATCTGGTCCTGCCAGTCTATTTCCCCTCACATCTCTCCTGCTAAGAGTTACCGTTGCCAGCAAACACTGGAGTGGACGTTTGCAAGCACATCCTGCAGTTAGATCAGTACAGTTTAACTCATCCTCACAATGCAGCTGGCATGGAATTTCCTAGATGCAGGTGGAAATTATGGGACCAACTGTATCCTCAGGAATCTAAGTCCTAAGAGCTATAGATTTTGGCTTGTTCTGTTTCTAAATGTGGAAGAGGCCCTCAGTCTAAACAGTGAGAACTTTGTTCCAGTGTGGATGCAGAATAGACTCAGCAGGGTCCCAACTCTACTGCCCTGTGCTAGGCTCAGGGCGAAAGGAGAGAGCCCTCTGGTGGCCCTTTCAGAAGCTGCTGCTGATTGGTGTAGTGGTGTGTTAGGAGACGTAAAGGGAACTAGTTCTCTAGCCTCAAGGACTGGAAGTCTCAGGCAGACAAGATAGATTGGGATTAGTGATGGGATGACAGCGAAAGGCGGGCATGGAGGGAGCATTGTTGAGGGAAAACGAGAGAGAGGATTTCTGGCACAGAAGGTCGGAGGGATTTGTTACTGTAACTAGGAAAGTGCAGGGAGGCTGTTGGTGAACTTGGAAGCGAAGTATGTTGGGGATGGCGGTGAGTTTTAGGGATGCTTTGGTTTGGAGGCGGAACAGGTAGTACTGGGCCTGCAGTCTCGGCTCAGTGAAGAAGTTTCAAAAGTTGAAGAGCAAACTAGGCCGGAGAGGACTGTGCAAAAGAGAGATTAAACCGGGGCAGGGAGCAGAGTTTTATAGGGGAACCCGGCAGGTCCCCAGTAGGAAGCTGAGGAATGTAAAGCCATATTTTACCCTCCACGGGTTGGGAGGCACTTGTGCCTTGCTCTAACTCTTGGCCCAGTGTCAGTCAGTGACAATCAAACCACTTACTTACCACGGCAGCTGATATTTCAAGTTGTGGGTTTGAGTGACAGAAGAGAGAGTTAAGTGGGGTACTCAGTATAGCAATTTGGCCAGTGTCCATTACTCCCTGGCATTAGCATGTTGCAGGGACTCCCAGGAAGGTTATTGGACGCTTATTGTCCCTGCCCCTGGAGCTACCTTTCCATATGATGCATATAACCTCTTCCATGCCATTTGCCACATGCTCCCAAGAGACCCAAGCAAAGGCCACTCTGCCAAGGGGATGCATTTGTTCTTGATGTCAGGAGAAAGCTGTTGAGGTGTTGCCGAGTGGGAGAGCATTAAAAGGAGGGAAGAGGATTTTCATGGACCAGACAGGACATGTTGGCTGGAGGTGCATAGTAGATGTAGATCTACTATGGAACTGGAGTGCCCTGGATGGGCCCTTGTAGCAGAAGAGGTGGAATTTTACAATGCGAATATCCTCTGGAGAATCCAGCATGTTATCTACACTGAAGGGAAGGTGTAAACAGCTGAGTCTCATTAACTTAACGAAAAGAAGGTTAAGAGGTGACTGACTATGGT
Organism: Dermochelys coriacea; assembly: GCF_009764565.3. Lineage (NCBI taxonomy): Eukaryota > Metazoa > Chordata > Testudines > Dermochelyidae > Dermochelys > Dermochelys coriacea. The sequence goes on from NC_050087.2 coordinate 9,516,223, forward strand.
CTGTAAGTACCTATTCAGGGAGCAGATTACTCAAAACAGAGGGCTCTTTAATCTAGCAGACAAAGGCAAAATGAGATAGAATGGCTGGGAGCTGAAGAATACCAACTGGAAATCAAGGCCCACCTTTTTAATAGTGATAGGGATTAACCAGTAGAACAGCTTGCCAAGGGCTGCAATAAGTGCTCCATCACTTGGAGTTTCTAATTGCAGGCTGGACACAGACACACTAAAAGACACACTCAAGCCCAACCACAAGTTAGTGGGCTGGATGCAGGAATCCCTGGGTTAGGCTCTGCCGGATGGTCTGATGATCTGATGGTCCCATCTTGCCCTATAGTCTATGAATAGCCAAAAGGGAAGTAGATTACAAATGGGCAAGGATCGGGAGGCCCAGCACGCAGCCTTCCACTGGTTCAGTGGGGATTTCCTGCAGCTTGACAAGGCACGTTGGGATGGGTGGAGAGCAGAGGTGAGAATCAGAGGTTTGCGTTAGAACGCCAAGTGAAATGCAGCCCATGCAGGGCAGAGCAGTGGGGACGGAATGTGGGGGAATGTGTCTTTGGATGGTAGGATAAAGTGGAGGTGGTGAGCAGAAGTAGAGAAGGGATTAGTGGAGAAGTAATTGCAATTGACTCTTGGGGAAATGGTTTAAAATGCATTAGCAGGAAGCTGCCACAGAATAGTGTCAGTGGCAGGAATCTGGCTCTTTGGCGCATCCAAATAGTGATACCTCTGGCATGGCTGATCGTCTCCAGATCTAGCATTTAGGAATTCTGTGCCTGTGTATCCAATGAAGCATCTAGGCTGATCCTATGGCAGAGAGAGCTTTTTGGCGGGATCTGAGCAGTACCATGAACAGCAGAGCAGCAAATGCTGCCTGTGCTGCAAGATCATCCCTCGAGGAACTGGTGCAGTCGCCTTAAGAGGCTGTAAACCACTCTCCAGGCAAGCTTCGAATTTGATGACCACCCAGAAAACAGCCACCAGATCCGAAGAGGCAGAAGTTTTCAGGTTGGGTTCTTGTTGTTCAAACCCCTCTTGCTCTGTTTGATTAACAGCCACAGCAGTGGGTTGGCTCTATCCGACAGATGTTGATGGCCAATATTTACCAGGTAGCCCAAGAAGTCTTCAACCTAGTGACGTTAGGCGTGCAAGGATTTGATTGTATGTAAATTTCAGCCAACAGAGAGCCAGAGTCCACTATTGTCTCAACCCCTAATGTTCAAAAGACACGGATCAGGCCCTTCAAAATCATGAGATTAGCTTAAAAATCAGATGCTCATTTTGGGTTTCTTTTCATTTACCTTCTGGCTTTTGAGCCTTTAGCGGGGGTCTCACTTTCAAGCTTTTCTAGGGCTAAAAACTAAAGGAAAGTGGAGATTCTTCTGTAATCACAGGACTCCAGGAGCTGGGGGCTTTAAGATACCAAATATTGCAATAAAAATACAGGCTTGACAACACTGACCTGATCCTCAGCTACTATAAATCAGCGTCACTCTATTGACTTCAGTGGAGTGATGCTGATTTACACCAGTGGGGGATCTGTCCCCATTGACTTTAATGGAATGATGGCCATTTACACCAGCTGGAGATTTTCCTCATTGACTGCAGTGGAGTGACACCAATTTACACCAGCCAGGATCTGGTGGAATCTCTTTGATTTTTAACTACTAAGAGTCAGATTTTTTTCATGTGCTCAGCTCCGCAAAACCGAGGCCAAGTTTTCATCAGAGCACCTGTGTAGGCACTTACTTGACATGACCACTTGTTCTGTGGATGCTGTTGGGTGCTGAGACCTTTTGAAAACCCATATGTTTCATTTCAGTGCTGACATGAGAGCTGAGCCCTTTAAGGAAATGTGGCCTTTTAAGGCAGGTCTTTTCAAAGGAGTCCCTTGACTCTCAGGTTCAGGGGCCTGTTTGCTAGATGCTGCACAGACACATAGTGAGAGATGGTCCCTGTCCTGAAGACCTCACAGTCTAAATAGCCAAAAGGTGGGTGAGGAAACAGGGCCAGTGACAGAGCCAGGAGTAGAACCCAGGCCTCCTGAACCCCATTCCAGTGCCCCAGTTAGAATCTGATCCTTCCAACTCTACCATTGGGGCTGACCCTGCCTCACTGATGTGTGTGATTTCAACTGGGCTGTTAATATGGGCCTCTCTTCTGCAGAGCAGTTCAATGCATGCTTGGATCTTGCTGGTTTTGTGCGGTGCTGTGCTGAACTGGTGTCTTGAGTGAGGGTTGCTAGATCAAAGCAGTTATTGGCTAAGTGCTGAGACTAGATCGGATCCAGGATTTTGGAAAGGCATCACAGTTTGGTAGCAAGCAGGGGTTTGTGAAAGTACTGGCTTCCAATGAGGGGTTGTAACCTAAGAGTTTGCAAAATTGCTTCCAGTCATCTTAGAATCTCTGACCGTTAGGGGGTGCAGTCCCACTCCCTTTCACTTCAGCTGAGATCAGGCCCTGCCTCTTAAGGGGAAACAGCCCCACTTTTCACTCAGTGTTTCTGACATTCCCACGGTGATATAACCTAAATTGAACACAGACCCCACGGGTAGGGATGGGGTGGGTGGGTGGACGACAAAGGCTTTTTCAATAGTTTAAACGTTGGGATGTTTTTTCAAGGAGAAGAAGAATTGCCAGGATTGGGGGGAGGGTAGAAAAATGCAGTTTTATTGCATTTTTTTAAATTATTTTTTTATGTTTTAATTTAGAACAAATCTCTGTTAATATTATTTTAATTCGGGTGGTTACGTGTTTTTTAATCGCAGATCTGACATCTGCTCTTATTATATTTTGTGTGTGTGTGTGTGTGTGTGTGCGTGCACGCGCACAGGTGTGTGCATGCATTCAACTGGGGATTTTAAAGAAAACAAAAAAAACAAAAAAAATTCATGCCAAAGGTAGGGCAGAGAATAGCTGGATAGACAATTATATTCTAGGTATTAGCATTTCACTATATTATCTATATAGTATATTATATTATATTATTATTATTATAAATTCGCATGTTAAAAACTAATAGGCGTAACTTCTATCTTATATGGAAAGAGACTTTAGGTTTTGATCACTTGTACATTCGGTCACTCATCTGTCTTGATTCTTGGAGAGCTGACCTGAATCTAATAAGCTTTAGTAGTTTCCCCAAGGTGGGGCTACTGGCTTTATATCTTTTAGTAGCCACCAAAAAAATTGAAAAAAAAAAAAACCTTGGGTGTAATTTTCAAAGCCCCTAAATAACCCAGGAACCTAAGTCTTATTTTCAAAAGTGATCTAGGCACTTACAGGCCTCATCATCATTGAAGGTAAATGGGCTCCTTGGGCACATTTGAAAATGGAATGTAGGCACTTTTGAAAATTGAACCCGTTGTCTTTTAAAAAGGTGTCATTTGGCCAAAGTTGAATAGAGAGGTCTGGAAACAGAGTGGCTGGCAGTCCTAGATCACGACAGCAAAAATCAATTCAGGGTACAGGGGGCACTACCTATCTGTGTCTTTAAGTTTCTTGCAGAGCTGGCTGATTCTTGTATCGAAATCCACCCTTTACCATTAAGGTTACAGCTACACCAGGATTCTCACTGGCCAGCTGTTTAGCTTTTAAGTTTGCTCAAATATCCTTTTGCTCTTCCCTCCTCACTCTCAGTAATTGCAGGAAATCCAAACCTTACAAATTATTTATTGGCCAGCAGAAACTTTTTGCGTGCATTTTATGTGTCCTTTTAATGTATTGTATTTTTTTAAAAAAATCGTCCCCCTTTCCTTTCCTTTTCATGGGGTATATTGATACTTATCTACTGCTCTCGCGCTCTCTCTCTGCTTAGAGCTGGTATGAGGAGTAGGTCGGTGGAATTTTATTGGGGAGAATTGAGCATCCATAAACTTGAGAGAGATTTCCTCTCTCATGTGATTTGGCAACTCTACAAATAAAGTCAGATTGTTTCCTTTTATTCTCTCACTCTGCAGTGACATTTTAAAGAAACGATTATCTTAGCTGGGAGCCAAAAATCTTTGCCTCTTAAAAGATTTTCCTAGAGTGCCATGAATGGATGTGGGGGCGCTTGAATGGAACGTGGGATCTGCTTCCCACCTTGGAAACTCTCTGAGAGGCTTACAGGCTGACAGCTCAGAAGAAGGGGGAGGGGAATTATCGGGGAGCCAGCCTCCCACTGAGTGTGATGGGCTCTGGGTCTGGCTTGCGGCGAATGAGGGCCAGGAAACAGTGGTAGCAGATATAGAGGACAGCAGGGATTAGCATGGAGTGGGAGGAGCAAGAGTGTGGAAGTAGAAGTAGCTGGGGTGTGTGGGTGTGGCTAGGATGTGTGGGAGGGGCCAGAGGAGGAGCCATCACCTTTAGCAAACAGTGCAATCGATGAGAAGGGTATCTAAGCTGGGAAAATTATGTCCCCAAGATGGGATTGTAATGAATGCTGAGAGCCAGAATCCAGCATTTAGGCCACGGGAGAGGGGGCTGAGGGTTGTGATGGGTTTCCCCCGTCTTTACTTGAGGCAGGAAACACTGGCTCCCACTTCCATTCTCTGGCAAGCCCAGCATTTGTTCAGGCTTTTTTGGTAGTGTATTAATAATACTGGGTTTTTTACACTGCGATTTAATATTATACCAGTGTTGAAAAAAAGCCATTAAAATAGGGGTTGGGGTGGGTTTTTTAGTTTTGTTTTGTTTCATTTTGTAGCAGCTAAATGTGTTAGCAATGCCAAAGCATTTAAAGATTTTAATGGGGTGGGGCAAAGAAAGGGGCATCATGGCATTTTCAGGGCATTGCCTGGTTTATTAAAGCTGCCTTGGATTTTGTCCAGTGTATATTTCTCCATTCGCTTCCCCTCCGTCCCCCACCCCCTTGACAGGGTAAAGAGTTAAACTGCGCCTCCTGTTGGCTGAGTAGAGGAATGTTCTCAGGTATTAGAGCATAAGCTTTCGTGAGCTACAGCTCACTTCATCTGCTTATGCTCTAATAAATTTGTTAGTCTCTAAGGTGCCACAAGTACTCCTTTTCTTTTTGCGAATACAGACTAACACGGCTGCTACTCTGAAACCTGTTCTCAGGTATGAAGCTGATCTCCACTCACAATGCTGGCCTAAGGCCTCAGAATCACAAAAGTCACACTTGACCCCTATGTGGATTAGGAGTCAGGACTCCTAGGTTCTGTCCCCAGCTCTGGGAGGGGAGTGGGGTCTAGTGGTTGGAGCAAGGGAGCACTAGGAGTCAGGACTCCTGGGTTCTGTTTTGAGCTTTGGGAGGAGAATGGGGTCTACTGGTTAGAGCAGGGGGTGTTGGGAGTCAGGACTCTTGGCTTCTATCCCCAGGTCTGGGCTCTAGCGATTGCAGTACGGGGGACTAGGAGTCAGGATTCCTGGGTTCTTTTCCCAGCTCTGGGAGGAAAATGGCATCTAGTGGTTAGAGCAGGATGACTGGGAGTCAGGACTCCTGGGTTCCATTCTTACAAGGAGCCTAGGCCTTGTGACGAGATCAGTGTGTGTGTGTGTGTGTGTGTGTGTGAGTGTGAGAGAGAGAGAGAGATGGCTTGCGATTTATGCGACGCTGAATTCTTTCCTAAATCCCAGGATCTTGAAGGAGGCAAACTCTCAGCCTGCAGCGTTGGGTCATGCAACGTTCATTCCCCTTTTTGCAACTGTTAAGTGTGCTTCATGACTTTCAAAAGGGCAAATCTGCGTCAAAGGGGCAGTGGAAGGGCGGAGTCTCCTGCGCAGATATTGTTAAAAAAGCATCTTTTGCTAAACTTCCCTCTGGAAAGCTGCATCTTCCCTAGGAAACAAGGTGTCTTAACCCATGTTAAATAAGATGCCAGCAGCTTATAGTTTTCACACGTGTTGGCAGATTGAGGGGTTGCCTCAACCTTCTGGTTTGTGTGAAAACTACACAGTGCTTTGTCTTCCCTAGGATCTTACCTAACATGGATTAAGAACACACCTTGTTTCTTAGTGAAGACACTGCCCACCGTCGGAAGACAGGATACTGGGCTAGATGGACCATTGATCTGACCCAGTATGGCCGTTCTTATGTTCTTAACTGATGGAGGCCGTTGGGGTAATAGACCTGTGGAGCACCAGTCCCAAGCTTGGAAGGAGCGCTCTCTCCCTTCCAAATTCAAGAATCGTGTTGACATTTTCACGAATTGTGTATGTTATTCCTGAGCATGGGCATCTTACCTGGCTCTCCCAAGTTGCCTGCAGTAACTTTACTGGTTCTTAGTCCCCTTTTCTCCCTCAGTCGTAGTCCAGACGACATGTCAAGCTTGTTGTCCCTCTGCTACCAACCAAGCTGGTCTTGTTAATCTCAGTGGGTTTCTTGGATTTAAAATAAAAAAAGAGAACAAAAAACCCACAAAATATTTTAAGAGGAAATTGTTGCTTATTTTAATAGTTTTTTTTTTTACTTTGTTGTTTGTAGAAACCCTCTTAGAAGCTTGAAAATAAAAAATTCTTTCCCTAAATGGTTGTCTCTTTCCACTCAGCAAATGTCTCCAGTATGAAACTTTCTGTTTCTACAACCGCTTTCTTCCCATGATGATTGAATCCATAGTGATCTCCTTGCCCAGCAGTGAAATGCAGCCACGTCTGGGTGGGATGCCACAGCTTTTTAATGGCACACGGCGATGCTGCACAATGGGCAGCCCTGAAATGCAGCCACCTCTCAGCTGAGATACAGCAGCTGTTTAATGGCACACAGGAATCACTCATGCAGTGCTGAAATGCAGCCCCCTCTGCGTGGGATGCTGCAGCTGTTTAACAGTTGCATAGCAACCTATGCAAGTCAAAAGGTGAAGAATCATGGTTTGATTTGAAAATGGAAGGGGGTGGGGATTAGGGTGACAGAAGGTAATTTACTCATATTGGAATTAACCCAGACACCAGGATTAACTGAATCTTGAGTAGGATAGCGCCAAGAGCTCCTTACTGACCCTAAGCAAGGACCTTGGTTTTATGTTTCATTGGAAAGACTAAAGCCTATTCACCATGGAATTGATAATGTTCTTCCTCTGGATTTAAAAATAAAACTGTATCTGGAGAGGTGAGTTGAATTAAAGGTCGGATCTGATAAAGTGCTAAAACGGGAAACCATTTTTACACAATATTTGGGGCAGGTACATAGATTTTTGCTACATTTCCAGAAATTGTTCTCTTTCCGAGGACCCCCGTTGTCTGTTAAAATGACAGCTCTGTTCATGAAACAAAATAATTTTCTGTTACCTGTGAGTGTGGGGCTTCCAACTGATTTGTTTAAAAAATAATTACATGCTAATTAACACAGAAATTGGTGCAAAAATAATCATTTAGAATTTACCTTTCCAGCGACTTTTCTGTTTGGTTGGGGTTTTTTGTTTGTGTGGGTTTCTGTGATTAGATGGAGTTAAATGTACAGTTTTTACCATTCTCATGCCTCTTCCTAAAGGGATGGAGGAGCCAGTTGCTAGGGCAAGGGATTGAGAACCAGGACTCCTGGGTTCTATTCCGGGGTCTGCGTCACAGTGCCACTGTAGGTAAGTCACTTCGCTGCTCTGTGCTCAGTTTCAGTCTTACCAACCTCAAGAGTTCAAAAAGCATGAGTCAGGCCTTGAAAAATCAGGTGATTGGTTTAAAAATCAAGAGGTGTTGGTTGTGTGTAATAATAAAGGGTGGGGGGGATTTGCCTTCTGAGTTTTGAGCCAGCAGGAGGTCACATTTTCAAGCTTTTTCTCCTCAATCACAAGGGCCAGAAACTTTCTTTTTTTAAATGAAAACTCAGATTCTCACTCAAATCACCTGGCTACTGGAGCTGGGGCTTTAAGAAAAGCACCAGATATTACAAGGATCCTGACAAAATCCTGAGAGTTTCAGCACTACAGTTTTTAGCTTATTTGGGTCTCTCCGAAGGGATGGATGGGTCAGTTGATAGAGCCCAAGATTTTGAGGTAAAACTCCTGGCTCTGCATCACTATGTGGTTATAGGTAAGTGTGCCTCAATTTCTCTCTCGCCAGATTGGGCGTGTGCAGGGAATGATGCTCATCTATCTTGTTAAAGGGAGTTGCTCGGAACTTTAAAAAGCATCCACAGTCGGGGCCAGTTTTCCCCAAAGTGGGGGTGCCCAGAACCTGTCCAGAAGTGTCACAGTGGAAGCTGCTGGGGGCTTGTGTACTTTTGAAAATTCTTTACATTCCCAAATGGGAGCTGGGCCCTGAACAAGCTGCATCTATCCTACGAAAAGCCCTTCGCAAACAGATTCTTTTAAGATTTTCTTGGGTGTCTGCCTCTCGCTGTGCTGTCGGCCGAGGCCTCCCTTGTCAGGCAGCATCAGAGCAGGGAAAACATCCGTGTTATGCAGAAATTGTGACAATAGGGTTTCAATTGTCAAGAGCCCTAAGCTTTTAGTCAGTAGCAGCAGCTGCTGAGCAGCAGAGGTAGGTGGAGCAGCCTTGAGAGGGGTTTACCTGAATTGCTTTTTTGCAAAGGCTTGTTTTGCTGGAGGAGTTAAATGCAGTCTGTTCATCAGGGCCCGATCCAGCACTTAGTCCCAATCAGGATTGGGTCCTTAAACAGCCCAGGGAAAACAACCATAATTTTAAAATTGTCCCAAACTGTCTTTCTCCATAGCTGCAGGCTTCAATGCTGGTGTCTACTTAAAATTGGAGAGGGTGCAAAGAAGAGTCCCCAAAGCGATCTGAGGAGTGGAAAATAATGCTGTTCGGTGAAATGGTTTAAGAGCCTGGTTAGCTCACCAAAAAGAAAAGCAAACGGTGACTTGTTTATGGCATAACCTACTTGGCTGTAATGGGCCTTTTAGTCTAGTCCTGAAAGATAGAACAAGAATCAATGGCTGGAAGTTAAAGCCGGTCAAATTCCAAATAGAAATAAGGCAAGTTTTTAACGGGGAGGGAGATTGATCAGTGGTACAAACTCCTAGGGAAGAGGTGGATACTCCAGATCCCAAAGCTTTCAAATCTGGACTGGCTGCCTTGCTGGCAGGTGCATTAACCAAACAAGTTCTTGGGCTCAGCGGTAAATGGGTGAAATGCAATGGCTTCTGCTATACAGGAGGTCAGACCAGATAATGTAATGGTCCTTTCTGGCTTTAACCACTGTGAATTCTACCTCCTGCATTACCCTGGTAAATGATTTCTTATTCCAGAGGCTTCAGCATCTGTCCTGATGCAGGAAACAGAACCACGCTTCATCCCCTAGGTGCTGCGAACAGAGATGGACGGAGCCCTCGCTCCCTGTGCTGGATAGTTCTTTTCCCTCCTGCTTCCATGAGATCCTGAGCTGTCGGACCAGAATGCCCCAAATTTGAGATTTGCCCAACTGACAGTAGCTGAAGCTTGACACCTCCAGACTTGTCCTAGATGCAGCGGGACTGGCCTGGCTTGGGCAGAGAGACATGACAGAAAGGTGTTACTGGCCAATCCAGGTTCCAGAGGGAGAGCTTGTTTCCAGCTTGTTTCCTTCTCTCCCATCTAGTTTTAACCTCTGTGTCAATGTGGTTCTGTGCACAAATGAGACAGCAGAAATGACCCTTTCTAACACCCAACTGGGCTCCTGCCCATGCGTGCATTGGAGCCGGATCTGCTGCTTAGAGTGACAAACAAACTGCGGAGCCAGTGCAGCTACAGGAGAGTGAGCTGGAGTCTACTCCTGTCAGTTGCCCGTGTGCATTACTCTTGATAGCAATGGGGCCATGCAGGGGTTACAGGGGTATCGTTTGGGGGGGGTGAGGCTGTGTGGAGCGTTTGGGGGTAGGGGCGCAGCACAGGAGTTACTGAGGATAGAATGACAAATTTATTAGAGCATAAGCTTTCGTGAGTTACAGCTCACTTCATCGAAGTGAGCTGTAACTCACGAAAGCTTATGCTCTAATAAATTTGTTAGTCTCTAAGGTGCCACAAGTACTCCTTTTCTTTTTGCGAATACAGACTAACACGGCTGCTACTCTGAAACCTGAGGATAGAATGGTTAGTGATTGGGTTCCTGACACTGCAGGGAAGCTTTTAATAAAAATCCGAGTTTTATTATTGTTCCTGTCAGGTTTGAAAATCCCTATCTTTAACAAAACAACTTCTGCGGCCAAAAATTAGAAGCAACAGGGTCTGGAGAGCAGCAGGAGACAGTCGACGCTAAAGCACAGGGCTGGGAGTCAGAACTCCTGAGTTCTACTCTCAGCTCTGGGAGGGCGGGGGGATCTAGTGTTTAGAGCACGGGGGAATAGGCTAGCAGACAGGATTCTGGGAGGGCAGTGTGGTCTAGTAGTGAGGAGATTGAGCCTGGGTCCTATTTCCAGCTCTTAATGGGGGCGGGGTTCTAGCAGTGTAGTAATAATTGTGCCTACAAAGTTACCTCTCTTGGGAACCTAACTGGGAAGTGGATAAAAGTTCATAAAGTGTCACAATAACCTATAACAACGAAGGCTGGTGGGAAAAGATGCAAAAGGGAGACAGACAGAATTAATCCAAACAAAAAACCTCCTGATACCACTCAAGGACTGTTTTATGATCATGCCTGGTAAACTACGGAGTGTGGGACCAGATATCAATGAAGTAAAAATATTAGATGGATGGGATCTGAGTTACCCAGGAAAGAATGTTCTGTAGTATCTGACTGGTGAATCTTGCCCATATGCTCAGAGTTTAGCTGATTGCCATATTTGGGGTCGGGAAGGAATTTTCCTCCAGGGCAGATTGGAAGAGGCCCTGGATGTTTTTCGCCTTCCTCTGTAGCATGGGGCATGGGTCACTTGAGGGAGGATTCTCTGCTCTTTGAAGTCTTTAAACCACGATTTGAGGACTTCAATAGCTCAGACATAGGTGAGGTTTTTTGTAGGAGTGGGTGGGTGAGATTCTGTGGCCTGCGTTGTGCAGGAGGTCGGACTAGATGATCAGAATGGTCCCTTCTGACCTTAGTATCTATGAAAAAATTGGTATGTCAGAAATGAGGCTTAGATGGGGAACAAAATCCTGAAGGGATGGGCTAGGCCACCTGTCTCCCTTTGGGGGTCCTTAAAAAAAGCGATTTTGGGGGGGAATACGGTTGTGGAAGTGGGAGTCAGAGTGCAACAAGTGCTGAGAGGAAGGAGCAAATTTCATCATCATGGCTGCCACCCCTGCCTGAGATGCCCCGGGACATGACTGGGCCTTCCTTGTCCTGCTCCAAAGAGATGTCCGGGCCAGAGAGAGCGACCCAGACAACATCACCACCTGCACTGACTCCAACTAAATCCCGACCCCACCTGGGATGTGAGCCGCTTTCTTCACCTGCCCCCCTCCCTCCACGTGTCCTTTTCCTTCCTACCTTCTTCTCTTCCCTCCTTATGTCTTCTGGCAGAGCTGGCAAAGACTGTATATTTTGCAATGCCCTAAACAGCCCAGCGCTGGTACAACTTTGCCAGGTCTCAGAGTGGCTGATCAGTCCCTGCCGTGCCTCTGTTTCTCCAGCAGGGAGGTGGCAAGTGAGAGTCAACGGCAGAAGGAGAAGCTGCATCCCTTGCATCTTCTCTCCCTTCTTGCATGTGTTTAATGTGCAAATGCATTACCCACTTTTTTTTCTCTTCTGGGTCTTTAATAAGAGGGAAAAGGGGTGTTTAATGGGCTGTTTGCTGTGGGACTGTGTCTCTGGTTACCAAACCCCAAAGCTTAATGTCAAATAAGGACAGGGTCACGTTAACGTCTTTCACTCTTTGGGCCCTTCTATTCCATCTAGATTAACGCAACAGCCGTGAGACAGGGATTGAGCCACACTGGCTGTGTGACCTCGGCCAAGGCCTTTGAACCCTGTGCCTCATTTTCCTCTCCTGGGGGTAACGCATCCCTGCCTTGTTGATGAGCAGGGAGCAGGCCCTGGGGGATGCCCTGCGTGGGTGAAGCAGACATGATAGGCCCAGGCTGCTGGAAAGGGGTGTGGGTATCTCCACTCTCCAGTCCAGCTGTTATTTCATTGTCCTAGCCAGTGATCCATGTAAGCCACTGCAAATTACCTGTGTTCCACCTTGCAGCCCTTCCCCTCACCCCTGTCGTGTGGGTGGCAGTGAGTCACAGCAACCCAGGGTTTAGCTGCCTGGGGGTTAGCGCGAGGCCTAGAACCCAGCGCCTCTCCCACCCTGCCTGCATTAATCATAAATCCACCCATCTCTGGGGCGACCCAAACTCCACCCTTGGGCAGCTGGTTTTCTTTTTCCTCCTGGTCCCCATCCGGGATAGAGACAATGGGAGAAGATCGGTATCTCCCACCTCCTGGCACTCAACAGCTAGGGCCACATGAATGCAACAGGGCTCAGCCCTGGCAGACGTTCACCCCCTGCTTGCCTGGTTACAGATGGGCGGAGTTAGACCCAGGAGACCAAAGGTGGGAGGTTGCGTCCAGCTCTGGGGTATGGCACATCAGCAGTGGGAGGGGGTTCACTTTGTTGATAAAGAGCATCTCTCTGTCTGTGCCCTATCAGGAACTGGCATCTTTTTAAGTGGTGGGAAGGGGGCTGGGATGCAGGACTCCTGGGATTTGTGCCCATTTCTGGGAGGAGAGGGTTGGGTTCCAGGATTCTTGGGTGTGATTCCCTTAAAAACAACCACTGGGAGTCTAATCTCTCCCCTCCCCTGCTTTCTGGTAACCTGACCCTGAGGAGTTGTTATTTTTAAACCTCCCATTGACTCAGATTATTTGTATTCTTCAAATTATTTTTAACTTCCCTGCAGGGAGCAATGAATCCAGCCAGAGCAAAGGGACCCGATGGCCATGGGCCTGTAAGCCCCAGGGACCCACTGCTTTCTGGACTGATATAAAAGAGCCAAGATCCCTTTGCAACCTGTGCCCACAACCACCTGGAACCCAGGAGTCCTGGCTCCCAGGACCGCCCCCCCCCAAGCCTCTTTGCTGTTCTGCGATCAACGCTGCTGCAAGGTAAAGGTTCCCCGGCAGCCTGCTTGTGAGTAGGGTTTGCAATGACCCTGTTCCATGGGGATCTGGCTGAATGTGAGCGGGGGCTGGATTGGAGTCTGATCCTCTCCCAACTTTGCGTCTGTCCTGGATCCAACTGACACCGGATCAGACTGTGTGGCAGTCTCAGAAGAGGTACCCCAGGGACAAGCCAGCCCCTTGGCATGTCAGGGAGGGGCAGGGGTAGCTGGGAATGGGGAGGAAGAAGGGGGGAATGTTTCTATAGGAACAAGCCTGAAGAGGCACTGGGAGCTAGGACTCCTGGGTTCTATCCCCAGCTCTGGGAGGGGAGTGGGGTATAGTGGTTAGAGCAGGGGCGTGGGAGTCCAGATTCCTTGGTTCTTTACCATACTCTGGAAAGGGAGATGGAGTCTAGTGGTTAGAGCAGGAGGCTGGAAATCAGTGGGACCGTGGGTATATCCCTTACCCTCTCTGTGCCTCAGTTTCCCTATCTATAAAATAGCAATAAAGGCAAAAAGCTCCTTGCCTGGGGAGTTGGGAGGCAAAATTAATCTCTGCAAAATGCTCTGAGATGCATAAATCTTGTAGGTAAACCTCCCCCACTCCATCCCATCCCAAACAGGGTAACCTGGGGGGAGGGGATGCGCATTCCCTGCTAAGCAGGAAGAGGTAGGGGGGAGGATAGTGGGACACCCTCCCTAGGGGTCCCATAAAGGGGGAGGTGTCTAAATACCAGGAGGGAAATCTCATTATTGCCCTGAAGCAGCTCCCCCATTCCACTTGGGGGAGCACTCCTGGGGTGTGTCCGTCCTTGTGTCACATACTTCCCCACCCCCTGTCTGGATTCTTGCATGGGGAGGATCCCTAGTCTCAGCCAGGGAGTAACATTGACCCACTCGTGTGAGGATGGAGGAGGTACGTGCTGCATCCCAGACACTGTGAATGACTGGGCCCCTGGACTCCCCCCATCCCCTTGCCCTGAAACCCCATGGCCCCTCCCGTACACAGCCCCCTCTGCTCTGGGTCCCAGAAACCCCTCCCTCACCCTGGAGCACCCCCGGCACTCACTACAGTTTTCTCTTTCTCTCTGCCTAGGATCACCCCCCCGCATCCCTCAGTCAGCTCGGGAAGCCCTGCACACCGGGACTGCAGGGGATGGCAGCTTGGAGCCCGATCCTGCTGCTGCTGCTGTGGGGCCAGTCGGCAGGTGGGTGCCGGGTTTATGGGGAGGCCAGTCTGGCCCCCACTGGGAGATCGATGGAGGGAGAGGGAGTGTTATCAAATGGTTAATGTGTGTCTCAGTGCCCTGCTTCCACCCTAACCAGTAGACCAATGGTTTTCAAACTCTGTATTGGTGACCCCTTTCACACATCAAGCCTCCAAATGTGACCCCCCCTTATGCATTAAAAAGGGGGGTAATTTAATTGGGATTGTGAGCCCTATGGAACTGACAGCTCGCAACCTCCCTGTAACCTTCTGAGGGCTCATGACCTCCAGTTTGAGAACCCCTGCACTAGCCCCCACTCCACTCCCAAAGCCAAGGATAGAACCCAGGAATCCTGGTTGCGAGCCTCCATCCTCTAACCATTAGACCATTCTGCCATTTCTGGGGGTCAGGAGGTTCCCCTTTCAGGCACAGACCAGCTACCCCCACTTTGGGAACCACATTCCTATGTCTGGCTCCTGCTGACCGGCGCCCTTTCTCTCTCCTCTACAGCTGCTTGGCACTGGGCCCTGTGCCAGGCTCGCCCGCAGTCTGCTCGCCACCCTGTGCTGGGCTTCTGGGAGCGGATCCGTGCAGGCACAGGTTGTGCCAGCCGGGGGCGTTCGGCCTCGGGCCGGGAGGTGCACATGCTCGTCCTGCGGGGGCTAGCAGGGAGGATGAGGGCCAGACAGGTAGGTGGGAGGTAGTGTCCCTTCCCTGTCCTCTTCCAGCCTCACCCTGGGTCCCCCACCTCAGCCCCCTTATCCCCTGCCCTCCATCCTGTGCCCTCTTCCTGTTCCCTCCCCCAATTCCACCCTCTCACCCCCTACCCTCCACCCTTCCACCCACCTTCCTGGTCTCTGTCCTTCCCTCTGCCCCACCCCCTCACTCCCTATCTTCTACCTTGGCCCTCTCATATCTCCTCACTCCCGGCCCTCCACCCTGTGACCCCCAACCTGCCCCTTTCCTCTGCCCCACCCTCTCACTCTGCTCTCCACCCTGCCTCTCCCACAGTTCTCACCCCTTCCCTCCACCCTGTGCCCCCACCCTGCCCCTTCCCTCCGCTCCACCCCCTGTCCCCCTGCCCCTGCCTCCACCTTGTACCCCCACCCTGCCCCGTTCCCTCTGCCCCTCCCCCTCACTTCCTGCCCTTCATCTTGTACTCCCACCCTGCCTCCGGACCCTCCACTCTGTACCCCACAGCCTTGCCCCCTGCCCTGTATCCCACATGTCTCCCCTCCAGTCTGTGCTCCATGCCCCCTGCCTCAATCCTGTCCCCAGCCCCCCGCTACATAGTCCTGCTTCCTGTCGCTGCCATCCCCATCCCAACCCCACTGCCTCACCCCTGCCCCAACCACACTGTGCCTCCCTATAGCCTCCCCTCCCACTCCTTGGTGCCACATGCCTGCTCTGTGGCCCCCCCCCACACCTCTTCCCCTATGTGTCTGAAGCCCCTAATGCAAGGCCCTCTGCTCCCTTCCAGGTGAGCCTAGAACTGGGCCCAGCGCCCCACAGCAGAGCCCCTATCTTTGTGCTCAGCTCCCTAGTGCCTGTAGTCTGGAGCCTCCAAATGTCCCAATTGGCTCTTGGGGAGCAATGGACCTTCCAGGTGAGGGTAGGGGCGGCTGTGGGGCTTTGGTGAGAGTGGCTGTGGGAGGGGAAGGGGGGTAGGGGGGCTGGGAAGGGAAGGCAGGGACATCGGGGCAGCTGGGGGAGGGAGGGGCAAGCAGTGAGGGTGGAGGAGGCATGAGAGGCTTGGGGCAGGTGGGGAGTGGAGCTGGCACAGGTGTGGGGGGGAAGTGTGGGGCCAGCAATGGGGATTGAAAATGGGGAGGGCTGTGGTGGATGGAGGTAGCTATGGCAGGGGCAGGTGAGCAGTGGGGGTGGAGGCAGGCAGTGGGAGTGGTGGAGGGGTGGGAAGGGGGTCTGGAGGTCATTTCTCTGGACTGGAGCCGGAGCAGGGTCCCTGGATGGGACAGTGGGTGCAGAGGGGCAGGGTGGGGGCTGGGGAATTGGGAGCATTTGGAGGCAGAGGAGTTTGAGCCCAGGGGCAGCGAGAGGAGTGGGGTGGGTGGAGCAGGGCTGGGTGAGAGAGGGGCTCTCAGGCCTAGGGGCAGCGGGGGTGGGGGCACAGGTGGGGAGGCCGAGGTATTGATGGTTGGAGGATCCTCCCCTCGACAGTTACCCCTGGGGCTAGGAGGTGTGAGGAACCCAGGAGTCCTGTGGGGGCTGGGAAGCTGTGGTGGGAGTGGGGGGTATGTGGCACCCCACTGGGGGATGGGATGTCCATTCCCCAGGTGACCTCCAACCTTATGCCCCCCGACAGGTCTCCCCGGGGTCCAGAGTCTCAGCCCTGGGGGGTGTCTCTGTCACTGAGACCTGGCTGCCCCAGACCCTCCGAGGGCTCCTACGCTGGGCGCATGAGGAGCACGGCGGGGTCAGCTCCCTGGCTGCGTATCGGGGCATCAACACAGTCTATGTGCAACTGGGAGATGGTATGGGGGGCTGGGGATTGAACCCCCGTGTCAGTGCAGGGAGGGGACCCTGGTGAGCTTGGACTCTGATCCTCATGTCAATGGGGGGAGGGGACCCAGGGGGCTGGGGATTGGACTTCATTTCAGTGCGGGAGGGGACCTTGGGGATCGGACCCCAGCCCCATGTGCCTGAGGGAGGGAATCCCAGGGAGATATTGGGAGATTTACCCCAGGAATCCCCCATTCCTTAAGGGACCTTCAGGGTTAACCCCCCAACCTCCTCAGCCCCTCTGCATTCTCACTCCCAGATGGGGTCTCGCCAGGTGCCTGCAAACCTCTCAGGAACTTCCTCTCCCCGACCCACTTCGCCTCTGACGTCCGACCACGGCCCTTGCGGGGCTGCCTGACCTCTGACCTCCCATGGGACCCCGAAGTTCACGTCATCTTCTCCAAAGGAGCCAGGCACCGGTATGAATCATATATGAACCGGGAGGGAGGGATAGCTCAGTGGTTTGAGCATTGGCCTGCTAAACCCAGGGTTGTGAGTTCAGTCCTTGAGGGGGCCATTTAGGGATCTGGGGCAAAAATTGGGGATTGGCCCTGCTTTGAGCAGGGGGTTGGACTAGATGATCTCCTGAGGTCCCTTCCAACCCTGATATTCTATGATATCAGAGCATCCTCTGGGGTCGGGATTGAGGGGCACCAGCAGAACTGGGCGGTGGGGGGGAGCCCACAGTAAGGTCAGAGGGGGCTTTGGGTCAAGATAGAGGGCCACTGGCAGAGCTGGAGGGCTCTCCAACCCTTTTGTTGCTCAGCCCCATGGCAGGAAACGCCCAGCCTAGCTGATGTTGGGGGGGGGGATCCTGCCTTGTCTCCAGGCCCCCAGCACATCTCACTGTGGAACTCCAAGCGCCCCAAGGCTGCTGCTCCCCCCGGCGGGAGCTGATCGTGGTGCTGAAGAGCGAGGGCGCCACCAGCTGGCTGGTCCGAATCCACCACATGGCTGGGCGCCTGCGAGTCCTGGTAAGAGAGGGCTCCCTGGGGATGGGAGAGGGGTTACAGGGGCCAGGAACAGCCCCCCATTCACATCCCCTCCATGCACAGAGGTTGCTCCTCTTTGACCCCTTCCTGCCATCAGTCTCTCCCCCATGACCCTGACCCTTTGGCCTGATGCCCCATGACATCTTCTGAGCCCTCATGACCTTTAACCTCTGATATGGCTTCTCCTCCCGGCCTCGACCCCCTCTGGCCTGGTGTCCCCTGTTGCCAAGGTGAACCCAGGAGTCCTGGCGCCCAGCCTGGCTCTGCTGGTTCCGAGCCCTCTGGCTCCTGACTCAGTGGCTGGGGTGGAGCTGCCCCTCTCTGGAACTCCCCAGCCACTCCTTGCCCTGACACCTTGTTCACCTGGTGCTGCTCGTTTGTATAGCATTGCCCATGATGCCCCGCTCCAGCCTCAGCCTGATCACCCTGAGCTGGACCACAGTCCGGGTTGGCCTTGGGCTCTGTCACTCTGCCCTGCCCTCCCTTTCCTTACAGGCATCCCACAAGGTCTCGGTCAGCTGCACAGAACCAGAACCAGACCTGGCTCTGAGCAGCAGCATGTCCTTGGGCCTGGCCTATGCCAGCAACCCCATGGCCTGGACAATGGAGCAGGGGCTGCCTGGGGTCACATCTTACACGGAGGCTGAGCAGGTGAACAGGTTCCTGGTCATCGTGGGGCTGGATGGTAGGTGACTCCTTGGGGGGGCAGGGAATGGGCACAGGGTGCAATGCCATGAGATGGCCATTAGGGGGCCCATCTGACTCCGACCCTGCCCTGCCCCCAGTGCGGGGGGAGCTGGGAGCAGCAGTTCTGCCCTGTGGCCCCCGCTCCCCAGGCACAGCCAGACCCTTGGCAGCCCCCAGTGGTTGGAGAGGCTCATGCCCCAGATGATGCCCTCAGGGCTGGCATGTCTGTCCCTCCCAGGGCACCGTCACATCCCAGTGCCATGGTGAAGGGGGAGAAATATGGGGGACTAGGATATAGAGCTGGGCAGTTCTCAATCCAGCCAGCAGGGGGCAGAGTTGCTTGTTCTCGCTCTCTCTCTCTCTCTCTTTCTCTCTCACATCCCCTCACCCTGTTCTCCAGCCCCATTCAGCCCCCATTGGCCCTGTTTCCTTCTTCCCCTCTGCCCCCTAACTCTTTTTTTTTCCTGCTAGGGGACCCCCAGGCTCCCCACCCCTCCATTCCACCCCCCAGACCAGCCAAAATCTCGCCAATGGTCTGGGAAAGGAGCCGAGCGGCCCCGGGAGGCGGGAGCGCTGTGGGGCTGGCGGGAGCTCTGTCTGTGGCGTGTCTGAGCGAGAGGGTGGTTGCTCATGTCAACAAGGACATGCTCCAGGTGAGGAATCCCCTTGTGTAAACAATTCCTTCAGTGCGGCACTAGGGGGTGCTGTGCTGCAGGGAGTGTAGGTGTGGACTCAGTAGGGGGTGCTCACCCCTCGCAGTCAGTGCTGGCTGTATCAGTCTCATAGTCTCCCCCACCTGCCTCGGCCAGGCTGCCAGACTCTCCCCAGACCGAGTGACCCTGCGGGACCCCAGCTGTGCAGCCCAGTCCAACGGCACCCACTTCCTGCTGGAGTCCCCCCTGGCCGGCTGTGGCGCCCTGCGCATCCCAGCCCTAGGCCCCACTTCGGGCATCGTGCGGTACCAGAATGCGGTGAGCTGTGGCATATAGGGGACAATGTGGGGCTGAGTGTGAATGGGAGGGGGTAGACGTGAAGTGAAAGAGTCTAGGGGTCTGCAAAGGGGCTAGTGTGTTAGGGGAGTTGAGGGGACCAGGACAGGGTCAATGGGGGCTGGACGGGGCTGGAGAACAGGGTGACACTGGGAGACTGGAACAGGGGAGGAGTGGGAGAAGTGAGGATGAGTGAGAACGGGAAGGCTGGGGTAAATGGGGTCTCGTCTGATGCTCTCATGTTTCTGATTGTGCTGATCGCTCCCCCCCTCCACTTTCCCCTCCCCCCAGGTGGTGCTCCGGGGCAGCGGGCTAGGGGTAGCGCCTGGGGGTTCCCCACTCCCGGCGAGACAGGCTGAAGATAGCTCGGAGTCCATTGAGGTGGGCAAAGGGGGAGGGGAAGGGGAGGTGTCTTTGGCTGGGCGGTTCTGGCGCCACTGTGGGGCAGGTCCTTCAGGTCCTTTCAGTGGGGGAGGACCTGGGATTGGCAGATTCCCTCCCAAACTATTGGGAGCAGCTCAAAGTGGGGGAGCGTGCTGGGCCCGCTCTGAACCCCCCTGAGCTGGGATGGGGATTCCTGGCTCCTAACTGCTCCTGGCTCAGTGGGGACCAGGCAGCAGCCGTGGGGAGATCGAGAGCCTTGGTAGGAGAGGTGTCCTAGGGCTTGGGAAGACAGGGCTAACTGGGGAGTCTCTGGGACTGGAGTTCTGGGGGCTGGTCCCCATGTCCCCTACACCCCCCACACCCTCTGCTCCTCTCCCACAGTTCTCCTGCTCCTCCCCAGGCCTGAGCCAGCCGTCCCGCTCTGCCAAGCCCATCCCAGATCTGCCTTTCCACCTGGGCCGTGTCCTGCTCAGCCTGGAGGTCTACAGCTCGGAGGCCTTCACCAAGGCCCAGGGACCCTGCACGGTGTCGGCCAACAGCCGCGTCTTTGTGGAAGTAACTGGAGGGGAGAGAGGCGCCATCCAGTCCCCTGGCACTGGCATCCCCCTCCCCTCTACCCCAGCAGGCCTGGGGCTTTGCCCAGTGCCCCATCACCTTGGGAAGGGCAGAGCTCTGAGGGGCTGTGCTAGACAGGTCTCCCCCCCTTCCCCCGGCTAGTTAACCTGCTGGAGCTGTGGGGTTCTCTCCCCCAGGTCCCTTCCACACCCACAGCGGGGTTGCTCCAGCCTCTGGGGCAGAAGCTGTGGAGAAAGTTACAATATTAATTTGGCAGGAGGTCAGATTGGTGGTGTTAGAGCAGGGGGTCTGGGTGTCAGGACTCCTGGGTTCTATCCCCAGTTCTGGGAGGGGAGCAGAATCAGGGATTAGACCCGGGGTGGGTGCCAGGACTCCTGGGTTCCATGCTTGGGGGTGAGATCATGTTTGTGGAGTGGGACCCAGCTGGCCTGAGGTGTCCTGTCTCCTCCCCTCCTGATCTCTTCTCAACCCTCTGTGCAGGCTGCTCTGGCTGCCTTCAACCCCTGGCTCAGCTTCAGCATCCGCCTCTGCTTCCTCTCGCCGAGCTCCTCCTCCTTGCTGGACTCGCCCTACATCCTGGTGCGGGGGGGCTGCCCGGCTCACCCCGACGTCTCCCTGCTCCCACCCCACAAGGGGGCTGCAGGCCAGGCATCGCCCTCCAGCTCCCAGGAGCTACAGCGCCTCAGCTTCCTGCTCCGGCCCCTCTACAACGACTCTGTCCAATTCCTGCACTGCTGCCTGGCCCTCTGCACCCAGGAGCCCCGGGGCCAGGCTGGAGCCTATGGGGGCGCCCTCCCCAAGGTCTGTACCATGGTGCCGGATGCCACCCCTGCTCCAGCATGCTCCACTGTGTGTGGCTCTAGCCTGCAGGCCACTGGGAGGATAAAAGCCCAGCCACCGCTGCAGCAAGGCGGGGGGGTCTCCTTTAGCTCAGACGGCAGAGTGAACTGGCCCCGGTTCTACCCTGGCCTCCAGGGGTTGTCCCTCAGGCTGGATTTCTACCCTGGGCTGCAGGCAATGCTGGGAACACTTGGATTGGCTAGAGGGGAGGGGCTGAGTCCCCCAGGACAGTACAATGGTCCCTGCTAGGGGGGTGCCAGAGGAGGCCAACTCTGCCTGTGGGTTCAACGCTGCAGGGGCTGCTCTGGGAGGAGAATGGAGTCCAGTGTTTACAGAGCCAGGCCCCCTGGCTTCCATCCCCAGCTCTGGGAGGAGTTTGGGGTCCAGTGGCTTGGGGTCCAGTGGTCTTGGCCACAGTTGTGACCCCGGCAGGCAGCTGTGGGGGCTGACTTTCTCTCTGACAAATCAATATCAATCTATAAAGATACGGACAAGCATGGCTGGGCGCAGGAAGGGGGTGGGAGCCCAGGGCTGGGAACCGTAGGGTGGAGGGAGGGGCTGGTGCTGAGACTGGGATGGTTTGGGGGGTGGGGGTGGTGAGGAGAGCATCCAGTACTGGGACGAGGTGCCTGTCTGAGCCTTGTCAGTTTCAGTGTGGGCCCCAGGCCAGGGCATGCACCAGCAACAGCGTGGGGGAGCCGGGCAGTGGGCGGTTCCAGCACACCTTCACCAAGCCCATCATCGTAACGGTGGGGAGCCTGGGCAGAGCTACCAAACCCACCCCAGAAACAGGTGAGACCTGGGACGGGTTGGGGGCTGGTTATGGGAGCAGGCAGAGAGACTGCAACACACCAAGGCCCTGATGCAATTGCCCTGCAGTGCAGCACCCCCTAACACTGGGCTGGGGCATTGGGGTCAGCACCGACTGCAAGGGGAGAGCTCCCCCTTCTGAGCCCCTTCCCTGCTCCCTGCTGCACAGCACCCCCTAGCATTGGGCTGGGACATTGGGATCAGCACTGACAGCCAGGGGAGAGTGCACCTTACTGAACTCCTGCACAGCACCCCCTAGGGCCATGCTGGGGCATTGGGGAGGGTCAACACTGACAGCCAGAGGAGAGCACCCCCTAGAGGAGATCAGGGGATGTCTCCATCGTTCTCTCAAAGTGTTTCTGGCTTCCTTGTCCTCTACCAGCAGATCCCTTTCTGGTGCCCTTTCCTCTGGCTGGCAGGAGGGGGAAGGCGCTGAAGGGAGAGACACACCCTGGTAAGAGATGCCCCCTTCATATCACCCCCTAAGCCCTCTGCTGTTCCACTTGCCTTGCAAGCTGGTGAGAGCACATAGTTCCCCTTGGTTTCAGTGGGAACAGAGGGCATGCTGGAAATCAGGATTCCTGGGTTCTATTCCCTGCTCTGGGAGGGGGTTGAGGTCTACTGGATGAGATCAGGGTGGAGGAGTCTGGGAGCCTGGACTCCTGGGTTCCACCTGCCCCCCCTCTCCCCTCCCAGCACTGGCTCTGCATCCGCTCACTCTCCCCGTTCCCCACAGCTCCCATGCCCCAGGGCCTGGAGCTGCCCACTGTGATGGGCATCGTCTTCTCAGCTTTTGTCATCGGTGTCTCTCTCACTGGGGGGCTCTGGCTCATTCACTCCAGGACAGGTAGGAGGGGCCGTCGGTTGAGGTGGGGTTCAGATGGATGGTGCCCCCATTGATCCAGTTGCCACCCATGTACCACCCCGTCAGCTGGGCCAGTGGTTCCTTCCTAGCCAATACATTTAGGAGTCAGGGTGGGCTTGTCATGTGTCACATGCATGTGGAGGGGAACCAGGGGAATCCCTCTCTGTACCCTGGAGTCTAAAGCTACCAGCATCCCCGGAGCCCCAGGGAAAAGGCCCCTTAACTCTGGGAAGGGATGGGGGAGAGGGTCTTGGAGCCAGAACTCCTGGGTTCTGTCCCAGCCCTGGGTGGAGAGTGGCATCTAGTGGGTTAGAGCAGGGAGAGGCTGAACGCCAGGACTCCTGTTGGGCTAATAGTTAGAGCAGGCTGAGAGTCAACATGTCGAAGGGTTACTGATTCCTAGCCCCCATCCCTAAAACGCCCTTAAGTTCTGTTCCCCTTGGCACTCTGCCAGTCCCAGCCCTTTCTCCTAAGCTCTGACAGCCCTGTTCCTGATCCCAGGATTCACGCTAGGGCCTTTCCTTCTAATGAAGCTTCCCCCAGGCACTCTGTCTTGTGACAAGTTACACAGATAGCCTGCGGGACTCCCTGCGACAAGGTCTAAAGGTTTAGCTGGTGTCAAATAAAACTGGATGTCTGTAGCTAATGAGTGGGGTGGCAGAGGCAGCATGGGATGAATCCAGGCAGCAGATGACACTTGAAGGATGGGAGAGGCAGCGGATTCAGTCTTCACAGGGGGGTAATCCTTGTTCCTTGCTATGAGCTGCTGGAACTTCTTGCCACAAGGGCTCTGTGAAACTCAGAGTTTAGTAGGGTTCAGGGAGGGATTTGATGGTTCTACAGTGAATGAGGATAATCCAGAGACACCAGCGTGGCTGCCAGGCCTACCCTGGGGCACGGGAAGGGCTGCAGTCCCTCTGATTTCCTTGCTAACTCTCCCTTCTCAGTGATGGCTGGCTAGGCAGGGTGGTTCAGCAGTCTGGGCAATAGCCTGGACGTGAGAGGTTAGGGTTCAAGTCCCTGCTCTGGCACAGCTTCCCTGGGTGAACTTGGGCAAGTCACTTTAAAAAAAAAATTGTGCCTCAGTTTCCCCATCTATACTAGGAGGCTAATAGCACATGCCCTATAGCATGTGGGGGGTGTTATGAGGGTAAATACGGTATTGTTCTTGGGCAACTACTACAGTAATGGAGGCAGCTATGTGCCAGAGAGGGGCAATTATTCTAGAGCTGCCACTGCCAGCAGGCCCCTCTCTGCCCAGCAGGGGGCAGCAGCAGATGCCAAGTGGTCACCTAGCTAGTGCCCAGTATTATCCAGGGTGCAGGTGGTGCTGCCGGATAGGGATCCCCAAGCTGTGGCTCCTTTGTATGGTGATCCCTGGCAGTTCCTGCTCGGGGCTGGGCTGGGTGGTGTCCCACCAACTGCCCCCTGTTGCACTCCCAGGCCGTGGTTTCTAACATCCTGTTTGTTCCAGATCCTGCTGAAGTACCACCTCCAAATCCCTCAGCCCCAGCTGTGCCCCCTGCATTGCTGGCGTCTGCTGCTGGTGCGGTCTGCACCCCCCTGGTCTAGGCGCTCAGAGACCCAGGTACTGGGGGTGGCAGGACACACAGCCCTCCCCCCCAATTCCCAGGATCTTGAGCGTGACTCATGGTGAATGAGGGTCCCTCTCTGGCACAGTTATGGGAGCAAGGGGGAGGGTTGGGAGCAGGCGATGCACTGGGGCAGAGTTGGGGATAAGCAATGCAGTGGGGCAGAGCAGGCAGTAGGGACTGAAAAGTGCACGCTACAGCTCAACCTCCCTGTGAGGCTGCCTGGGAAATACCCCCACCCCCACCCCCACCCGTGGAGGAAGGAGATAGGGCCTCAGCCCTGGGTGGGGCCAGGTGTTTGGAGATCCCCCAGCGTGGGTGGGATTCCCTGCCGCAGGGCGGGATGTTGAGCTGTGGGGGATGAGTTGAGCTGTGGTGAATGGTGGAGCATGGAAGGGGGAACAGGAGCATGGGGGTTGATGGGGGGGTGCCCCCACTGACCCATCTATCTGTCTCCCTCTGGCAGCTCACAGGGGCCTCCCTGTCCGTGCTCTTGGTGGGGCCAGTGCCAGCGTATCCCCATCACCACCTGCAGGCACCCGGCCCTGTGGCTCCCAGGATCAGTAGCCAATCGGACTCTGCTCAGCACAGCCAGGGTGGCCACTCGGGGAAGGGCCTCTCCACCTGGCCCGGAGGGCCCCCTCCCTGTGACCGGCGGGCAGCAGGCTTCGCCCAGGCCGGAAGGGGTCCTATGACAGGCCCCATGACATTGGGACTGCGGCACCGGCTGGTTCTTTGCTGGCTGCAGCGAATGTTCATACTTTCTGGGTATAAACGTGACCGTGGAGGATGTGCCGGTGCTGCCTGTGTGTTAATGCTTGCGGCGTCGCTGCTGCCAGGGGCCAGAACGCAGGCTGCTTTCCACTCACGTCCTTTAATTCTCTGCCGGCAGCTGGGAGAGGGTTACAGTGATGGGCCAAGGAGCCATCTCTGCTTAGTGGGGCGCAGGACAGATCTCAGCTCACGTCTCTCCCCTGTGTCTGGGTTGGGGGGGCACAGCCCCACAGCTCAGCCCTCCCTCTCCCCCATCCCAGCCCCCAGGGGAGATGCTCACGTAAGGAGCCAGATGCTGAGAAGCCCCAGGGCAACCGGGCTGCTACTCCCCCCTTGCCCCAAACAGGGCCCCTGACTGTCCCACTGTGCCCACTTTCAGCTATAGGGGAATGAAGGTCTGACTGGCAAGAGGGGGCCACGAAGGGCGGGCAGCTGAGTCCTCCTGCTGGCTGTCGGCTCTGTCACATGGTGGCTGCGGGTCCCAGCACCACCTGCCAGGGGAGGGGGGTGGGGTGTGATAGCAGCTTGGGGGGTGATCTAGGAGCCCCCTCAGCTCTTTGGTTTCTCCTCTGGCCTCCATAGCTCCCCTTGCAAGCCCCACCTGCCTGGCCCCTAGCGGAGGGCACCCAGTGCCTGACCACCACCGGGGCTGCGGAAGAGCCCGTGGGTCTCCTGGTGGCGCCGGAGGTCCACCTTGCGCTGGAAGCCCTTGGGGCAGAGGGAGCAGGCGAAGGGCTTGTGCCCGGAGTGCTTGCGGCTGTGGGTGATGAGGTTGGAGCTCTGGCTGAAGGCTTTGCCGCACACTTGGCATTTGTGAGGCTTCTCACCTGCGGGGGGGAGGGAGAGAGAGAGAGAGGTTAGGTGTGGGGGCTGCAGGAGGGGCTGGGATCCCTCAGGGCTCTGCAGAGAGCCCCAAAACTCACCCAGAGTCCTGCAGGATTGGAAGGATCTAGAGTAGCAGGGCCCCCACCTACCCAGCCGCCCATGGGTCCAGTCCCCCCACCTACCCAGACAGCCGCGGGCCCAGCACAGCCTGGATCCTGCTTGGGCTGCAGTATGGTCATGGGGTCGATGTTTGCAGCCCTGTGACCCCCTTCACCTGCCCTTCCCTGATCAGGCCATCAGGTGGTGCTGTTGCTCCATTGAGTTGCGGAGGGCGGGAGCTGGAGCAGGCACGAGGGACCAGTTTGTGCAGGGCAGGACATGGAGGCAAGTGCATCAAATGTCCCGCTGTTCAGGCTGGCTGCAGATCCCGGCCCGCAGCCCCTACTGTCCCAGCCCTGGGCTCCCACCAGCTCTGCTGGTGCCCCCCCAAGCTGCCCCTGCAACCCACTGCTATCCCACTCCTGGGCGCTGGTACCCCTCAATCCCAAGCCGCAGCTTCCTGCTGTCCCAGCCCTGGGCTCCCCTAACAGCTCTGCTGGAGTCCCCCCAATCCTGATCCACAGCCCCTGCAGTCCTCGCTGTGGGGTTCCCCCCAAATCTCTGCCAGTGCCCCCTGTCCTGGGTGGGGGGAGTCCGAGCCAGCTGCCCCTCACCGGTGTGGATGAAGGTGTGTTTCTTCATGTCGGATTTCTGGTGGAAGCGTTTCCCGCAGAAGGGGCAGGGGAAGGGGCGCGTGTCCGAGTGGATGAGCAGGTGCGTGGAGAGCGTGGACGACCGCTTGAACTGCTTCCCGCAGATCTGGCAGGGGAAACTCCTCACCTGCAGGGAAACCCATCAGCTGGGGCCGGGGAGGGAGGGGGGAGGGAACTGCAGCAACCCCCTGGCCGCCTCCGTATAGCCCTGCCTTCCCCCCTCCCATCTTAGACCCATTGCTGCCCCCTGTCCAAATGGATGCCCATCCAGGCCCCCGAAAGCCCCCCACTGCTGCAAAAGATCCACCTCTAAACCCCCATTTGTATATCAACATCCACCCTCCCCCCCAGGACTCACCCACCTCTGGCTTCCCTTTGCCCAAGCAGGGAGGGGCAGGCTGGTGCTGCAGGCTGCCTGGGTGTCCACACATCCCCCATGGGGCCATGGGGCTGCAGAGCACTGAGCATTTCAGGTGGCTGCCTAGCTGCTGGGTTGCAGGGAGACTCTGGGGGTGGGGAGAGAAAGGAGGTCAACATGGGGAGCCTGCCCCAAATGTACAAGCTGGAATTGGTAGTGGCCATGTAGGGTGGGGCTGAGACCGCCCCAAACTCATCACAGCAGTGACTGAACCCAGCCCCTCCAGTGCCTGGACATTTGCTGGGGCCAGCCTGTGTGACCTGCCTTTGTTCTACAACCTCTTGTGAGTCTGACCCGGAAACCTCACAATTTCCCTCCTCCCACCCGCTTTGTGATCTGACACTGGGGAAATGAGCCCACTGGGCAGCCCCTGGCAGGGACGGGGCTTGGTTACCTACCAGCTCCCTCCACCCAAGCAGGGTGAGTTTCCACCACACAGCATGGCAGCACCTAGCGCCCCTATGGGGACAGAGCCGGCATCACACTGGGGCCTGCACAAAATGCTACACTCCCTGGTCACCCCCTAAACAGACACAGGGTGGAAGGGTAAACTGAGGCACAGAATGGGAGGGAAGAACTCACCCAAGCGGATCAGAGAACCCCGGTCCCCAAGTCCAAGTCTTGTGTTTTGTCCACTAGGCCACTCTGCCACTTGTGCCTGCCCCAGAGACCCCTGCCCAGCTGCACAGGGGAAGCGCAGCACCAGGCTGGGCATGGGGAGGGAGCTTCCCTCAGCTCTGTTTAAAGGTGGGGGCTGGGAATGGGACATGGGGCCTTTCCCCTCTAGGGGGTGCCAGCTCCCATCTTGCCCCAGGGCGGGACTAGCTGGCTCAGGGGGCAGGGAATGGGACATGGGGTCTTTCCCCTTTAGGGGGTGCTGGATCTGATTCCGCCAGAGTTGGCAGTGGCAGGGAGTGGTGCCCGCATGAAGTGAGGTGGGAAGGGTTCTTCATCCAGTTCTCAGGGGCAGGAGCCTCCAAACAGCCCCATTGCTGGCAGTCCTGACGGGGGGGCCAAGCGCTGGAGAGGGATGGAGCTCCCGGGGCTGGATCACGCAGGGAGGCTTCTGCTTCCAGGGTCAGCAGGGCAAAGGCCTCAGCCCAGTCCCTTGGGGGTGGAGGGGCCATTACCTTGTCACAGCAGCTGCACCTGTGTGGTGGCTTCGAGAAGAGCAGGAGAGATCCCAGGAGGCCAGAGGGCCCCTCGGCGTCCCCTCCCAACTCCCTCCTGGAGCACAGTGCTGGCGGCAGGACGCTCTGCACCAGCTGCTTCAGCTCAGGGCTGTGATAGCTGCTCCAGAAGGGCTTGAACGACACATCTGGGGGGCTACTCATGCCTACGGGGAAACAGCAAATGAGGGACTGGGACATGGGGCCTTTCCCTTCCAGGGGGCGCCGGCTCCAGCTGGCTCAGGGGGCCAGTGACTGGGACATGGGGCCTTTCCCCTCCAGGGGGCGCCGGCTCCACTCCGGCCCCAGTGTAGGGGACTGGCTGCCTCAGAGGGTGGGGAATGGGAAATGGGAATGTTGTGTAAGATGAGGTTAGGTGGGTCTCAGTCCAGTTCCCAGTGGGGCAGGTGGCCCCATCACAGAGCTGGCCACCTGCCTGCCACGGCCCCCCAGAGCAAGGCCAGATGGGGGTGAGCGGGGGATGGAAATTGCACCTGGAGAGGGAAGTTGGGGGTGATGGGCTGGTGTGGGAGCGGGAGGGGCTCCCCCAGGGGAGGATGGGGCTGGTTGTGGGGGTTACCTGGCAGGGTCTGACAGGCCCAGCTCTGGCTGAAGTCCGTCTCGGAGGGGGGGCTGCGCCGTGCCTGGCTCGTTGCCCCATCCCTATCCTGCACCCCCCAGTTTGCCAAGACCCTGGGATGGGCTCTGCTCCCTTCCTCTGCACCCTGCCCCAACTCGGGGGGCCAGGCCAGCGCCGGCCCTGCTCGGGGTGCTCCCCAGGCTGGGTCTGGAAGGAGGATTTGCTGGTGAGATTCTCTAAGCCTCCCCTCCAGCCCCAACCCTAGACTGGGCAGGGCAGGCAAACCCCCGGCCTCCAGGTGAGATCATAGGGTGGGGGGAGTTCGGGGATTCTTGCCACGTTCACTCAGCCCCACCCTTCCCATTCCCTGCCCCTCCCTTGCTCTCCAGTAGAGGGTGCTCTTCTTCCCTTGTATACCCCCCTTCCATTCCCCTGACCCCTCCCCCGCATTCTCCTTTTGAGGGTACTCGTTCCCCCACCTGCTGCCCCAGCTCACCTCTTCCCCTCGTCCCCTGCTCCCACTCACCGCCAAGACCCTCCGGTCGCTGCCCCGAGTGGTTTGGGCCCCTCTTGTTTCTCACCAGGAAGGAGCGCGGCATCCTGGCAGCTGCGGGACAGGGAGAGTCACTATGTGGCTGGCCCAGCCACTACCCCTTGGAGCCTGTCAGGGCACTGAGCCAGTTGAGAATGGCCCAGACAGGCCTAACTGGTCCCTGGTCTGTAGCGGGTCCCAGTAGGGGCAAGTCACTAAGCAACCCCTCCTGTCTTCTGCCCCTCAGTCATTCTCTGCAGATGGGACTGGGGGTCAGGACTCCTGGTCTCAGTGCCCAGCTCTGGGAGGGGAGTGTGGTCTAGTGGTATGAGGGGGGGTAGGGTGGGGAAGGACTGGTGGTCAGAACTCCTGGGTTCTGTCTGTCTCTGACTTGCTATGTGACCTTGAGCCAGTCCCTTCCCCTCTCTGTGCCTCAGTTGCCCCATCTGTTCATTAATCTCTGTGAAGTGCTTCAATTCACAGCTCCAGATGCCCTTTCCTGCCCTGGACCTGACAGTGCTGAGGGCAAGGACCAGGCTTTGCATCTGTTTGTACAGCCCCATGCACAAGGGCACCCAATAAACCATGGGGCTGAAGAGTCTGTCCCCAGGAACAATCAGATGCTACCTCACACCACTAGGGGCTAGTCATAATGACACCTGCCTGGCCCCCCGAGAGGCAGGTCAGGGTATCCCATTTAACTGATGGTGAAGAGACTTGTTCTGAGGTCAGGCAGGAAGACAGTGCCAAAACTAATCACAGGTTTCAGAGTAGCAGCCGTGTTAGTCTGTATTCGCAAAAAGAAAAGGAGTACTTGTGGCACCTTAGAGACTAATGAATTTATTAGAGCATAAGCTTTCGTGAGCTACAGCTCACTTCATCGGATGCATTTGGTGGAAAATACAGTGGGGAGATTATATGTACACACAGAGAACATGAAACAATGGGTTTATCATACACACTGTAAGGAGAGTGATCACTTAAGATAAGCCATCACCAGCAGCGGGGGGGGAAAGGAGGAAAACCTTTCATGGTGACAAGCAAGGTAGGCTAATTCCAGCAGTTAACAAGAATATCAGAGGAACAGTGGGGGGTGGGGTGGGAGGGAGAAATACCATGGGGAAATAGTTTTACTTTGTGTAATGACTCATCCATTCCCAGTCTCTATTCAAGCCTAAGTTAATTGTATCCAGTTTGCAAATTAATTCCAATTCAGCAGTCTCTCGTTGGAGTCTGTTTTTGAAGCTTTTTTGTTGAAGTATAGCCACTCTAAGATCTGTGATCGAGTGACCAGAGAGATTGAAGTGTTCTCCAACTGGTTTTTGAATGTTATAATTCTTGACGTCTGATTTGTGTCCATTCATTCTTTTACGTAGAGACTGTCCAGTTTGGCCAATGTACATGGCAGAGGGGCATTGCTGGCACATGATGGCATATATCACATTGGTAGATGCGCAGGTGAACGAGCCTCTGATAGTGTGGCTGATGTGATTAGGCCCTATGATGGTATCCCCTGAATAGATATGTGGACAGAGTTGGCAACGGGCTTTGTTGCAAGGATAGGTTCCTGGGTTAGTGGTTCTGTTGTGTGGTGTGTGGTTGCTGGTGAGTATTTGCTTCAGATTGGGGAGCTGTCTGTAAGCAAGGACTGGTCTGTCTCCCAAGATCTGTGAGAGTGATGGCTCGTCCTTCAGGATAGGTTGTAGATCCTTGATGATACGTTGGAGAGGTTTTAGTTGGGGGCTGAAGGTGATGGCTAGTGGCGTTCTGTTGTTTTCTTTGTTGGGCCTGTCCTGTAGTAGGTGACTTCTGGGTACTCTTCTGGCTCTGTCAATCTGTTTCTTCACTTCAGCAGGTGGGTATTGTAGTTGTAGGAATGCATGATAGAGATCTTGTAGGTGTTTGTCTCTGTCTGAGGGGTTGGAGCAAATGCGGTTATATCGTAGCGCTTGGCTGTAGACAATGGATCGAGTGGTATGATCTGGATGAAAGCTAGAGGCATGTAGGTAGGAATAGCGGTCAGTAGGTTTCCGATATAGGGTGGTGTTTATGTGACCATCGCTTATTAGCACCGTAGTGTCCAGGAAGTGGATCTCTTGTGTGGACTGGTCCAGGCTACTACAGGACAGGCCCAACAAAGAAAACAACAGAACGCCACTAGCCATCACCTTCAGCCCCCAACTAAAACCTCTCCAACGCATCATCAAGGATCTACAACCTATCCTGAAGGACGAGCCATCACTCTCACAGATCTTGGGAGACAGACCAGTCCTTGCTTACAGACAGCCCCCCAATCTGAAGCAAATACTCACCAGCAACCACACACCACACAACAGAACCACTAACCCAGGAACCTATCCTTGCAACAAAGCCCGTTGCCAACTCTGTCCACATATCTATTCAGGGGATACCATCATAGGGCCTAATCACATCAGCCACACTATCAGAGGCTCGCAAAAAGAAAAGGAGTACTTGTGGCACCTTAGAGACTAACAAATTTATAAGTACTCCTTTTCTTTTTGCGAATACAGACTAACACGGCTGCTACTCTGAAACCTATCAGAGGCTCGTTCACCTGCGCATCTACCAATGTGATATATGCCATCATGTGCCAGCAATGCCCCTCTGCCATGTACATTGGCCAAACTGGACAGTCTCTACGTAAAGAATGAATGGACACAAATCAGACGTCAAGAATTATAACATTCAAAAACCAGTCGGAGAACACTTCAATCTCTCTGGTCACTCGATCACAGACCTAAGAGTGGCTATACTTCAACAAAAAAGCTTCAAAAACAGACTCCAACGAGAGACTGCTGAATTGGAATTAATTTGCAAACTGGATACAATTCACTTAGGCTTGAATAGAGACTGGGAATGGATGAGTCATTACACAAAGTAAAACTATTTCCCCATGGTATTTCTCCCTCCCACCCCACCCCCCACTGTTCCTCTGATATTCTTGTTAACTGCTGGAATTAGCCTACCTTGCTTGTCACCATGAAAGGTTTTCCTCCTTTCCCCCCCCTGCTGCTGGTGATGGCTTATCTTAAGTGATCACTCTCCTTACAGTGTGTATGATAAACCCATTGTTTCATGTTCTCTGTGTGTGTATATAAATCTCTCCTCTGTTTTTTCCACCAAATGCATCCGATGAAGTGAGCTGTAGCTCACGAAAGCTTATGCTCTAATAAATTTGTTAGTCTCTAAGGTGCCACCAGTACTCCTTTTCTTTTAGTGCCAAAACTGATACTGGAACCAAGGAGTCCTGACTCCCAGCCCTCCCCCTCCATCTTTAAGCACTAGACCCTACTCCCCTCCCAGAGCTAGGAAAAGAACCCAGGAGTCCTGAGTCCCAATCCTCCCTACTTTAACTACTAGACCCCATGCCCCTCCAAGAGGTGGAAAAAGAACCCAGGCATCCTGACTCCCAGCCCCCATCTAGCTGCTAAACTCACTCCCCTCCCTCACCTGGAAACAGACTAGATCCAAGCCGCGCCTCTGACAGCAGCCACAAGAGGTGCTTTACAAATGGGCCAGAGCTCAGCTGGTGTAAATCAACAAGGCTCCAACTGAAAACATCTGATTTTCACCACCTGGGGCTCTGGCCCCAATGACACCAATGGTGTGACACCAATTTACACCAGCTGGGGATCTGGCCCAAGGTACGGCAGGAAGTTTTCCTATACAAAACTGGTGCAGGAGCCTCCCCAGCTCCTGCTGAGCGACACTGCCCCCTCCCCCCCCAGGAGCTGGGGGCTCGGCTGCTTTTAGAGACTCAGAATACCCTACTTACTGCCCCCCCCGGGGCGGGAGATGATCAAGTAAGTGGCACCAGCAAGTTACGGGACAGCACCCTGCAGAGCCCCAGCTCCAGTCACGGCCCCCCCAGGGACAGAGCTGGAGCCAGCCCAGTGCGGGTTGGGTCGGGGTGGGATAGAAAGAACTGGCTTGTATTTACAGCTGTAGGAAGGGAGTGGCTGTAGTGGATTAAGGCATCGTGAGCTGAGGCTCAGGACTCCTGGGTTCCATTCCCTGCTCTGGGAGGGGAGTGGCATCTAGTGGGTAGAGCAGGGTGGGCCTGGGAGTCAGGACTCAGTGGTTCTATTTTAAGCTCTGGGAGGGCAGTGCGGGGTCTAGTGGTTATAGATTGGGGGCTGGGAGTCAGGATGCCTGGGTTCTGTTCCTAGCACCCATCTCTGCGAGGTTCCATTCCCTGCTCTGGGAGGGGAGTGGCATCTAGTGGGTAGAGCAGGGTGGGCCTGGGAGTCAGGACTCAGTGGTTCTATTTTAAGCTCTGGGAGGGCAGTGCGGGGTCTAGTGGTTATAGATTGGGGGCTGGGAGTCAGGATGCCTGGGTTCTGTTCCTAGCACCCTTTCTGCCCAAAAGGGCCCTGATTGTGTCTAATCTCCATGGTATTTCCTGCCCTGTGGAAGCCCCAACTGTACCCAGGCTGGACAGACACAATCCATCGGCAGTAAGGAAGCCGAGGCAAGGCTCTCGCATGGACCTCGCATCCCCAAGGGTTCACTCACCTGCAGCCTTCGTGCTGTGGGGGAGCCTCTGCGGTTGGCTATTCCACCACCTTTGCTATCTCATCCCGAGAGCCGGGGTAGGGCAGAGCACCCGTATGACGCACAACCAATCAGGCTGCCGGACGGGGGCTAACGCTCCCCACTGCAAACCACAGCTGGCTTCCTTCTGATCTGAACAGGCGCCTAACTGCCAGCTGCAAGGCAGAAACCACTGGCTGGAGGCAAAGGGGTGGGGGTGTGTAGTGGCAGCAGTCCCTGATCCAGCTGTGCATTCAGCAGGGAGCTGGGGCTGTTGCAGTTAACTGGGGCCATCAGCTGAAGGTCCTTAGATTGGACGCACTCTCTCTTGCCCCAAAGCAAGGTGATGGGCCCAGATTATCCCCACTCTGCAGTTTAGAAACCTCATCCATCTGTTGATCAGGCTCTTTCCGCCAGCCCATAACGCACACACGGCCTCTCTGTTGTACCTACCAACCTGGGCAGAAACCTGTGCTCTGAAAACAGGCAGTTTACTGCAGGGCCAGCAGGGGGAAGCATGAGGCATTTCTTTCGTGTAGAGCCTACAAAAACCTCTGAAGGGAGCCGCTCTCGACTCCAACTACATCATTGTGATGGAGATCTCTCCCCGCTGTCAAGCCAGGTACTGTGCAGACTGCAAGGGAGACTGGAGGCCCTGTTGTGCCAGGTGCTGCACAGACGCCTAGCGAGACAGACAGCTCCTGCTCAGAGGAGTTTACAATTTAAATAGATGGGAGAGATGGAAAATACCCCTTTTACACCTGAGAAACTGAGGCCCAGAGATACTTAGGCGTCTAAGTGTAAGGGGACTGTTGGCCCTTTGCTAAAGCTCAGTGAGTGTGTGTATGTGTGTGTGTCTAGCTCCCAGTACCAAAGGACATGGGAAGAGTCCATGGGAAATCAGTCCCCAAGGGCAGTGGGGAGAGGCCAATATTCCAGGTCAGCCTGATTGACAGGGTGGGCAGGTTAATCAAGGAGTCTGGAGGCCAGGGGGTTCCCATCCTCCTTGTGAATTGCCTGGGTCAGTCAGAGTGGGGCCGAGCTAAGGAGAGAGCAGGGGCCCAAGCTAAGCTGGGGAGCAGGGCCATGCCAGCCAGAGAACCAGAGAAGCAGCCCAGGGAACAGACCTGTGCTGGGAGCAGAGCTGCAGCAACCAGAGAGAGAGGGGCCAGAGAAGCAGCCCAGGGAGCTGGAGGCAGAGCAGCAGTAGCAGCCATGCTGAGGAAGAGTGGAGCTGGAGCTGGGGCTCGGACTGGAGCAGTCTGGAGCTGGGTGCGGTGAGCAGCTGGGGGAAGCGAGGGGGGACCCTCGGCAGTGGGCCCAGTGCAGGGAGATGGCCCCAGCCAGGGGGTCTTGCAGGCCAGACTTGGAGGAGGATCATAATCCCAATGGGGGAACTGATGCTGGGAAGAAGGGTCCTGCCACCTAAAGCCTGAGGGCATGTGGCCACTGCCAGAGCAAGTGTCTGACCCGCAGCATCCCTGCAGCACAGCCAGGGCCTGGGCAGGGGCCTGGGACATGAGGGACAGACTGTGAACTGCCCTGACATCCCAGAGACGCTGGTTGTGATGTCCCCTGCCACAGAGAGGGGTCACTTGATTGCCTTAGCTTTTTAAAATTGATTGCTGTTTAATACATTGTATTTGCTTTGAACTGTGTGTGATGATCAGTGGGCCAGGGAAGCATCCAGAGCAGAGAGAGCACCCCGGAATGGGACACCCTAGCCCTTGCTCTAAGTGACCATGACAAGGTTGGGAGTCAACCCCCCCAGGAATCCCCCAGCCTTGTTGGGGTTACAAGGACTCTGCCACAGGAGAATGGAAAGGCAGCCCTGGAGGTCAGGCAGCCTCTGGGTAAAGGGAGCGGGAGCGAGGACTCAGATACTTTCACTAGCCCATTCCACCGGGGTCGTATATAAGCCAGGAAAATTCCCCACAATAACGGGACCATTCCCTGGTTTACCTAAGTCCCAGTTTTATTCACCCTTGTGATCCACAAAAACCCTGCTGGCTGCTGTTAACCCTATAGGTGCCTAAACTTGGCACCTGTGTTTTCAGCATAAAATTTCCTTTGGTACCAAGTTTCAGCCTCTCGGCATGCAACTGCTGCCTCCCTCTACTTGACCGGCACCTAAGCCCCAGACATCTGTGAACCCGGGAAGATAAGCAGAGGCGCATCTGCCTCAACTGCAGGGCCTGATCCTAGTCGGCCTTGGAGGCTACCCACTCCCATTCAAACTTCAGCTGGAGAAGGCAGTGGTACCTCCCCCAGTGTTTTAGGCCAGTGGTCGGGCACTCAGCAGGGTTGTGGGAGACCCAGGTCGTATCACCCTTCTACCTGTGGGGGAGTGAGGATTTGAACAGGGGTCTCCCACATCCCAGCTGAGTGCTCAAGCCACTGTGCTAAAAGTGTAAGTGGGGAAGCATCACCCCTCCAGCCGTGCAGCGAAACAGGCACCGCTCTGATTCTCACCACAACCAGCTTGGGCGCCTGCCCCCAGCAGAGGGCTTCCCAACTGTGGAATGCTAGCGGGTGGAGGCATCTACCGGCAGCCCTGATTTGTGCTGAACTCCATGAGAGGGGCAGGGTTTCAGACACAACTCTTTTGTCAACATCGCCCCATTGGCTAGTTTTGGCAGCTCCTCCCCCAGTGTACTGGTTTTCATGGGTCTTATTTGACAGCCCCACAATGGATGGGAACAGCAGATATGGTCTGGTGGAGCGGTGGGAGCAGCCCTGGATAGGCCCAGCCCTGCTATGGATGGGGATGGCCCAATGGATGGGGGGGATGGGAGCAGCCCTGGATAGGCCCATACCTGCTATGGATGGGGATAGCCCAATGGGTGGGGGGACGGGAGCAGCCGTGGATGGCCCAGCCCTGCAATGGATGGGAATAGCTGATACAGATGGGGGGATGGGAGCAGTGCAGGGCCCCAGCAAACAGAATAGCAAGAGGCCTGTATTGCTGCCTGTTCCAGTCCTCCAGACCTGGAAATTCAGAGGGCTGGGAAGAAGGCAGGAGCAGCCCCTCTGTCCCAACCAATGAACAGCCAGCACTGTTGGAATATAGCCACCTCTGGGGTGGAGCTACCGGCTTGAGTCACAGCCATGGGGGGAGGTTTTGGCCAGGACACACACTGCTATTGCAGAGGGATCTTTAAGGCCTACACCCCGACAGACAGGGCTTTAAAATCTTAACAGAATGCTCCACCTGCAGTCAGCTGCTCCGAACCCACCTGCCTGGATGATAGTTGACCGCATGAGGCATTGCTGGGTCCAGCTCTCAATCCTTCAAGCAGCTCCTGCAACATGCACCTCTAAACATCCTCCCCATCGTGTCAGCCATGTGCCAGTTTCGCTCTCTTGCCGTCTGGTTCTGCTCTGACTCATGGGAGCCCTGATTCCCCTGCCCACTTCCTGTCTCAGCTGGGAGGCTGTTTGCACAGATCTCGCTCTGGGCAGGCTGGCTCAGTGCAAGAACTGAACGGGCAGTAGGGGTGATGCCTTTGCTCTGATAAATCCTTCTCATGAGCAGCAAGTCACAAATATCTGGTGCGTGCTGCAATTGAGTTCATATGCCATTGGCTGCCAGCCTGGCTCAGACTGATGGGCCCATCTAGCCTGGTATCCCACCTGCGGCAGTGTCCAGCACTGCCAGCTGCAGAGGATGCACCCTACTGGGCATTAATGGAATAACCTGCTCCCAGGGGAAGTTTCTACCTAACCATTAGCTAAAGGTTGGCTCATGCTTTCAAACACTGGGGCAGCTGACCTGGTAGGAGCCTGGCCGGTGCAGCCATTGACAGCGGAGGAGCAACTCAGCTTCACTAGCTATTCCAGCTGAGAGCAGCTGAGATCCCCCCAGCTCGGCCAAAGGGAAACTCCTATTTGCTGCTGAGGCACCTGCCCAGTCCTGCTGTTCAGGCCCCAGCTGCAGCAGCATGCACTGTCCACGGCTTAGCCCGTCTCTATGGAGGGGAAGCTTGCAAGCTCCCTGCTAATAGGGAATTAAAGCAAAAGGCTAGCAGGGCTATTGTGGCTTGCAGCCACAGGGCAAGGAGTGGGAGTCCTGGAAGGAATTACGACCAAATTCAGGAGCCCTGACAAAGGGATATCTGGCCAGGATCACCTCGGCAATAGCCTGAGTTTGGCGAGAGCCCACTCAGCTTGGGGGAAAAGGCAGTCACTCAGAATGATCCGCACAAGGTCAGAATGTGAGTGCCGTGAATCTCCCCTTAGCGCGAGTTATTCTTAGGGGTGAGCGAAGCATGGATTCGGGGCCTGGGAAAGGTGTTGGACTGACAGCCCAGCAGAGAGAAGATCTCTTATTACAGGCCATGATGGGGCAATTACCCCACTAGCCTTGCTTTATGGTGCATTCAATCATGACTCTGTGGTCCCACAGCTGCCAACTAGGATTGGTCTGTGTGAGATGGATACCAGCCCTTCAAGAACAGGGACTCAGACCCATCAAACAGCCATCAATTTTCACTACCTGAGCTGGGCTGGCTCTGAACCCGTGACCAAGATGGCAAAGGCTTTGGGCTGGATCTCGAGCTGATGTAAATCAGAATTGCCCCATTAAAGTCAGTGGAGTGATACTGATTTACACCAGCTAAAAAGCTGGCCCTCTATGTCCTATATCAGTTCTCCCCTCACCCCCTTGCATAGAGTTTAAGACCAGAAGGGGCCACTATGCTCAATGTCTGCCCTCCAGCATAATCCAGGCCAGAGCAAAGCACCCAGGGCTCCCAGCACACAGCCCATATCTCATGCTTGAGCTACCGCAGCTCATTGAAAAACACTTCTTCTCAAGTGCTGGAGAATCCACCCCGCCCCCAGATCATTTCTGGTGGTCAGTCACCCCTCACTTCATTTGCACCTTATTTTTAGTCTATATTTGTCTGGCTTTAAATTCCAGCCACTGGACTGCATGATGCCTTTGGCTGCTAGTTGTAAGAGCAGCCTTCTCCCAACCCCAAATACAAAGGCAGAAAAGATCCACTGGCTGGAAGCTGAAGCTAGATAAATCCAGGCTAGAAATAGGATGTGCATTTTAATGGAGAAGGAAATGAACTACTGGGACAATTTCCCAAGAGGTGCAGTGGATTCTCCATCACTTAGAAGACCTACTCGAGTGGCTGTATCTTTCTCTGAGTGTGCACGCGTGTGCTCTAGATCAACCACAAGCTATGGGCTGGCTGCAGGAGTCACTGGGCGAGGGTTTATGTGGTTTATGTTATATCGGCCAGACTACATGATCACAATAGTCTTTTCTGGTCAATCTGTGAATATTTTTAACACGCTGATGTTTTCCAGATGCGCTCCGGAAGAGGTTCTGATCTGCCAGCCTTCCCAGCCATTCCTGGAACAGAAGCGCCCTACAGAGCCCAGAGGCACAGAGTTAGTAAGACAGTGTAAATAGTTTATTGTTTTTGATGGTTTTTCTCTCTTTTTTTGAAAGTACAGATGTTTTTTGCACAAGTCAGTTATTTTTAAAATGGGTGTGGGCTGAAGAGGACGAAGGTTACAGTCAGAGAGGAGGAGGGGTCACCGCTACACAGATACGCCAGACACACTAGTTTGGGAGCGGTCAGACCGTTGGGCGGTAGTTACAGTACCATCAAAATGAACCAAAATTCACTGCAACCTGAGTGCGCTTCTTGGATATGGAGCCAAACGGGCTTCCCCACAGCTGAGCTATGCGCAGGAAGGCTGCATCCAAGCCAAGGAGGTGACACCGATCTGACATGCCTTTGCACGCTGATTGCCAGTGAGGGAGGCGCCCGTGTGTGTTGGGTTCCCTGTGGGGGGTGTGTGTGTGTGCTGGTAATGACTCTACCCACTGGCGGGAAGTCCTGCCAGGTCCCCTTCTCAGTCTCACTCGCATTTCACTCTTACTTTCTCTGGAAAGACCATTCCACAGCTGGTGGAGCTTTGCAACTCCAGTGGGGCTCCAATCTACATCAGCTGGGGATCTGGCCCATTGACTCCTATGGAGCAATGCTGATTCACACCACCTAGGGATCAGTCCCGTGATTGCTGATCCATAGTGGGTGAGCTATCTCTGTGTCTGAGTACAGGCCAACATCCCCTGGTCTAACCTCACCTGTCCTGGGGGTTTCCCCTGCCTCGCAGAGGAACTATTGGAACCATTTACCAGAGTCATGGTGGATTCTCCATCACAGATAATTGTTAAAGCAATGCTGGATGTTTTCCTCAAAGCTTTGCTCTAGGAATTATTGGGGGCAGGTCTCTGACCTGTTATCTAGGTGGTCAGACTAGACAATCACAATGGTCCCCTCTGCCCTTGGAATATGTAACTCCTTATGATCTCCTCCATTCAATCTTTTATGCTCTCTGCTTCCTGGCCTCCAGGGTCTCCCATTTGGCCCCCATCAGCACTGCTCCTTACTCAGCATGGGGATGGGCATGGAGAGGTTCTAGTTATTCCCTGGAAGCCAGGTGGGGAGACTGAACCTGTGTCAATCCATGTGACAGCTGAGTCCTAGACACAGATCCTGGCTGGTCCTGGTCACTCTATGGGCCTTTTCTCTCTGGGTCTGCCCTCTGCAGGACTGTCCGCTAAGAAGTGGGGCAGAACTGGAAGAGGCTGTGTGGGAGCTGTTAATGCCCCAACAGCACAGTGGCTTTTCAGCCTCTATTATAGATGGACAGGCAGATCTTGGTAGGGGTAGAAACTCTGACATTTTTGCTCTTAAACGTTGAGGCTTCCCCAACTTTGGGGGTGTCACAAAACATGTTTCCTAGAGATGGATTTGAACCCAAGCCCTAGCTCCAAGTGCCCCCAAATTTGGGGGAGTACAGGCTGAACTTTCAGGCTCTAATTTTGCTTCCCCTTCTCTCTGAGTCCCACACTCAATAAATTAGTAGCAGTTTAAAGCCTG
The DNA here is from genome assembly GCF_009764565.3 of Dermochelys coriacea. Taxonomy (NCBI): domain Eukaryota; kingdom Metazoa; phylum Chordata; order Testudines; family Dermochelyidae; genus Dermochelys; species Dermochelys coriacea. The sequence goes on from NC_050087.2 coordinate 9,557,092, forward strand.
CTCTGAACTTCCCTACGGGGTGACCTTGGGTAAGTTCCTTCCCTTCTCTGGGTCTGTTTCCCTCCCTCCCTCCCACCCTCCATCTTGTCTATCTAGACTGTAAGCTCTTTAGAACGGGGCTCTCTCCTACTAAGTGTGTCTGTGCAGCACCCTGCAGCCCTGATCTCAGTTAGGGCCCCTAGACACTGCCATAGTACACCTAATAATATTTCATCCAGCACATTCGACGTTTTACAAACATAACTAGTTGACCATCCTGGCACTAGATGGGGAAACTGAGGCAGAAAGAAGGCGGCAGTGACTTGCATTGCACAATCTGGAGTAAGAGCTGGGATTGGAACACAGGAGACACCAGGTTCCCAGTCCCAGAGTCTACCCACTAGGCCATGCCTCTCCCTCCCTAAAAGACAGAGTTCAGGTGAAGCCCCCCCCCCCCAACAGCTACTCAGCACCTACTCCCTATCTATGCATCCACATAGGCGCTGCCTGCAGCCTGCCCTGCAATCCTGACTGTGCTAAACAAAGGGCTTGCCAGAGTGGATCAACCTAACGGTCTATCCAGTCCTGTCTACAACTGGCCAGTCTCAGCTACGTCAGAGGAAGATGGATCCTTGCAGTGGGCAGGCAGTTGAAGAAACAGCAAGGGGACCAAAGCTGCCAGGTTAGAGGCAGTTAAGAGTGAAGGGGGAATTGTCTGGCTGAGGTTTGCCCATGGTGTGCTGAGCTGTACTTACGCTTTTGCCGTAAGGGGAGGGGCAGGCATCCATGAGTGTCAACAAGCAGGCGTGCCCTGCGGCCCTGGATGCTGCCTTCTTGGATCTAGGCAGCTGCAGTCTACTACAGAGCACACAGCAGGTCACCTTTAGGTACCTTGTTTTAGTTGCTACTCAAAAATCATACAGGAAAAAACAAAACAAAACCCAAAACCCCCAACATGAGTAGCTCGAGAATGAGCCTCGCCAGAGCTGCGGGAAGTGGGGGAGGCGGTGGATTTTCCCTTCTAAACTCAGTTCAGTTTGCTTTAGTCATGATCCAAACCCTTCCACGTGCCATAGTAGCCAGCAATGCAGGTGGGATTTACAGGCTCTGTCCGTGTCATGGAGGCGATAGCCACACATCAGGCAAACTTTCTTGCAGGCAATGGGAGCCTTCAAAAAACCCCTTCTCCAATGCCTTGAACTTGCACCACTTATCCACACAGAAGAGCCACCTGAGACCCCGATGCCCCGCTTGCATGAAGTGCCTGGGAAGGAACCTGCAGCTGAACTGGCCCTGTCTATGTGGATGGAAAGCCACCCCGAGCCTTCCTCCCAAGTCACCCCACAGTGCACAACTTCATCATTTGTAAGAAGCCCATGCTCCCAAGCTGTATGGCCCGGTGCTGTGGAGCGGGAGCCCCAGGATACATTGCTACTGGGGGCATGGTGTATGGATGTGTCGAAGGGTGTGGGGTGAGGGATCAGGCTGAACAGTGACATGCTGCCATTGATACAACCAAGGGTTTACCTAGAGTAGACTGTGTCCAAGGCTACTAGGGAGCCTGGACAATATTCTGCTCTGACGCCCTCTGGCTGGGCATTTCCACTGACAGCAGTGGGGGCAGAACGCGGGTGGCCAATCATGCCTTGCAGTTTTTCTCCAGGTTCAGCCCCGGGGGGAGGGCAGTCAAGGAGTAACCCAGTGGCCTGCTGTAGGCAGCAGACTCTGCTGGGCTGGAACCCAGCTAGTGGTTACACCCACGCAGTCCCACCCATTTTTGTGGCATTGCACAGGACTCAGCAATGGCAGAATCTGGCCCTCTGTTCATGCAGGTTGCAGCAATGCTGACTTGAACCAGGGACCTCCTGTGGGCTGCAGGCAGCACCCCTATCAAAGAGTCCCTCCCCCACCAGCTGTGCAAGAAGGAACTGGGAGTCAGCTCATGCCACCTCCTGGGGTAGTCTCCAGGGAATGATATTATTCTACTCTGCTTCCTCATGGCCCAGCACCTCTGTGGTTGGGATGGAATCCTAGGGAGGGTCTGGGTCTCCCTGAGAGCTGATTCCTTATGGGGGGTGACGGTGGGCAGGGAGCCAGTCCTGAACACCTGACTGCTCAGTGTGCAGCTGTGGAAGTGGGCATGCAAGAGGAAAGGGGGCATCTGGGGCCCACTCATCCTGTATCCCAGATTCTGCCATTACTAACTCCAGTGTGATCCCACTGAAACCACTGTGTGGGTCTAAGTGGGGACAGGATTCCAGCCCAGCAGAGCAGGGCTAGGGTCTGCTCCCTACAGCAGGGTCACGCTCAATCACAAGGTGCAACGTACGAAGTCTCTGCTGGAACGTGATAAACCCGCCCGAGGGGACTGTCTTCTCGGAAAGGGTGTGAAAATAAGGGCCTGATCCTGACTACAACAACATTCCCAGCGAAGTCAAAGAGCCAAAGCCAGAGACCGTGAACGATTTACTCAGTTTACTCAGGACATACTCTAGAAAGCTCCCACTGATTTCAAAGACGTGTTTTGCCTAAGTACTGAGGGCCAGATCTCCAGCTGGTGTAAATTAGTGTCATTGTGCTGGAGCCAACGGGCTAAATCCCTAGCTGGTGTAATCAGCGTATGTGCACTGGGGTCAATGGGGTTATGCCGATTTGCACTAGCTATGGATCTGGTGCAGACACACTGCTCTTAGTAGTAGAAGTAGTATAGTATCCTCTGTAGCTCATGAAAGCTTATTCTCAAATAAATTTGTTAGTCTCTAAGGTGCCGCAAGTACTCCTGTTCTTTTTGCAGATACAGACTGACACAGCTGCTACTCTGAATCCTCCAGCTGTGGCCCCAGCACTGCTCCCAGCTGCAGTACTTTGCAAAGTAGGAGCCAAATGCCAAAGCCTTTTCTTCGGCAAAGCTCTCAGGTCCTTGACTGGGTAAGGCCCAGATAAATGCTGAGTATAGGAAGGACTTGGCCCTGTGGGACAGATTCTGATCTGTTATTCCAGCGTTAATCTGAAGCAACTCCACTGAAATCAATCAATAGGGGAAGGAGCTCCAAATCAATCTCTTATTTCCAGAAGGGCTCATGCCGTCAGGCCGCTCTCTGAAGCTGCTGGTCCTTGTCTGGCGCTATACAGAATAAATAAAATAACAAGGTGGTGCATATGACCAGCTCCGTAACCAGCAAATGGATTCACAAGCCATCTTCTGTTGTAAACAGGGTCCCCAGCGTAGGAAAGTGGCATCTGGAGCTAAAGGTGATGGCAGAGAAAGGCCTGCATGTCAACCACCCTCAGCTCATGTGGGATGCTGCTGCTCTCTGTGGGGGAGGGAGGAGGAAGGGGGGAGAGGTATCACAAGAATTTGGCAATACAGCGCAGCATGTATATATAATATATATATTAAAATATACAGATTATAAATACCCAACCAAAGCCTCTCCCAGGCATATTTATATAAGTATACATAATACTCCAGTTCAGTGATGTAGTGGGCCAGTGAGGGGCTCAATCCAAGCATTCAGGTCCACTGCGGCTGTTGTTTTCCATCTCAGAAGGGGAAGGTTTAGGGTATGGGAGAAGGTTCTGCCAAGCTGGGATGTCTAAGGCCCCTCCTTTGGAAACAGACCAATTGAACTCAATACACCAGCAGGGAAGGTGAAAGCTATGGAAATACCTATTGGCAGGGGAGGGTTGGAGGTATTGAAAGTGACGTTTGCCATCGGCTGGAGAGGAAATCAGGCAAAGCCACCCATGGGAATGGATTTTCCTCAGCTGCTGGATGTCCGGGTTTATTGAATTCAGAGAGCAGAAGGGAAATAAGAGGAAGGTGTAAAGCAGGGGCAGGATGGGAAAGAAAGAAAGGAAATAAAACTCAAGTCCAGAAGAGAGCAAGCCAGATAATCTCCACAGGGACTGATGGATCCAGCCAGCTCCACCCCTCTTCCATCATTCTGTTTCTCTCTCTGCCTGAGCAGGTCTGCGCACAGGCTGCTCTCGATGGCTGGTACCCTCCATAAATAGAACAGCCAATGGGCAACAAAGCACCCCATGTGCTCAAGGTTTTAAAGCAGCCATTTGTGCCTAGCAGCATCAGTCTCTCCCAGGGACATGACAATGGCCCCAAAAGGGCCCTCCCGCCATGTCCCAGCACTATGTGAACTCTGGTCCTGAGCCCCACTGCCTTCATTTGCCATCCAGGTGCCTGGAAAATTCAGCCTTCATCCCAGCCACCTGAGATCTTCCATCCCTGCTGGGAGCAGCCAGTCCTGGAGGTCTCGCCTTCCATTTTCCGTTTGTGCTCCTCGAGGGGTGTTAGAATGGAGCTGTGTTGCTGCTGCACAGAGGGGGTGGAAATGAACTGACGCTACAGTCTCAGGTGCTTGCAGCTCCATGGCGCCTCTCCACCACCAGGAAGTGATGCAAAGCCCCGAAGCAGGAAGTGATGCAAGATTCTGACTCTGTCACAAACAAATGGAAGTGCAATCTGGACCGTTTTGTAGTGAGGGAAGCAGAGCCAGACACTGGAAATTAGGAGTCAGAGCTGTAGACAAAATGGACTAGCTCCTGTGCTGGTGTAGATCAGAGTAGCGCCATTTACTGCAGCAGAGCTCGGGGGATTTGCACCAGCTGAGCAGCTGGCTTGCTGATGGCAAGCAAAACTCTTTGGGTGATGGGCTGTGGTGGCGGGCCTAGCCGGCTCTTCCACACAAATGATACTTGATACACTGTTGACAAGAATGATGTCGCTAGCCAAGGTGGGAGCACTGCAGGCTGCGCTTTATTGGAAAATTCCTTCAAGGGGGATTATGTTTGCAGACTGCTCCATCCCAAGGAAGCTGCTTCACCTGCTGCCTGATCACCAGGGCAGGTTTCCAAGTGGTGAACGGTTCAGCAATTCTGGCCCAAGGTAGCTCATTTGGAGATAAGCAGCTTGGGTTTCTCTCTGATTAGAAGCTGAGGTCTCTATTAAGGGCTAGTCTAAGGAGCTGGCATTTCCATCATCTGACCAGGGCTCGCTGAGCTGTGCATGCCGTCCATCCATCGCTCCAAATCTCCTTACTGCTCTGGTAGACTGGAGGGCATCTCATGGGGCTACTGAAACGGTACGGACACATGGTGCCAGCTGCAGAGCTGGGAGAGCCAGTTCAGAGGAACACAGGCCAGGCTGGCTGAGGGAGGTGAAGCCCCATCATGCATAGAAACAAACCTTCTCCAGATGATTCCTGGCTGGGGACTACTCTCTAGGCTCCTCCCCAAACTGCTCTTGCTTACCGGGCACCTTTGCTGTGCACCAGACAGATCTTGGTAGGGACACAAGGTTTAAGGTGGCTCTCTGGGTAGAGTAAGAAAGGTTCTCCTAGGGGATTTGTTTCCACATAGCCCTCTCCAGACAGGGAAGTTAGGAATTTAGCTGGAAACCCTGCAGTTTGCCATATGGAGCAGAAGAGAAAGGGAACAGTTACAACACCTTCTGGAGAACTTAACTGTGCAGGAGATTGAGAGCGCAGCTCCACTATGGATGGAGGACAGGAAGGCAGCAGGGCAGAACGCTGCTCCCACAGATTTCCTTATGACACAATAACCATCAGTGTAATTTCCTAGAACTTAAAGCTTAGTGTGGAGCTCCCCGAGGGGAGCCCAGTTGGCATCATAACAGTTTAAATAAATAAAATCTGGAGAACAAAAATAAAATATAATCTCTCACGTAACCAAGCAGGCTCCTCGATCCAGAATCCCCCACGCTGGGCCCTTCCCATCCTGGGGAGATCTCCCTTGAGAATAGGGATATGAAGGCCTACAACTCTCCCCTCTCCGAGCAGATGCTCTCGGGATCATTGGGGACACACATTTAAATAAAAGGAAGAGGGACCCAACTTCCCACCCTCTGAGTGTGGAGGGGAGGGAATGGTTTGTTGGCCAGTTGCCCACAGGTGCTCGGACCAAGTGGATGGTCACTGGGGCCGGATATCCAGCGGCCTTGCCGCTTCCACCCCTGCTCAGGATGACACTGAGCTGAGTTCTCAAATGTGCAAACTTTTGGGAAAGGGCAATACAAGAAGTAGGCATTAGGGGGCGGGATGGAGCGAACGAGGGTTACTCAATGGAGTCGGAGTGTAACTACTGGTGATGACAGAGCAGGAGAAAGGCAGTGCAGACAACAATCAAGAGGTTGTGTATAACACTGGCCGGCTGGAGAGCTGTCCCCGCATGGCAGCAGACGTGCAATGCTCTCTGAGCCCAGCCATCGTGTTGGGTCTATGATCTCCCCCACCTGCCACTACTGAGAGTGCCAAGGAGAGGAGTCTCTTCTCTCCAGGCTGCCCGCTCAGTGCCCGATTGGTGGAGGGGGGGATCCCCCTGGCATCAGCACCTCCTCTCACTTGCTGAGGGTTTCTCCGAAGATGATCTGTGGCTCCATCTCGCCATCAGCCTCAGTGGTGGAGGTGGGGTCCTCGGGCTCACTGTCCGTGGAGCCATCGCTCTCTTTGCCGGAGCTCTCCGTGCCCCGCAGGAAGCGGACATTGCAGGGTGAGAGCGGGTACAGCACGTCCTGCAGTGCGCCCACCACCATGGGGTTGGTCAGCAGCTCCTCATCTGAGGAGTGCAGCGAGTCCTCGTCCACTGCCAGATGGCTCACAATGTGGATGCCATCAAAGCCCATGGAGTCCTCGAAGGGCTTCTGGCCCTTCATCAGCCGGATCTGGAGGGCACAGGGAACTGGAGGTGAGGAACAGCAGTGACAGGGCTAGCGCATGCACCCTTGCCAGCCCTGCCTGGCTGGCCTGGATGGGGAGGGGCAGGGCATGATGGAGCTCAGAAATACACTGGGGGATCTGGCCGCCCAATCCCCCAGAGAAAAGGGTGTACAGACAGCTCCCTCAAGGGGGGAGCAGAGGCCTGACTAGGTTACATTTATGGAGACTATCTCTTCCCAGTGTGAGGTAGAGGGAGCTTGGGGGGAGGGGGAGCAGAGACAGCCCCTCCCAGTATGGGGCAGAGGGAGCTCGGGGAAGTGGGAGGAGCAGAGATGGCCCCATGCAGAATAAGGCAGAGACAGCTCCCCAGTGTGGGGCAGAGGAGACGGCTGATGGAGGATGGCTGCTTACCCACAGAGCTGATTTCGAGGAATTTGACAGAGAATTTCTTGGCTCTGCACAACCTTGGGCAAGTCACATGCCCGCTCCGTGCCTCAGTTTCCCTGTCTGTTAAGGGGTTAATAATGCTGTCCCACCTCCCAGGGTGGCTTTGTGGGGCTGAATTCATTCCGCTTTCCAAAGTGCTTTGATTCAGATCCCCAGCAGTGACAAGTGCTGCCTTTATGATTCAATATGTACAGCCAGATCCCCAGCTGGTCTAAACGGGCAGAGCTCTATGGGAGTCAATGGACCATATCCCCACCTGGTTTAAATCAGCACTGCTATACTGGAGTCAATGTGGCTACAGAAATTTACACCAGCTGAGGATCTGGCCCAATGCAGTCTGGAAACCTCGGTCACCTGAGAAATTGACAATTCAGTGTACAAAGCGTCACACCGGGTGAAACTGACAGACAGGCTTCCCCAAGCAGTGAATCCCAAAAGTCTTTAGGCTTCATGGCAGCAAAGCAGTCAAGCACAGGTTAATGGAGAATCAGAGAACTGGGACAGATAGCGAGCATGGCCAAGCAGGTGAGGCATCAGACTAGGGACAGGAGACATCAGGGTTGTTTGAATTATGGTAGCATGTAGAGGCCTCAACCAGAGCCAGGGTCCCACTGTGCTGGCCACAGCATGGATCCCGAGCAAGACAAGGGTCCCTGCCCTTGTACTGGACACTGCGTAGACCCTGCCTGAGACTGGGACCTGGTCATGTTGGGCGCTGTCAGACTCCAGTCTGCCAAGATCTGTGCGTGACAGAGCAGCTGCTAGAGTCTCTGCTGAGCCCAGCTCCCCATATGGGCTTGTCCTGGGGGTTGTTGAAGATGCTGGCTGGCTGACTGACTCAGAAGCATACCTCTGATCTCTATCAGCTCCCCTGAAAATCAGTGACTTGGAAGCCTTAGTCATAGGCTGTTCCTCAACTCGACGTTACCATGCGTAGGTGGCTGTGGTCTGCCACAAAGACACTAGTATGAGAATCCCAGGAGCTAATATATATTGTGTTCAACCAGCTTGGCTTAACAGCGAAATCTTCAGCGAGCTTAAACACAAAAATGAAGCTTACAAGAAATGGAAATTTGGACAGATGACTAGGGAGGAGTATAAAAATATTGCTCCAGCATGCAGGGGTGTAATCAGGAAGGCCAAGGCTCAATTAGAGTTGCAGCTAACAAGGGATGTGAAGGGTAACAAGAAGGGTTTCTACAGGTATGTTAGCAACAAGGTGGTGGTCAGGGAAAGTGTGGGACCCTTACTGAATGGGGGAGGCAACCTAGAGACAGAGAATGTGGAAAAAACTGAAGTACTCAATATGTTTTTTGCCTCAGTCTTCACAGACAAGGTTAGCTCCCAGAATACTGCACTGGGCAGCACAGTATGGGGAGGAGGTGACCAGCCCTCAGTGGTAAAAGAACAGTTAAGGACTATTTAGAAAAGCTGGACATGCACAAGTCCATGGGGCCAGATGCTCTGCATCCGAGGGAGTTGGCTGATGTGATTGCAGAGCCAGTGGCCGTTACCTTTGAAAACTCTTGGGGATCAGGGGAGGTCCCGGAAGATTGGAAAAAGGCAAATATAGTGCCCATATTTAAAAAAGGGAAGAAGGAGAATCTGGGGAACTACAGACTGGTCAGCCTCACTTCAGTCCCCAGCAAAATCTTGGAGCAGGTCCTCAAGGAATCCATTTTGAAGCACTTGGAGGAGAGGAAGGTGATCAGGAATAGTCAATGTGGATTCACCAAGGGCAAGTCATGCCTGACCAACCTGATTGCCTTCTATGATGAGATAACTGGCTCTGTGGATATGGGGAAAGTGGTGGATGTGATATATCTTGACTTTAGTAAAGCTTTTGATACGGTCTCCCACAGTATTCTTGTCAGCAAATTAAAGAAGTATGGATTGGATGAATGGACTATAAGGTGGATAGAAAACTGGATAGATTGTCGGGCTCAACGGGTAGTAATCAATGGCTTGATGTCTAGTTGGCAGCTGGTATCAAGCAGAGTGCCCCAGGGGTCGGTCCTAGGGCTGGTTTTGTTCAACATTTTTATTAATGATCTGGATGATGGGATGAATTGTACACTCAGCAAGTTCGCAGACGACACTAAGCTGGGGGGAGAGGTAGATATGATGGAGAGTAGGGATAGGGTCCAGAGTGACCTAGACAAATTGGAGGATTGGGCCAAAAGAAATCTGATGAGGTTCAGTAAGGACAAGTGCAGAGTCCTGCACTTAGGAAGGAAGAATCCCATGCACTGCTACAGGCTGGGGACCGACTGGCTAAGCAGCAGTTCTGCAGAAAAGAACCTGGGGATTACAGTGGATGAGAAGCTGGATATGAGTCAGCAGTGTTCCCTTGTTGCCAAGAAGGCCAACAGCATATTGGGCTGTATTAGTAGGAGCATTGCCAGCAGATCGAGGGAAGTGATTATTTCCCTCTATTTGGCACTGGTGAGGCCACACCTGGAGTATTGTGTCCAGTTTTAGTCCCTCCACTACAGAAGGGAGGTGGACAAATTGGAGAGAGTCCAGTGGAGGGCAACAAAAATGATTAGGGGGCTGGGGCACATGACTTATGAGGAGAAGCTGAGGGAACTGGGCTTATTTAGTCTGCAGAAGAGAAGAGAGAGGGGCGATTTGATAGTAGTCTATCAAATGGATGGATGGAGCTCGGCTGTTCTCAGTGGTAGCAGATGACAGAACAAGAAGCAATGGTCTCAAGTTGCAGTGGAGGAGGTGTAGGTTGGATATTAGGAAACACTATTTCACTAGGAGGGTGGTGAAGCACTGGAATGGGTTACCTAGGGAGGTAGTGGAATCTCCATCCTTGGAGGCTTTTAAGGCCCATCTTGACAAAACTCTGGCTGGGATGATTTAGTTGGGGATTGGTCCTGCTTTGAGCAGGGGGTTGGACTAGATGATCTCCTGAGGTCTCTTCCAACCCTGATATTCTATGATTCTTCCCCCCGCCCCCCTGGATTCTGATCACTCTCCACAGCCCAGCACCAAGGACCTTCAAACCCCACCGTCTGTGTGGTGACACGTCCACTATCTTCGTCCATCAGGGCATGCCAGTGAATGTTCTGCCCCATCCACTGCAGCAGCGGGAGCCTCACTGCACACTCCCCCCCCCAAGTCCCTTTCTTATGAAGTCAAAGGCTTTTCATGGGGAAGGAGATGTGTCCAGCCACCTGTAGAAGCTGTGGAGGTGAACAAACAGCTGCCAGCTACTGGCTCGGCTACACAGGGCTGCGGATGTGGGATAAATATATGGCTTCTTCTATGGCCCCATCACTGTAGTATCTGATGACCTCATGAACTTTAATGCATTTATCCTAACACCACCACTGTGAGGTGGGGCAGGGCTATCATCCCCACTGTACAGACAGGGAAACTGAGGCACAGAGCGACTAAGCAACTTATCTGAAGTCACCCAGGGAGTTTGTGGCAGACCAGGGAATTGAACACAGGCCCCCGAGTTCCTAAACACTGTGCCACCCTTGTCCTGGCTCTTACAACATAGGCATAGTTTGAGTTCTATATTTGGGAGGGCAGTTCCAGCCAGGCCAAAGGGACCATGCATGGGGGCCAAATTCCACACCTGCCAGAGGCTTGCAGTTGGGGGGGGCACGCCCCCCATGCCCTTCCCAAACTATGCCCATGTCTTGCAGCCAAAAGTCACCAGCAGAGAGGGTGCTTGCAAGGACAGGTCTGAGCCGGGGGCACTGCTTTTCCCTGGCCCTTCCAAAGCTCTGTGCTACGCAGCACAGAGGGCTGAGTAGTCTATGGGATTGGTGCCTTACATATGCATACAATGACAAGTTTCAGAGTAGCAGCCGTGTTAGTCTGTATTCGCAAAAAGAAAAGGAGTACTTGTGGCACCTTAGAGACTAACAAATTTATTAGAGCATAAGCTTTCGTGAGCTACAAAAAATGCATTTGCTAATGCATCCGATGAAGTGGGCTGTAGCTCACGAAAGCTTATGCTCTAATAAATTTGTTAGTCTCTAAGGTGCCACAAGTACTCCTTTTCTATATGCATACAATGAGGCAGTGACAGAGGAGAGTCATGATAATATGGGTTGCAATTAGAGATGGGTTGCAGATAAGAGCCCAGGTCCCAAAGCCCCCAAATCCAGAGCTCGATCCAGTTCAAAAATTTGCTAACAGCCCCAATTTCCTGTGGGCCAGCCCAAAAGCCTGGATCTGGATTCGCTTTCTGTGCCGAGGAGGGATCAACTGGAAGGAAGCTGGGTCTGGCATCCCCCATTCAGAAAGTGGTTTCAGGGATCCTGCAAGAAGGGGCACTGCTATTCACCCAAGGTCTAAACTCGGACACAGGGGAGCAAGATGGCCTGGCAGGACCCTGGCCAAGGGGGAACCTGATAAGCTGCTCCCTGCCCCCATAATGGACACAGCACTGGGGGTGGGATTGCACTCACTTCAGCCTTAAGCTCATCAATCTGGTCCTTGAGTTCCCGGATGTATTGGGAGGAGTCAGAGTTGTTCAGCTGGCCCTGGATCATCCCTTCTTCCCTCTGTGGAGAGTGAGGAGAGAATCAGGCTTGGTCCAAAGGCGACTGGGAACAGAGATGGGAGCAAGGATGCCAAGGCGACAGCCGTTTCCCTTTCCCATCTCACTCAGAGATCCCTTCCTGACCCCCAGCTGGGATCAGGACAGGCTCTGGAGCAGGAGTGTGGTTTTTGTGCTCACAAAGATACACGTCTGGGTGAGCTGATTATTTCCCCGCACCTGGATCTCCAGCTCAGCAATCCGCTGCCGCATCTCTGCCACGGCTGCCATGCTGTCGGCCTCCCGCAGCCGCACCGCCATCACCTCCTCTTTGCTCTGTGGTGTCAAACACATGGTGTTAGTGCCAGCGCAACAGCCAGGTGAACAACAGGACTCAGCAAGGGGAGGGTTCAGATCCACCAAGACCCAGCTCGAGGATATGCCATGCCCCTGCTGAAAGCAGCACAAGACTCCAACATGTCACAGAGCTGCAGAAACCTCCCAGATTCTGCTGCCTGAAAATTCATCTGCGTTAGTTTGGGGTACAGCCCCCTCCATCCATATACGGGCTGCACTGTCACCATGTCTGTCCTGCTGGGTCCAGGTCTACATAGGTGGTGGTGTGTTCAAAGCAGGTAGGGAAGCCCAGATGTGGGCCATCTGATCCCTGCCCCCCAAGCTCATCCCCTTGGGTTCCTGAGTCAGCACATCGGGGGCTGTGAATACCAGGTCTGGGGAGAGGATTTCTGCACCAGCAGCTGTTAGATTCACTGTCTGGAGGCCACACCTGGGGGCTGATAGTGCTGGCTTCTTGCCACCTAGCCCCTGAAAAGCAGCCAGGTGAATTTCACCCAGTGCCAAGCAGAGCAGAGCAGAGCAGAGCAGAGCTGGCTAGGGCAGGGCAGGGCAGGGGACAGTTTCCTGGGCTGGAGCAGGTCATCCCCACTGCATTGCTGTGTCCGCCCTCCAGCCTGGTGCTCACCTTGCACTCGGACTCCGCATGCTTGCGCTTGGTCTCACTCAACTGCGTCTGCAGCCCTTTGTTCTGGGCAGTGAGGTATTGCAGTTTCTCCTGCAGCCCTAGGCACTCCTGCTCCGTCCGGTTCAGCAGATTACTGTGAATCTGATCCTGGGGTGCCCGGCAGAGACAGACAGGGAACAAAGCTCAGGTGACAGGTCATTCAACCATGCCCGCTCGCAGCAAACATGGGGTTCCAGCCCTACGGTTTCCATGGTTAGAGGTGTGGGTGTGTGTGCACGTGCGCAAACACCCAATATACTCCCTCATCCCCAACTGCACTCCCACCCTGCAAACACCCACATCCCCCAACTGCACCCCCACAGAATACACACCCATAACTCCATAACTGATCTCCATGCACATGCAATACACACCCACTCCTCACAACTGCGTCCTCCCATTCTATAGCAGCACCCCAACTCAGTATGCCCCACAACTACACCCCCACTGAATCCTCATTCCCACATCCACTCCCCTAGCCCCTCCAAATACCCACCACGCCCACACTACCAGCCTGCAAACATCCACCCCAACACAATGCACACCCACACTCCATGGCTGTGCTCCATGTACACACAACACACGTCCCCACCACCTGCACTCCCATCCCCATAAGAACGGCCATCCTGGGTCAGCCCAATGGTCCATCTAGCCCAGTGGCCTGTCTGCCGACAGTGGCTGGTGCCAGATGCTTCAGGGGGAAGGAACAGAACAGGGCAATTAGCAAGTGATCCACCATTGTCCAGCCCCAGCTTCCGACCATCACTCCGTGCACCCGCTCCAAACAGTCACCCCTTAGTGCACCCCCCAGTATGGCCACACTCCAGGATTGCAGTCCATGTGCACATAACACCCCTCAATACATACCACACACTCACTGGCCAACACACTATACATGCCCACATACTCCAATACACTGCTCATGCCTGCAACTCACCACCCCCAACACAGAGTTTGCGCCCTGCACGCATCCACACCCCCAACACACTGTACATGCCCCGCACACATCTGCACCCAACACACTGTACACACCTACCAACCCAAACACACTGCACATGCCATAGCCACCCACTTCCCAACACTGTGCACGCCCTGCACACACACACACACTGTGCATACCCCCACCCCAATACACTGAACTACGCCCCGCAGTCCCCCAACACGATACACATTTCCCTCCAACATACAGTACATGTCCCACGCCCCTCCCATACCCCCCTTGCCTACGCATTACCCACATTCCTGTCCTTAAGTACTGCCCGTGCCCCACCCACATTCCCCCTCTCTATGCAGCGCCCACATCCCCATCCCTGCTCACTGCTCATGCCTCACCCACATCCCCTCCCTAAGCTCTGCCCACATTCCCCCCTGTGATGAAGCGGGACTGTTCTTAATGTTTCCTCTGAGTATTGTGGGGGTGCCTCAGTTTCCCCTAGGCAGTTCTTAAGTATCTAGCTGGTGGGATAAGGGTGTATGATTGTTGCAGAGCCCTAGAGGGCAGGTGTGTGCAGGGGTCTGGACACAGAGAATGGCCAACTCCCTGTTTCCTGGCAGCTGATGGCCTGGCCCTTCCCCCCTTGCAAGGTGAGAGCTAAAGGGTTGGAGAACAAAGGAATCCAGTGACCTCCTGGCCCGGGAAAGGGACAAAGCCCAGAGGAGGAGGGGCAGGAGGGGGAGTCAGTTTGGGGTGGGGTGGGCTGGGGACATGGAGTGAAAAGCAGATGTGGGCAGACATGGTTGTCTGGCTCACTGCCCCCCAAAATGGACCCAGCTGAGGGGTCCTGTTCTCTGAACCTACAAGCTCTGTGTTAGACCATGTTCCTGTCATCTAATAAACCTTCTGTTTTACTGGCTGGCTGAGAGTCACGTCTGACTGCGGAGTTGGGGTGCAGGACCCTCTGGCTTCCCCAGGAGCCCTGCCTGGGTGGACTTGCTGTGGGAAGCGCACGGAGGGGCAGAGGATGCTGAATGCTTCGAGGTCAGACCCAGGAAGGTGGAAGCTGTGTGAGCTGTGTGTCCCTGAAGACAGGCTGCTCACAGAAAGGAGACTTCCCCAGAGTCCTGCCTTTCTTCGTAGGGAGCAGTTCCAGAGCATCGCCCGGGGACTCCGTGATACCCCCCTACACACCGCCACACACCCCTCCCTACGTACCACCCACACCCCATCCACATCCCCCTCCCTATACACCGCACACATTCCTCTCCCTATGCACTGCCCATGCCCCACCCCCTCTCTATACATAGTACACGCCTCATACACATCCCCCCCTTAATTGCAGCCCCCCTTATACATCCACAACATCCCCCCCTCCTTACTTGCATGCTTCCCGCACAGCCATCACCCACACAACTGGACCCCAACCCCACCCCTCTCCCCACTACTCCCTGCTGTCAGGGGTCCTCGCCTCGGGGTACATCAGGACCATGTGCCAATCTCCCATGGGAACGCTCCAGACCCAGCTGGCTTGTCACCCTGCCAACTGCCTCACTTGGGTTTCAAGCTCCACCAGCCTCTGCCGCAGCTCACGGAGGTCGGCCTGGGTCTGGGCCTCCCGCAGGCGGGTGGTCATCAGCTCATCCTGGAGATCGTTCATGGTGTTCTTGCGGGGGGACTCCTTCCAGCGCCCGCCTGTCCGTGACAGATGAGCCTAGGGGAGTGGAGGGGGCACAGGCTGAATTTGTGCCCCGATGTCAGGATTCACGCACCAACCGGTGGAACTCCTGCTCCTCGCCTGCACGGGCCCCTCCAACCAGGGTCCCACAGCACTTCTCAAGCCTCGTTCAGCCCCACTGCACTCCCACAAGGTCAGGTCATGATCCCCGCACTGCCAATCCTAAAGCCATAGAGGCCATAGAGCCATAGAGCCAGATGGACGGGGCTGACGCTAGGGACTAGAAACTAATCAATTCGGCTTTGCTGCTTAAGTGTGAATTGACCTGAGGCTTACAGGAAAAGGATTCAGGGTGTGCAAAAGACCCAGGGTGTGACCTAAATGAAAGCCAGCATCCTGATTGGAGAATATCTCCACAAATGGGGTAAGGGTGCAGGGCTCACCATGCTGGTTGGGTTGGAAAAACTTTATGAGATCTGTCCCCATGAGCTTAAAATGTGGTCAGTGGACAGAAAGCCTAAAGATCTGTGGTGTGCAGGCTGGCTGGCAGATGAGTTTGTGGGCAGCAGGGCTGGGTATGAAGAGACCCAAAGGGGAATGGCCGAAGCCTGGGAAAGGAAATCCCTGGAAGCATCCCAGAAGGGGACTCAGGAAATCTCAAAGTTGGGGTACAGCCAATGGAGATCAAGGGACATCTGAGACCTGAGGTATAATTTCTGTAGGAAAATGGCAAAGTGGGCAAAATGCCCAAGGGTAAGGAAAGAGTGGCCAAACAGAACCCTCAAAGTGTTAACTTGGCCAATGCCCAGGGCAGAGGGGCTAACTCAGCCTCTGTCCGATCAGGAAAGCAGCCTGAGCTCAGGCTCCAGGGGCAAACTGTGACTCATCTATTGGAGGAAAGTAGTCATGTAGTCAGCCCCTCAGGGACACGCTGAACAGTGACAGATGGGCTCCCAATCCAGGCACCATTACATATGTCCTGCTGTCCTCTCCTGTGCTTAGATACATCTGACCCCTATAGAGAGCAGCAGGTTGTGGCTAATGGGAAGATATTCATGGAGTGCAGAGATTCTGGGTCAGAGAGAAACTGCGTCAAACCATGTGTGGTGCAACCCCATGAAGTGCTGAAGGGCTGTGTAACCTGGGTGAAGGTCCCAAAAGTGAAGTTATTTGCCCTGCCTGTGGCTCAGATCCCTGTGCAGACACACGAAGGATCGGGGTGGAGTGGGGTAGTTGGGGTTCTCCGAGGATATCACCTTGGACACCCTTTGGGAAATGACTGTATCACTCTAAGCAAGGATCCAGTCCCTGCTTCTGTAAGGGCCAAAGACTTGAATCCAGGGAGCCAGAAGGCTCAGAATGACGGTGTCACAGAACATGCAAATAGCCTGGCGGGCAGGGAGGAGAGTTTTTCCCCCTGGCTGCTAACACAAAGGAAGAGCTGCTAAGCTTAAGACACCTGCCTGTCTGCCCTGTAGCTGAGTGGGGCAGAGGGGTCACCTCGCCCATCTCCACACATGAGATGTGACAAGGAGAACTGCCATGTTTACCCTGTCCACGGGTGCGAGAAGCCCCAGAGAAGGGTAATGCAGCTGGAAGGCTGCTGCTGGCTAATAGAGACCCCTGGTCAGAATGTGGCCCTGGTCATGGTGGGTTCTTCTGAACAAGAGACCCCAAATCATAACCCTCCAGAACGGGGGCCGAGAGAGGACTCAGTCCTGGGGGTGGGGGCAACAGGGTGACCCCAAGAGGGGAGATGGGCTCCTGGCATATGCACAGCTCTGGGGTTCGGACACTCTGCATCCCTGCCTCACCAGACCTTGGGACACCAGAGCCCCAGAGATGTGACTGGATGAAGACCCAAGGCTCAAGGGCTCACTCCCTAATCCAACCAGGAGGTAAAGGCACCCCACTTTGCGGCCAAGATGGCTGACTCATGGAAGAATGTGGGCTCATTGCACTCCTCACTCCGGCAGGACCCCATCCCAGCTTTGGGGTGGCAAAAGGGCACAGAGCTGCATGAAAACTCCTTATGCGTGCCCTGCTGGTGCCATCTAACAGACCAGACCCGAGTGAGGACATGAAACTGCTCTGACTTGTGTATTGGGCACTATATATTTGATTGATTAGCAAGGGTGCTAAATGAATCTTATTAGTGCCTGGTAGAACAGCTGCCAAGGAAATGTGAAAGATGCTGTGGCATCAATGGATAACATTGGGGGTTCGGAGTAGCAGCCGTGTTAGTCTGTATTCGCAAAAAGAAAAGGAGTACTTGTGGCACCTTAGAGACTAACAAATTTATTAGAGCATAAGCTTTCGTGAGCTACAGCTCACATCCGATGAAGTGAGCTGTAGCTCACGAAAGCTTATGCTCTAATAAATTTGTTAGTCTCTAAGGTGCCACAAGTACTCCTTTTCTTATTGGGGGTTCGAACATTCCTAGGTCACTGGTTAAAGTGCCCCTGCTCAGTTCAGTCTCAAAGGGGAAGAGAAGTGATGGCGTGAGAATTCTCTGTAATATTTTGTAGAAATACTGTGTGTGCCTCAGTTTCCCCTATATGCTGCATTGTCATCTGGGGGTGGCAAAAGGCTGTTTACTCTCAGGCAAGCTACCACACAGGTGGAAATGGTGTCTGGCTCTCTGTGGAGTGGCCCATGTCATTGGAGAGTCAGGGAAGACAACAGCAAAGCCAAACACTGGAATATTTGCTACCTAGCAACAAAGGACCATGGATGGTCCACCCCCTCCCCAGGAAGCCAGCTGTGTTTGACCAGTTGGAGAACAAAGGACTGAGGAGGGGCCAAGCCAGGAACTTGAACAAGAAAGGAGGACACAGAGGGACAGAGTAGGAGCCAAGGGTGGGCACTGCTTTGCTGGGACTCCAGGCTGGCCAAGATGAACCAGGCTGTACGTTTCTGTTTTCTGTGCTGACCAAGGACTTTCTACGCTGTGTCGCAGACATCTACGATCTTGACTGCTTCTGCAATGCTGGCTGAGAGTTAGTGCAGCTGCTGAAGGGAGGGAGTCCGGTGCACTTACTGCTCCTTTTGAGTGTACAAGTCTCTCTCAGATGCTTGCTCATCTCAGCTGGACTCACTGAAGGGAGATCAAGCAGTGAAGCAGGAGCACTGAAGACCCCGAGGTCTAAGGATGTGGTGAGGCCGAGTGGCTCACCCTAGTGAAAGAGTGAGACTCTAAAGGGGGTCTGGCATACTGAGCGGTGTACAGAGGGGAAGTTGCTCTGTGAGCCGGGGATAGAACCCAGGAGTTCGGACTCCCCACCCCCACTGCTCTGTCAGATCATCCCAGGCTAGCTGAAAGACATCCCCTACTGAAGCACAGATTTGCTGGAGGGTGAAGGGAGCTCTTACCCCCTAAGGCTGAGCTTTGTGGGAAAGTGGACTGGTCTGTGACCCTGGGAACCAGCTCACTTTGAGCCAATGCCCGAGCCTGTGACACCATGAAGGAAACTTATGACAAACAAGGAGGTTGTGGACGCTTCTTCACTGGAGGTTTTCAAAAGGAGGCTGGAGCCACCTGTCTGGGACGGTTTAGACACAACAAATCCTGCATCTTGGCAGAGGGTTAGACTAGGTGACCCTAGCAGTCCCTTCTAACCCTATGATTCTAACCCCCTGCCACAGTCCTGTTCCAGGTTGAGATTCAGGCCAGTTTTGAGCTGATTCAACTAGTAAAAGCCCCAGAGGGGCAGATCTGAGGATCACAGAATCCTAGAACTGCAGGGCTGGAAAGGACCTAGAGCGGTCTTCTAGTCCATCCCCTACACTGGGGCAGGACCAAGTAAACCAAGACTGTCCCTGACAGGTGTTTGTCCAACCTATTCTTAAAAATCTCCAATGACAGGAATTCTACAACCTCCTTTGAAAGCCCATTCCAGAGTTTAAATGTCCCTTGTTGCAGATTAAGTGGATTATTTCTTGTCCTGCCCTCAGTGGACATGGAGAACAACTGATCTTCGGCCTCTTTAGAACAATCTTTAACATATCTGAAGACTGTTATCAATTTATGGGGGAAGGAATAGCTCAGTGGTTTGAGCATTGGCCTGCTTAAACCCAGGGTTGTGAGTTCAATCCTTGAGGGGGCCATTTAAGGATCTGGGGCAAAAATTGGGGATTGGTCCTGCTTTGAGCAGGGGGTTGGACTAGATGACATCCTGAGGTCCCTTCCAACCCTGATATACTATGTCACTGTCCCTCCTCAGCCTTCTTATCTCAAGATTAAAAAAGCCCAGGTTTTTAACCTTTCCTCACAGGTGAGGTTTTCTAAACCTTTGATTATTTGTTGGTCTCCCTGAATTCTCTTCAATTTGTCCACATCTTTCTTGAAATGTGATGCCCCAAACTGGGACACAGGACTCCAGCTGAGGCCGCACAGGTATTGAGCAGAAGGGGACAATTATCTCCCATGTCTGATATACAACACTGCTGTAGGTATACCCCAGAATGATGAGAGCCGTTTTTGTAACTATATCACATTAGACTCAGAGTAGACTCGTAGACTTTTAGGCCAGAAGGGACCATCATGATCATCTAGTCTGATCTCCTGTATAAGGCCACAGAACCTCACCCACCCACTCCTGTAATAGACCCATAACCTCTGGCTGAGTAACTGATGTCCTCAAAGCCACTGTTGGCTCATATTCAATTTGGGGTCTATTATAACCCCCAGAACCGTTTCAGCACTACTACCACCTAGCCAGTTATTCCTCATTTTGTATTTATGCATTTGATTTTTCCTTCCCAAGTATAGTACTTTGCACTTGTCTTTGTTGGATTTCAACAAATTTGTCAAGGTCATTTTCAATTCTAAACCTTGCATAATGACAGGTTTCAGAGTAGCAGCCGTGTTAGTCTGTATTCGCAAAAAGAAAAGGAGTACTTGTGGCACCTTAGAGACAAACAAATTTATCTGAGCATAAGCTTTCATGAGCTACAGCTCGCTTCATCGCATCCGATGAAGTAAGCTGTAGCTCATGAAAGCTTATGCTCAAATAAATTTGTTAGTCTCTAAGGTGCCACAAGTACTCCTTTTCTTTTTGCAATTCTAAACCTGTCCTCCAAAGTGCTTGCAACCTTTCCCAGCTTGGTGATTTCTGCAAGTTTTATAAACATGCTCTCCACTCCATTATCCAAATCAGTAATGAAAATATTGATTAGTACTGGACCCAAAATTGACTGTGGAGTCCCACAAGACACAGTTTGACAGTGAATTTTTTACAACTAATCTTTGAGTTACAGTCTTTCAACCACTTATGCATCCACCTTATAGCAATTTCACCTAGACCTTCTTTAGTTTGCTCAGAAGAATGCCTTGTGAGATTGTCAAAAGCCTAACTAAAATCAAGATATATCTCTGACATTACACCCCATATTCTTCATAGAAATATGATTATGATACAAATATGGCATGACTAAGATATACTTTACGCAAGATGGCTCATGTAAGGTATCACTGGAAAGGTTATGATTCACTGAATGTGATTATCCAATTTGTATGCATGTATCCTTTCTGTATCTGAAGTTAGGAATATTGACTATGTTACAACTACAACTGTGTGTGTACTTGGGGGAACGCCCACCAGATAGCAGGCAATCCTCAGCACAAGATAGTATTATTTTGGGTTTATTCCCCCAAAAGGGGTGTGCACATGAATGCTGGGTGAATCCTCTCACACAGAGCTGACTTCCGTCTGTGTCTGTAGTTGGGTGGGGCCCTACCTGTGTGTTTGTGTGATGCAAGAGGCCGGAGAGCCTCATTCAGCAAAACAGGGAGAGGAAATCCAGGCTGGTGGAACAGGAGGGGCTCAGTGAGACAGCAGTACATCAGGTGACATCCCAAAGGGGGGGTTCTAACCTGTCACAATATTATATCTACAGCTTTCACGCATCTGCTAGGCCAGTAACCCTATCAAAGAATGAAATTAGATTGGTTTGGCACAATTTGTTGGTTACTACTTATTACCCTATTATCCTTTGGGCGCTAACAAATTGATTAATAGTTTGTTCCAGTATCTTTCCAGGTACCGAAGTTAGCGTGTTCTATAATTCCCTGGGTCCTCTGTGTTCCCCTTTTAAAGATAGGTACTGTGTTAGCCCTTCTCCTGTCCTCTGGGACCTCACCCATGAGTTCTCAAAGATAATTGCTAATCAGATGTATCACTGGTTGGGGAGTTGTCTCTGCCCACGTGCTGGGGTCAAGGATGGGTAGCTGGCCTGGTGGTGAGTGGAGCCGACGGGGAAAGGGGCTTTACCTGCCAGCTGTCGTTGAGCTCCTTCACCTGCAGCTGTAGCTCCTTGAGTGAGGTCAGTGCAGTCACCTCACGTACCTTCAGTGCCTTGAGCTCCTCCTGCAAACGGGCCACATTGTTCTCGTCGGGCAGCGAGCTGTTCTTCTGCAGGGAGATGGGGGCAGAGGGGGTCAGACTGGGACCTCAGCAGCACAGGCTTCTCTGCTCTGACCACTGCACTGTGCTGCCCACCTTTCCACATCCAGGCTCTATGGGCACTGAGGGTGCTTCCATGGGTGGGTGTGGGCAGGGAATGAGCTCCACAGCCCCACACTCAGATAATTTGGGGCTAGGGTTGGAGCCTTTGGAAGTGCTGCTGGAGTGCAGAGGGACATGCTGCTCTGTGTGACCCCCCAGCTAGCTCCTGGAAGCAGCACCCTGAGACCGCAAGGCCACCCCTACCCCCTGATATTCAGCAGGCCGCACTCCCACCCCGGCTGTAAGCAGAGGGCAAAGAAGGCTATCCCAGGTGGCTCCAAGCATCCTACTGGTGGGATCGCCTGACAAAAAGGGACAGCAGCATGGCCTAATGGGCAGCTCTAGCCCTGGCATGGTGGGGACACAACCTGGTCCCATCTAGAGAGAACCATGTTTGCACCCTGACCCTGCTGGAAGTGCAGTCCCCAACACGGTGGCTGTTCTAGAGAAGCCAGACCACTGGCTGACGGTTCAGGAGATGGGACAGGCTCTGGCTCGCTCCCCTGGAGGTATCTCCTGGGATTTGTCCAGAGCAGCACAAAGTGAGAAGATCGGAGCAGGGGCGGAGACCTGGGACCTGCTCTCTGCTCACAATGGTGGAATTCCACTGGCGTCCATACAGCTCTGTTGCTGTAAAGGGACAGTCCAGCCTGGATAGCAAGAATGGGCTCATGTTTACACCCACTTCTTGACTATAAGAACTGCAGCAGGGCTGAGTGCGCTCTGCATACCCCCAGCTACAGAAGAAAAGAGGACAGGAATTAGCACAGCCCAAGCAGAGCCTCTCTGAACTCTCATCAGCCCTTGGGCACTGTTGGAAAGGGAGGCCAACCGAGTGGCTTTTCTATTTCACGCTAGGGAGCAGTGAGCTGAGGCTTCATCTACACTGTGGTTTCAGACCTGCA
Organism: Dermochelys coriacea; assembly: GCF_009764565.3. NCBI lineage: Eukaryota > Metazoa > Chordata > Testudines > Dermochelyidae > Dermochelys > Dermochelys coriacea. The sequence goes on from NC_050087.2 coordinate 9,579,761, forward strand.
GAAGCTGCACCAGTGTGAATCACAAGGACAGATTTGGTTTGACTGGTGCAGCTCATCTTGGCTTTACACCAGGGTGAGCTGTGCTGGTGGAACCAATCTTTATGCTGGGTTTGAACCAGTGGCTGAAATCCCAGGGGCAGATCCCTGGCTGGTATAAATCAGTGCTGCCCCATGGGAGTCCGTCCATAGAGCTGTGCCTGTTTACAGCAGGAGGCTCTGGCTGCCAATGCAGACAAAGCCACCAAGGAGCTCTGTGATTGCTGAATGATTCACACACACAGCACAGGCAGGGGGAGGCTTCCAGTGGGTTTCAGACACCGCCCCCACGCTCAGCAGGAAAGCAATCAGATGAGGTGTTATCTCACCTCTGCTGGAACAGAAATCACATGCTGGAAGCTGCAGGGGAGGCGTGAGGGGGCAGGGTAAAGTTTGGTGATTGCGAGTTCATCTTTTCTGAACTGGTGCTGGGGGGCCAGTGGCCCTGCACCCACCATGAACCCTGGGGTTCATATCATGAGAAGGCAATCACAGTCATCCCCCTCATCTGCCTGGGCTCAATACTCCAAGCAGCAACATGGCTCATACTGATCTCCTGTCATGCCACTAATCATAACTAGCTCAAGTGTCACTAGGTACACCCTTGTCCCTCAGTATCTACCTGCCATTGCTCATCTTATACTTAGATGACAAACTCCTAGGAGCAGGGACAGGTGTTGTTACTTATTTGGTGTATCACAGTAGCCCTAGGAGCCGCAGGCATGGAGCAGGGCCCCATTGTGCTAGGTGCTGTACGTCTTAGTGCTGTGTGTTCACAGTGCCTGATACAATGGGGCCCTGGTCACCAATTGCAGCCTGTAAGTCAAACCATAGTATCAATCAACAGTGAGAAAACACCACCCTGCCACCAATGGTGTGCAAAGAGGTCTGTTCTGAGCAGAAGCAGCTGTTTCTCTGTCTCCCTCTGCTTCATGGGACTATCGGGAGAGAGGACAGATGTGTGTGTGTGTGTAATGGGAGAGGGGGGAAAGTGGTGACCCCACTTAGAATGGAGCAATTGCACATCTGTCTGGTAAGACTGCAACATCCGTTAGTCAAATAAACCCTGGGCGCTTCTCGTTCCTAGGACAAATGGGGACCCAGCAGTGGTGTCACACATGTGGCTATGCATGGTCCAGCTCTTTCCTCACCCCACGTCTCAGGGGTTTTCACACTGATGTGTTGGGTGGAGGGTGAGGCCTTGAGTCATTCTTTGAGCTCTCAAGCCCCTATGGGCTTTCTCACAGGCTGCTCCAGTGTGGTCGCAATGCAAGCTGCAGCAGGAAGGGCTAGTTCGGGGCCTGTTAGGGTGTTAAAAGGGTGGGAGGACTTGATTCTCACAGCTCTGATCAGCTAAGATGAGGCACTCCAGCATCAGCTCAGCCCGAGCTAGACGTTAGATTTAAAGTACAGAAATTCAGCTCTGGACAGACCACCCCCAAAAGTGGAGGGTTTGGGAACTGACATTCGGCTCAGCCTGCTATAAGGACCGGGGATCCTTTGCAGCATTTAGATTCAGGTCTGTTATCAAACTTCAAGCCCCCACAATGTTTGGAGGACTTAGAATAAGCCCAGTCTCTGGCTAGATCATAGCAAGGCTGCAAGGCAGAGAGGAAGGATGGTCCTACGATTAAGGTGCTAGATTGAGACTTAGTAGATTTCAAACTTTGGGACAGGGACTGTCTTTTTGTTCTGTGTTTGTACGGCACCTGGCACAAGGAGGTCCTGGGCCATGACAGGTGCTTCTGTACTATACCTAACAAATAAAATACTAATAATAATAATAGAAACTTCAATTCCCAGCTTTCCCTGGGTGACCTCAGGCCAAATGGGACGATGATCCTTCCCTGCCATGCTGGGAGGATGAATTCAATAGGTAACCGTGAGGTGCTCAGATTGGGGCCCTGAAGGTAGCTTGATGGATGGGTCTTCCTGTGTGGAGGAGTGGGGGAACCTTTGGCCCTTGGGCTGTGACCTGTGGCACCCTCGTGTGTGTCTGTGGCATTCAGCCCCATCTGCATCCAATGGGGGAGCCCCATGTACAGGACTGGACTGAACCTACTTAGCTGAGGTTGCTTCGCTTTACTAAGTGTGTGCTGAGGAGGCAACTCCTTGCCTTTTCCCCTTCCCACTCATGTTGAAGGCTCCATATCCTGAACCCAGCCCCTACTCTCCCTTGAAAGGAGGCCCAAGTGCATTTGGGAACATTACAGACCCCACTGGACTGGGGAGACTGGGACCCCCCTGGCCCTTTAGCTCTTGGCCTTTCATCCAAGGCTCTTTGAGAGGGAGCAGATTAGTGCCAACAGGTGGGTTGTGTGATATAAACTGGATTTGCACCAATCTCCCACTCGATTAGTTAAGGCTGCTGGCTTTGGGTCAGGTCTGCTGTGTGAGAGTTCCACTAGCACCATGTTCACCCTCCGAGCTGCTCCTCTCCTGCTCCCATAGGATTGCTGCCCAGGCCTGAAACTGACCTGACAGTAACTGTGTAGCCTTCCCATTGCCAGGCTTTGCAGACAGACCTGGTCTGGTTTTGCAAAGCAAAAAAGTGTGCTGACGTGCAACTTACAACCATGCAGGAAGGAAATGGTTACAAGGCAAGTCCTTTTCTGGAAGGGGAGGGTTTATCTAGCTGCTTTTATTTTTAATCACGCTCTGATAATCATCTTCAGAGGTTTTCAAATCTAATCCCAGTTGCGACCGCAAAGGAAAAAATAAATCAAATGTACAATCACTTATTGCAGGATGGTCAAGGAAATGACATGTGGGCAGAAAATCTTGTGTGCATGAGATCCTGTCTTGGTTCAGTGTCCATGCGGACACTGAATGGGTCCAGGTAGATGCTGTGTAGGGTAGGGAGCTTTCTTAATATAACTCCCAAACAGTTCAGGAGTGGGGTGTGTGTGTGTGTGTGTGTGTGTGTGTGTGTGTGTGTGTGTGTGTGTGTGTGTGTGTGTGTGTGTGTGTGTGTGTGTGTGTGTGTGTGTGTGTGTGTGTGTGTGTGTGTGAGATAAAATCCTATTCTCAGCAGCGGATTCAGGCTGAGCAAAAATAGCCATCAGTTATTAATTTATAGCAGCATCCAGAAGCTTTGACTGAGTTCAGGGATCCCACTGAAACAGAGAGGGGAAATGACTTGCCCAAGGCCAGACAGCAAGTCAGTGGCAGAGCTGACCCAGGTCTCCTGACTCCTCCTGTGCATGGCCCACACTGCCTCTCACTGCTAGTGAAATGGATTCAACAGAAGACCTACTAAAGATACCTGCAGCCTGAGCGAGGCAAATAAAGTAAGAGTCACAAAAAGCAGACATGATCAGCCTTGTGCTGTGACCAGGTCACACTTCAAAAGTCAGGCAGCATCAGCCCAACTTTGCACTTGGATGGGAAACCACCAAGGAACATCCAAGGTGCTGCAGGAAGGGTTAAGTGTGGCTTAGTATTAACGCTGGGCCCCAGTGTGGTATCAGGGGCACTCTGCAATGGAAGCACTGCCTTTCAGAAGGCTGGGAGCTACACAGAACCCAGCTGAGATCAGAGCCCTGTTGAGCCAGGTGCTGTACAGGTCATAACTAGGATTCTTCTTTACTTCCTGTCCTAAATTCTCACTTAGTGTTGCTTGGTGCCATTGAACAAATGCTCCACCCTCAAAAGGTGACTGAATTCCAGTAGGGTAGGTTTGACCTCTGCAGACGAAGCCAAGTGCTGTGGGGTCCTTCAGGCTGAAAGGCACTCAGGCAGCAGTTCTCAAACTGTGGGTCAGAACCTCAAAGTGGGTCGCAACCCCATTTTAATGGGGTCACCAGGACAGGCATTAGAATTGCTGGGGCCCAGGGCTGGAGCCCCACCGCCCAAGACTGAAGCCGAAGCCAGAGCCCCACCACCTAGAGCTGAAGCCAAGGCCCGAGGGCTTCAGCCCTGGACAGAGGGGCTCAGATTACAGACCCCCTGCCCAGGGCTGAAGCCCTTTGGCTTCCCCACCAGGGCAGTGGGGCTTGGTCGGGCTCAGACTTTGGTCCTCTCTCCTAGGGTCATTTAGTAATTTTTTTTTGTCAGAAGGGGATCGCGGTGCAATGAAGTTTGAGAACCCCTGCACTCAGGGAATACAGGTTATCTTCAATTCCTCCTTTAATCACTATGATATGCACAGCAGCTGCTATCAATTCAATTCAGGCCCCACTAAAAGGAAGGCTGAGTCTAGCTCAGGACTTCCTTTGCTTAGGATTGTGAACTACAATTAAACATCAGGCATGCACTTCACCAGCCTAAATCCACATGGCACAGATCAATAGCATCACAGTGAATATCTCAGGCCAGATCCCCAAATGGCATCAGCTGGCATATCTCCATTGAAGTCAATAGCACTATGCTGAGTTACCCCAGCTGAGGATCTGATCCTTTATGCCTTTCATCCTGAAAGACCCCAATGCATTCTGCAAACTACACAGGGTTCACTTAACTCCCCACTTAAATACACCCACTTCTTGGGGGACACAGCAGCTGTTTAACTACACATCAGAGGAGGATGGAAAATCCCACATTCAGCTGAAACTACAGGGAGGAGAGGGTCTAAGTAGGCAAAACCCTTCTATGGTACTGGACCAGGAGAGCTGAGCTAACGCTCCACTTTTATGGAAAGCATCATGGGATCTTTAATGACCCTGAAGCCATCAAAGGCCTCAGTTTTACAACCCATGCTGTAAAAGTAACAGATTCACAGGAAGTTGTAGGGGCACAGGCTGCTCATGGCTGCTCCCCCCCTTGACTCCCACTCCATGTTTAAACGATGCTGGAGCAGGGATTTCTCCCTCCCCACACACACCTTTTCCATGTCCAGCACTTTGTCCTGCATCTCCTTGAGTGCACCCAGTGTCTCAGTCTCCCTCAGACGTGACTGCTCCAGCTCTGTTTCCAGGTGATTCACAAAATCCTCCGTGAACCGGGGGTTTCCCTGTGAGGAAGCAAAGAAACCCAAACCAGGCATTGTTAACCAGGGAGGGGATCTTTAGCACTGAAATCACAGATCTCTACCAAGTGAGGAACTCCTCTAGCGAGAGCAAGGCTATTCTCGTTGAAGGGGCCAGCCTCTAGGGGGAGACATGCTCAAGCGCACATAGCCAATTTTTACCCACAAGTGCACCTCCATTTTCAATGCAGGACAATCGAGAGAGCCAGAGAGCCGCTGGAAGGAACTCCCCTGGCAGCCCTGTAGAGTAGGGGGAAGGATGGCAGATTGCAGGATTACAGACACAGATCTGCACTTTGGGGGCCCAGTGCAATGTTAAGCTGCACCCATGATCCGACAGCTCTGCTCACCTCCCCCGCCACTCTTGGAGACCTCCCCCGACTCGCTGCCTAGGTCTGGAGTCTCTCTTCCTATAGACGTGCCCTCTGAAGTGACTACTGTACCCATCACTGCAATGCAGCAGCTCTGGGGTGGTATGTGGCACTGGGTAACAGATACACAAAAGAGCTACAGCTGAAGGTTGTAAGAGGTGAATGAAGCATTAGTCTGACTGGGCACGCAAGGTTAACACTCCCACTTTTGCAGAAAGGGCCACAAGGCTAGGACTATAACAGGGTTTAAAAGAGAACTAGATAAATTTATGGAGGTTAAGTCCATTAATGGCAATTAGCCAGGATGGGTAAGGAATGGTGTCCCTAGCCTCTGTTTGTCAGAGGGTGGAGATGGACGGCAGGAGAGAGATAATTTGATCATTACCTGTTAGGTTCACTCCCTCTGGGGCACCTGGCATTGGCTGCCGTCGGCAGACAAGATACTGGGCTGGATGAAACTTTGGTCTGACCCAGTATGGCCGTTCTTGTTCTTAGGATCTTTAATGCCCATAAGCCTTCAAGGCCTTGGTCTTGTGTCTCATCCAAAAATCACAGTGAAGGCCAGCACGGTGCCCCCTAGCAGCATGCTCCGAGATTTCCCGTTAAGGCTTCACATTGGAAACTTCACAAACTGTCCAGGACTCGACTTCTGGGGACCCATTAACATGACACCTGGGCAGCTGGGACGGGGGTGATTCTTAAGAGCCAGGTGACTGCTGCTTTGTCAGTCCCTACTGAGCTATGGGGCAAATGGACCCAACTCCCATCACTGTACCGTGCACTGCCTGATGGGGTTAGACATCTAGCACCTGAATGTGGTGGCTGCTCTGGATCTTGTTCTGAATCTTTTCTCCAGTGGCCACAGTTCTGGCAGGGACTAGGCACACTCCAAGGAGGAGGCAGGCCATGAGGCTGCTTATGCGACACCCTGGGGCCCCTAAAAGGGTAGCCAGGTGGGGATACCGTTGCTGGCTGCTGTAGGCTCTCCTGTAGCGGGATCCAGCTGGCTCTTCAATCTCTCACCCCACCCCACCCAATCTGAGCAGAGTGCTACTCTCCAGAGCATGCCTCAACCACAGCAACCTCCGCTGGGGGAAAGGCTGGGGGAGCGCTGGCACAGCTCCTACCCACTGTAACCGTCTGCGCTATCGCAGCTGTTGGCAGTTCATCAGATAAACACCAGCTTGTTTTCTCGGGGAGAATTAAACGCAATCCAACCCAGCTCTTGCGCGGAGGGGTGGAGACCTCTCCTTGCAACCAGATGCAACCTTGAACCCAACACTCTTTGAATTTTGGAGCATTTTGGATTGGAGGCCTCGCATTCAAAACCACCCCTCTGTAGCTGTGGTTTTAGGTTGGACCCAAAATCAAAAGGGGACTAATTTCTGGTTCTGCTTTGGTTGGGACAGGAGACTTTTGCCAGCAAGGTGCGAGATCTCAGCACCCTTGAATCAGAGTTTTAGGGGCCAGATCCCCGGCTGGTGCAAATCACCATCGTTGCATTGGAGTCAATGGGTCCGAATCCCCGGCTGGTGTATAAACCAGCATCGCTCCATTGTAGTCAATGGGGTCAGATCCCCGTCTGGTGGGATGCTGCATCAGAGTCAGTGGAAATTTATATTAGCTGAGGTCTAGGCCTGGCATCCGTCTGACCTCAAACCTTAACCCAGATCCAAGCCAACCCTATCCAGCACCAAGCTTGAGTGGCAGAACCGTCATCTTCCATCAGTGAAGCAAGAACCCTCCCCAACCAGATTCCCCCAATGCTGAGTGAGTGCAGCTGCAATGAGAGCACCCCACAGGAGAGGAATATGCTGGGGGGAAGATGGGGAGGAGGAGGAGGAGAACGAGAACAACCATCCCTGCCGAGGGGAGAAAGATGTGGGGACCTCGGTCACTGCCCTAGCCTCTATGGGTGGATGGACTAGATGGGCCCTCAGGGACTTGTCTGTGATCACTCTGCGTATTGCCAGCCAGTAGGAGGGGAGGTTACTGAGTCTGATACCATAGCTGGTTTAAAGCAGGCTGGAGAGTTTTGCGGCCGTTGCCATTTGAACGGAGGTGATGGGTTTATCAGATCTCATGTTGGGGCACATTGATTGCCGGTATCGGCTCAGGAAGGAATCTCCCACCACAATGCACCTGGTCAATTCCACAGTGCTGCAGATGCGTGAAGGAGGAAGTAGGCATGGGGGTTGAGAAGGTTCCGCTTTCTATGAAGCTGTGGTTCTCCAGTTCTTTCAGTCTCTGGAGACCAGCTCCCCACTTCCAATCCCCCTCATCAGTCACCACCAGGATCTCAAAAGAACTGCCAGGAAGGGATGTCACCACTGATGGTCCAAAGGAGAGGCTGCTCTGATGCCTCGTGTAGTGGCCTCTGCCACAGTAGATGGACCAATGTTCTGCTCCAACGTGGCAAAGCCCCGTCTTCTCAGAAGCTGAACTCAGAACCAATCTAGCTGTGAACTCCCCTAGGACTGGTGAATTAAAGATGGGAAAGGCCAGCTGGGTCACAGCTTCTCATCCTCCCCTCAGCTAGTGTAGGATTCTTCTCCTGGATGGTCTGGTGCTTTGCTTAGCAGCCTGCAATGTTCCTGGATCTGCCCAAGAGGGAAGAGCTCTCTGCAGTGCAAGGCTCAGGTGGGAGGGGACTCCCTCATTTCACTCCGCCCATTTACCACAGATTTCTCATATGCGACAGTCCATGTGAACTGACACCTTTGGTTTATGCCCAGAGGGAAATAGTTATCCCTCTCCAGCTATCAGGTCCCTACCCTGGAGTCTATGGCGTCCATCAGACTTCTCCTCTGTAGGGTTGTACCTCTGGAATGAGTCAGTTGCCCATGGAATGGAAGAGACGAGACATTTCTAGTGTAACACTGGGCCTCACCACGCTCTGCATTTAACAGCAACACTCTGCCTGTCTCCCTCTTGAACATCCCAACATGTATACAGACATTAAGTAACTTGGTATTACAATGCTCCTGCTGTGTAGAGAACTGTTATCTGCATTTGCAGCTGCAGAAACTGAGGCAGAGAGAGGTGTTGAGATTTGCCTGAGGTCACACAGTTGGTGGCAAAACCAGAAATAGAACCCAAGAGTCCTACCTCCCAGGCCCCTGCTAACTCACTAGACCCCACTCCCCACGCAGAGCCAGGAACAGCATCCAGGAGTCCTGATTCCCAGTCCTGTGCTCTAACCAGAAGACCAGCCCTTCCTTCCCACAAAGAACCTATTTTGGATGAACCAGAAGAGCTCATGAAGCAGACAAACCTCTAGGTTCTTTTTTTCTGCCCATCCACTGTAGGCAGGTCTGCTTTCTAGGCATTATTGTTCTCCCTGTAACCACACAGCCCTGCGTTCTCTCCTGGAGAGCTTTCACCTGGGGCTCTTTCCGAAGTAGAGCCGCTGAGCATTGTTTTAAGCACTTGTCTCCATTTGGTGAGAGCTCTGCATTTTTTGATGAGGTAAAATATCAGAGACTTCAGTTGCACAAAGAAGGGGGGGATTTGAAGCCCTCCCCCCACCCAAGAAAAAACAAGCTACTGCTTGGCCGTTTTTCCCACTTGCAAGGACACCTGTGAGATTCAGAAGAAGCCCTCCCTGATCAAAAAGCTTCTGCCAAAGACAGGCAACAGGTGGCAAAGAGATCAGGCTCTCAGCAATGTGCTGAGACATGGTGACCTTTACATGGGAGTCTGTGTATGTGAGACCATCACAGCCACCAAGCACCCCTCCCACACACACTTAGCTTTTGCTTTGCTTTTGCTTTCATCTCTGTAACTTCCACTTAGTGGTTCAGCCGTGACTTTACAGCAGCTCTAATGCCCACAGCTATCAACAGTACATATCCAAAATTATTGTAGCAGCAATTAGAAAGCTCAATTGAGATCATGGCCCCATTGCTGCACAGAGACAGAATGAGAGACAGTCCATGCCCCAAAGAGCTCAGAGTCTGAACAGACAAAGGAAGGGAGCATTGTTATCCATCTTTTACAAGTGGAGAACTGGGGCCAAGAGACATGCAAGGACTTGTCCAAGCTCACACAGAGAGTCAGTGGCAAAGCTGAGAATGGAATCTAGATCAGAGTGCCAGCCCAGGGCCTCAACCACAAGGCCGTCCCGGGTCCTTCCTCTCTAGTTATTTTCACAGTACGGATATTAACTGTGTTATAGCAAGCTCAGCCCCAGAGTGGGAGCTCCCTGCTAAAGGGCACACTCCAGCTGTTTGTTAGGGCAATATTTGAATTTCGGCTTTGGTCTGGATTCAGCATGAGTAACACGTGTGCAGCAAACCGCTCCACAGACGCAGATCACGAAAGCAACCTTTGCTACATCACCCATCTCCAGGGCCACAGCTGAAATCCACAAGGTCACCTCCACTGCTTCTTGCAAGAAGGGGAGTTTGACTATAGAGAACAGTGACCAAAGTGGAACCAGTAGAGGCACCCTCAATGATTTAAAAAAATAAATAAAAACAAAAACCAATTGATTTTTCAAAACATACATTGGATTATTTAAAATTTAAAGTACATATTTTTCCTTTTTAAAAATGAATCTATTTAAAATTAAGTTTGAAGTTATGGCAATATATGCTAAGGCCTAAACGGACTGTAATCTATTAAAATAGTTTAAATTAAATAAAACATTTAATATTAAGCAATACAAGTTTGCTGCTAAAGTTTTAAAGAAAGTCAAACCACTGAACTCGTGGAAGACACTGGGCTCAGCACCTGCAACCAGAGTTTACTGAAGTGCTAAGTGAGTTTTTGACAGCAGTAGCTTCTTCTACAGATGCAAAGAGAATATTTTCTTGATTTCAGTTTATTCAAATAGTTCAGTTCAATGAAAGTTAAAAAAACAATTGGGAGCTGAAAAAGGAGGAAAACTTGTTTACCTTTTCCAATCTATGAATAAAAACTAGATGTTAGAGGATGAGATCTACTAGTTCTAAAATCTCGACAAGACAAGGTGGGTTAGGTAATATCTTTTATTGGACCAACTACTGTTGGTGAGATTCAAGCTTTACATACACTGCATATTAAAATCTTGAAGGACATGTTTACCAGAAGCAGTTACTCATTGTCAGATAATACTTTCTTTGTTCAATAAATAAATTAGTTTTAAATGAAAAATGTGTTTTGATTAATTTATTTTTCTTATGTATCCAGCACATTTAAGGTAGTTTTATTTAACTAATATTTTTTAAAATGCTTTTTTTTTTGCACATTTTAAATTAAACTCCAGTTTCCATCCAAATAGAGCTTGACAAAATTCACAAATAAAAAATTAATCATGTAGTAAATAAATGCATCATTTACCATTTTATAACATTATAAAAAAAGTAAACATTAAGACTCTGAATAATCTGAATGTTAAGCTCTATAACTGTGTAAATAAATGTCTATAAATATAGTGTATCCTGCTGGTTAGAAAAATGAAGTTCCAAGTTTAGGGTAAAGCTTATAGTTTGGTGGAAATTAACATGTTTTAATGGTTACCAATCCATGAGAATCAATGCCTCTTTAGAACAATAACTAAAAAGTGCAAACACAAAATAAGATTAAAATCAATTATTTAAATCTATCCACCATAAGCCCTGTCCAGAGACCAAATATGGTCTTGTGGTTAAAGTGCTGAATTAGAACTCAGGAGATGTTGGTTTGAGTCCTAGCTCTACCAAAGGCTTCTGGGGCACAGCTCTGTGCCTCAGTTTCCCCAGGTATAAAATGGGGCTATTAATCTTTCCTTTGCGTCATTAGAGTGTAAGCTCCAGGGCAGGGATTGTCTGTGCAGTACCTGGCACTACATGGCCCCAATCTTAGTTGGGGTCTCTGGGTGCTACCCTAATACAAATATTACATTTTCTTGCTGCAGCTAAATGGCAGCTCCCTGAACATCTGGGATGCAGGATCCTATGATGGCATCGTATGGCTAAATCGTACCCAGCTAGATGTGCAGCTGCACTAGCATGGGCAGGCCTCGCTGCTATTTGCCCGAGGGTAAGCTGCACTGGTGCACATCAGGGCTTGCAGCTGCTTTGCCCATCTAGTCTGGTAAGCAGGGGTCTGGTAAGCAGGGCAAATCCTCAGGCCTGCATTTTTAGTGCCACCAGCGTCCTGTGTCATGCTCCCACCCTATGCCCCTTCAGCAGTGCCACCCTAGCCTGTTTCCTCACCTGTTGGTCCTGCAGCTGCCGGATGGTGCTCTGGGCCTTCTGCAGATTCTCCGTGGCTGAGCTGCACTGCTGCTTCACCACCGCCAGCTCTCGCTTGATGATGTAATTCTCTTCGGCCTCCTGTGCGCGGGTGACTTGGCCCTGGGGGAGGTGGAGGGGGGAAGAGGAGAAAGAAAGAGGATGTCAAAGGAAACACCTTCAACATGCTCCATGTGCATCTGCATGGTAAATCTCTCTCTGAGCCACATGCAGGAGCTGGGATCACAGCCCAGCGGGATCAGATTTACCGATCAGAAGTGAATTCCCCAAGGGGCCGCCTGTGCCTTAGAGAGCTCTGTCAGCAGCTGCCCAACCTTCCACTACCAATGCTCCAGGGCCAGTTACCCCTTCCGAGTATAAAGGTACTACTTGCCACAGGGTCTTACAGCTAAAGTATACAGAGCTGGGAGTCAGGACTCCTGGACTCCATTTCTAGCTCTGGGAGAAGAGTATGATTGAGTGAGATCAGAGGGATGGGACTCAGGACTCCTGGATTAGTGTCTCAGATCTGGATGGGGTCTAATGGTGAGAGTGGGGGAACCTTTGGGGTTCCACAACTATGACCTTGGGACAAATGCTTGCCTGCTTTACAAGGAGGCATACAACATATTAACGCTCATCCCTTTTAGACCAGTTTTCAGGCACAGGCCACACTGCTTTAGAGTAGTGGGTAAATGGCATACTTATTTTACAGATGGGGAAACCAAGGCACATAAAGGCAGGGTGGAAGTGACTTGCCTAAGCTCACATTAGTCAGTGGAAAGCCCAGAATTAGAATGTACAGGGGGCCTAACGCCTAGCACCTAGTCCTGTCCATTGGGCCACAATGTCTCATTTATTCACTGATGTGCTTGGACAAAACACCCGTTCCAAAAAATCAGTTACTGATCAGACTGGCCTGCAAACATCCTGCTAGCAAGAGGATGAATGCCACCAGGGAGCCAGGACTCCTGGGTTCTATTTCCAGCACTGGGAGACAATGTCTCTATTGACAGGTTTCAGAGTAGCAGCCGTGTTAGTCTGTATTCGCAAAAAGAAAAGGAGTACTTGTGGCACCTTAGAGACTAACAAATTTATTAGAGCATAAGCTTTCGTGCGCTACAGCATCCGATGAAGTAAGCTGTAGCTCACGAAAGCTTATGCTCTAATAAATTTGTTAGTCTCTAAGGTGCCACAAGTACTCCTTTTCTTTTTGCGAATGTCTCTATTGGTTAGAGCAGGGAACTAGATCACCTGACTTGTATTTATTGTACTCGAGGGGCAGCATAGTGTAGTGCTTATAGCAGAGGGGAGGGATTTGGAATCAGGGGCTGCTGGTTCTCCCACTGACCCTCTCTCACCAGATTGGAGGATCCTCTATCCCAGAAATCCTAAGAATGCGCATCAGGCACTGGTGACTTCCTGATGGGTGAGAAATTGAAAGGCCCTAGGATACTGTATTGGGCAGAGGGACTGGTGCGAAACTTGCACAAAAGGCCATTTACCCTGTGCATGTATGCACATGTGCACAGTGCCTCACCCAATGCAGATCATAAAGCCTGCGTATGCATGCGCATGGGGCCATTTACTCTGTGTGGTCATTTTTGGGTGCGTACAGCACTTAGCACCCTGCCAATGGGGGTCATTTATTCTGCATGTGGGTGTGCAGTGCCTGGCGCAACAAGGCATCAATGTGATTGGGCTCCAGGTGCTATGACCATCTAAATGTTAAATTATCATCATGATGGTGCTGAGAGCTGGCAGTGACCGCCCTCCAGTGGATAAGCTCTGTTTCCTCCCTTGAAGCCTCTGTTCTCAGCTCCAGACAGATTTAGCCCTGTCTCTCTGAGGGCAATTGGGTTCTCTCGTGTTCACCAGGGTAACAGACACAGGGTCCCATCTACTTGGTGAAGAGAACCACCATACTTTTCACCAAGAGTGGGTTCAGTGACAGTCTCTAGACAAAATTTGCCCTCATCGCCCTTACGTGGCTACTAGCTACCTCTCTCCAACCCAGAGGTGGCTGCGTTTGCAAAGGAGCTGTCTGCAGCTGGCATGAGAAATGTTTTGGAATGTAAATATAAAGTATTAGTACTTACGAGATGACGGCTACATTAGTCCTTATCACACCAGCTCTACAAACAATGCCAGCCTTCATACCTCCTCCCACTCCCATCTCTGTATTCAGGAGGCCCTCCAGCCTGGTTCACCTACCCACTGCCCCTTCTCCTGGTTCAAACCTCTCCTCACAGCTCTGTGACATGGGTGTGTGGGACACGCAGGAAGGGGTTAAACCTCTTCTCTGGACACCATGGAGGAAGCTGGCCTTGAAAGCCTATCAGGGTAAAGAGCTGGGAGCTGTGGCTTGCTAAGCTGATAGGAGGTGGCACTGATAGCTGGGCCTCCCAGGTGAGGGAAGCCACAGTGGTCTCCTCCAACCCAGAAGACTCCTGAGCAAGCCCTGGATGAGGCAGAGGACTTGGCATTGAGGAATACACTGTGGCTGAAGGCTGTAATTCAAGAGGCATACTGATTAGGTTTGTTTTGTTTCATTGAGACCTACTGCTCAGGAAAACTGCCCTGGGACTTTTATCTTCCTCTGGCCAACAGCCACACTTTTCATGATTTGACTTAAAGAGTCCATGACACTCCCTCACCCCGAGGGTGGCCCACTGGTCTCGCGACAGACTCCCCATTGCTGTGCTACACTGGAAGAGAGAGAGTTCTCAACTAAGAAGAGTTAATGGGGCTGACTCTACTGAACACTGCGCTGGCAGCATGAAGTGAGCACAATCAGTGGTGTAAAGGGGTGCTGGAGTAAATGAGAATGTGGCCCTAGCTGAGGCTGTCTCTACACAATCAAAATTGAGCAGGATCACTACAGCAAGCCCCTTTCTCCCCCACTGCTCCCATGCTTAGGAGTTCTCCGTAAATACCCACAAAGCCACCATCCTCCTTCAAACACTCCTTTGCCACAATTCTACAAAACCCTTGAAGCTGGGGAGACTGCTGGTGTGTTGAGCGCACTGCCTATCAGGCTGTCCAGTACTGTCTCACTGTTTCCTTGTACTGCTTTGGTTGGCTGATATTCATCTGCTGCCTCTTGTCTTAGATCTGAAGTCCCCAAACTCTGGGCTGTGCCTCCTTAGGGGAGCAAGGAGGAATGTTCATGAGGGCAAGGTGGACCAGGTCAGCCCCCACAGGGGGCAGGGAAGGAGCACCACCCAGCCCTGCCCCCATCCGCAGCCCCGGCTCCCAGCCCTATGATTGCTCCACCCCCAACTGAGGGCCCAGCTGCGGCTCCACTCCCAGCCCCCGTCCTGGCCACAACTCTGGCCCTAGACCCACTCCCAGCTGTTGCCCCAGCCTCCTCCCCCCAGAGCTGCGGCCCTGCTCCTGGCCCTGAAGGGGCGGGAGGGTATGGACAGGGGGAAGGAGGGGCCTGACTCTCAGAAGTTTGGGGACCACTGCCTTAGATGGGGAGCTCTTTGGGGCAGGGACCATCATTCTGTTGGGTGTTTGTACAGCAACTAGCAAAATGAGGGTCTGAACCATGCCTGGGGTTCCAAGATGTTACAACAACACAAATAATAAATCAATGTAGCTGCACAAGTGCAGCCAGTAATGATATGCAGCACTGGTACTAACAGACGTGTTAATTACCAGATTAAGGTGCACTGCATCTCAACAGAGGGGTGCAGTGATTTAATTATAGCAGTTTAGTTACACAAAGGTGAATTTCCTTAAAAGAGGCAGGGCTAGTTATTCCTGCCTTGTCCTTGCCATGATTTTGCTTTCTCTCTTCAGTTTACATCTTCTACAGCACTAAGCAAATTGTTGGCGTTTAAAGAATAGCATGATGAACTCAAAGCCATCAACCCCTGCTCCCAGAAGAGGAATGCACACCAGTGTGAACACCTTCCTCAGTGTCCTCAATGTTGCACCAGTTTAACTAAAACCACTTTAGTTAAATCAGTACAAACCCGTTATGTAGCCACTCATAAAACTTAATTCAAACCCAATTTGTCAATGTAGCTTAAAATAGGAAGAAACTGACTTAAGCTAAGTTGATACAAACGGTTTACATATATTTAAGTGCCTGCACAGGGGTTTGCATTGGTTTAACATCACCCCTTCAGTTAAAACTAGTGTGGAGACTAAGCTGTAGTAATTTAGCTTCGGCGACATACTTAATGTACATAAGTGGTTGTGCTAATCCCACTGCTACTTTTAATGCTAGCATGTTCTAGAGCCTCTCACTCATGGCTTCCTTAGAAGCAGCAAAGCTGGGAGCTGCAATATAATCAGGAAATTGGCCTCAGAAGCTTCATGCTGTTAGCCAGTGGCTTCCATTGCACCATCTTTGTCTGTTTTGCACTGAAGACCCTGGGCCAGTTTTTAGATGGCAATGCAGACCTCCATAGTGACTGCAGGTGAGGTGGGCATTTCCAACTCAATCTGTTTTGACTGAAGTGAGGCACAGCTGGGGTCCTTCCCATCTTTTAGTTCTAGGAGTCAGGGGCAATGGGTATCAAAGTTAGAGTCTTCCCCCATTTGTGGGTCTCTCTTCATCACCCTGCCCCAGTGACCTCTTAACTACTTGATTAGGACATATAGTAAAACAAGGCTCATTGTTCCTTCATGTCGGAGACAGGGGAGAAGAAGGGTAATAATGCCATGCAAGGGCTGCTTATCCTGCATACACAAGAGTTGACCCACCTTGGTAAGAACTGGGTCAGACCAAAGGTCCATCTAGCCTAATATCCTGTCTTCTGACAATGGCCAATGCCAGGTGCCCCACAGGGAATGAACAGAACAGGTAAATCATCGAGTGATCCATCCCGTCGCCCATTCCCAGCTCCTGGCAAACAGACTAGGGATACCATCCTTGCCCATCCTGGATAACAACCACTGATGGACCTATCCTCCATAAATTTATGTAGTTCTTTTTTGAACCCAGTGATAGCCTCGGCCTTCACAACATCCTCCTGCATGGAGTTCCACAGGCTGACTGTGTGTTGTGTAATGAAATACTTTTTTTTGCTTGTTTTAAGCCCGTTGCTAATTAATTTCATTTAGTAACCCCTAGTTCTTCTGTTATGAAGCATAAACACTTATTTACTTTCTCTACACCAGTTTTGAAATTTATAGACCTCTATCATATCTCCCCTTAAAGTCCCAGTCTGATTAACAGAAGCTGTTCCATACCCCTCATCATTTTTGTTGCCCTTTTCCAATTCCAATATATCTTGTGTTGAGATGGGGCGACCACATCTGCACACAGTATTCAAGATGTGAGCATACCAAGGATTTATACAGAGGCAATTGGAGGCAGAACCACCTGCCCAGGCAGGGCACTTTGGAGCTTACTGTGCTAGTGGCATAGTTACAGTGGTAAGTCCTGCAGGAACCACAGTTATAGTAGGGACCTGCTTTGCTCAGGTTTGCTACACTAGATCACAGGAGGCGCTCCCCATTCCCAACCTTGTGCCCCAGTGGTTAAAGGGACCCTCATGTGCTTTAGAGCATCTGGGCATTTCTAGAATCCCCCAGCCAGGTATAGCAGACAGTGCTGCCCATACACAACTACCCACACCTCACCCTGGCTCCTGCCCGATGTAGAGGGGCCAGCTCTGTGGCTGTCAGAATTACTTTCTCTGCCCTATTCAGTGCTTGGCCAAAGACTCGCAACATGCATACAACATGCAGTGTGTTGTCATTTAAGCAGCAAGAATGGTCTTGTGGCTGAAGCACAGGATTTGGACTCAGGAGGTCTGGGTGCCAATTCCCACCCCAGCCCCATGCTCACTGTGGAACCCTGGGCAAGTCACTTCACTGAGTTTCCCAGCTGCAAAACAAGAATAATCCTTTTCATACCACTTTGCCTGCCTTGGCTAGTCAGGCAAAGCCAGGGGTGGGCAATAATTTTTGCAGGGGGACCACTCCATGAATGTCTGCCTAAAGATCAAGGGCCAGATCTTCAGCTAGTGTAAACCGAAAGTGCTCTAGTGAAGTCAACAACACTATGCCAGTTTACACCCACTGGGGATCTGGCCTTTTTATTTTAAGAGCGCTTTGCTGATTTATAGCAACTGAGGTTCTGGCCTGAAAATTTTTTTTCGAGTACTTGTTTAAGAAGTCCCCTCTCCCACCAAAGACCTCTGAAACTTTGTGATAAAGGAAGGATGCACTTGCAGCCCTTTGAATCTGGCATGGGAGTGCTGCTATGACCTTGTATAAAGACAGGTGAAGCAAATGCATATCATACACAGTGGGTGCAGCTGTTTTGTTTCTGGACTGAAATGTAAAACCAAGAAAGGAGAGATGAAAGTAAAGGTTTTACAGTACCTGGATCAGTCTATCTGCCAAGGCAGCGCTCTCCTAGGGGAGATCCAGACAGGGAAGGAAAGATTGAGCAGGAAAGGAAAAAAAAAGAAAAAAAAAAGAGACACGACAATAACAAAGTCATTGCACAAGCGCTCCAACCACAGCTAGAAGCACAGAGGACAGCAAGACTAGCAGCAGGAGGAGGAGGACCCAGCAGAGCCCAGTGCGATAAGTGCACCCAAAACAAGAAGTCTTCCAGAGCAGCTAGAGTAGGGGAGTCCAAACTTTTCCACCTGACTACCTTTTGTTGCAAACAGTGGCAGCCTGCCAGGAGCCAACCCAAATCTGTACTGGAATTTGTCCAGCAAGTGTCTCCCTTGATAGAAGGCTAATTGCTCATTGCGTTCACCAGCAATAAACCTGCCATTGATTGGCTGGGTCTGAACCCTTCAGTTCCAGGGGGATAGAGAGCTGCTATGACAGACTTTAGGGCGATACGCTGCCTGCAGACCTTGAAGATGTTCTCAGTGACGTCCTACAAGATAGTAATTAGCAATGGAAAATCCATGAGAGCCAGAGTCCTTGACAGAGGACGTAGCACCTGAAAAGATTATTATAAATACTTGATCTTGGCAAGTGCTGTCAGGGAGAGGACCAAGCATCTCGAGCCTGCTTTTACCCACATTTACCTACTGAGGTGGATGGGAGCTGCAAGTGCTCAGCATCTCTGAAGATCAGGACTATAGTGCCAGAATGCAGGACAGCAGTGCGTATTGGCTATTTTGTAAGGTTTTTTTTAAACACACAAGAATTAAGTAGTGTGAGGTATTTTACAGTGTGAGGCTGAGTGACAGAATTAGCGGCCGAGGTATAAAACTCAATGGCAGGGCAATCAAATCCATTTCAGGCCAGGATAAATAGGTTTTAAAAGCCACACTAAAGTATGGTCAATGCCACATGGAAAAAGAAACCAGGCATGCTGGTCAGTTCCAGAGATATCTTTTTACAAGTGACCTCGGTGTATCTTCAGGACTTGGGCTCTATACATTTTATTCTGCAGCTGAAGATTTAAAAAACCAAAACCACCAAACAACAATCTAAGCATCGGTTCAGTGACCTGGCAAGTCAGATTTAAAGTGCTTTAGCATCTCATCCAGATTGCAAGATGTTTGAACACACAAGCATCACTTTAATAGTCACCCTGAGAGTATGTCTAGTTCCTGCCCTTTGACCCGGCTCCGAAGACATTCTTTAGGAGCCATCACTATTGTTGACAGTGTATTAGACTGACATGCCAGGCAGTGGTGTAAGCTTATGATGCAGCCTACATGGCCTGGGCTAATGGTTGCCTTTCCTAAGCATGTTTATAGTGAGCTGGGACAGGCAACTGTGCAAGGCCTCGTTTTTGGAGGCCAAGCTAGTCTGGAAGTGGAGGAGGTGGATTCGCACACGGCCCGGCACGCCTGTCACCTTCTCCAGGGTCTCGATCCGCTGCTTCAGGAGGCGGTTCTCAGTCCGGAGCCTCTGCAGAGGAAGAAGTGAGACATCAACAGGAGCTTCCTGTACACAAGCCTGGCCTTATTAAATAGGTTGGGTCTGCCCTCTACTGGGAAATAACAAATCACAGCAAGTGATGGACCAGAGACCTAAAGAGACAACTTCTGGGGTGCAGAAAACCCTTTGCCAGTGCTTTGAGATAGGCTCCAAATTCAGCCATAAGAATGAAATAGGAGTAATCTCTTACATTTACATAGTGCCTTTCATACCCTATGAACCCAGACAGTATATATAGGGATCACCATGCTCATCTCTGAAGTGCAACTGTCTCTGGGGTGGGCAGCTGTTTAACAGCATGCAGCACCACTGCACAAGAAACGAAGGGGGCATCCGACTGAAGTTGCTGGGGGAATTTCAGTACCCAAGTGCAGTTAGCTACACAAATGTGAAAGGCCAGATGGAAGAGGGAAGCATCTGTGTTATGCTTATAAGAAGCACATGGGATCTTTTTCAGGGGAAAAAGATCTGTAAAGCTGTAATCTCTGTCCCTTCAGGTCTAGTTTTGGATAACGGTGCTGGAGCATCAATCAGAAGCATTAGAGGCAGTGATCCGATGAGCTCTCAGAGTTAAACTCAGGTGGCTCCCATAACCTTTCCCTCGGTGTGCTGCTGTGATACAGATAACACTAGAGCAAGGAGGGCATGGAGCAAAGAAAGGACTTACTTTGATCTCAATCTGCTCCTCCATCTCTTTGTTTTTGATTGCAGCATACTCCTTCTCCAGCCTGAGACAGACATGCAAGCTAGGTTGGATCAAATCTGCTTCAGACACCCCCGCCCCCGCCCTCAGCAGAGGGCTCAGGGTCAGTGGGTTCCCCTGCAATGAACAGGAGCTAACAATCTAGGCTGATCCCAGCTCCCCTACAGTGCCTTGTGCTGAGGCCCATGCAGCAACAGGCCACACACATTGAAGTTTCTGGGCATGATGGGGCAAATTAGTGACCCTGGATTGGGGGTTTTACATATATGCTGATTTTTACAAACACATTGCCCCACCCAAGTATTATATTTAAGTCCCCTAGCTGAATGGTTGAGGTCTTACACACTTGTAATCAACTTAAAGACCTACCACTGACACACTAGTCCTTTAACTGAACTACAAGAAAAATTGAAATAGCCCAATTTTGCCTGATCTTTCTATTTTTTGCATCCTCCTTCACACCAAGTGTCAGGATGACTGTCCCCACTTAAGACATTCAAAATGTAGGCTTCTATCTTCCAGGAGAGGAAGGCAGGAGGTCATAGCATCTCCTGCTTGCATAGCAGATGGAAGTTTGGGGCAGGAGCTATACCCACTTCCTTGGATACACAAAATGCCCTCCCCCTGCCAACTCCTAGCAAAGCCAGAGTCCCTGCCAAGGCCAAGCAGCTCTGCTGCCATCAGCCTGCCTGCTCTCTATATTGTGGAAAAGCTTTCATGGCCTCCCACAAACCCATCAGACCTGCTGTCAGAGAAGGCAGTAATTCCCTTATTAGGGAGTCCTTCCGCACAGCACTCACTCATCTCTTCTCTATTTTCACTGCTGCTTGCTGTGCGGCTCTAATGAATAACTAGAGGATCCCGCGATGCACGCTCCCTTTCCATTCCCTGTCCTCCTGCTTACGTCTAATGCAGGATCCTCGAAACAGCACAGCCTAGGGAGGGGTTTTTCTGCCAGTCGCCTGTCTAGGATCTTTCACAGGGTGAGGGAGCGAACTTACCTCTTCATTTTCTTGGGGTTGTATTTGACCTGATATGCCTTCAGGATCAACTTGTCTGGGCAACTGTCGAACTGATGAGGAATCACCTTCTGGAAATACTGTGAGAAGGGAGCAGAGGGCAGGATGCATTTCTCTGTGCCCCTTTTGAGCACTCTAATAAATTCTACCCACTCTCCCCAAATCTCCTCCCATCCTCTTCATTCAGTACTTGCTTCCCCTCTCAAGCCAGAACAGGCAGCCCAGCAACTTGCCTTCCCAACTAGCTCTACTGGTTTCTGACCCTCTTGAACAATCACTAGAAGTCTCTTACTAGTGACTAGTCCCTTGGTGTTTCAAGTGCACCTGTGGAATGTGGGACTCCTCCTAAGCAGCACTTGGGTATGTTCAGTATCTGGAAAATCTCCAAAGTTCCAGCTTCAGCAGCCAAGGAAAAGTGTGGGGAGCACAGCTACATGAGAAGAAGCTGGATGGCTGGAGTCAGTAACAGGAGCGGGACGGGGGGAGGGGGGGAAGAGAAAAACAGGAGGGTATTTCTAGGAATTCTGGAGGGGATTACACCCCTGCCCCCACTTATGGCAGCATGGACACTGCACCACTCTTGGTATTTTTATAGCTCTTATCTTCAAATCTTATCTTAACACCAGAGGGGTGAGTTAGGGGAACTGAGGGACAGGCAGGTGATATGACTTGTAGGATCTGAGCTCCTGCACAAGGCAGGCACAAGAAGCTTATCTAATACTGTCAGCTCCAAAATACACAGAGGACGTTCATGTGTTTGGTCTCAGGACATTTCAAATCCAACAGGACAACTGAAAGTTACGCCTCATAGTGCCCCGTGCCCAGGCTGCAGGGGGACTGAAAGGAAAAAAAATCACTCTGCAACCTCAGCAGGCCTGAAAGTGCTTCTTCACCTTCTGTCTGGTGCACGACACGGACAGCACAGCGAGTTAGAGCTGTAACTGCTGTTGGGCCAGGCTCACAAAGCCCAATTATATTTAACACAGGAATGCATTCTCTTGTGATGCAATTGTTCTATTCACCCTTCCCACCAATTGCTCGACTCATCAGTGGGTCCCACACAGCCAAGATGTTGGTACTGCATCATCTGCAGTCTAAGCAGAAGAAGAGCTACAGGTTATAGGGCTGTAAAATTAATCCTGTCCATGGCACTGCTGGGATAAACAGTACACATTGCAGGCAACTATTTCATTGTCTGGAGAGTGAGAATATCTAGTGATTCTTTCACATCTCACCTTTGAAACTGTGCCTAAGGAAAAAGGAAACTGCCTGTAGAAGTTGCTTAAACTCACTTTTCACAAAGATCTGGATTCAGGTTCTGGGCTAGACTGGGACTAGAGGGCAGCAGGATGTAAGAGGCTGTTCAGACTCCTGGCCCACTGAGTTTCAGAAGCATGGCAGGTTGAGCCTCTTGATGGCTGGAAGCACAGCAGTGTTACATCAAAAGAGCTCCAGGCAACTCTGCGCTGTTGCCTGGGCCAGTCACTAGGAAATGGGCTGACCTTGTGAGTTATACTGGACATCATCTACTTATGCACTGGACATGTGTCACGGAGTGTGCGGGAGTCAGGGCCCTGCACCCCTCTTCCTGGGTTTCACTGTGACTCTCAGCCAGCCAGTAAAACATAAGGTTTATTGGACAATAGGAATGCAGTCTAAAACAGAGCTTGTAGGTACAACCAGGACCCCTCAGTCAAGTCCTTCTGGGGGGCAGGGAGCTTAGACCCCAGCCTTGGGGTTCCCCTGCTTTCCAGCACAAAACTGAAACCAAAAACCCCTTCTGCAGGCTCTCTCCTCTAGCCTTTGTCCAGTTTCCCTGACAAAGGTGTCACCTGGCCCCACCCCCTTCCTGGCTCAGGTTACAGGCCCATCCCCTGCTATCCCATCCCCAATGCAGGCAGTCCCAGTAGAACTAGACATTCCCTGGTCAATCCACCCCTCTCCCTACTGTGTCACAGCATGTCCAGCCAATCAGAGCTCAATAGGATTATGCACAGGACCCTACCAAAATTCACGGCCATGAAAAACGCGACAGACTGTGAAATCTGGTCTTGTGTGCTTTTAACCTATACTATACAGATTTCGCTGAGGAGGCCAGCATTTCTCAAACTGGGGCCTGACCCAAAAGGGAGTTGTAGGGGCATTGCAATTTTTTGGGGTGGGCGGGTCACAGTATTGCCACCCGTACTTCTGCACTGCCTTCAGAGCTGGGCAGCTGGAGAGTGGCAGCTGTTGGCCAAGCGCCCAACTCTGAAGGCAGACCCCCCCGCCAGCAGCAGCAGGGAAGTAAGGCTGGCAATACCATACCACGTCACCCTTATTTCTGTGCTGCTGCCTTCCTGCCACCCAGCTCTGAGAGTGGCGGCTGCTGATTGAGGGCCCACCTCATGCTATCCTTACTGCTGCGCTGCTGCTGGCAGCGGCTCTGCCTCCAGAGCTGGGGTCCCGGCCAGCAGCCACCACTCTCCTGCCACCCAGCTCTGAAGGCGGCACCACCACCACCATCGCAGAAGTAAGGGTAGCAGCATCACAACGCCCCCCCTACAATAACCTTGTGACACCCCCTCCACAACTCTTTTGCGTCAAGACCCCTACAATTACAACACCATGACATTTCAGATTTAAACAACTGAAATTATGAAATTTACGATTTCTAAAATCCTATGACTGTGAAATTGACAAAAATGGACCATGAATTTGGTAGAGCCCTAATTATGGGGTTCTTTCTACCACAACTGCATGACTGAAGTATAAACCTCTCCTTAGAGAGCAGTTTGAGTGCAATGCAGAGCTGCTCTGACCTGTGACATCCCCTCCATATCCAGCTGCATCAGCTCTGCCTGGTTGAACTGCAGGAGGGCCATCCCTACACGAAAGATGATCTCCAGCCCCTATGGCAAAGCACAGACAAGTTTCAGCCCCAGACACAAGGCTCATGTGACATTTGAGAGTGCAATAAAAGTTAGGTGCCTAAGCTCTGAGATACAAAGAGAAGGAGGACAGGGAAAGGTACCCAAGGCCTGATCCTCATTTACAACCAGGCCTGGACATCACTCTGGCAATAAAAAGAGCCTTAAAGTAAATGTAATTTATGCCCACACTAAGCTCCCTTTAACCTGCCAGAGCAATGACTCACAGGAACTTCACTGCCAGAGCCACATAGCAGAACTGAGAATTAGGCCCTGAATTTCTAGTGGGTCACCCAAAAGTGTGATCGGCTCAGGATCGGCTACAAGTTAAAGCTTACATCTCATATTTGCACACACTGTGTGGGAAACCCGAACTCTGACCAGCTCCATGGTCCCTAAAGGCAACTTGCCAGGCTCAGGGAGGGCAAACTAACTTGCAGAAAATGGGCATATGCAAATACCTCATCCTGAGTGTGCGTCTGGTCAGCCAGGCCCCTCGGATCAAGAAGGCTGACTAGGACTCAGAGTAGCAGCCGTGTTAGTCTGTATTCGCAAAAAGAACAGGAGGACTTGTGGCACCTTAGAGACTAACACATTTATTTGAGCATAAGCTTTTGTGAGCTACAGCTCACTTCTTCGGATGCATTCAGTGGAAAATACCGTGGGGAGATTTAATATACACAGAAAACATGAAATAATGGGTGTCACCATACACACTGTAATGAGAGTGATCACTTAAGGTGAGCTATTACCAGCAGGAGAGCGCGGGGGGGAGGGGGGAGAAGAGAACCTTTTGTAGTGATAAATCAAGGTGGGCCATTTCCAGCAGTTTACAAGAACGTCTGAGGAACAGTGGGGGGTAGGTGGGGGGAATAAACAAGGGGAAATAGTTTTACTTTGTGTAATGACCCATCCACTCCCAGTCTCTATTCAAGCTCAAGTTAATAGTATCTAGTTTGCAAATTAATTCCAATTCAACAGTCTCTTGGAGTCTGTTTTTGAATTGCAACTTTTTAGGTCTGTAATCGAGTGACCGGAGAGATTGAAGTGTTCTCCGACTGGTTTTTGAATGTTATAATTTTTGACATCTGATTTGTGTTCATTTATTCTTTTACGTAGAGACTGTCCAGTTTGACCAATGTACATGGCAGAGGGGCATTGCTGGCACATATCACATTGGTAGATGCGCAGGTGAACGAGCCTCTGATAGTGTGGCTGATGTGATTAGGCCTTATGATGGTGTCCCCTGAATAGATATGTGGGCACAGTTGGCAACAGGCTTTGTTGCAAGGATAGGTTCCTGGGTAAGTGGTTCTGTTATGTGGTTGCTGGTGAGCATTTGCTTCAGGTTGTGGGGCTGTCTGTATGCAAGGACTGGCCTGTCTCCCAAGATCTGTGAGAGTGATGGGTTGTCCTTCAAAATAAACTACACCATTTGCCAAGAAACTCCCTGAAAAAGCACAAGAACAAATCCACACAGACACACCCCTGGAACCACGACCTGGGGTATTCTAGCAGGAAATCCTGGACATCCCATCCTCTCAGGCATTGGCACCCTGACAGCAAGATTGTCTGGCTATGTAGACTCCCACCTCAGGCCCTATGCTACCAGCACTCCCAGCTATCTTTGAGACACCATTGACTTCCTGAGGAAGCTACAATCCATCGGTGATCTTCCTGAAAACGCCATCCTGGCCACTCTGGATGTAGAAGCCCTCTACACCAACATTCCATGCAAAGATGGGATTACAAGCCGTCAGGAACAGTATCCCTGATAATGTCACTGCAACCTTGGTGGCTGAACTTTGTGACTTTGTCCTCACCCATAACTATTTCACATTTGGGGACAACGTATACCTTCAAATCAGCGGCACTGCGATGGGTACCCGCATGGCACCACACTATGCCAACGTTTTTATGGCTGACTTAGAACAATGCTTCCTCAGCTCTCGTCCCCTAATGCCCCTACTCTACTTGTGCTACATTGATGACATCTTTTCCATGGGTCCAGATGATGAAGAAGCTCTTGAGAAATTCCACCAATTTCAACAATTTCCATCCCACCATCAACCTCAGCCGGGACCAGTCCACACAAGAAATCCACTTCCTGGACACTATGGTGCTAATAAGCAATGGTCACATAACCACCACCCTATACCGGAAACCTACTGACCGCTATTCCTACCTACAAGCCTCCAGCTTTCATCCAGACCACACCACATGATTCATTGTCTACAGTCAAGCTCTACGATATTACCGCATTTGCTCCAACCCCTCAGACAGAGACAAACACCTACAAGATCTCTATCATGCATTCCTACAACTACAATACCCACCTGCTGAAGTGAAGAACAGATTGACAGAGCCAGAAGAGTACCCAGAAGTCACCTACTACAGGACAGGCCCAACAAAGAAAATAACAGAACGCCACTAGCCATCACCTTCAGCCCCCAACTAAAACCTCTCCAACGTATCATCAAGGATCTACAACCTATCCTGAAGGATGACCCAACCCTCTCACAGATCTTGGGAGACAGGTCAGTCCTTGCTTACAGACAGCCCCACAATCTGAAGCAAATACTCACCAGCAACCACACAGCAGAACCATTAACCCAGGAACCTATCCTTGCAATAAAGCCCGTTGCCAACTGTGTCCACGTATCTATTCAGGGGACACCATCAAAAGGTTTCCTCCCCGGCTCTCCTGCTGGTAATAGGTCACCTTAAGTGATCACTCATTACAGTGTGTATGGTAACACCCATTGTTTCATGTTCTCTATGTATATAAATCTCCCCACTGTATTTTCCACTGAATGCATCCGATGAAGTGAGTGTAGCTCACGAAAGCGTATGCTCAAATAAACGTGTTAGTCTCTAAGGTGCCACAAGTACTCCTTTTCTTTTTGACTAGGACTTGTCTCCCCAGAACTCCATGTGTTGCAGTTTGGCCACCGCTAGCATAGAAATGACTCCAATTTACACACACAACAGCTAATGGCCCAAGGATACTTCTGCTAATATGGCCAGACTCAGTGGGGAGGGGTGAAGTGCAGTACAGGTGAGTCTCATCTTATGCTGGGGTTACATTCCGAAGTCAGCATGTAAAGCGAAAACCGTGTATAGTCAAAATTACATTGAGTGTAATGGCGGGCGGAATCGCCCACACTACAGCTACAGTATTTAAATTATTTAAATTGTTATTTTTCCTCTTTTTTTTTTTTGCACAAAGCTGAATCCACACATGTTAAATGCGCGCAAGATGAGACTTGCCTGTATAGGGCTCTTGCCACTAAGCTGTTCCCCTTGCTAGTCCATCAGGGCTAATCATTGCTGATTTTCAGTGTAATCTCATCTAGTCACCCAGGAATGAAAGATTCAATGGGAATTTGGGGGGCTCAGTGTCACTGGAAAAAAGGAAAATCAGGACACAGGTTTTTAAACACTTGAAGCACTGTGTAGCCAGGAAACTCCTTTCTTATTTTAAAAGGCAGCCCAAGCAAGATCTAACGAGGTCCTTCTATTCAAGCAGAAAATTCAGCTGTGTTTTTTAAAAATGATTTATCTTGTTCTCAATTAATCCATCCCAGATGCTGGTATCATTGCCTTTAAACACTGCACTGAGAAAAGCAGCTGCTCCCACTCAGTATCAGAAATCCCTCTGAGCCCGTGATCATGCCCCCAGTCATCCTGGTATAAAGCACTTTACCTCATACATGAAGATGTCAAACACTCGGGTGGCCACAGGCAGAGGGAAGGTTGTGAGGAAGAGTGTCAGAAACCAGGATGATGAGTACATGGAGGTGAGGAAACTCTGGGAGCGGAAGTGGATGTTCAGTTCAGGCAGCTGCTCCTGAATATAAGAAAAACACAACAACAGTAGTAAAATGTCTGCTAATTACAGCCAACTGGGTTCCACCATCCCCTCTGGGATATGGGATTCTCTTGGCCAGAGGAGGCTCTACTATCAGAGCGAAGGACTTTATTGCCGGAACTAATTCCATTAGCCGCACTGGTCTTCTCCAACATTCCCAGGGGAATCTGGAAAGGAGCCAGACTTCTCCAGCTTGGATTCACAGACCATTATATGCACAAAAACCACTGGCCAGTTCCTCATAGTTAGCCTGCTACTACTCTGGATCACATGGCCTCATTGTCTAAGCTACTATCGCCCTGGTCTCCACACTGTATTTACCTGCAGCATGTACTCAAACTGGTAGATGCAGAGGCCTAGCTCGGCCATGCTGGGTTTGAATAGCTCTCGTAATCGATATTCCTGCATCAGTCGCACAAACACACAGAAAGCCTCTTCTTCAGGCATCTACAGGTTCAAAACGAGACAAATCCCACAGTCTCTCAACAGAACTGACCCAGAACGATGCTCTAATGTAGATCAGACAAACATTTGTTATGAGGTGGAGCAGCTTTACATAAAACAATGCTTTACATTTGGGTTTGATTCCTGACACTTCTGGGCAGCGATCACATGGAAGCAGCAGGAAAATAGAGTGGCCAGCAACTGCTCAGAGAAAACACATTCCCAGTGGAGAATGTAATCCCACTCGCACCATGCCATACTTCTCCCCAGTAGGTCTATATTGATTTTCTGTGTCATTTGTACAGAGCATACCATAAATTTATGCTGAACTTTACAAACAGATTAGTCTGATCTAGAGAGGTTCTAAAAAGGTAAAGGGGAGGCCCAGTAACTTTTCTCCACCCACTTCCTTTCATTCCTGGTTTTAGGGATCACTGGTGTGAGATAAGGGTCAAAACAGGCAATGAGGAAACAAAGGAATATTCAAAACATTTGCCAAGTGGTTTGCTGATTATGAGAGGAAACATCTAAAATTCCTGGCCAGATTCAAGTGTGTCGATTCACCTGTGAAGTGTTTGAGAGGCATTTCCAGCACCGATTCATGACAAAACGAGTACTGTACTTAGCTTTTCATCTTTAAAACCCTCCACGGCATGTGTTTCTCAGGGCGAGGTAGTGGATTTGGGCTTTTAAAAGGCTTTGCTTTGTTACACAAATGCAGGAAGGATGCCATATTTTATAATCAATGTCGATGGAAAATTCCTGTTCCCTAAAAAAGGCACTCCGGCATCCAAGAGAGGACATGTTCCAGAAATGGCAGAGAACTAGAAACAAATCAGCACAGCTCAAGCTGTCTGCATTCACAGTCCAGAAGGTCACTAACTCTGGTCCCAGGGTTTGCATTTGTACTGACAGTGCAGTAAGCGTCACGGGTCCTTTGAGTGAGCCATTAAACCAAGTCCCTTCTGCCAAGTCTCGAGGGGACGGGGGGAGTTAAAAATCCTGTGGCATTTCCACAGCAATTAACTGAATTGGGAAGAGCTTTGGGCTAGCAACTTTGGTGGGACCGATGCTGCATATTCTCATGTTATATGATCTCCACTCATACCAACCTGCATTAGCAGCAATCCCACGATGAATGCGCTGCCCTGACAATATCCAACCTCACGGTCCACTAGGGAATAGGCCTGGAAGAGAGAGTGCTTGAGTGTGACGCAGGCAGGAATACCGTCTCTAGAGTCCTGCAGGGGAGCTACAGAGCTCTGACGGAACATACTGAGACACAAGTATTAATTACTTAGAAGAGAACAAAAGGGCAAGGAGTAAGGCAACAAAACCAAGGGTCATGGGGGTTGGAGACCAGAGGAAGGAACTTGGGGAGAGGATACTTCTTTTTAGGACCAGGAAGTAGCTTAAGTATTTCTATGCAACCCGCCCTGCCTCCCACCCCACACACATGCAGAGAAACGTATCTCAGATGATATTATGCCTACAATGTGCTCTCCTGTGCCCCAGGATTGCAGCCAGCAAACGTAGTGCTTTAAATACCACAAAGCTGCATTAACTGTCTATAGCCGGGTCTGATAAGAAACAGAACTTATATCAACATCCAGTTACTGTCAGAAAAGCAATTAGGTAGAAAATATCCGACTAAGTGGGTATTCACCCAAGAAAGCTTATGCTCCAATACGTCTGTTAGTCTATAAAGGTGCCACAGGACTCTCTGCCGCTTTTAAGTAGAAAGAGTGCACTTGCCAAACACACATGGGATACATAACAGTCTAATATGCCCTCACTGCAGCCATATTTATTCCAATGAGATTCCAGTCACAGAACCATAGCACAAATAGTCTCTCTCTGCAAGTGCATAAGAATTGATTTCTTGGAATGTAATGAAGTTATCACTACAAATTTAAATTAAATCCACAGAAAACTTCAATGGGAGGGTGGGGACAATCTGTGCCTTTCCCACAATATTTATTCAGACATGAGAAAAAACTAAATAGAAAAGAACATACAAACTGAAGGCCAAAATCAGAGATTAGATCCCATTAATGTTTAAAGGATTCCATTCTCTCCTTAAGCCAGGCCCCTAACAGCCACTGATGAGAATGAGGAGTTATGTCCCAATAAGGGAAGAAATCTGCCTGCATAGCAAATCAGCTCAAAGTCCGACTCCCAACCTGAAAGCTGAAGAGAATCGCTGTGAAATGCACATGGAGACAAAGCTTTATATTACTAGCCTATCTAAGATGCCCCCTGGTGACGGTCAGTATGTTTGTGACTAAGGTGTCATTTGTGATACCACTAATGCAAGGCAGCCACTGGGAGGTAGGGCTGAAAGAAATGGCTACTAAAGGACAGAAAGAAGAGTGGTACATTATAAATGTGAGATGCTGTATTTATTGTCCCTCAAAGGCTCCCAGATCACAACTGTTCCCAGCACCAAGTTTATTAAGATTTCACCAGTGCTTGCAAACTGTCACTGGGAGGTGATATTCAAGTGGGTTCTCCCTGCCGCCACTCTCGGCCCCAGTAATAGAGATTTTACAGTTGGAATTTAACAATACTGTTGAGGCATAATCCAGCTTGTTCTCCAATAGATGGATTGGCTACTTCAGGACTCCAATGTTTCCACAGAAGCCTCAGATTGGTGTCGAGGCCATGAAGTGAGTATGTGGGCTCAACTGGTTTGTCATAGACTACCGTGCACCCCGAAACCATCACTGCAATTGGCCTTCTGATTGGGAGCCTTGGAGCCAACCACTGAATGGGCTATGGAGACTGGAGAACCCTGAAGTCCTTTGAGAGTCTTTCTAGAACAAGGCAGCATATTGGCAGGGGTAGTTTGTATGGTGGCTGCCCATGGGGCGTACCAGTTCTTGGTGAGATAATATCTAGCTCTTACACAGCACTTTTCATCATAGATCTCAAAGAGCTTTAGAAGACTTCAAACTCCAACACCTTTACATTCCAGAGGAATGGATGTGCTTTCATCCATTATTTAATAATTGAGACACTTTGCTGATGCATCACCAAAACCATAATTTCACCAGAGAAAACTGAAGAGCTTTAAACCATTGTATACAGCTCTCCACTGAATTTATGCAACAAGAGATAAGAACTGACACCCAGGCTGTGGCAAAAGTCCCGAGATTGCAATGAGAAACATATTAAAGGGAAATTGCCTCTCATTTCTCAGGTGCTTTATTAGCCCCCCTCTTTCTAAGCCCATTTTCCGTATTTGACAGTTAAAAACACACTCCGTGTTTTAAGGGGAAAGCATGCTGCAGTGATTTGCAGTCGATAGGGTGTTTTCATTTAATAAGCCTTTACAGCTAGAAGAACAACTTGGTATACATGGTCCCTTCTTACACCATCTCCCTAAGTCAGATGAAACTGCCAAGTTACTCAGGTTCCTGTTAGCCCTGCAAGACCCATAAAGTTACAGCAGAACGATCTGGATATTAGTCTTCCTCATCTGTCAGACATCATCATCGGGGAGGATATAAGGGGTCGGAGGAAGAGAGTTCCCTGGCTGAAGTTGTCACCAGCTTCTCACTGATGGGTCAGGACACGATGAAAATGATGGGGAAGACAGATGAAGGAGGATACTGTTAGGATATAGATATTCAGGCCTGTCTGTAAAGGCCTATACTCTAAGAATTTAGGTGTATTCTTATCACTTGGCTAGTTATAGAGGTATAAAAGAAAATCAAAATCACCATCTTCCAGAGTAAGGTCCTTCTCTTACTGTGACAGTCTGAGGCCCTGTTCTTAGGCTAAGGCTTTTGACTAAGCAACAGATGCAGCCATAAGCTGGGAAGCGACTGGTCACATCCTCACATTCCAAACTAGTCACATTGAAATAAGATGCTATTGGGCTGTAAGGAATACAATCCTGTCCTGATAATGCCTATTGCCTCCAGAGAAAGGGAAGTGCCTAGAAGATGTAAAAGGAAACTTAGTTTGATAGCATCCTGTCTGGCAAGAACTCACTTATCAATAGCTGGGATGTGAAATCCTCATTTCTGTTTTCAGAGTAGCAGCCGTGTTAGTCTGTATTCGCAAAAAGAAAAAGGAGTACTTGTGGCACCTTAGAGACTAAAATTCATTTCTATGTTTGTTCTATCACTGTAGTCCCCATTTCCCCATTGTTTGTCTGTATAATCTCTGTCTGGTTCTATGATTGTTTGTCCGCTGTATGATTAATTTTGCTGAGTGTAAACTAATTAAGGTGGTGGGATATAATTGGTTAAATAATTATGTTACAATATGTTAGGACTGATTGGTTAAGGTATAACTAAGTAGAGTTTTACTATATAGTCTGCAGTCAATCAGGAAGTGGGTGGGTGGGGGAAATGGAAACAGGAAATGGGGGTGGGGAAATTGGAATCATGTTTGGCTAAGCGCAGGAATGGGAACAAGGACACAGGTGTAAGGCTCTGTGGTGTCAGAGCTGGGAAGGCGGACACTAAGGAAGGAAACTGGAATCATGCTTGCTGGAAGTTCACCCCAATAAACATTGAATTGTTTGTACCTTTGGACTTCGGATATTGCTGCTCTCTGTTCATATGAGACGACCAGGGAAGTAAGTGGGTGAAGGAAGTAGTCTCCTAACAGATACTCTCTGGAGAACGTTCTGTAGCCCAGTCCCCTTGAAGTATTTAGTAATATCACGCCCCAACATCTTTGGTACACAGTCAATACAGGCTTCACGCAAGAGAACCTCTCCAACCCCTTATTCTGTACATACCCACAGGTTTAATCTTCCCAGATCCTTCAGATAGCGTCCCCTGCCTGGCATAGGTGCCGACTCTGTGGGTGCTCCGGGGTGCACCCACCGGCAGCTCCCCGCCCCAGCTCACCTCCACCTCCTCCCCTGAGCGCGCCGCAGCTCCGCTTCTCCCCCTAGCTCCCAGCACTTGTGCTGCAGAACAGCTGTTTTGGGCGGTAAGCGCTGGGAGGGAGAGGGGAAAACGTAGCACGCTCAGGGAAGCGGCAGGGCTGGGGCAGGGATTTGGGGAGGGGTCCAATGGAGCAGGAAGGGGGCGGAGTCAGGGTGGGGCCAGGGGAGGTGCGAGTACCCACCAGCGCCGAGGAAAGTTGGTGCCTGTGCTGTCTGGTATTATTCCTCTAAGCATTCCCTTAGCAAGCAGCCCTTTCTCTGATGTGGTCTCTCCCTCCTCCTGACTAGGAAGTACCTGTATTTTTTAGGGCCCAGACTCCTGACTCCCAGCATGCTTTGCTAATGACTACTAATAGCCAGGGCTCCCTCCCCTGTTCTAACAGTGCGTGAAATCAGCTAGATTACACCCTAACCTGAGGTAGGCACAAACTCTCTTCAGACTACTTCCTGGTAAGACTCACTTCTTACAGGGCTTGGGGTTTTCACGCCCCCTCTCACCCCATATGAGAGTTTACTCTGTCACAGACCTGTCATTCAAGACCGTAAAATGGAACTTGTGTAGCTTCCACTGAGTCACTTTTCTGACTGTAAGCTCACTTTGAGAG
This sequence comes from Dermochelys coriacea, assembly GCF_009764565.3. Classification (NCBI taxonomy): domain Eukaryota; kingdom Metazoa; phylum Chordata; order Testudines; family Dermochelyidae; genus Dermochelys; species Dermochelys coriacea. The sequence continues at coordinate 9,613,672 of NC_050087.2, forward strand.
AGTGCAGTGCTTGCATCATAGATACTAAAGTCAGAAGGGACCATTCTGATCATCTAGTCCGACCTCCTGCACAGCGCAGGCCAGAGAATCTCACCCACCCACTCCTATGAAAAACCTCACCCATGTCTGAGTTATTGAAGTCCTTAAATCATGATTCAAAGACTTCAAGGAGCAGAGAAGCCTCCCTCAAGTCAACCATGCCCCATGCTACAGAGGAAGGCGAAAAACCTCCAGGGCCTCTCCAATCTGCCCTGGAGGAAAATTCCTTCCCAACCCCAAATATGGCAATCAGCTAAACCCTGAGCATATGGGCAAGATTCACCAGCCAGATACCCAGGAAAGAATTTTCTATAGTAACTCAGATCCCATCCATCTAATATCCCATCTCAGGGGATTTGGCCTATTTACCCTGAATATTTAAAGATCAATTACTTACCAAAATCCCATTATCCCATCATACCATCTCCTCCATAAACTTATCGAGTAGAATCTTAAAACCAGATAGATCATATGCTGCCATGGCTCATATGCACAATCTGCTCATATGCTAGATACTGCCCTCCAATTGACCATTACAGGTGGCTCCTTTTTACCTTCATGACATTGAAAAGGACCTCTTGGCCTAGGCTGTCCTGTCCCTTGAAAAACTCATGCTCAGGATATGTGCGGGCTATGTCCCTCCGGATCAGCTTCTCACAGGGGGAAGACATCTTCAGCAGCTCTGAATACTGGTTCTTGACAGGCATATCTGTGGCACTACACAGAAGCTGCCATACGATGGCTCGGAAGTGGTGTGGGATTCCTTTCCGTATAAGCTCCTGGTGAAAAGCAAGGTATGGCAGATCATGAGCCAGCATGGGAGAACGTTCCAAAATCCTGGTATTTTATGTGGCCCCTCTGTGTGCCACAAGGGGTGAGTGGGGTTCAATCCTCTGCATGAGCTTGTGCTGATTCACTTGCTGGCAAGGGTTTGGGATGCTGCAAAGGGCCCTGAAGAGGGCCCATCCTTTCTCACTTGTGATTGAGATGGATAGATATGGGGGTGAGTAGAGAAAAAATGTTTGTGGCAAGTCCTAGAACAGGGTTAGAGCCACAGAAGAAATCAAAGCACTTTTGATCCTGAAAAGAATCTCAGGTTTTGCTGGGAATGAGCATGGGGGGTGGGGAATGTCTGTGCTATCAGCCTCTCAATTTCTCGCTAACCTGCCCTCTTTCCTCACCTTTAGCAGTTTCTCTTTCTTCTTCCGCCATTCATCCCATTCATTGACAATCCTCCCCCATAGAATCCAGGTGTCCTCCTCGAGGTGGCTCAGGTTTGAGGAGGCTGAGGAGCTGGAGACTAAGGAGGAGCCACTGTTCCTGCGGGAGCCATTCATGGAGCGCATGGACTTGGAATCTGCTTCCAGCAGCCTGCAAGAGATGCCATCACCATGGTGAGACAAGAGTTATTGCCACCCCTTCCCAGATTCCACATAGCAAAGCCACAAGGGCAACAACCAAGCAACCATACAAGCCATGCAGCAAGACCACCAAAGCAAGTCTGTCCCCTCGGTGCTCTACATCACATGCATGGAGCTAACACTCATTCAAAGAGAAAGCTCTCCTGTAGGAAGAAGTCACCAACCTCTGCAGCAAAAGCAGAAACAGGAGGGAGAGTTTAATGTGTTATTACGTTACTTTTAAAAATAAAAGAGTTCAAGTTTGTGTGTTTCAGGAAGTGATTCGGACTTAAAAATTCCATCATGGAACACAGATTATTTTGTTGAGGTGTCTTTTAAGAACAAAGTTTAACTAGACTTGCAATAGGGCTTTTTGAGAGGGAATTTACACCAGGTGTTATTCCTGGGGGAATTCTGTGCCAAAAAATTAAAAATTCTGCAAAATTTATTGGCAAAATAAGACAATATAATCATGCCAGTTTCAATTATTTCAGTACTTTATTTCAAATACCTGTAACAATACAGACAAAATTTCCCCCAGGAGTAGAGAGTTAAAGAAACCCCTACAACAACACAGTTCCTATTTCTCTGCCCCGCCCCCCACCCCCCAGAGTCCAGCCAGGGGACCAGGCACCTCCTCTCCCCCCAGAGCCCAGTCATGTCCCACCCGAGCCCAGACACTCTCACCCCCTCAGAGCCCTGCTGCAACCCCCCCACCCTGCCTAGACATTCACACCCTCTCCCCTCCAGAGCCCAGTTGCAAGCCCCCAGCCCCGACACACACACTGCCTACCCCCCGATAGAGCAGCTGTGGGCACCCCACCCCAGCCCAGGAATTCACACCTTCTACCCCTAGAGCACAGGGATCCAGAGGGATAAACAATCTGATGTTGGGTCCTGGGCTTGCAGAGTTTCCTGCACACCGCTGCTTCCTTCCTTCAGGGCTTGCTGAGAACTGCAGCTGATGAGAACCCTCCAGTTCCCTCCCCCTGCCCCTGGCCTTGTCTTATTTGTGAGCTGGGCTCTGCTGGGTCCAGCAGCCCCTAGTGGCAGCTAGCAGCACTGCAGCCCATTACTAGGGCGTAGGAGAAAGAAAATTCTGTCCGCACATTAATTTCTGCAAAATTCTGCATTGTGCAGTGGTTCAGAATTCCCCCAGGAGTAAGGAGTGCAACCAGAGGCCAGGGCAAACCCTCTGTACTGCTGTGGGAGGATCTTAGGATCTGTCAATTTCCAATTTAAGCTCTTTAAGCCTTCTTGTCTTCTGTTTCAAAGGAAAATACCAACCTTTAAATACAGTCAGAATTAATGGGCAAGGTGAACTCCATCTTGTTACCTTTTGCAAGTCACTTAAATAATCTGTTTTGATACCCCTCTTAATCTGGCTATGGGGAGTGTGTGGTGGTGGTGGGGAGGTGCTATTCAGCACATTACTACCTTTAAAAATAGATTAAATGTAAACCTTAATGTTATGTTGTTAGAACACAACACTTTTAAAGTTTACATTTCATGAAGGAAAGAATAACTGACTTCAGCCTATGTACAACACAGCCAAGTTCACTTATTCCCGGGCCCTTGATCTCACAACCCTAATGCTAGGGGCCTTTGCATTTAATTGTCTAGGAAAAAACAGAAGTCTGGAGTTAATCAGTGCACATACTTTCCAAGCTCCTCTGTGGGTTTATGTATTCTTGCTTCACTGCTGAACTCTCACGCCCCGGCCTGAAGGAATTCTGATCAAACTTAAAAAATAAACAAAAAACAAAAAAAACCAAAAAACTAAAAAATTGCCTTTGGGCAGAGACCAAACTAGAAGGCATCAGACTAAAAGGTGAATGATTCAAAAAGTGATGACCCTGGACTACAGGGTGTTATAACTAAAGATGTCTGGAGACCTTGTATAGGAGATATTAGCAAGAATCAAATTAGAATAAGAATCACAACCCCTTTCACTCTGTGTTTATGGCACTTAGCACAATTGGGCCCTAACCCTGGCTGGGGATTACTGTAGCATTACATTATTATTCCCTGATGCTGCCACCACGTGGCCATTTAAAATAATTGCAGGCTACGTGATGTAAATCAGCATAGCTCTACTGAAGTCAATAGAAATAGCGCAATTTAAATCAGCTGAAATTCTGCCCCTACATTTCAGGATACCAAAGTGCTTTACACAGAAACCGTATGCAGTGTTGTTGTAGTCGCATAAATCCCAGGAGATTAGAGAGACAAGGTGGGTGAGGTAATAAGACCAACTTGTGTTGATGAGAGAGAGAAGCTTTGGAGCATACACAGAGCTCTTATTCAGGTCTGGGAAATTTAAGCAAATCCATAACTTTCCTAGACACTAAAAATCATGGATTGAACGGTCACTGGATTTATGGTTTATTACAACTCCGGTCCCACATCACTGGAGAGGTGTTAACAGGCTACTTCACCTTGAATGGTCCCTTGAAAGGCGTTAACTGCTTATGCTAAACAATCTGTTCCACCTTGTATTTAGCTGTGACACTCTGAATACATTTCCCAGACCTAAAGAACTCTGTGTAAGCTGGAAAGCTTCTCTCTCACCAACACAAGTTGGTCTTACCAACTCACCCACCTTGTCTTTCTTACAAAGGAAACTGAAAGGCAAAGCAAGAAGAGAGCTCTTCACCTTTCAGTGAAACGCTACCACTTCTGGGATGGGACACAGCATGTATTTAACAGCACATAGCAACACTGTGCTACAGTTTAGAACAGGAAATGAAGATGAGCTACAAATTAAACTGCACAGGGAGTTTTAAGCATGCAAGATACAGTAACCCAATACCCAATTTGTAACCTGGCCAAGACAGAGGTATCACCCCCACTCTTGCTATAAGTACCATTGATCTTCAGCTACCACAAGCAGACAGCACCTCTGCTTTCCATTTAATCTGAAGACAGTCATTGTTCAAAGCTTACCAGGATTCTGCATTTTTCCTCCAGTCACTCAGATAATAGAGCTGGTTGTGTTTCCTTTTAAACATTAGCAACTAAGAAATCGGATGTGCTCAGGGATACCCAGTGCACCCCCCCAGAGCAATCAGAGAAGGAAGGAAATCTACAACTGAGCTACAGAGTCAGATGCCTATTGGGGCAGAAATGGGCAATGAAGGTGGCTTTTGTTATCTGCAGCACAAGCTAGGGCCATGCAGAGTGACTTCCTGATTTGGGACTAATAGTTACGCTTAATATAGTATTAAACTCAGCAATGAAGCTGAACAGAAAAGGAGTCTCCCTTTCCAGAAATTCTCAGCGTCATTTTAAGAAAAGTCACCTTCTTGATGAAAAAAACATGGCACGTTATAGGGCTGAGTGGGACACAGAGAGAAGCAGAATGGAGGCAGTTTCAGTGCACAGGGGATACAGTATAGTTTCAGGGGACATTCTAAAAGATGGGAAAGGGTATTGAATCTGGTGCCTTTCTGAATATCAATTCATCCTACCAACAGCTGCACCTTTCTGCTTTCAAGTTCAGCTGGCAAAGTTGGCCGCCATTTTTTGATTCAGTGTCATCAAATTAGGGACTGATTGGATGGCTGCTGAGGAACAGGGAGAGGAAAAAGAAAAGGAGTACTTGTGGCACCTTAGAGACTAACAAATTTATTAGAGCATAAGCTTTCGTGAGCTACAGCTCACTTCATCGGATGCATAAATGCATAAATGCATCCGATGAAGTGAGCTGTAGCTCACGAAAGCTTATGCTCTAATAAATTTGTTAGTCTCTAAGGTGCCACAAGTACTCCTTTTCTTTTTGCGAATACAGACTAACACGGCTGCTACTCTGAAAGGGAGAGGAAAGTATGAGGAAACAGGATGATCAGTACCTGACAAGGTCAGTGTCCCCCATCCTCTTCCTCACACTGTGTAATTCCTCCCCCTCCCCACCACAAACTGCATCACCGAGATGTCAACCTGTTGATAGGAACCTCCTCTAGCAGCATCCTTGCCATAGCACAATCAGAGATCTAGGAGAAGCATTTGCTTTTGTGGCCTGGATTCTTTAAAGAGAGATGGTCAGAGAATCATAGATTGAATGGTTTGCTAGAGTCCCCTCCTGCTACAGGGGGAAGGTTAGTCTCCCACTCATGATGGGAGGAAGGAAAATGGCATTTACAGAGTCATGGCTGGAATTATGCAAAGCCAACAGACACAGATTCCAAGGCCAAAAGGGACCATTGTCTGACCTCCTGTAGAAAATCGGTCATAGAACTTCCTCAAATCAACTCTGGTGTCCTCAGAATGTTTTTTTCCAGAACAGACATCACTAGAGAAACCATTGATTTTACACTCAGAAAAAAAATCTTACCCGGAGAATGAGAAGAGGCCTGGGGATAGAACTCATGTTCGCAATGTGGCCATTGTGTTGTGTTGATACTGAGTGCACATACTGGGATTCACATTTGCTCTCGTGGGGTGTAGTGCTGGGCCCTTGGTCAGAATCTCCTGTTAGCAGGATATACTTCTTGCCAAGGCAAAGCAGAAGATAATTACTTGTTAAACTTGTAGTGGAGATGAGTTAAACGGTGGAGATCAAAGTTTAAAAACGATTTGTTTTAAACTTTGAAAATTGCACTTAAGCACAGGAGACTGGATTTTTTTTTTTTTTTTTTTAAAGCAAGAATTATCTGGACCATCTTTTACCAGGGTAAGATGCAGCACATGATGCTATTTCAAATGGTCCTTTGCAGATACTTTAAGGAAATAACTTTAATAAAGTCCTCTTCAACAGATCCTCTCTCTCTGTTTTTCCCCACACGGTGGATCACAACCCACCAATGGGTCACGAGAAGGTTGTCGCCAGTTCAGAGAGGAGGCCCCAGGGGGGTTGTGGAGGAGAATGGGAGAATAAGCCCACCTTGTGCTCACCCCACAGCAGCTCTTGTTCCATGGGGGCGAGCCTGCCTCCATGCTCTGGGAATTGTGAGCTAGTGCATGGGGTTGCAGTGCCACTCAGGTTTGGCCTGGCTGCGGGGTGAGTGTGGGTGGCCTTCCACTCCGACCGAACCCTGCCTTTGGGGCCTCCCCTCTGCATCTGACTGGGATTAGGGTTGCAGTGCCAGGATGGAGAGTGTTGCTGAAGGTGATCAGTGCCCACTCAGTGGGGCAAGGAGGAGAAGAAGCTGGCAGAGGAGTAGAAGAATGCTGGCCTATGATTTTGCCCCCCCACCCCCGAATTTGGATCCTGTGTGGGTCACAGAAAAAAGACAAGATGCAGCTAGTGGGTCATCTTAGTAACAAGTTAGGATCAGGAGTTTCCAAACTCCTTCTGTCTCCAACTAGGGATGTAAAATAGCGAACAGTTAACCGGTAAGCATTAGTCTTACCGATTAACTACCCTAGCCATTAACCCCAGCTGTGCTGGCCAGAGCAACCTCAGCCCTGGGCCAGCCAGAGCAGCCCCAGCCGTTAACCAGTTAAACGATATAATTAGGGGTGTCAATTAATCACAGTTAACTCACACGATTAACTCAAAAAAAATTAATCGCACTTATAATAATACCAACTGAAACATTTATTAAATATTTTTGGATTTTTTCCACATTTTCAAAATTGATTTCAATTACAACACAGAATACAAATGACAGTGTGCACTTTATATTTTTTATTACAAATATATGAACTGTAAAAACGATAAACACAATAAACGGTATTTTTCAATTCACCTCATACAAGTACTGAAATGCAATCTGTTTATCATGAAAGTAACTTACAAATGCAGATTTTTTTGGTTACATAACTGCACTCAAAAACAAAACAGTGTAAAACTTTAGAGCCTACAAGTCCATTCAGTCCTACTTCTTATTCTGCCAATCGCTAAGACAAATACGTTTGTTTACATTGACGGGAGATACTGCTGCCTGCTTCTTATTTACAGTGTCACCTGAAAGTGAGAACAGGCATTCGCATGGCACTTTTGTAGCCGGCGTTGCAAAGTATTTACATGCCAGATATGCTAAACATTAGCATGCCCCTTCCATGCTTCAGCCACCATTCCAGAGGACATGCTTCAATGCTGATGATGTTTGTTAAAAAAATAAAAAAAAATGAGTCATTTAAATTAGTGACTGGATGCCTTGGGGGAAAATTGTAGGTCTCCTGCTCTGTTTTACCCACATTCTGCACATATCTCATGTTATTGCAGTCTCGGATGATGACCCAGCATATGTTCGTTTTAAGAACACTTTCACAGAAGATTTGACAAAATGTAAAGAAGGTACCGACGTGATATTTCTAAAAATAGCTATAGCACTCGACCCAAGTTTTAAGAATCTGAAGTGCCATCCAAAAATCAGAGGGACGAGGTGAGGAGCATGCTTTCAGAAGTCTTAGAAGAGCAACACTCCAATGCAGAAACTACAGAATCCGAACCACCAAAAAAGAAAATCAACCTTCCGCTGGTAGTGTCTGACTCAGCTTATGAAAATGAACATGCGTCAGTCCACACTGCTTTGGATCATTATCAAGCAGAACCCATCATAAGCATGGAAGCATGTCGTCTGGAATGGTGGTTGAAGCATAAAGGGACATATGAATCTTTAGTGCATCTGGCACATAAATATCTTGCAACGCCAGCTACAACAGTGCCATGCGAATGCCTGTTCTCACTTTCAGGTGAGATTTTAAACAAGAAGCAGACAGCATAATCTCCTGCAAATTGTAACCAACCTTGTTAGTCTGAATGATTGGCTGACCAAGTAGGACTGAGTGGACTTGTAGGATTTAAAGTTTTACTATGTTTTATTTATGAATGCAGTTTTTCTAAAAAACATAATTCTACATTTTAAGTTCAACTTTCATGATAAAGAGATTGCACTACAATACCTGTATGAGGTGAACTGAAAAATACAATATTTTGTTTTACACTGCAAATATTTGTAATAAAAAAATATAAAGTGAGCACTGTACTTTGTATTCTGTGTTGTAATCGAAATTAATATATATGAAAATAACGTAAATCCAAAAAATATGTAATCCAAATATATTTAAAATAAATGGTATTCTATTGTTGTTTAATCACATGATTAATCACAATTTTTGTAGTCGCTTGACAGGCCTAGATACAATTTTAATTGTTTACACGGTTAACTTTTTTAAACAATATTTCCATCCCCATCTCCAACAGGCTAGAGATCACAAGGTTTCAGCAACATTCTTGTACTTTGTTAAAATGCAGCTATTTGCTTTGTTTCCCAGAGAATCATCAACAACTGTTTGTATGGACAGATGACAAAAGAAGTTCCAGCTGCCATGAGATAAATTACCATGAATGTAAACACTAAAATTGCCCCATTCTAAAAAAGAACAAGCTGTAGAAACACCCACGTCTCACAGGGAAGTTGGTGCCTTCCCTTACTCCTTTATTTTGCAAACTTGAGCTGCGCAAGGCTCTTTACACTTCCAGTGTCCAGACCTCTCGTGTTTGGGTCAGATGTTACAGACAACATGTTCACTTGTATTCTAAAAAACAACACAAAACCAACAAGGGAATCATTTTTCCCCATCAGACACTGCAGATGAGGCAAATACTAAATTCATCAGGAGATAGGCTGCCATTGCCTTTATCCTTCCAGAGATCTTTTGTCCCAGGACAAATGCTACAGGCCAGTTTTTCTCCTTGGATGCTCAGAGGTAACATCTGCCAACGTTAAGGGGACTCAGGTGCATGGTCTCCAAGGGCAGAATTTGACCCAAACTAATTAAGCCTCACAACCCCTCTTTGGGGAAGGTAAGTATTATTATCCTCCATTTTAAAGATGGAGGAAACAAGGCACAGAATGGTGAAATGACCTGCCTCAGGCTATAGATTAAGAGGCAGAGTGGGAAAAGATGTCCAGCCCCCAGTTTTGCAGACCAGGTAATTGGTCTGTTACTGTGGACACTATGCACTGTGCTAGGTGGATGTTTTCTATGAACAGCTACCCAACTGGAACTACACCTACTGTGGAGCAAGTGGCAGGTACCTCAAGATAGATGAAACATCAGAAAGAATGAGATCAGCTGGACAGAGTAACTCAAGTGATTGGCTGAAATATATGGCACCTTTCACCTCTAGATCACTGAAGCAAAAGTGACCTAGTTTAATTAAAAACCCTTGGTCACCACCATTCATCTTCTGGCTTCAGGGGGATCTCTGAAGTGAGCTGTTGGTGGGGAGAAGGAAGCTTGCATACACTTGCCACTAGCACAAGACTGTCAGTCACAACTGAGGTCTTGCTGATAGTCAAGAGTGAGGCTAAGGCCTTACAGGCCAAGCTGTCCTTTTACCTGAAGAGGCAATCCCTCCAGGTCAGGGCTGAGACATGTTGCTGGAGCACTTTAGCAGTACTGTTCTTTGGTGGTTTCACACTACGGTTCAGATACAGGTGATGACACATTGCACACTACAGCTTATAGAGACTCCTTGGATTATAAATTACCTCCCATCGGCCTTGGCCTCCTCAGCAACAAGGATACACTAGAACGTTAAGCTTCCCTCACCTGTTCTGCTCCTCCAGCTTTGCCAACAGCTCCAGCTCATCTGGGCTTAGGTTCTCTGAATCTGAAGTGGGGGAGCATGCTGGCGCAGAGTTGACAGAAGAAAGAGCCTCATGGGAGGAAGAGTCTGGGCTGACTGCCGGACTTGCCATCTCAGGAAGGCTGAGGGTATCAGGGATGTTCATTCGCAAAATCCACAGGAACACCCTTCAGGAAAGTCAAAGTTTCATCTGGAAGTGAACAAGCAGCATCAATACACATGGACAGCACCAGAATCTATAGCTCCTTTGTTTTAGACCTTTTCTTACCCACAGTGTGTCAGTTTCAGCAGCCACTGGCTCCCCTATGGAAAACTGAATTATGCTAAATAGAGCTGTTGATTAATCAGTTAACTCATGCAATTAACTAAAAAAATTGTGATTAATCGCAGTTTTAAATCATACTGTTAAATAGAATACCAACTGAAATTTATTAAATATTTTGGATGTTTTTCTACATTTTCATATATATTGTATTGTAAGTGAAATCAAGTATATTATTTTTTTATTACAAATATTTGCTCTGTAAAAATGATAGAAGAAATAGTAATTTTCCATTCACCTCATACAAGTACTGCAGTGCAATCTCCTTGTTGTGAAAGTGCAAGTTACAAATAGATTTTGTTACATAACTGCATTCAAAAACAAAATGTAAAACTTCAAAGCCTACAAGTCATTCAGTCCTACTTCTTGTTCAGCCAATTGCTAAGAAAAAACAAGTTGTTTCCATTTACAGGATATAATGCCTCCCTCTTATTTACAATGTCACCAGAAAGTAAACACAGGCATTTGTAGTCGGCATTGCAAGGTATTTATGTGCCAGATATGCTAAACATTTGCATGCCCCTTCATGCTTCAGACATCATTCCAGAAGACACGCTTCCATGCTGATGACCCTCATTAAAAAAAAAAAAAGTGTTAATTAAATTTGAGACTCAACTCCTTGGGAGGGAATTATATATCCCCTGCTCTATTTTACTCGCATTCTGCCATATATTTCATGTTACAGCAGTCTTGGATGATGACCCAGCACATGTTGTTCATTTTAAGAACACTTTCACTACAGATTTCACAAAATGCATAGAAGGTACCAATGTGAGATTTCTAAAGATAGCTATAGCACTCGACCCAAGGTTTAAGAATCTGAAGTGTCTTCCAAGATCTGAGAGGGACGAGGTGTGGAGCATGCTTTCAGAAGTCTTAAAAGAGCAACACTCCAATGCAGAAACTACAGAATCCGAACCACCAAAAAAGAAAATCAACCTTCTGCTGGTAGTGTCTGACTCAGATTATGAAAATGAACATGCGTCAGTCTGTACTGCTTTGGATTGTTATCGAGCAGAACCCGTCATCAGCATGGAAACATGTCCTCTGGAATGGTGGTTGAAGCATGAAGGGACATATGAATCTTTAGTGCATCTGGCACATAAATATCTAGCGACGCCGGCTACAACAGTGCAATGAAAAAGCCTGTTCTCACTCAGGTGACACTGTAAACAAGAAGCAGGCAGCATTATCTCCTGCAAATGTAAACAAACTTGTTTGTCTGAGCGAATGGCTGAACAAGAAGGACTGAGCGGACTTTCAGGCTCTAAAATTTTACATTGTTTTATTTTTGAATACAGTTTTTTGTGCATTATTCTACATTTGTAAATTCAACTTTAATGATAAAGAGATGCACTACAGTACTTATTAGGTGAACTGAAAAATACTAGTTCTTTGGTTTTTAAGGTGCAAATACTTGTAATCAAAAATAAATATAAAGTGAGCACTGTACAAGTTGTATTCTGGGTTGTAACTGAAATCAATATATTTGCAAGTGTAGAAAACATCAAAAAATATTTAAACAAAACAGTATTCTATTATTGTTTAACAGTGTGATTAATCGCATGATTAAGTTTTTTAATCGCTTGACAGCCCTAATGCTAAACCAACAAACACTGTATTGACTGAAAAGTAGATAATCTTCGACTCAGAACTCTAAATCTAATCTCATGTCCTTTTGTTTCCATTAGGAACTGCTCAGCTACCCATTGCAGAGATTCATGTCCATGTTGGCCTCATCCAATGCCTTCTGTCATGGTCTCTCCCAGGTCCAAGACTCCAGACTTTGCACCCACTGTTTGCAGTCTGTCACAATAAGGGAGCTTTTAGGGCGAGTTGAAAGGACCACATCTCTAGCAACAAACTGCCCCTTTATATAGGTTTAATTTTATGCCATTTAAAAAACAATTTAAATAAACTGATGCAAAAGTCACAATTAAATTTAAGTCAGTTTAAAGGCTTGTTGACATAAGGAGTTATTCTGAAATATCTATTCCTGATTAACTCCATGTGTGGACACCCTTATTCTGGAATAGGAGTGCCTGATTCAGAATTAGTTTCTCTGAATTGGATTAAGTTAATTTGGAATCAGGGAGTTTTAATCCAGAGTAACAGTATCCACACATGGAGTTAACCAGGAATAGTGAATCTGCTTTACATTCTCACCCTATTTTATTCTAGATTATCTTTCATAAATAGATAAATCCGGAGATTTAAGAGCATCAACTCTTGATGGCACTGGTTTAACTAAATCAGTTTTTAAAAAAATCATACCTATAGCTAAACTGGTGCAACTTCAAATATGGACAATGTTTTAGCACCCTGGTAGGACATGGACTCAGAGAGGATAGCATCTCTACTGGTGGACCTAAAGCACAATGGGTTTTTCATCGATGGCTTACACCCAAATACTAACCAGGCCCGACTCCCATTATTTGCAAGATCTGACAAGATCACAGCCCAAATTCGTGTATGGCTGCAGACTATACTATCTATTTTAGGTACTTAGATGGCTCCCATTACCATAACATCTGAGTGCCCCTCAACAGTTAGCATATTTATCCTCACAACACTTCTGTGATGTAGAATAGTGTTTGCAAGCCAATTTGAATTACGTTTTTCAAGACAGAGGGAAGTTGCATGCAGCTAGTTTATATTCACCCATAGCATCCCTTCCATCTATGGATTTTGTAAATTTAACATTTTAAAAACCTCAGTCAAGTTTCTCAGAGACGATTTGTTGGATGATGACAGACATAAGAGCAGCCTTAGCTATGAATTAATTTTATTGGTTGGTGTCAGCCTTCAGGTTACTAAAATGTGGTTTAGTTTATGTATTAATACAATATTTTACAGAGGAATTCCTCCCAGGGAGGGCAAGACTAGAGTGATTGAGACAGAGCAGTCCAGAGTCTACTTTGTGCATCACAATGTTGAATAATATTAAAGTAGTTCTGTATTAAAATCACAAATGAGTTTGATTCCCCATAGTTTAAATTCCAGGGTATTACTAATTAAGAGGTCTCTTGGTTTTTGGTACTGTTTCTCTCCCTCTGTGTGAAACTTGCAAGCTGCTAATTGTGTTACTACATTCTAAGACAGAGTCTGTTCTCAAAGCAATTCTTTGTAATGACAACTACTCACACAGAGAGAGACTCAAAGCAATACTCTGTAATAAGAGAGACAGCACCCAGAGACTCCCCGCCCTTTTGTTGTATTCATCTCGCTTTGTTAACAACTGTGATTAAAATAGAGATAGAGGATGTATGTGGATGGATGCTTGGTATGGATAATAACTGAATGATCAGGGAGGTGCCAGCCTAAGAATCCAGTGTCCATCGGCTGAAGGAGTCGTCAAGTGGAAATAACCAGAGGACCTCCGGAGGGCAGACTGGAATCCACCCAACAGCCTCAAGAATGGGAGAACCAAAGAACAAGATAACATCTGGCAGCACAGAACCGTCAGGAATGTGCTAACAGCATGATGAAGCAATTCCCATAGACTGGCATAGGAAGAAATTCCTATAAAAATGGACTCTAGAAAGTGAGAACTTTGGGGTCCGAATCTGCAAACCAACTTTCAGGAGCATCAGATGAGCATCTGACAAGGCCCTGCTCCCTCCTCATGTCCAGGCCACCTGGCCAGTGGCTTGGCACGAGCAACTTTAAGGCTGGTAACTATGATAACCTTGCAGAACCTGTGTGTGTGTGTGTGTGTGTGTGTGTGTGTGAATAAATATGAGATTGAATGGAATGTTATAGATATAACTGCTTACTATGATTCTTTCTCTATTCACAATAAATGTGGTATTTTGCCTTTTCCCCTTTAATAAGATGCTGCTGGTTTTTATTTTATTGGTATAACAACAAACATTAGTAGCATGCAGAAGGATATTTCCTCATGCATGCATACCGTTTCTTAAGTTTGATCTCAAGCTGGCAGAGCACTGCACTTTCCAGGGACACAAACAAGGGTCATCTATCCCTTCAACCTGGACCCACTGCTCATGTATATTTTTAAATCCTCTGTGCTGCTGTTCTTATTCTAACAAGCTGGCATCAATGTCTCCCGAGTTAACCACTGAGGGCATCCCACACAGGAACCAAGTAAGGTGCTTTGACCACAAAGTGATTGACAGAGGTTTCCAAAGCTGCTCCAATAAGTCTCCCTCACATAAAATCTAAGAGTACACTCCACATGTAGTCAACTAAGTGGCCTTTCCTCATGGCATACAGAGTGTGGGGTTGGGATGGTTGGAAGGCAGGTGTGTCCACAAGTCAAAGTGGTCTGCTGAATGAAAGAGTTGGAGGACCCGTGTACTAGTCACCACTGGGATAGATGGGGGGAGATCAGAGAACAAGGCTCTGACAGACAAATGTACCTCTCTCTGACCACTTCTAACAGTCAAGTCTTTGGTAGCCCTGCCATTACAATTCCCCTGTCACTTCCTACACTTTTAGGAGAAGAATACTCCTGTATCAACACTTTGTGCATCCTGTACCTATCTTAAATTTATGGCAAAAGGTAGTTGCTGAAACAGGCATTGAAAACCACACATGAAGATCCGAAATGTTACACTCGGACAGAACTGCATAAGGAATGCTAGAGGGTCTCATTCTGCCCTTCCCTAACCTGCAATTTGTCTACCTCTGCCCAATTAGCAGGGTGACCATATATCCCATTTTGGCTGGGACAAACCATTTTTAAGCCCTATTCTGGCTGTCCCAATTTTTTTTGGCAAAACTTGGCATTTATCTTGTTTGCTCTTGCCAACTGATCATCAGTTTTGCCAAAAAAGTGGGGTGCGGCCTCTAGTGGGGTGCAGAGGAATGTGTGGGGGTTGGGGGAGAAGAGTGACAACACCAGCCCCTTGCAGGAGGGAGGGCTCAGGAGAGCACCTTAGGCTGGGCTGGCCCTGCACGAGCGGGTGGCAGGGAGTCTTGGGCCAGCCCCAGGCACGTGGGGAGAGAAGGTCTCAGGCTGGTCCTGCACGGGGAAGCATGGGGATGGGGGGGGAGGGGGGAGAGGAGGGGAGGAGCCCTTAGGCCAGCCTGTGGTTTGTCCTGTTTTCCCTTTGGGAAAATATGGTCACCCTATCAATTAGGGTGAAGAGAGTCTGGCATACTGAGCTCAACTTGAGAAGACCAATAGAGTATACCAATACCTCAGGAAAGAAAGACATCACAATACTGAAAAGTTTTAGTAAGTACTTAGTAAGTGGGTTCATAATAGAACTTGGAGTACAAGGCAACAAAGGTGCCCAATATATTGTTCTCATACTGGGGATAAAGCACTGAAACAAGAACAAGGAGGCTGGTATATTACACTGAAGCATCAGGTCTGTAGCACTGAGATACACCTAAAACAGTGGCAGATCCTGGCAGGCAGAGGGACCCAAGCATCAATTTCTGCTGAGCACAAACACTCAACAAAAAACAACCCCCCACACACACACATACATCCATCTGATTTGCACATGTTCTGTGCAGCCACAGCTTCCATGGAATTCAGTGAAAGCTGCAGGTGCTCAGTGCTTCTGAAAATCAGGTAACAAGGCTTTTAGCTTGCATTTATTGCAGAGAACCTTCCAAAGTGAACCCATACAGGGCTGTTTCCCTGAGACTATAGGCAGAGATTTGGTACCTCTCTCGCTGCCCATTGCTTTCCAAACAAGTGAAATTAACAAGATTCATCCTAGTTTCACCACAGTTGTTCTAGGCAGCCAGGAAACTGACAAGAATATCAAGTTAAAACTTAGGCTGCTGTAGCTGCAAGCAGTGATACTATTTGTGACAGACAACCATCCCCCTTCCCCCCCCCCAACCCAACACTACAGAGGCTGGAGGAAGGATAGGATAGGAGACGCCCCTCCCCTCCCCCCCCGTATTTAGGAGGCTTTGGAGTGGGGATGGAAGGGGAAAGAGTTCATCTCTTCCAGTATCTTGGGATCTGTGCAGAGAGGAGAAAGCAAGAGGCTTCAAAAACTGGTATATCTATCATCCAAGGGCAATGAAAAATAAAGATGTATAAAAATAAATAAAAAGAGTTGGAGGGGGGTCACTTTGGAAGGAACTCCCCTCCAGTAGCTGGAAGTGGTGGAGTAGAGCTTCTCAGTAAGACATTGATTCTGGATTTAACTGGTGCCTCCATCTTTTGCAACAACCTCTGTCCAGTAATGCATAGTCCTCTAGAAATCCATCATGCCTTGTCTTAGTTATGATAATAGGGCTGATCAATCAGTGTGATAAATGATTATGCTGGCTTCTACTATTTTTATAGTTATTTGTCAGCTGCAAACATGTAACATGTGCTTCAATTTCTCCCCCATTCCCTTAATACAGGAAGGGTATGACATGTTTTATAAATCTCAGCCTCATTTATTTGCTGACACCAGCAGGGCATTACTGTAAAATTACAACTATTATCCACAGACTGGAAGCACCATGTCTGCAAAATGCAGCAAAATTAATTTTACCACCGTGAACAATGCAGCTAGCTCTGCCTGTTTTAACAGACCCAGACACTTTTAAAATGGAACATTTTCTAGTGCCTATTAATAAGTGATCCCTTATGCTTCTTGGATTAATTGAGCATTATTTCACTCCCAGCTCTTCTGAGCATCCCTGTTACAACAGGCAACTGGCAGCTATGTGCAGGTTTGGATCCAAGGAAAAGGCACTGACAAGGTACGCTGTAGCAATCAGTGCCACAATCCTGCTTCTCATTCTTAGATCTACAAAGATTTCACTGCAAACACGCTTGCCGGGTATGATGTATTTGATCACCTCTTCCCTGTCACTATGCAAAAATGCCTGTGCCATTGTACATTTCTCAGTCTTCTTCCGGGGAGGAGCTCAAGAAGCAAATCTGGTTTAACAGCTCCTAACAACAATGGAAATTATACACGATACCAAAAACTCTTCATAAAATTGTACCAATTCATGTTTGTAATCAAACACCTCTTTCATGTTTCCATATGAATTCTGAATAATCATGATCACTACACAATTCACTGCTATAAAAATGGGCATTATGCAAGAGTATGATTAGCTGGATCGATTATCTGATCGATTATAACCAGCTACATGCTGTGCTAGAAATCAGAGGTCAGGACTCACTAGCTAATTGTTTATAACATTAATAAAGTATGTTTTGTTACAAGTAACAACCCTTTGAGAAGGACAGGTATAAGCAGACACCTGCACTGCTCAAGAGGTGTGGTTGAAAAGGCTTCACCTTCAGCCTTACAGGATAGTATAAGGTCATAAGAAAACAGGAACACATGACAAAGGCAACCTGAAAACCAAATCAATCATGACATTTCAAAAGCTACAGGGCTACATTGGGAATGACACTGAGCTTGCAGGGCCCTAATTTGATTCCTGGCACAAGAGGGTGCCTATTGCTAGTAAGGGCAACCTGCAGTAACTACCAGTGGACAAAACAGTAACAGAAATGTTATAAACAGCTCTGAGATGAGAGGAAAAAAAACCCAAACCATCCTGAGAAACAGGGTTTTGGAAGACAAGATATTTTTAGTAATTAACATTCCTTATTTAGCTGCATCAAGTTTAATTCAATCTTAATGCAAACCAGATGCCATCAGAATAGGAATAAGTGACTGCCTATTGTGAAAGATGCTTACTTAGGTCTACTTCAAGAAGGATTAAGCTGTGCTATAATTTTAAGTTGTCAGAAAACTGACTATCCTAGTAGGAAGCAGCATTTCATACAGCATCTAATCCTTCATCAGAAGGAAAGTGAGCACATTAAACACACTAAAAACCTGGAACAGCCAGACAAAGTGTATGAGACAGACAACACCTGATAATAACTTAAAGTTATTTCAGTTTGGAATATTGTGTTCATGTGCTGTTAGGTTAATAGTTCTGAAGTTCAGCAAAGTTTAACCAAAACATTTCAAGTCTAAAGGGCATAGCTACTTGGCCCTAGGAGGAAGATGGGAATTAAATTGTTAACAGAAGTGGCTGCATTATAAGGAACTGGTTAGTGAGTAGCTTTTTTTTTTTTTTTAAAAAAAAAAAAAAAAGGAAAAAACCCCAAGACCTAGATTAAGGTTAAGCAATTCTGCTTCCAACTCCATGATCTGCTTCCAACTGACACTAGTCTTGCCCCGTTGCACAGTTAAAATTTTCTGTGAATTATTAAATCTATGATCAAAAATAATTTAAGAAGTGCCATATTGAAGACTTCACAGACCTCTCTGTGAAGTCTTCAATATCATTTACAGTGAAAAGATCACTTCACTACATCTGTGGTTCTGTGATGCCTAAGAAATAATAGTCTTGAAGTAAACTTTCATAGATTCAGCCAGCCTATAAGTTCTTCCTCAAATTTTCTTGAGCAGATCTTATTTTTATATCGATAGGGAACAAAACACACATTTTCAGAAGCAAGTATCACCTATACTAGAAATGAAATTTTAAACACACATCCTCCTTGCTCTTATTAATATCACCAGCAGAAACCTTAAGGAATGTCCCAAATTTTGCTTCATTCTGAAACAAAACCAAGGTTCTATTTTAAAATCATTAACGTTTTTTAGAAGGGACAAACATTTAGCAGCTTTGCAAAAAGCAATTGGAAGCAAAAAACAGCATTATCCTTAACATAAGACATAGCCATGTTTTATTTTACACACACACACACACACACACACACACACACACACCCTTCTGATAACATGCTTAAAATTCACTGTAATGCTTAGAGTTCTACAGTGGAGTAATGACATCTACTAAAAACATGAGTCCAGTGGACTAGTATACAGCTGCCAAGATACAGTATTTATCATATAGACTTTTTCCATCTTTTGCATAAAAGAAATTTCCCTCTAATTTTCCACTATGGGACAGGCAAGGACATCAGAACTCTATAGCTTGGGGTATGCCAAGATTAAAAGGTTACTGGTTTATTCATACCAATACATTTAACCATTAGGAGCTAATCACCCACAATTGCAGGAGTTAACTCAGTACCTGGTTGAGTTATCACATGTTCAGGCAAGGTGAAGGATAAGAAGGAAATTAATATAATAAACCCTTCATTTTAGTAGGACTGTCCAATCCACATATCTAACATTGCCACAAGTGCTCAAAGATTAAAAAAATCACTTTGTTCTTCCTAGCTCTGAAGTTTACAGGGTCTTAATTTAGCAGCTCTACATCATCCAAGATGTAGGCTCCTCTAGGTCACTGGTTCAAATCCATTTCTGATGGTAGTAACAAAAAGTAATGGCTATCTGAAGGCTGTTTAGGGGATTATATGAAATGAGCTGGGGATACGTACTGTTCTCAGCAGCCTCGTGTTGTATCAAGTCACTATCACATTTGATGCTATGTAACAGGTTTGTAGGAAGTTTCAGAGAGGCTAGGGCTGAACGGACAGACACAAATTGAACACCTAGAGCTACCTCCAGGGCAGAGGTGAGGTACATTGGTACAGGCAAAATGTGGGAAAGATTATCCTTTTATTGTCCTGGGGATAGACAGAGGACTGTAGTCTCAAAGACATTTTCAAATCTGGCATCGTCCATGGTAGTCAGTTCACTTTAAAAAATTCAGGGGGCTAACTTGTAGAGACCGGTCACTCCAGCTACCAGCAGAACACTAATGAGTCCCCATTATTGGTTCCCCCCCACATCCCATGTGAGAGAGCAGGGCCTGTTATGTATACAGGGACAGGAGTGCAAAAGCTCGCCCTCACTATCCTACTAGCATAGTTTTGCAAAAAACAAATCAGTTACAAAAGAAACTAATGTTCATTCGTTGGCTGGCTCCAGCCTATTCGCTACTCCAGCCAGGGGTTACAATGCGGGGGGCTTGAGGGTGGTGGGAGTTTTAGAAGTGCCATGGGATTCAGACAGGTGGTATGAGGACTCGTGATATTCTCATTTGGGGGTGTGAATCTGGTTTCTGACCCAGTGGAAAGACAACTCATGTTTGTCATTCACTAGAGTTATTCCACTTTTTAAATGAGCCTCAAAACAATATCTAAACAATGGGCAATCTTAAATGCTATATTAAAATCTATATTTCTGCAGAGGGGTACGATGGCAGCCCTATGTCTGAGTTTTCTTGCTTTTATTAGTTTAACGGAGACTGTATCCAGTGTTAAACTACTCATGCAAGAATGCTGATATCAGACACAGAAGCAGCTCTAGTAATATGACTAAATGTTAGCATTATGACTATGTTAGACTTTCCACGCAAAAATTCAGTGACCTCTATAGTGCAAGAATCTTCTTCACTTCAGTGGGAGTTCTGAGTAACAACATGCCAAAAAGTATAGGGGAAAAAAAAAATCAGAATGCACAATCAGTGTCATCATTCAAAGCCTTACCATACCACAGGAGCCTTGCAAGGTGCTACAATACCACATTTCAGGCACAGTAGAATTATATAGCTAGGACAGCTACTCTGATGGCATAATCCCTATTAATCAAATTGCCATCAATGCCCCCAAACCTCACAAGTTGTAGGAGGTCTTAGAGGACTGAGTGAGCAACAGGTCTTGAACTCTAAAGCCCAAAGGTTTTCTCTTCAGGGCAGCTGCAAGATGCATTGGTGCGAAAAGCATGTGGTGAAACTAAATTGAATTGGTGCTATAAAAACCTGTCCTTTAAGACAACCACCTAAGTAGCCAATGAACAGTCTACCACCTAACACACTGATTCAAAAAAGTCTTTCCTTCCCAATTTCATTCTACCCGATGCATTTTCAACACAGATCATCAGTCTTTGTATGTATGCAAAGATCTCATTGTGCGAAGCATCTCACAAGTATAGGCAATCCAATTTCAATAACTTTCCTGGCATGACGAATCATAAAAGTGTTGCTAGAGTCAATATATCTGGACTCCAGATATAGGTCAGTTTAAAAAGAACACCTTTAAATATACATTTTATAACATTAGAATGATGTAATGTTGCTAGTATGCTTCAGAAAAACTTCAAGGTCATAAGGAACCCTTAGTTCTCTGCCTTTGGCTGCCAGTATTTACCAAAGAATCTATTACTCCCAAGCACACCTATAAAGTCCCATTGAGATCAATGTCACAGGCAACCCAGGACTTTAAAGCAATATTTACTTTTACATTTAGTAATAAAAAGCCAGTGTCAAGTCTGTTAGGTCTGAAATTGGATTGACTAATGGTTCTGGATCTTGCATGATGAACCCACACATGTACGTCACATCTCCTCTTCTAAGAGCCATAGCAAGCCACTAGGGCCCTATAATTGCAAAGAATCTTGCACTCTAATGTGGACAGCAGAGAAGGGCGGATGGTAAAACTCATGCCTACAAGCCAGAGCAAGTTCAATGCTCTAGGATTTTTTGAAGTCGGCTACTCAACAGAGAAACTGGGTTTCATTCCAACTTGTGGCTCTTCTTTTGGATGGTAATGAAAGTATTGGAGAACACTGGCTATTTCCCCACCTACTCCCAAATTAAATTTTTGTAGATTGACATGTTCAAAGGCACTTCAGGGTTTTAGGCAACCGAATCCTTGTCAGTGGGAATTGGGTACCAAGCTTCTTTAGCTTCCTTTGCAAATCCGAAACTTAAATGTTATTGGGTTTTTCTGGAGGGTCAGGGATGTTTTTTGATACATGAAATTTTCAGTACACTTTTCTAAAGTTTCCTAAAACAAAAATGTTGCCATAGGAGGAATTCACAAATGGACATACAAGATTCAACTACTAAGCAGAAAAATAATTTTGTTTCAAATATCAAGTTATTTTTCCATTGGAGATCCCAACTGCAAAATCAGGTCCATTGATAATTTACAATAGGCAAGGTCTTTGTCAACAGCATGTATGTCATGCATTAGATTGATGGGACTTCAATCTTGGCCGTTATACTTCTTGATACTTAGAGTGTATTAATGTGAAAGAAATAAAGCATGGTTAAGAGAAACTCCACAACCAAAATTTTCCCTCTTCTGCTCACTAGTTCAGGAAGGATATCTGGAAGCATTAACTGATCCTGGAAACCTTGATACCAGTTGACCAAAAAAAGTCATATTGTTCAAATGATCTTTTCTTTCCACTTCAATTTTGACATGATTTCAGCAGCCGACATCTCATAATCTCCAATGTCAGCGGTTCACTATTATACTACTTGAAGGCTGAGACACCAAGCTACTTCCAAATGGTAAATGGCACCAGTTTCTAACTGTTAAGGCCCCATCTATTTTACAGAAGTTAGTACTCATTTTTCTGGCAGTTTTACTACATCAGCTAATCTTGCTGGAGGTGTCTGTATTATGGAAAAGATACCTTAGGCCTTGTCTACAAGAACAATTAGTTTGCAGCAAGCTGAAATGGCATGCTAGTGGCCTAAAGCACTCTAACCAACTACTAACAAGCATCAGCAGGATGTACGCTGACAGACTGTGGCAGGCTAGCGTGGGACAGATTCATATCCCACTTTACCACAAACAAATTGTTTGTGTAGACAAGCTCTTAGTGTAAATAGCCTGCCAGCTGCCAACACCATTTTATGCATTCTGTTCACAAGACCTGCCCACAGCAAGTCTGAGCAATAGTTTGCAAAGCCATGCTGGCAGCGGAAGGTTGTCTACACTAGGGCGTTCAACATTATTAGCACTGATGGAGATGAACTTCCAATGCCATAGCCAAAGTTCAGAGCGTGCATTTATGAAAGGGTGGTAAAACTACTTAAAGCTCCATCTACCCAAATGCTTCTGTCACTGCTGAAAAATGGATACCAGTTTTCCAAGTGCAGATGCACCCTAGTTGTTCCCGAGACAGTGGCTGCTAAAATCCTATCTAAAGTCAACTGGAGAACGACAACACGGGATGGTGATCAAAATAATTTGATTTTTTAAAAGGTGCCAATAAGTTGCAAATTGGGCTGACAACAAATGATTTATATCCTTGAAAAGTTTTCCATTGGTACCTAGTCTAGTGATGTGCAAGATCTCAGATTAGCAGTGCTTTCTTTGCATTGAT
Organism: Dermochelys coriacea; assembly: GCF_009764565.3. Lineage (NCBI taxonomy): Eukaryota > Metazoa > Chordata > Testudines > Dermochelyidae > Dermochelys > Dermochelys coriacea. The sequence continues at coordinate 9,636,970 of NC_050087.2, forward strand.
CCAGGACTGACTAAAGCAAGTCCCATGGACACCAAAAATCAACCTAATTTTCATTCCCTGCAAGCAACCTACTAAGCAGTTAACATACATCTGGGCCATTTTGAGGCATTTGCTTTCAGAAATACTCTACAAGCAAATCAGTCACAGCAGAGAGCCTCCTCTTCGTAATTTAGCCATTTTGGGCATACTGAATAGGCAAGAATTAAACCCGAAGATTTGAGCATTTAACACCATTTTGGCAATCTTTCACTCGAAGGCAGTCAGTTGGCAGTGTATTTTTTAAAAGTTATATCAAGAGGAACAAGCTGTATCCAAGGTTTCTACCCCAGTTACTAAACCCCACTAAAAATGAACACAATCGGCACAATAACAAACCTTCAGCTATAGCACAATTCAGTGGATGCTGCCATTACACCTGCCAAGTGGTATCCAGTTAGACCAGAGGTTCTCAACTTTTTTTTTCTTTAGCCCCCTCTCCCAACTATAAAGACACCATGGCCCACTTGTGCCATAATAACTGATTTTTCTGCATATAAAAGCCAGGGATGGTGTTAGGGGGTAGCAGGCAGGACAGTTGCCTGGGGCCCCATACCACAAGGGTTCCCACAAAGCCACATTGCTCAGGCTTCAGCCCCACGCAGTGGGGCTTTGGTGTTCTGTCCTCTGTCCCAGCAAGTCTAATGCTGACCCTGCTTGGAGGCCCCCCTGAAACCTGCTCGAGGCACCCTAGGGGGCCCTGGACCCTTGGTTAAGAACTACTGAGTTAGACCTTGAGACAACTCCTCATGTCTGTGCTGGGTTCAGCAAAGCCATCAATTAAGGGATTTTGGATACTGGCCTAACAGCTGCCCAAAAAAGGAGCAAGAGCTAGAACTGGGGAGTGAATATCTCAGTTTCAGCAGCAGATACCATTTCGGCAAAGGGAGGGCTCCTTCTAGAACAGACCAAGTCACCCTGGCCTAGATTTCACATTTTTTTAACCCAGAAGAAGATGGTAGCTGCTGGGATTGGGACACAGAGACGGATGAAAAGCTCCCATCACAGAGACACAGCTTCAGTGGCCAGGAGCTAGTGCTGTGCCAGTGTGTGCTGAAGGCAGATGTGCCAGCTTCTACCATCTTTTCCCTGGAAAAAGAGGGGATCTGGCACTCTCCCTTCCCTTTGCCCATCTCATAGGGATATGAGGGGCTGTGGGGTGGGGGTAACACTGCACTTGAGGGAATAGGGCATATGTGAAATCCTCCTGGCGGCTGGGGGAAAAGGAGGGCACTAGGGGAACAGGGAGTATCCATGTCTCTGGGCAAGTGACCAGGCACTCCCTAGAGGGGAGGGGGGGTTACAGATGCCACTCACCTAGCTGGGAGAGGAGGGGGAACCCAAGGCAGGAGGGGTTTGGTTTGGGGGTCAGGGTGAATCACTCCTATCCCAGGGCAGACTGGGCGAAGGAACAGTTGATTGGGAGGGGGCTCGCCTTGGCTGGGGGTGGCAGGTGGAGTCTGGGAGCAGACACCCCCCTCTATCTTTCTGACTGAGATTCAGGGGGGAGGGTGGCTGCACCCATCCAGGCTAGAGCGGGGAGCAGGCACCCCGCCGGGGAGGGTGGGGCCCCCCCGCACACACGGGGATCATGGTGTCTGGATGGGGGAAGGGCGCTGGGAACCAGCCGTCCCCGGACTGGGGGGAGGCCCCCAGCTGCTCCTCCTACCTGTGCGGCGCTGCCATAGCGGCTCCCCAGCCTCCTCCTCAGGGGGGCGGGGGACCGAACCCCGCGGGCCCTGCCTCCTCTCCCCAAGTCACCGCATGAACGGGGGCGGGGGCGGGGGCGCCAGGCTCCACAGCTGCCATGGAACCGCCACCTCCCCCGCCGGCGGCCCGGACCAGGCGGCCAGACTGACTGACAGGAAAGCAACTCCGCCCTCCGCCCCGCTGACCATTCCCCCCCCCGAGACGGTACACTCAGAGCCCGCCTACCGCGCCACATCCTCCAATCGGAGCTCAGAGCTAGCAACCGACCCGTATCCGCACCCTCCAGCAGGCGGAGAGGGAATGAACTGCGGTTCCGAGAGGAGAAGGGTGGAGTGGGGGCGGGGATATAAGCCACGCCTATTAAACGATTAACCAATAGCCACCGAGAATAGTTAATGGACAAGACTTCCCACCTACTACGTTGAAAAAGACGCTGAGTGGCAGCATACAGGGGGCAGGACTCTCCTTCTCCAGAGACCAATAGGAATCGCAAGAGGTATTGATAGACAGGTCTCTTCACCTATCAAGTGCAGAAAAGCTTTGGGGTGACATGCTTTGTGATGGGTTTCAGAGTAGCAGCCGTGTTGCATCCGATGAAGTGAGCTGTAGCTCACGAAAGCTTATGCTCTAATAAATTTGTTACTCTCTAAGGTGCCACGGGTACTCCTTTTCTTTATGCTTTGTGATGGAAGACAATAATCCCCACCTCTTGCTCCCAGGGCCAATAGGTTAGCAGTCTGTCTTTGATTGACAGGTAACTAAACTGATCAGTTACAGGAAGGTTTCGCAGCGGCAGCTCGGCAAACCAATGGATTGTGAGGAGCGAGCTGTCCAGGTCTGTTGCTGCCCTCTGAGCTGGAGAAGAGTTCTAATTGGTAGAGAGCAGGAGACGGACAAGGGTCTCAACCTATGGGGCGTCGAGTAGCTGGAGTCGCGTTATTAAAGGGAATTTTGCCTCGCCTTACTTACCTTTCACCAGGCGGAGCCAAGCGCAGGAAGTGGGGGGAGAGGCGGGAGGAGAAACGTTAAGGGAGGGGTCCATGAGGGGCTGGTAGGGGGTTCCCAGGGATCTTGGGGAGGGGCTCTGAGCGGTGGCAGGGGATTAGGGAGCATTGGGAGAGGGGGGTCTTGTGGGGTTGCCAGGGGGTTCCCAGGGAGCTTTGGTGGAGGGGGCCCTGAGGGGTGGCCGGGGTTAGGGAGCATTGTGGGAGGGGCCCCGAGGGGTTGGCAGGGGGTTCCCAGAGAGCATGGGGGATCCCCAAGGAGCCCATAGGGGATTGGATCAGGAGTGTCGGGCCCCCGAGCATTTCCTCAGCCCTTTCTCTCCTGACACAACCTTATTTCTGCCCTTTAACTAGCAACAGTTGGTCAGTTGTGAAGCATGCTATGTATGAGCTTAAATTGCACCCCGTTCCATTGCCCTGAAACTTCACAGTCCCTTAGCCCCATCCCTGGCCCCCTCTTGGCTCATTATGTCTCAGCCCATCAGCAGAACATGTCCCCAGAGGAATGGTGCAATGTAGAGCACACTAAGATTCTGCTGCGCTGGATGAATGGACAGGACTCCTGATTTTGTGTGGAGGTGGACACAGAGACAGTGACACTGATAGCATGGCTGAAAGCCAGGTAACATTGCAAAATTAGAGGGAAAAAAGTGTGATGTGACCAAGGCAATAGAGTGTGATACAGGAGACCTGGATTCACTTCCTGGCTTTGCCACCGTCTTCTTCTGTCACTTTGAACAAGTGTCTTATTTCTTCACATGGCTCAATTGCTCATCTGAAACTTTGGGATGATCGTGTTACTTCTGTAGCTCCCCAAAGTGTTGTGATACTTATCACAGTGTTACAGATGGACAATTAAGACACAGGGAGAATAAGTAAAACTGGGTACTCTGATTTCACACGTGATGAACGATGGAATTTTGTTTTTTTTTTTTAATGATTCCTATGTGTGCCTTTATTTCCTTTTATGCTTTGCATTGCTGTGCATGGGATATGTAAAGGGTTAAAAGCTGCTCTTAGGGCAAAGGAAGAGACATGAGGCATTTGTGTAACTGTCGGGGTTGGTATGAATGGGTTGTTAAAGGACTGGTTGAAACCAACCCCATCAATGGAGAATCCAGAAAGACAGTGGGAAAGGGAACGCCAAGGACTGAACAGCAGATACCTATCCCTGGGAAACTCCTGCAAGCAGAACATGTGAACTCATCATGGGTCTGCAGGAGGAACACAACGGAACAAGATACGACAGGAGGACAGTATAAGAGCTGGCCTTTGGGAGAAATATGGCAGCTCTCACCTAGGACTGAAAGAGAAAGAGAGGCAAAGGAACAGAGAGATAGATAGAGAGAAAACCAAGATGGTTCCTTCAGTAGCAGTACTCAAGAGAGCACTGGCTTGGCCAGTATGAACTGTGTCTTAATCTTTGCTTTTTTTGCTAACCTAAGTACTTTTCCATGCTGTGTTCCAGCTAACTAATAAACTTTATTCTGTTTTGAAAAGGCTGCCTAGTGTCACTGCAAATACTTGCTGAGGTATATTGACCCCTGTAGAGGGCAAAATGTCTTAGCACAGGAATCTATCTCAGTTGGACTCTCTGGGGTCCACAGGCTCAGTCTCAGAGGCTGTGAGACTGCATGGCCTACCCTTAAGGAAGAGTTGGACCCTTCAGGGCCTGACACACTGACGGGGCTCCTCCAAGGGACTGTTTAAAAGATAGGACATAGCACAGATCCTGTGGATCCATGACAATGCAATCAAAGATTTACTTTAGTACAGTGGTTCTCAGTCTTTTCCATACCAGGATGCCTTATTCCAAACGAAGACAAACCTCACCACAGAACCCCTCCCCAGTCTTGGTGGGATCCTCTGCCTTTCAGCAATATGGGAAAGACAGAGTGATAGCTATCTCAAGGTTAAGAACAGTTTCCCTACTAACTTAAGTTTTTAGAAAGCCCTTATTACAATAGTGTCTGAGCACCATACAATCTTTAATTATACTTATTCCATAACTTCCACACTTGTGGTAAGGACACATTAATTAACGATTCATTGGGTCTGTAGGGAGCTGGTGTGGTCTCCCTCCGAACCAGAGGGTGAGGAGTCACTCTCTCAGCCTGAGTGGGTGGAGCCAGGCCAAGCTTACTTCACCTCCTGGAAGGGGAGGGGTGGAACAGGAAGTACAAAAGGCAGGGCCCTTAGCCCAGTCAAGGGAGCACCAGACAGACAGACAGAAGACAGACATAGATAGATAGGCTGCTCTCTGTGAAGCCTGCTGCTTAGCCAGGGGATGTCCTGGACCAGGGGAAACCTGACCCAGAGGAGGGACTCAGGTTACCAGGACTGATGGTATCCTGAGGAGCTGGGCAGTGACCCAAGCCTGATGCTGAGGGTGAGCTGGGGCTACCGGCAGCTGAATACCCTGATGAATTGCAGGAACCAGAGGTACCCACTTGAGAGACCAGGTAGGAAGTAGCCCAGGGGCAGAATTGGACAGTGTGGTGAGTTGGTGTTTGGCCAGCGTGTTGTGGATGGATCCCCACTGACCCAACGGCGGAATTCCCCCCCCCCCCCCAGGACCCTGGGCTGGAATTCAGTGGAGTTGGGTGGACGTGCGTTCCCTTACCCCTGCCACCCTGCCTCTGGGTGGCAGTGTTGGACTAGATTGATAACTAGTATATTTCTGATATGGGAAATGTAAGAAAGAGTGACTTCACAGCAGACCCCAGAATTTGGCCTGACCATTAGAAAGAAATATGTTTCTCAGCCACCCTGTTGAGTCTGTGTTGATTGAAATTGCCTGTCAGTTTTACAAGGTCAGTGTTAATGGTAGAAGCACATCCAGAGACAAAGAGATTGTTCTAAAAGTAACAAGATAACAGCTGTCCTTTATGGCTGGTACAACTTTGTTTTCCTAAACTCCAGAATATGATTTGTGAACCCCCCACTCTTGCATGCTTATCTTGTTTGTTTCCTTTTAAATGTAACAAGTGGGATGAATAGATTTCTTGAAGTCTCCATGTCCCACTGATTTTTAGAATGGTTATGTTAAAGGATGGGTGGGTGATCAAATGCAGATGTGACAGGATATACGTTGCAGTGTGATTGTATGTATGATTAAATGAGGAATTAAAGATTGAGATGCCAGCCTTAAAATAAGACTGTTTGGCTGAAGAATACAGTGGACAGGATCGCCCAATAACCCTGGGGGCATACTTGCCCCAAGGACAAGAGGGCCAAAGCACAAGATAATAACATACTGTCATTCTGTCATTGCTGTTCCATCTGCATGATTGACTATCACTTCAAACATGAGAACAGCATGACAAGGCAATTACATGAGGATGGATCCCTATAAGAACAGATCCTGAAGACTGAGGACTTAGAGTCTGATTCTACAAACCAACTTCCAGGAGCATCAGATGTGCCTCTGACAAGGTCCTGCTCCCTCCTCGTGTCCAGGCTACCTGGCCAATGGTTTGGCACGAGCAACTCTAAGGCTGGTAACTATGATAACAACCTTGCAGAACCTGTGTGTGTGTATGAATGAATGTGTGAATGAATGTGAAATTGAATGGAATGTTATAGCTATAACTGTTTACTATGATTCTTTCTGTATTCACAATAAACATGGCATTTTGCCGTATCCCCTTTAAGATCTGCTGGTTTTTATTTTATTGGTCTAACACAGAACCCCGAAAAAGTGCTAAGGACTCTTGCCGGCGCTCCTCCTGCCTGAGGGGCGCGCCACGGACCTTTATCATCGCTCACCTGCTGGAAGGGTGTGCCACGGACTCTTGCCGCTACTTCCGTGTCACACCAATTGCGACATCACACCTCCCTCCGCTAATTTCTCATTGACAGAGGGGTGACCCAGGCCTTTTAGCAAGGCAGTAGCTTCCTGCCGCCCTCCAGCTGCTCGGCAGACCAACTGAGACCATGCTACACATGGTGGAGAATGTGGGCAGCTGACCCTATCCCTGTGGGAAGGGATTAGAATGAGGCGGCCTCTGAAGCTCCCCTAATCGAAGCATAGAGATGGATAAGCTTCTCAAGTTCCTGGCTGAGATCCAGCAACAGCAGCAGCAACAACTAGTACAGCAGCTGAGTGCCCAACAGCCGCAGTTGCTTCAGACCTTGGAGGCCCAGCACTGTGAACAACAACAATGCTTCCAGCAACTCGCAGCCCTGTGGCCTGGCCCAGGTGGGGCTCAACCTGAGGGGGAAGCCAACCCCCACCCCCCGCTACACCGATCCATCTGGCCAAGATGGGGCCTGAGGATGACCCGGAGGGGGTTGCCTCAGTGGCTAGCTGGACACCTGACCAATGGGTGACCCTCCTCGCCCCCTATCTGGGGCCCACTCAGAGGGCTTATCGAGGACTTCTGGATGATGAGGCCCGCATCTATGCCCAGGTGAAAGCGGCGATTCTGGATGCCTTGGACATCACCCTGGAGACTTTTCAGCAACAGTTTTGGGTGAAGGTCTACCCACTGGGTGCCCAACCCTGGGCTGTGACCCAGGAATTAAAGGACACCTGTTGCTGATGGCTACTGCCCGAGTGTTGGACAGTGGCTTACATGACTAAACAGGTCATTCTCGAACAATTCGTACACATTCTCCTGACCCAGGGGAGGGTGTGAGTTTTGCAGCACTGGCCAAAAACCCTGAGCGCAGCCGTCATACTTATGGAGGACTTCCTAGCGGCAGTGGCCCCGATAGCACTGGCAGCCTGCATCCTACCCCCCTGGACCCAGCATACAGAAGCCCAAAAAGGGGCCCATGCCCAAACCTGATGAGTCACCCCATACCCGATGACCAGACAGTGGCAGGACTGACCTTCCCCGACTCCCAGGCCCTGCACCCCCCACCGCATCTGGGTGCTTGACCCAGGTACCCGGCCCTAGCCAACCCCCGGGGTGAAACCAATGCCCTAGCGTGGCCGGGGCACCCAGAGGTAGGACCTTGCTTTCAGTGTAGCGAGTATGGACATCTGCAGCGAGACTGCACTACGATGGATTGCGACTTTGGCTGGGTGGACACTGGGGAGTCGCGGGCCCATCACCAGTCCTCTGCAAAGCTGACGGCCCCCATGGAAGTCGCAGAGACTCGCGTTACTGGCCTAGTTGATTTGGGCTGTGGGCAGACCATTGTCCACCAGGCGCTCATCCCAGACACAAGCAGACCATTGTGGAGGTCCGGCTCCAGTACATCCATAGAGATGTGAAACCGTCCCCCTGACGGCTCAGGTCACTCTCATGGTAAATGGGGCGACCCAGTTAATGACTGTGGCGCTGGCGAGGGCAAGAGCAAGTCATGCCTGACTAATCTAATTGCCTTCTGGCTTTGTGGATGAGGGGAAAGCAGTGGATGTGTTTGTTCCTTGACTTTAGCAAAGCTTTTGATACGGTTGTCACGGGTTGGATCACAGAAACCCCCTTGGGAGCTGCCACCTGATGTGCCAAGACTACTTCTGCCCTTGCTTTCCTGCCCAGTCATCTTAGGACTTCAGTACTGTGCCTAGTTTGAGCCAGACCCGCTAGCCTACTGCAAACCCAGACCCAGGTCTGTACCATGCCCCCTACCAGCTGTAGGCTTAACTGAAAGCAGCTTACAGAAGTGTCTGTCTTTAATACTCGGATACCCAACTCCCAATGGGGTCCAAACCCCAAATAAATCTTATACAGGGTAAACTCATAAATTGTTCGCCCTCTATAACACTGAGAGAGAGAGAGAGAGATGCACAGTTGTTTGCCCCCTTCTCCAAGTATTAATACATACTCTGGGTTAATTAATAAGTAAAGTTATTTTATTAAATATAGAAAGTAGGATTTAAGTGGTTCCAAGTAGTAACAGACAGAACAAAGTGAATTACCTAGCAAAATAAAATTAAACCCACAAGTCTATGTCTAATAAAACTGAATAGAGACAAAACCTCATCAGTTCCAGTAAGCTTCCTTTTACAGACTAATCTCCTTCTAGTCCAGGTCCAGCAATCACTCACCCCCCCATAGTTACTGTCTTTTGTTCCAGTTTCTTTCAAGTATCTTTGGGGGTGGAGAGGCTATCTCCTTAGCCAGCTAAAGACCAAATGGAGGGGTCTCCCATGGCTAAAATAGACTTTGTCTTGTGGGTGGAGACCCCCTCTTCTCTCCTATGCAAAGTCCAGCTCCAAGATAGAGTTCTGGAGTCACCTGGGCAAGTCACATGTCCATGCATGACTCAGTTTTTACAGGCAGAAGCCATTGCCCACATGGTATCTTCAATGTCTCCAGGAAGACTTCTTATGTGGATTGGAGCATTCCAAGATGCATTGTTCCTTAAGTGCTTCTTGACTGGGCACTTAAGTTTGCGAATTCCTTTTTCAAGGAACTGACCAAATGCTCTACTAAAGTTATTTAGAAATCAAGCCACTACACGGCCAATATTCATAACTTCAAATGCAAAAATGATACATGCATACAAATAGGATGAATAAATTCAGTCGATCATAACCTTTACATAGATATGTTCCGTGGCATATGTAGCATAGAACATATTCCAGTTATGTCATTCATATATATATATATATATATATATATATATTCATGAGCATATTTCCATAAAGCCTTATGGGGGGCATAGTCACAACGGTCTCCCACAGTATTTTTGCCAGCAAGTTAAAGAAGTATGGGCTGGATGAATGGACTATAAGGTGGATAGAAAGCTGGCTAGATCATCAGGCTCAATGGGTCGTGATCAATGGCTCCATGTCTAGTTGGCAGCCGGTATAAAGCGGAATGCCCCAGGGTCGGTCCTGGGGCCGGTTTTGTTCAATGTCTTCATTAATGATCTGGAGGATTGCATGGACTGCACCCTCAGCAAGTTTACAGATGACACTAAACTGGGAGGAGTGGTATATGCTGGAGAGTAGGGATAGGATACAGGGAGACCTAGACAAATTAGAGGATTGGGCCAAAAGAAATCTGAGGTTCACAAAGACAAGTGCAGAGTCCTGCACTTAGGATGGAAGAATCTCATGCACTGCTACAGACTAGGGACTTGAATGGCTAGGCAGCAGTTCTCCAGAAAAGGACCTAGGGGTTACAGTGGACGAGAAGCTGGATATGAGTCAACAGTGTGCCCTTGTTGCCAAGAAGGCCAATGGCATTTTGGTCTGTATAAGTAGGGGCAATGCCAGCAGATCGAAGGATGTGATTGTTCCCCTCTATTTGACATTGGTGAGGCCTCATCTGGAGTACTGTGTCTAGTTTTGGGCCCCACGCTACAAGAAGGATGTGAAAAAATTGGAAAGCGCCCAGTGGAGGGCAACAAAAATGATTAGGGGACTGGAACACATGACTTATGAGGAGAGGCTGAGGGAACTGGGATTGCTTAGTCTGCAGAAGAGAAGAATGAGGCGGGATTTGATAGATGCCTTCAACTACCTGAAAGGGGATTCCAAAGAGGATGGATCTAGACTGTTCTCAGTGGTAGCAAATGACAGAACAAGGAGTAAGAGTCAAGTTGCAGTGGGGGAGGTTTAGGTTGGGTATTAGGAAAAACTTTTTCACTAGGAGGGTGGTGAAGCACTGGAATGTGTTACGTAGGGAGGTGGTGGAATCTCCTTCTGTCATAAATATAAAGGGAAGGGTAAAATCCCTCCTGCCCAGAGGAAAAACCCTTTCACCTGTAAAGAGTTAAGAAGCTAGGATAACCTCGCTGGCACCTGACCAAAATGATCAATGAGGAGACAAGATGCTTTCAAAGCTGGAGGGGGGAGAAACAAAGGGTCTGGGTCTGTCTGTGTAATGCTTTTGCCGGAGACAGAACAGGAATGGAGTCTTAAAACTTAGTAAGTAATCTAGCTAGATATGCGTTAGATTATGATTTCTTTAAATGGCTGAGAAAATAAGCTGTGCTGAATGGAATGGATATTTTTGTAATATAAGGTTTTGCCTAGAGGGATTCTCTGTGTTTTGAATCTAATTACCCTGTAAGGTATTTACCATCCTGATTTTACAGGGGTGATTCTTTTTACTTTTTCTTCTGTTAAAATTCTTCTTGTAAGAAACTAAATGCTTTTTTTCATTGTTCTTAAGATCCAAGGGTTTGGTTCTGTGGTCACCTATGCAAATTGGTGAGGATTTTTATCAAACCTTCCCCAGGAAGGGGGGTGCAAGGTTTTGGTGAGGATTTTGGGGGAGGGGAAAGATGTTTCCAAACGACTCTTTCCCAATAATAAACCCGGTTAGATGTTTGGTGGTGGCAGCGAAAGTCCAAGGGCAAAAGGTAAAATTGTGTGTACCTTGGGGAAGTTTTAACCTAAGCTGGTAAAGTAAGCTTAGGAGGCTTTCATGCAGGTCCCCTCATCTGTATCCTAGAGTTCAGAGTGGGGAAGGAACCTTGACATGGTGGCAGAGCAGTGGGATTAACTTGAAATCATTTTGAAATCAATTTGAGATTTTTTTTTTTTTTTTTTTTTTTTGAACCAGAAACACAGATTTTAAAACGGATTTCTTTTTTCCTTTGGGCTGCTGGAAAGCAGGTTTCCAACTGAAAGCAGTTAAGAGGTTTTTTTTTTTTTTTTTTTTTTTTCTCTCTCTGCTTTGGGGCCAAAGTAGAGACAAAAGGGAATGTCTTTTGTGAGCTGTAGTTTTCTCTACCTAAAGGCAGGGTAGTTAACCTCCTGCAGGGAAATTCACAAGCCTTCACAGACCTGAAACTTTTTGCATTTTTTTTTTTTCCTTCTCCTAAGAGCAACTAGAGGGGTTTTCTGCCTATTTGCCTGGAGACAAAGGTGTCAGTTTTTTTTTTTTTTCGGATTTCTCTGTAGGCTAACCATCACTATCAGAGAACATAGGTATCTGGACAGCCCAGCAAAATTTTACAAGCCAAGTGGTGGTTTTTTTGTTTTTTTTTTTTTTGTTTTTTTGTTTTTGTTTTTGGTTTTCTTTCTAACTCTCGGGTCTAAAGTTGGGATGAGAGAGGTTAGGATGACAGACACCACAGTTCAACAAAAGCTGGAATTAGCCAGATTGGAGGCTGAGGAAAAACAAAAGGAATATGAAGGACGGATAGAACTCATGCAGATGGAGATGGATGCACATGCGGCCAGGAAAAAGAAATGGAGGCTGCCCACAGGAGGGAAATGGAGGCAAAGAACTGGAGGCGAAGGAAAAAGAGAGGAAGCATGCACTGGAGATGGAGAAGGCAAAGGCTCAGCAGAATATACCAACAAACCCTAGCAATCCTTCTCCAGGTACCACTTCCCATCCCAGAAAGTTCCCCCCCCTACAAGGCAGGCGATGATACTGAGGCCTTCTTAGAAAACTTCGAAAGGGTCTGCCTTGGGTACAACATCTCTACAGACCAATACATGGTAGAGCTGAGGCCACAGCTCAGTGGACCCGTAGCTGAGGTGGTGGTTGAAATGCCTAAGGAACAAATGAACCAGTGTGAACTGTTTAAAACCAAGGCGAGAATCAGAATGGGGCTAACCCCCGAGCATTCCCGTTGGCGGTTCAGAGCCCTAAGGTGGAAACCAGACGTGTCATTTACCTGACATGCCTACCACATTGTGAAACATTGGGAGAGCAAGTGTTAAATCTCCAGCAGATTTGCCCTTCCTAATGCAGAAGGAACAGTTCTTAGAGGGTGTTCCTGAGGAAACAGAAAGATACATCCTAGATGGGAAGCCCAGAACTGTAACCAAGGCAGGGGAGATTGGAGCCAAATGGGTGGAGGTGTCAGAGAAGAAAAAAAACTGGTCACAGTTGGAGTGGATACCAGAAGGGACAATCTCAGACCACCAGTACCGGGGGCAGCCCAAGACCCCACCTACCCCCGAAGGAACCCTCCAGACACCTTATCGTCCCGCCACACCATTCTCCAACAACCCACCTCGCCCCAGTGACTCGTCAGCTGGACGATGTTTTAAATGTAACGAACCAGGTCATGTGAAGGCCAACTGCCCCAAGAACCCCAACAGATTACAGTTCATTGCACCGGAATCACCCCAGAAGTCCTCAGGCCCAGATACCTCCCAGATACCCTCAGAGTGGAGGGAAACTGTGAGTGTGGGCGGGAAGAAGGTCACCACGTGGAGGGACACTGGAGCACAAGTGTCGGCTATCCCTTCCTTAGTGGACCCCAATTTAATCAACCCAGAGATCCAAGTGATGATTCAACCCTTCAAGTCACTCTTTCAATTTGCCTACAGCCAAGTTGCCTGTCCAGTACAAGCGCTGGTCAGGAACGTGGACTTTTGCAGTCTATTTTGATTATCCCATCCCCATGCTGTTGGGGGAAGACTTGGCCAATCATGTGAAGCAAGCCAAGAGGGTGGGAATGGTCACCCGCAGCCAGGCTAGACAAGCCGTCACATCTAGCTCTGTTCCAGCAACTTCTACCCGGACCCAGTCAGGGGTGATGAACCTGGACCCCATGCCAATGTCTGCAACAGCAGTAGTGGATCCAGTCCCAGAGACCGAGACAGAGCCAGTCCCAGAACAGGAACCAGCGGAACAACCAGCACCAGACCCATTGCCCGCACTGAATCCAGTACTTGCAACCCCAACCCCAGAGGGCCCCACCGAACCTGAACTGGTAGCAGCTGATAACCCTGCACAAGAGGCTCAGCTGGAGCCTGAACCCCAACATAGTGCACCAGTGGAGAGCAGTTCACAGTCAACAGAAACAGCCCCATCTCCTACATCGCTTCCAGAGGGACCAAGCATAGGTCCACAATACAATGAGGAACTGATGTCTCCAGCATCAAGGGAACATTTCCAGACCGAACAGGAAGCAGATGAAAGCCTCCAGAGAGCTTGGACGGTGGCACGGAGCAACCCACCGCCTCTCAGCTCTTCTAATTGATCCAGGTTTGTTGTAGAAAGAGGACTTTTATACAAGGAAACTCTTTCTGGTGGACACCAGGAAGACTGGCCTCCTCAGAGACAGTTGATAGTTCCAACTAAGTACCGGGTCAAGCTCTTGAGCTTAGCCCATGATCATCCTAGTGGCCATGCTGGGGTGAACAGGACCAAAGACCAGTTGGGGAGGCCATTCCACTGGGAGAGAATGGGCAAGGATGTTTCTACCTATGTCAGTCTTGTGAGGTATGCCAAAAAGTGGGGAAAACCCCAAGACTAAGTCAAAGCCCCTCTCCAGCCACTCCCCATCATTGAAGTTCAATTTCAGCGAGTAGCTGTGGATATTCTGGGTCCTTTTCTGAAAAAGACACCCATAGGAAAGCAGTATATATTGAACTTCATGGATTTTGCCACCCGTTGGCTGGAAGCAGTAGCTCTAAGCAACACCAGGGCTAAAAGTGTGTGCCGGGCACTAGCAGACATTTTTGCCAGGGTAGGTTGGCCTTCCGACATCCTCACAGATGCAAGAACTAATTTCCTGGAAGGACCTATGGAAAGCCTTTGGGAAGCTCATGGGGTAAATAACTTGGTTGCCATTCCTTACTACCATCAAAGAAATGGCATGGTGGAAAAGTTTAATGGAACTTTGGGGGCCATAATACGTAAATTAGTAAATGAGCACTCCAATGACTGGGAGCTAGTATTGCAGCAGTTGCTCTTTGCCTACAGAGCTGTACCACATCTCAGTTTAGGGTTTTCACCATGTGAACTTGTATATGGCCACGAGGTTAAGGGGCCATTACAGCTGGTGAAGCAGCAATGGGAGGGATTTACACCTTCTCCAGGAACTAACATTCTGGACTTTGTAACCAACCTACAAAACACCCTCTGAACCACTCCAGCCTTTGCTAAAGAAAACCTACAGGATGCTCAAAAAGAGCAAAAAGCCTGGTATGATAAACATGCCAGAGAGCATTCCTTCAGAGTAGGGGACCAGGTCATGGTCTTAAAGGCGCTCCAGGCCCATAAAATGGAAGCGTCATGGGAAGGGCCATTCACGGTCCAGGAGCGCCTGGGAGCTGTTAATTATCTCATAGCATTCCCCACCTCCAACCGAAAGCCTAAGGTATACCATATTAATTCTCTAAAGCCCTTTTATTCCAGAGAATTAAAGGTTTGTCAGTTTACAGCCCAGGGAGGAGATGACGCTGAGTGGCCTGAAGGTGTCTACTATGAAGGGAAAAGTGCTGGTGGCATAGAAGAGGTGAACCTCTCCATGACCCTTGGGTGTATGCAGCAACAGCAGATCAAGGAGCTGTGCACTAGCTACGCACCAATATTTTCAGCCACCCCAGGACTGACTGAACAGGCATACCACTCCATTGACACAAGTAATGCTCACTCAAAGTCCAACCTTACCGGGTGTCTCCTCAAGCTAAAACTGCTATAGAACGGGAGATACAGGATATGTTACAGATGGGTGTAATCCGCCCCTCTGGCAGTGCATGGGCATATCCAGTGGTTCTAGTTCCCAAACCAGATGGGGAGATATGTTTTTGCATGGATTACCATAAGCTAAATGCTGTAACTCGCCCAGACAACTATCCAATGCCACGCACAGATGAACTATTAGAGAAACTGGGACGGGCCCAGTTCATCCCTACTTTGGACTTAACCAAGGGATACTAGCAGGTACCGCTAGATGAATCCGCCAAGGAAAGGTCAGCCTTCACCACACATGTTGGGCTGTATGAATTTAATGTACTCCCTTTCAGGCTGCGGAATGCACCCGCCACCTTCCAAAGACTTGTAGATGGTCTCCTAGTGGGATTAGGAGAATATGCAGTCACCTACCTTGATGATGTGGCCATATTTTCAGATTCCTGGGCAGAACACCTGGAACATCTACAAAAAGTCTTCGGGCACATAAGGGAGGCAGGACTAACTGTTAAGGCAAAGAAGTGTCAAATAGGCCTAAACGGAGTGACTTACCTTGGACACCAGGTGGGTCAAGGAACTATCAACCCCCTACAGGCCAAAGTAGATGCTATCCAAAAGTGGCCTGTCCCAAGGTCAAAGAAACAGGTTCAATCCTTCTTAGGCTTGGCTGGTTATTACAGGCGATTTGTACCGCAATACCGCCCCACTGACAGACCTAACCAAAAAGAAACAGCCAAATGCTGTTCAGTGGACCAAAGAGTGCCAGAAGGCCTTTAACCAGCTTAAAGCGACGCTCATGTCTGACCCTGTGCTAAGGAACCCAGGCTTTGACAGGTTCCTAGTAACCACCGATGCATCTGAGCGTGGTGTGAGAGCAGTTTTAATGCAGGAAGGACCGGATCAAGAATTCCACACTGTAGTGTTTCTCAGCAAGAAGCTGTCTGAGAGGGAAAGGAACTGGTCAGTCACTGAAAAAGAAGATTACGCCATTGTCTACGCTCTGGAAAAGCTACGCCCATATGTTTGAGGATGGCGTTTCTATCTGCAAACCGACCATGTTGTGCTACAGTGGCTTCATACCCCCACGGAAAATAACAAAAAACTTATTCGGTGGAGTTTAGCTCTCCAAGATTTTGATTTCGACATCCAACACATCTCAGGAGCTTCTAACAAAGTGGCTGATGCACTCTCCCATGAAAAGAAAAGGAGGACTTGTGGCACTTTAGAGACTAACAAATTTATTAGAGCATAAGCTTTCGTGAGCTACAGCTCACTTCATCGGATGCATTACTCCCATGAACCCATGAAAGTTTCCCAGAATCAACTAGTTAAAATCATCCTTGAGATGTGGAAAATATTGTTAGTCTTTATATACTTGGTAGTATATTTAGAGGTGCATGTGTCTTATTAACTCTGTTTTTTCTTAGAGCTCTAGGAAGAAATCCCAGCCAGCGTTTCACCCTATCTGTGATTGGGGGGTGGGGGCGTGTCATAAATATAAAGGTGGGTATTGTAGTTGTAAGAATGCATTTGCTCCAACCCCTCAGACAGAGACAAACACCTACAAGATCTCTGTCATGCATTCTTACAACTACACTACCCACCTGCTGAAGTGAAGAAACAGATTGACAGAGCCAGAAGAGTACCCAGAAATCACCTACTACAAGACAGGCCCAACAAAGAAAATAACAGAACACCTCTAGCCATCACCTTCAGCCCCCAACTAAAACCTCTCCAACGCATCATCAAGGGTCTACAACCTATCCTGAAGGACGACCCATCACTCTCACAGATCTTGGGAGACAGGCCAGTCCTTGCTTACAGACAGCCCCCCAACCTGAAGCAAATACTTACCAGCAACCACACAACAGAACCACTAACCCAGGAACCTATCCTTGCAACAAAGCCCGTTGCTAACTGTGCCCACATACCTATTCAGGGGACACCATCATAAGGCCTAATCACATCAGCCACACTATCAGAGGCTCGTTCACCTGCACATCTACCAATGTGATATATGCCATCATGTGTCAGCGTACATCTGCCATGTACATTGGTCAAACTGGACAGTCTCTATGTAAAAGAATAATTCTTGACATCTGATTTGTGTCCATTTATAACATTCAAAAACCAGTTGGAGAACTCTTCAAGCTCTCCGGTCATAGGATTACAGACCTGAGAGTTTCAGAGTAGCAGCCGTGTTAGTCTGTATTCACCAAAAGACCTGAGACTGGCTATCCTTCAACAAAAAAACTTCAAAAACAGACTCCAACGAGAGACTGCTGAATTGGAATTAATTTGCAAACTGGATATAATTAACTTAGGCTTGAATAGAGACTGGGAGTGGATGAGTCATTACACAAAGTAAAACTATTTCCCCATGTTATTTCTCCCCCCCACCCCACCCCCCGCTGTTCCTCAGACGTTCTTGTTAAGTGCTGGAAATGACCCACCTTGATTATCACCACAAAAGGCTTTCCTCCTCCCACCCCCCCTTCCTGCTGGTAATAGCTCATCTTAAGTGATCACTCTCCTTACAGTGTATATGATAAAACCCATTGTTTCATGTTCTCTCTGTGTGTGTGTGTATAAATCTCCCCACTGTGTTTTCCACCGAATGCATCCGATGAAGTGAGCTGTAGCTCACGAAAGCTTATGCTCAAATAAATATGTTAGTCTCTAAGGTTCCACAAGTACTCCTTTTTCTTTTTTGTGAATACAGACTAATACGGCTGCTACTCTGAAACCAGGTAAAATAGAGCGTACCTTGGGGAAATTTTAACCTAAGCTCGTAAAAGTAAGCTTAGGAGGTTTTCATGCAGGTCCTTTCATCTGTACCCTAGAGTTCAGAGTGGGGAAGGAACCTTGACACCTTCCTTAGAGCTTTTTAAGGTCAGGCTTGACAAAGCCCTGCCTGGGATGATTTAGTTGGGGATTGGTCCTGCTTTGAGCAGGAGGTTGGACTAGATGACCTCCTGAGGTCCCTTCCAACTCTGGTATTCTATGATTCTTGGCATACCCAGTTATTCTGGGCTGCGACTGGCCGAACGTCATTGAGGTAGTCGATCCCTACCAACAGAAGAGGCATTTGAGGGAACTCCACCCGAGACAGAGGTAGTCCCGGACATGATGTCCGACCCCGGAGTTGCTCCAGCTCCCACACCTGATGGGAACCGCCTGGAGACTGCTGCCCCTTATCCCGTCCTTGCAGACTTTACTTGAGACCAAAGGGAAGACCCTACACTGCGGTTTGCCTATGAGCAGCTGGCCCAGGTGGATGGCGAGGTCATTGAGGCCCAGCACGTGACCCAGTGGCCTAGGTTCAAACTGAATCACGATTGGCTCTATTGCATTGACTGAGACCCCCACACCCAAGAAGTCAGGACAAAACGAGCGCCTCGTCAGACTGTCCTGAAACTTGCACATGACTCTTGCTAGCTCTCCCCGCCCTGAGAGGCGCGCCCCAGATGCTTGCTGGTGCTCCCCTGCAGAAAGGGCTTGCCACAGACTCCTGCCGGTACTCCCATGTTGCACCCACTGTGATGCCACACCTCCCTCCGCTAATTCCCAGTCGACAGAGAGGTGTGACCAGGGTCTTTTGGCAAGGAAGTAGCTCCCCACCGCCCCCCAGCAGCTTGGCGGACCAACTGAGACTATGCTACAGGGTCAAAGTTGAAGATGATTCTCACAGGACAGCTGGTAGGCATTCAGAGCAGATGACCATGGCACCTTAGAAAGTGTTGAGTGATAGTTTGAAAGAGAGGGACTATCAGAGCCAGGTCATGGGCAGCCAGAACAAATGGTCAGCGTCAGGGTCCACAGTCACAGGATGGGAGTCAAGAATCAGCCAGGTCAGGATGCCAGGAGATCAGAAACAGCAAACAAACGTGAAGCAGTAACCAGGCTGGGTTGGAATATCAGTGGGTCAGAGGCAGGAGACAAACCAGAGGTTGGAATGGCAAGCTGGATGCCAGAAAGTCAAGCCCAGGACACAGGAGCAGGAAGCACACAGAGCAGGATGAATCCCAGTTGCATGGATAGGTTCCTGGTCCCGTGTTAGGTTTATATAGCAGCTGTGGACCAATCAGGTTCTAGGACTGGAGTCCTCTGTCAGGGTTCAACTTCTACCCTCACAACTGTTAGCAGGTCCCTGGGTGGCATTTACAAGCACCTAAGAGTCCAGTGGACCTCAGTTCAAGACCCAAGGTTCCTGACATCACCCCCTACCCAAGGGACACCCTCAGAGTGATGAGGGACCAGGTTTTTCAGGGTGATTCTTATGGAACACCTGTACAAGGAGCATGTACATTTTCCACATGCTCATAGGTGCATTCCTCAGGACTATATCCTTTCCAGTCATCAGGATACCAAAGCCTGCCACATTTGTTTTTGGAGTCCAAGATCTCATGAATCACACATTCTTTGTGGCCTTGTACTTGTACTGGTGGAGAAGGTGGCTGGGTCCTGTGCGATAAAGGGTTTTCTGTGTAGAGTTTCAAAAGTGAAACATGGGGTGAATCATTGGAGAAGGGGGTACTTGGAATTCAACAGTAACTGTATTAACCTGTTGCAGGTTCTTAAAAGGGCCAAGGAACCAAAAGTCCAGCTTGCGAGCAGGCCTGTCTGTGCAGAGGTGCACTGTGGGGTGCCATACTTGTCCTACTGCATAGGTGAGGCCATGCTACCAATGCTGGTCTGCAAGCCACTTATAATTCAGTTTTGTCTTTTCCAGGTGCTTCTTCACTTCTTCCAAGGCCTGAGAAATCTGCTGCACCACGTCTGAGGCAGCTGGGTTGGGCAAGGATGTAGTTAATTGTGGGTGTATCCACAGTAGGTAAAAAGGGGCTTCTGATCATAAATGCATCGTCTGAATTGTTGTAGGCAAACTCAGTGTAAGGCAGAAATGAGGACCAATTATCCTAGTGATGACTGATGTAGTATTGCAGATACTGCTTGAGAACCTGGTTGCCCCTTTCCATCTGGCTATTGGACTGTGAATGGTAAGCAGAGGAAGACATGCAGATTCTCAGCAGGTGCATGGCCTTGTTCCAGAATGAGACCATGAACTGTGATCCTGGATAGGAGATTATGGGCTTTGGAAGGTCATGGAGATAGACTCTCTTCAGCAGGAGAGACCTGTGCAAGGGATAAAGTGGGCCATTTTGGTAAAGTGGTCCACCTACTGTTAAAATTGTCATAACTTTGTTGGACTTTGGTAATTTTAGGAAAAAATCTATAGCAATGCCTGGAGGAGACCACAAGGCTTGTGGTGTAGGGTTATAAAATGGACACAAACATCACAGGAGGCAATGAATGACTGTATGGTTTGATGCATCCAGAACCACCAAAAGGAGCAGGATATTAGTCTTTGGGTCTTGAAGTACCCCAAGTGTCCTGCTAGCGGAAAATTGTGGCATAGTTGCAGGACTGCGACCCTTGCAAGTCCTGCGGGCACACAGACAGTCCCTTATGTATGACAGGTTTCAGAGTAGCAGCCATGTTAGTCTGTATCTGTAGAAAGAAAAGGAGTACTTGTGGCACCTTAGAGACTAACAAATTTATTAGAGCATAAGCTTTCGTGAGCTACAGCTCACTTCATCAGATGCATACAGTGGAAAATATAGTGTATATTATCCCTTCGCAGGAGTCATGTGGCTGCTTGTCAATAATAAATTCATGAGGTGGAATTCCTGAGGCAAAGGCAGTGCATATGTATCTGAGTATATTCTGGTGATAAGCTGCACTGAGAAGGTTATGGGATTTGTTCCTGGTTGGGGGTCTTGTGGAGTGGTATCATTTCTTTGGGACAGGGCATCGGCCTTGCCATTTTTAGATCCGGGGTGGTAGGTGATAATGAAATCAAATCATGAAAAACAGACTTCTTTGGGCAGAAAGAGAACCTGAACAAGCAGGGGAAAGACTGCAGAGCTCTCCAGGCACAGAATTGTGCATATAACATAGAGGGACTGGCATTTATCCCCTTCAGAATGAATCTTTTCTTCCCTTCACAAGGCTGCAGTTGTAGAGAGGTCAGCTGTAAAAATCATGATGTATTGTACTCTACTATGGGCTCCACACAAGGAGGATTATTATAGTTTTGTCTTTTCTGCATGCAAAGTTGCATAGAAATTGGGTAATGTGACTTGTACACTCAAAACATTTATGGTTAGATGCCCAAGTTTCATCTAGGATTAAATTCACAGACCCCAATTCTCTTATGCTTGTTTTATACCAATATAACTCTACTGAAATCAGTGGAGTTACTGAAGTGAAAGGAGAATCGGGTGCAATGTACAAGATACTACTCAGTTATACCAGTGTAAATCCAGAGTAACTCTGTGGAATGCAGTAAAGTTACTCCAGATTTATACTAGTATAAATCAGAGCAGGATCTGGTCTAACAGAATTACATGAGTGTACACCTGGTGTGAGATCAAGTTGCAATGGGGGAGGTTTAGATTGGATATTAGGAAAAACTTTTTCACTAAGAGGGTGGTGAAACACTGGAATGCGTTACCTAGGGAGGTGGTAGAATCTCCTTCCTTAGAGGTTTTTAAGGTCAGGCTTGACAAAGCCCTAGCTGGGATGATTTAACTGGGACTTGGTCCTGCTTTGAGCAGGGGGTTGGACTAGATGACCTTCTGGGGTCCCTTCCAACCCTGATATTCTATGATTCTATGATCAGAATCAGGCCCACAATGGCTGTTTCTAAGGAAGGAAGAATTGTCTTGAAGTTAAGATACAGGCCTAGAAGGTAGAAGACTTGCATTCTATTCCTCATTCTCCTTTCAC
Organism: Dermochelys coriacea; assembly: GCF_009764565.3. Taxonomy (NCBI): domain Eukaryota; kingdom Metazoa; phylum Chordata; order Testudines; family Dermochelyidae; genus Dermochelys; species Dermochelys coriacea. Next base: position 9,658,802 of record NC_050087.2, read on the forward strand.
ACCAGTTTATACCAGTATAACTCCACTGGTTTCATTAGTTACTTCTGATTCTCGCCAGTATGCGGGGAGAATGAGCCTTTCTCTATAACTGGAGACAAGTCACTTAAGGATTAAATTCTTATAACAATTACAGAGGTGTAAATTAGAAGGAACTCCACTGCTGTTAGTGGATTTAAAATGAAGTAACTGAGAATAAGTATTTGTTGGCATTGTAAGCTATTATTGCTGCAGCACACTGAGAGGGTCTTAGTCTCCCCTTATTCAGTTTTACATCAGTGCAACTGCATTGGGCTAGATCTTCATCTGATGTAAATTGGCATAGCTGTGTTGAAGTTAATGGAGATATACTGATTTGCATCAGCTAAGTGTGATTGACTGGCCCATTGACTTCATGGAGTTACTTCTGATTTACATGGGGATAAGGTGGGAGGAGAACCAGACCTTGTTAAATCCTTGCATGTATAAGTGCAAAGTTTGATAATTCTGTTAATGAACATACAACTAATCTGCTACTCTCCTAATAATGATCTTGATAAAGAAAAGAAACGCTGAGGATATGATGATTAATGTCTTGCTTAACAGTTTCTTTGACCCTGTACTTTTTAACATTTTTATCAATGACCTGAAAGAAAACATAAGATCATCACTGATAAAGTTTGCTGATGACCCAAAAATTGGGGGAGTGGTAAATAATGAAGAGAACAGGTCACTGATTCAGCATAATCTGGATCTCTTGGTAAACTGGGTGCAAGCAAATAATATGCATTTGAATATGGCTAAATGTATACATCTAGGAACAAAGACTGTAGGCCATACTTACAGGATGGGGGACTCTATCCTGGGAAGTAGTGATTCTGGAAAAGATTTGAGGGTCATGGTAGATAATCAGCTGAACATGAATCAGCTCCCAATTTGACGCTGTAGCCAAAACAGCTAATGAGATCCTGGGATACTTAAACAAGGGAATCTCAAGTAGGATTAGAGAGGTTATTTTACCTCTATATTAGGTACTGGTGTGACCGCTGCTGGAATCTTGTGTTCAGTTCTGGTGCCCACAATTCAAGAAGGATGATAATAAATTAGAGGGGGTTTGGAGAAGAGAAGGTTAAGGGGTGACTTGATTATCGTCTAAGTAACTACATGGGGAACAAATATTTAATAATGGGATCTTCAATCTCTCAGAGAAAGGAATAACACAATTCAATGGCTGGAAATTCAAATTCAGGCAAATTCAAAATTCAGACAAAGGCAAATTCAAACGAGAAATAAAGTATAAATGTTTAACAATGAGGGCAATTAACCATTGGGACAATTTACAAAGTGTTGTGGTAGATTCTCCAACACTGACTATTTGTAAATCAAGTTTGGACATTTTTCTAAAAGATATGCTGCAGAAATTATTTGTTGTATGGCCTCTATTACATAGGAGGTCAGACTAGAATATGATCAGCATTAATTAATTCTGGCCTTGGCATCTATGAATCTGTGAGAAGCAGGAATTGTGTGTCACAACCAACACTTTGAAATCAAAAGAAAGATATTTGAAAATGAAATAAATATTAGCGGGTGGCTGTAGCCTAAACAGCTTCTGTGACCAAATGTGGTGCTAGGAACTATTGTACTTTTGGAGATGATGTGCCTGCTTGCACTGGATGCTGAAGAGCCTAGTTATGACTCTGCGGAGACAGCTTTTTCTAATCTGCAACGAGCAAGGAAAAATCCAGGACATTTCTTCACATTTAAAAAATCCACCTGGATGGAGATCAGAGGACTAAAAAAGAGGTCATGTCCAGGAAATCCCGGACATATGGTAACCCTATAATTACGGGAAACTCACCTGTGTTGGAACAGGTGAGATTTATATAAAGACAGGAAATTGGAAGCAGAGGAGGCTGCAGGAAGGTGTCTGCAATTGCTCCATGGGAAAAGAGTTGAGAGACTGGGAAACCAGTGTAGCTGCACCTGTGCCGCTGTGGTACTGATAATGTAGACATACCCTTGGTGTTTGAGTGTCAGCCAGGTGGAGATTGCTCCTATTTGCTACATCTGACCTAAACCCTAATTCTAAACTCTTAAATAAATAACTTTTTCAATATTGCTTCCCCCTAGAGTCAGTGGACGCCATGCCCTAGCTCAGATAATTACAAAGTGACTGAGATCAGTTGGGGAACAATTAGAGTCATGTTGAGTAATAAAAGAAGAATGAGTTAATTTTGTAAAATGCTAGTTTTGGGGGGTCTGTCTCTTGAGAACCCCATGCTCAAATGACCCCAAATTTGGTCCACTAATACTACCTAGCACCCTTATGATGCACAGCCAATTTCACGACAATCCAAGTTAGAGCAGTCCACCTTTAAACAAAAGCAATGCTCAATCTTCTCTTTAGCAGAGAAGCATATATATGCATTGGGAAGCACCTTCTTAAAACCAGCATGACACCAAAGTACTCAGATACTCTGGTAGTTGGTACATTATAATCTATATAGATGCATACATATAATAATTAGATAAACTTCTGGATGCTGTCAGGGATTGTTAATAGAATATTGAAACTTTCAGTTCTATCTGATTTATATAGACTTCTATTCCGTACTCATCGGAATGGTATACAAATGCCTTAGTAACTTCCAGTTTTGTGGTCTGAGTTCAGCCTAGGTTGTTGCAACAGAGTTGTTCATATCCAGTTCCCTCTAGGAGAGGCATCCACCTTACAGAACCCATCTTCACACCTGACACTAATGGGCCCCACTGCTGGCAACCTTAGCAGAGAGACCAAGAATTGAATAAGCCACAAAAATTGAATTACTGTCATATACCCAGAAATTGGATCCTCCAGGTCAGGCTTGAGGCACACTGGATGATTGTGGTATATGGAAAATTTGTATAACTGTTGCCAGTGCTTCTCTGTGGAAAAATAGAGGAGCAAAGATCTATGATGTGTTGAGTCCTCGGTTCCTATTGGCCTTGGAGCATCTCAGCAACACACAGGATCAAGCCCCAGTTTGCCAGTCCTATACTTTCACCAGCACTAAATTCACACATCGGATTAATTAATTAATAAAGAAGAAAAGAAAGAAAATAATCAAGGACAGTCACTGTACTCCTATAGTTCTGGATGAGAGTCTGATCTCATTTATACCTGTGATAACTCAACTGGTGTTGATGGAATTACTCCAGATTTACACCAATATGACTGAAATCAGTGTCTGTTCTAATGACTTAGTTTCTAAGGCTATGTCTACACTAAGAAAGTACTCCGATTTTACAGAAGTCGATTTTTGGGAACAGATTGTATAAAGTCAAGTGCATGCATCCACACTAAGCACATTAATTCGGCAGTGTGCGTCCACAGTACCGTGGCAAGCGACGACATTCCAAGCGGTGCACTGTGGATAGCTATCCCACAGTTCCTGCAGTCCCCGCTGCCCATTGGAATTCTGGGCTGAGCTCCCAGTGCCTGATGGGGCCAAAAATTTGTCATGGGTGGTTATGGGTAAATGTCGTTAGTCAACCTTCCCACTCTCCATGAAAGCAACAACTGATAATCATTTCGCTCCCTTTTTTTCCTGGATTGCTCGAGCAGACGCCATAGCACAGCAAGCATGGAGCCCGTTCAGTTCGCCGCAGCAGTTATGACCATTGTAAACACCTCGCGCATTATCGTGCAGTTTATGCAGAACCAGCACCTGAAAAACCAGGCGAGGAGGCACGGTGATGAGGACATGAACATGGATTTCTCTAAAACTGCAGTCCCCAGCAATTTGGAGATCATGGTGTTACTGGGGCATGCCGTGGAATGCCAATTCTGGGCCCGGGAAACAAGCACAGAGTGGTGGGACCGCATAGTGTTGCAGGTTTGGGATGATTCCCAGTGGCTCTGAAACTTTTGCATGCATAAGGGCACTTTCATGGTACTTTGTGACTTGCTTTCCCCTGCCCTGAAGCACAAGAATACCAAGATGAGAGCAGTCCTCACAGTTCACAAGCGAATGGCAATAGCCCTGTGGAAGCTTGCAATGCCAGAGAGCTACTGGCCAGTCGGTAATCAATTTGGAGTGGGCAAATCTACTGTGGGGGTTGCTGTGATGCAAGTAGCCAATGCAATCATTGAGCTGTTGCTATCAAAGGTATTGACTCTGGGAAATGTGCAGGTCATACTAGATGGCTTTGCTGCAATGGGATTCCCTAACTGTGGTGGGGTTATAGACAGAACGCATATCCCTATCTTGGGACCGGACCACCAGGGCAGCCATTACATAAACGGCAAGGGGTACTTTTCAATGGTGCTGCAAGCACTGGTGGATCACAAGGGACTTTTCACCAACATCAATGTGGGATGGCAGGGAGAGGTTCATGACACTCATGTCTTCAGAAACTCTGGTCTGTTTAAATGGCTGCAGGAAGGGATTTACTTTCCAGACCAGAAAATAACTGTTGGGGAATGTTGAAATGCCTATAGTTATTCTTGGGGACCCAGCCTACCCCTTAATGTCCTGGCTCATGAAGCCATACACAGGCACCCCGGACAGTAGTAAGGAGCTGTTCAACTATAGGCTGAGCAAGTGCAGAATGGTGGTAGTGTGTGCATTTGGACGTTTAAAGGGTCGTGGGTGCAGTTTACTGAATCGCTCAGACCTCAGCAAAACCAATATTACCATTGTTATTACTGCTTGCTGTGTGCTCCACAATCTCTGTGAGAATAAGGGGGAGATGTTTATGGCGGGGTGGGAGGTTGATGCAAATCACCTGGCCGCTGAATACGCGCAGCCAGACACCAGGGCGGTTAGAAGAGCACAGCAGGAAGCGCTGCCCATCAGAGAAGCTTTGAAAACCAGTTTCATAACTGGCCAGGGTACTGTGTGACACTTCTGTTTGTTTCTCCTTGATGAAAACCTGCCCCCTTGGTTGCCTCTAAATTCCCTGTAAGCCACCCGCCCTTCCCTCTTTGATCACAGCTTCCTTGCATGGGAAATAAAGTCACTATCATTTTAAAAATATGTATTCTTTATTAATTGATTATAAAAATAGAGAGATAACTCACAAGGTAGTGAGTGGGTGGGGTGTGGGAGGATGGTAGGAGGGAAGGAAAAGGCCACTTTAAAACTTCTTGAATGACAGCCTTCTGTTGCCTGGGCTGTCCACTGGGGTGGAATGGTTGGGTGCCCGGAGCCTCCCTCCCGCCTTCTTGGGCGTCAGGGTGAGAAGGCTGTGGAACTTGGGGAGGAGGCAGGGCAGTTGGAGAGGAGGGAGGGCGGTTAAACAGGGGCTTCAGCGGCAGTCTGTGATCCTGCTGCCGTTCCTGAACCTCCACCTGACGCTGGAGCACATCTGTTTGATCCCGCAGTAGCCCCAGCATTGCCTCATGCCTCCTCTGATCTTCCTGCTGCCACCTCTCCTCATGTTCATCAGCCACTTTCCTGTACTCTGCTATTGTGTCCCTCCACACATTCTGCTGAGCTCTGTCAGTGCTGGACGACTGCATGAGCTCAGAGAACATTTCATCGCATGTGTGTTTTTTTCGCCGCCTTATCTGAGATAGCTTTTGGGACGGAGGAGGGAGGCTTGAAATATTTGCAGCTGCTGAAGGAAAAAAAAGGGAGTGAAGTATTTTAAAAGATACATTTTACAGAACAATGGCTTTCACGGTGAACAACACTATTCACTTTACATAGCACATGTGATTTTGGTACAAGGTCGCATTTTGCATCTTATATTGAGTGCCTGCAGCTTTGGTGTTAGAGATCACACACGCAGTGCTGGGCAACAGAATTTGGTTTGCAGGCAGCCATGGTAAGCCATAGTCTTTCGGCTTCTGCAACCTTCATAATAGCAGCACCCTCTTCTCCCATACCAAGCAAAGCACGTTGAGTTGGCCATTTAGTGCTGCTGTTTCCCTGTTAATGTGCAGCAGCAGAAACCAAACTAACCCCCACCCCCAATCCAATTCTCTGGGATGATCGCTTTACCCTTCCCCCCACCACGTGGCTGGTATCAGGGAAGATCCCTGCTAGCCAAATGCGAACAGCTCAGCGCCAATGCCCCCCTCCCCGCCCCCACCACGTGGCTAACTGCGGGGAGGATTTCTTTTCAGCCACAGGCAAACAGCCCAGTAGGAACGGCCACCTCTGAATATCCCCTTAATTAAATTCCCCTATTTCAACCAGGTTACCATGAACGATATCACTCTCCTAAGGTTTCAGAGTAGCAGCCACGTTAGTCTGTATTCACAAAAAGAAAAGGAGTACTTGTGGCACCTTAGAGACTAACAAATTTATTAGAGCATAAGCTTTCGTGAGCTACAGCTTATGCTCTAATAAATTTGTTAGTCTCTAAGGTGCCACAAGTACTACTCTCCTAAGGATAACACAGAGAGATAAAGAACGGCTGTTGCTTGAATGCCAGCAAACACCGGGACCATACGCTGCCAGGCTTTGTCATGCAATGATACCAGATTACTTGCTACTAGTATGGAGTGGTAAAGTGTCCTACCATGGAGGACGGAATAAGGCTGCTTTCCCCAGAAACCTTCTGCGAAGGCTTTTAGAGTACCTCCTGGAAAGCTTCATGGAGATGTCCCTGGAGGATTTCCGCTCCTTCCCCAGACATGTTAACAGTCTTTTCCAGTAGCTGTACTGGCCACGAATGCATCCCAAGTCCTCAGAGCTACTTAATCATTAAAAAACGCTTACTTTTATACCATGTATTATATTTAAAAAGGTACACTCACTAGAGGTCCCATCTCCGGCTTCGTTGGATTGGGAAGGTATTTCAGTCAGGGTGATAAAAAGATCCTGGCTGTCAGGAGAACGGTGTGCTGTGTGTTCTCCTCCAGCTCGTCGTCCTCCTCCTCCTCATCTTCCCTATCTGAAAAATCCTCAGGCATGGCGGAGAGTACCCCATCATCACAATCCACGGACAGGGGTGGGGTAGTGGTGGCGCCCTCCCCCCGAGAATTGCATGCATGTCAGCATAGAAGCGGCATGTCTGTGGCTCTGTCCCAGAGCGTCCATTTGATTCTTTGGTTTTCTGGTACGCTTTTCTGAGCTCCTTAAGTTTCACGCGGCACTGTGTTGCATCCCTGCTGTAGCCTCTGTCCCTCATGGCCTCTGAGACTTTTTGAAATGTTTCGGCATTTCGTCTTTTGGAACATAGTTCTTATAGCACGGATTCCTCTCCCCATATAGCGAACAGATCCAGTACCTCCCGTTTGGTCCATGCTGGAGCTCTTTTTTGATTCTGGGACTGCATGGTCACCTGTGCTGATGAGCTCTGCATGATCACCTGTGCTGATGAGCTCGCCTGGCCAAACAGGAAATGAGATTCAGAAGTTCCCGGGGCTTTTCCTGTACATCTGGCCAGGGCATCCGAGTTCAGAGTGCTGTCCAGAGTGGTCACAATGGTGCATTGTGCAATAGCTCCCGGAGGCCAATACCTTTGAATTGCGTCCACACTAACCCTAATTCGAAATGGCGATGTCGATTTCAGTGCTAATCCCCTCGTTGGGGAGGAGTACAGAAATCGGTTTTAAGAGCCCTTTATGTCAAAAAAAATGGCTTTGTTGTGTGGATGGGTGCAGGGTTAATTTGATTTAATGCTGCTAAATTCGACATAAACTCTTAGTGTAGACCAGGCCTCAGAAAACCAATCTTCCTATAAATCCAAAGGGCCAAATTCACACCAGTGGAGTCAATGGAATTACATGAGAGATTAATTTGTCCCAAATGCTTTATTTAAAGGCTTTCTCCTTATTTTTCTTGATTTGTTAGAATGCAGTGGCTATTGCCCCAAGAAAACAGCGTGAATAGAAACATTTAAACAGATGAACTATTGTCCCCTTGTCCTCTTAAGAAACTAGCCGGCATTAGACAGTAGGTGGTGCAGTGCCTTTTCTGGACTTTATGCTGCAAGTTTGAAGCCATTTCCTGGAAGTGACTAGCATCGTTTCATCAATATTTATAGGCATCTTTTCCAAGTACTTCCCAAATCATGTTTACAACAACAGGAAGGGAGAAACTCTCCTTGTATACAAATAAAAAAAAAAGCTGCAGACTAGCAAAATCATAAGGCTCAATTCTGATTTTGCTTACTCCAGTAAAACTCCATTAGCTGACGTGCAATTACTCTTTATTCTCACTGATGTGAGAGCAGAATTAGGCCAATGGAATCAGTGTTTTTAAAAGATGTAATTTAATCTATTGCCCTGCAGAACCTATAGCAGTGGTGGGCAACCTGCGGCCTATGGCTCATCAGGGTAATCCGCTGGCAGGCTGCAAGACAGTTTGTTTACATCAGTGGTTCTAAAACTTTTGTACTGGTGACTCCTTTCACACAGGAAGCCTCTGCGTGTGACCCCCCCCCTTTTAAATTAAAAACACTTAAATATATTTAACACCATTATAAACGCTGGAGGCAAAGCAGGGTTTGGGATGGAGGCTGGCAGTTCACAACCCCCCATGTAATAACATTGTGACCCCCTGAGGGGTCCCGACCCCCAGTTTGAGAACCCCTGGTTTACATTGACTGTCTGCAGGTACAGCCACCCACAGCTCCTAGTGGTTGTAGTTAGCTGTTCCCAGCCAATGGGAGCTGTGGGAACCAGTAGCCAGCACATCTCTGCGGTCCTTGCTGCTTCCCGCAGCTCCCATTGTCCAGGAATGGTGAACCGCGGCCACTGGGAGCTGGGGGCGGCCATGCCTGCCAATGGTCAATGTAAACAAACTGTCTCGTGGCCCCCTGATGGATTACCCTGACGGGCCGCGTGCAACCCGTGTGCAGCAGGTTGTCCACCACTGACCTATAGGATCAAGTGCTACCTTCAATTATGCTGAATTAAATCTTGAATAATTTCCCTGAAATCAGTGGTGTAAATGGTAACTCAATCTGGCCAAGTGAAGTTATTTCAGATTTACAAGAGGGTAAATGAGAGAAGAATCCAGTCTAATGTAGTAACTGCAGATTTATGCATGTGTAACTGAGAACACAATCTGATCCAATGAAAGTACTCCAGTTTTACACTGTGTAACTAGAACAGAATGTGACCCAGCTGGCCAGATCCTCAGCTGGTGTAAATAGGCATAGATGCATTGAAGTAAATGGAGCTATAACAATTTATACCAGCTGAAGATTTGGCCCACTGTCTTTAAGGAACTTCCAGGCTGTTCCAAATCTGTCAGTCACTTATACCAAGATAAATTCAGAGCAACTCCATTTGCTGAAGAATCTTTGGTCTTACTAATAAGTATTCTGGTGGGAGTCTGATTCTGATCATCTCACATTAACACAAATCATGAGTAACTCGACTGAAAAATGGAGTCACATAGGTGTAGAACAGATCAGAATCAGGTGTGGTATCTAGTCTTTAGTGTGTGGGAGTGAGTGAGCATGTGTTAACTAGAGACCAACATGTCTTAACTAGAGATCAACGGCTCAATGTCTAGTTAGCAGCCGGTATCAAGCGGAGTGCCCCAGGGGTCGGTCTTGGGGCCAGTTTTGTTCAACATCTTCATTAATGATCTGGACGATGGGATGGATTGCACTCACAGCAACTTTGTGGATAACAATAAGCTGGGGGGAGAGGTAGATATGCTGAAGGATAGGGATAGGGTCCAGAGTGACCTAGACAAATTGGAGGATTGGGCCAAAAGAAATCTGATGAGGTTCAACAAGGACAAGTGCAGAGTCCTGCACTTTGGACGGAAGAATCCCATGCACTGCAACAGTCTGGGGACCGACTGGCTAAGCAACAGTTCTGCAGAAAAGGACCTGGGGATTACAGTGGACGAGAAACTGGATACGAGTCAGCAGTGTGCCCTTGCTGTCAAGAAGGCTAACGGCACATTGCGCTGCATTAGTAGGAGCATTGCCAGCAGATCAAGGGAAGTGATTATTCCCCTCTACTTGGCACTGGTGAGGCCACATCTGGAGTAATGAGTCCAGTTTTGGGCCCCCACTACAGAAAGGATGTGGACAAATTGGAGAGAGTCCAGTGGAGGGCAACAAAAATGATTAGAGGGGTGGGGCACATGACTTACGAGGAGAGGCTGAGGGAACTGGGCTTATTTAGTCTGCAGAAGAGAAGAGTGAGGGGGGATTTGATAGCAGCCTTCAACTACCTGAAAGGGGGTTCCAAAGGGGATGGAGCTTGGCTGTTTCTCAATGATGGCAGATGACAGAACAAAAAGCAATGCAGTTGGGGAGGTGTAGGTTGGATATTAGGAAATACTATTTCACTAGGACGGTGGTGAAGCATTGGAATGGGTTACCTAGGGAGGTGGTGGAATCTCCATCCTTAGATGGTTTTAAGGCCTGGCTTGACAAAGCCCTGGCTGGGATGATTTAGTTGGGGTTGGTCCTTCTTTGAGCAGGGGATTGGACTAGATGACCTTCTGAGGTCTCTTCCAACCCTAATCTTCTATGATTGTATGATTCTATGACAGATTAAAGTTTGTTTACGACTTCTTCCCTGTCCCACAGGTGTTGTAAGTTAGATGAAAAGACATGTACTATTACTGAAGCATTAGGACACTCCAGGGTGTGTTATTGTGTTACTGCAATGAGCAACCAACTAGCATACAGTATGTGCTTTGTTTGGCTTTGTGCCTCAGACCTCCTCCATGCATGGTTGCTACACAATAATATTTGCCCCAGCATGCCTGCTTACAATTATAAATTGCTTTTTAATTATTAGAAACAATATAAAACCAGGAACAACTTCTTAAAGTACTGGGCCATATTCTCCCCAGTGTTAGGGCCACGTGTGCTGCTCTTCCACAAAGTTGTCCTAGAGGGTGCTGTGCCACAAGAAGTATGAGTGACTCATACTAGATGAATTTCTGGTGTGGCAATTCCTATTTACAAAGCCCCATACCATGGTTAAGACCCAAGACCATTTTAAATTGCTTGTGTATAGCTGAAAAGTTCTTGCAAAGCCAGGAACTTTATTTCAATCCCTTGTTGAGTGAGTAAACAAAGAAAAGAGAAGGTAGTTTCACTGATGGAATTCAAAGTTTTGATCTCAGCCTCTCTGAGTTAGATGACTTAGCAAGTCCTGGATATTATCACTGTGAGATGTTAGAACACAGGCTCTTGTGACTCATCCTAGTGATTATCCAGACATAATCAGTTCAGTGTTTTAAATAAATCATGAAGCTGCTCAGCCTAGGAAACTTCCATTAACTTCTGAAAAGCAAGGATTGAATTCTGATTTTCAAGGGAAAATGGTAAATCTGACCTGTCCTGTTTCTCAGGTCTGGGATGAGGGACTGTCTTATTCTGAACCTTCGCCTGTGGGCCTCGGGTGGCAGCAACTCTAATGCCAGCCCTGGTGACTCCATTAAAACAGGGTCACAACCCACTTTGGGGTCCTGACCCACAGTTTGAGAATTGCTGATCTAGCTAGATCGGGGTGGGCAAACTACAGCCCGCGGGCCGCATCCGGACCTCCAGCCAGTTTAATCCATTCCTCGAGCTCCCGCTGGGGAGTGGGGTCTGGAGATTGCCCCACTCCGGGGCTCCAGCTGTGGAGGGGGGGTCAGAGGCCGCACCACGTGCCAAGGCTCCCAGAAGCAGCAGCATGTGTCCCCTCCAGCTCCTACGTTTAGGGGAAGCCAGGGGACTCTGTGCACTGCCCCCGCCCCAAGTGCCACCCCCACAGCTCCCATTGGCCAGTAACTGTGGCTAATGGGAGCTGCAGGGGTGGCACCTGTGGATGGGGATCAACATATTACATGTTTGGTTACATGTTACCAAAGCCCTGTCTCTCACCAGCCTGGGGGAAAACACCTCCTTCTCTGTCAGTTGGGTCATTTGTATTCCAGCAAACTACCCCCTGGCAATTTCCTGGTCCCAATTCCTCTGTTATCATGGACATTGGAGCTGCATCTTGATTTAAAGAGACAGTTACTTTCCAAAAACTTATCAGAAATAGCATCCTGAAAAACAGGAACCTGGATTGGGGTACCCTCCGCCACCCCTTTCTCTGTCCCTGAGAAGTCAGCTGTGTGACTGCTCCCCTCCAGGAGGTCAGTTATGCAATTCCTTCTCAAAACCTGGGTCACAGGCTGAGTGCCTGGGTTCACAGGTGCTGACCCAGCCATTCTCCTAGTGTCCTGGGCATCCTGCCCCGAGTGACTAGTGAGAAGACATTCCTTCCCCAGTTTCCTCCTCTGGGCCCCTCCTACGACACATTTCTCTGTGCTTCCTATGAAGGGTTCTGTCTGTTGTTCAGCTGCAATACTCTGCCAGTTAACAACTGGGATAGTTTCCTTAATCACTGACAACACCTCTCCTGCCCCTGTGCCTGAAGAAAGGAGAGCAGCAGAATACAGACCCTGGACTCCCTCAGGGAACTGATGGGCAGGATCCCCTTGGAGAATAACATGAGGGGGAAAGTAGTCCAGGAGAGCTGGCTGTATTTTAAAGAATCCTTATTAAGGTTGCAGGAACAAATCACCCCGATGTGTAGAAAGAATAGTAAATATGGCAGGCGACCAACTTGGCTTAACAGTGAAATCCTTGCTGATCTTAAACACAAAAAAGAAGCTTAAAAGAAGTGGAAGCTTGGACAAATGACCAGGGAGGAGTATAAAGATATTGCTCAGGCATGAAGGAGTGAAATCAGGAAGGTCAAATCACAATTGGAGTTGCAGCAAGCAAGGGATGTTAAGAGTAACAAGAAGGGTTTCTACAGGTGTTAGCAACAAGAAGATGATCAGGGAAAGTGTGGATCCCTTACTGAATGGGGGAGGCAACCTAGTGACAGGGGATGTGGAAAAAGCTAATGTACTCAATGCTTTTTTTGCCTTTCTCTTCACGAACAAGGTCAGCTCACGGACTACTGCACTGAGCAGCACAGTATGGGGAGGAGGTGACCGGCCCTCTGTGGAGAAAGAAGTGATTCAGGACTATTTAGAAAAGCTGGATGAGCACAAGTCCCTGGGGCCGGATGCAATGCATCCGAGGGTGCTAAAGGAGTTGGCTGATGTGATTGCAAAGCCATTGGCCATTATCTATGAAAACACATGGTGATTGGGGGAGGTCCCGGATGACTGGAAAAAGGCTAATGTAGTGCCCATCTTTTAAAAAGGGAAGGAGGAGGATCCGGGGAACTACAGGCCAGTCAGCCTTACCTCAGTTCCTGAAAAAATCATGGAGCAGGTCCTCAAGAAATCAGTTTTGAAGTACTTAGAGGATAGGAAAGTGATCAGGAACAGTCAGCATGGATTCACCAAAGGCAAGTCATGCCTGACTAACCTAATTGTCTTCTGTGATGAGATAACTGAGTCTGTGGATGAGGGGAAAGCAGTAGACATGTTATTCCTTGACTTTAGCAAAGCTTTTGACAGGGTCTCCCACAGTATTCTTGCCAGCAAATTAAAGAACTATGGGCTGGATGAATTAATTATAAGGAGGATAGAAAGCTGGCTACATCATCGGGCTCAACAGGTAGGGATCAATGGCTCCATATCTAGTTGGCAGCCGGTATCAAGCGGAGTGCTCCAAGGGTCAGTCTTTGGGCCGGTTTTGTTCAATATCTTCATTAATGATCTGGAGGATGGTGTGGATTGCACCCTCAGCAAGTTTGCAGATGATACTAAACTGGGAGGAGTGGTAGATACGCTGGAGGATAGGGATAGGATACAGAGGGACCTAGACAAATTAGAGGATTGGGCCAAAAGAAATTTGATGAAATTCAACAAGGACAAGTGCAGAGTCCTGCACTTAGGACAGAAGAATCCCACGCACTGCTACAGACTAGGGACAGAGTGGCTAGGCAGCAGTTCTGCAGAAAAGGACCTAGGGGTTACAGTGGATGAGAAGCTGGATATAAGTCAACAGTGTGCCCTTGTTGCCAAAAAGGCGAACGGCATATTGGGCTGTATAAGTAGGAGCATTGCCAGCAGATAGAGGGATGTGATCATTCCCATCTATTCGACATTGGTGAGGCCTCATCTGGAGTACTGTATCCAGTTTTGGGCCCCTCACTACAAAAAGGATGTGGAAAAATTGGAAAGCATCCAGCGGAGGGCAACAAAAATGATTAGAGGGCTAGAACACATGATTTATGAGGAGAGGCTGAGGGAACTGGGCTTATTTAGTCTGCGGAAGAGAAGAATGAGGGGGGATTTGATAGCTGCTTTCAAGTACCTGAAAGGGGGTTCCAAAGAGGATGGATGTAGACTGTTCTCAGTGGTAGCAGATGACAGAACAAGAAGTAAGGGTCTCAAGTTGCAGTGGGGGAGGTTTAGGTTGGATATTAGGAAAAACTTTTTCACTAGGAAGGTGATGAAGCAGTGGATTGGGTTACCTAGGGAGGTGGTGGAATCTCCTTCCGTAGAGATTTTTAAAGTTTTGACAAAACCCTGGCTGGGATGATTTAGTTGGGGCTTGGTAGTGCTTTGAGCAGAGGGTTGGACTAGATGATCTCCTGAGGTCCCTTCCAACCTTGATATTCTATGATTCTGCTGGAAAGGAGCTAGTCTCAGCCCCTCCCATACTTGGAAGCACCCTGCTTCCCTGTATTACAGAGTCACAGGAATCCTCATCCACCTCAGTGGTTTCTGAGACCCCCTGCCCCTTCTCTGGCCTCTCCTCTGGGACACATTGCTTTATGCTCCCTAGAGCTGGGTTTTGCCTCTGGTTCAGACTCTCTCCCATTCTCTCAGCAGTTCCTGAGACTTTACATTTTCCCTAGGGTGTTGCAGCATAAAACTCCCTCCTGCTGCAGGCAAATACTTTAACCTGAGCTAAACGGCAAAAATCATTACGAAGAAGCAGGTCGACTAGGAGGTGTTCCATTACCCCCACAGTCAAAACACTTTCCAAACCTTCCTACACCACATGGCTTTTAGCTAGTGATATGAGGAATCTGCTTTTGCCCACCCCCACAATCTCTGCCATTTTTCCAGGTAGCAAATTGGCCTTTGGGACCACACTCTGCTTAACCAGAGAGATCTGGGCCCCTGTATCCTTCTGCCCCAAGTACTCCCTGTCATTAATTTGGACAGCCTTAACATGCTCCATGTCTGGTTTTGCAGAGGCTAACCTCACAGAACCAATATGATAGGTTTCAATTGCTTGGGAGGTTTCTGTGTTGAGGACAGCAGAACTAACATAAGCTACTGGCTGCCTGCTTCCTGCTAGCACAGGGCATTTATTCCTCAGGTGATCAGTGGAATTACACTGATAGCATCTTTTGTGCTCTTCTGCTTTTACAGGAGATTTGGGATAGGCATTACCAGTAGAGGAATGTTTCTGGGTAAGAGAATGTTTAGGCTCCCATCCCACTTCTCTCTTCGCAGGGCAAAAGGGATCCTCCCTTCCCACCAGTTTTAAACCCCTCTTTCTGTGGCCTGCCGTCAATAGACGCCCAAGTCTGTTAGAAGGCATCAACTAAAAAAGCCATCTCGTCTACAGACTTGACATCTTTGTCCCATACACACTGCTTTACATCAGCCTTACATATGCTTAAGAAATGCTCTTGAGCAACAAGATCAAACATTCCTTCAAAACTTGCCACCTCTTTACCCCTTACCCATTTCCTCAACAAATCTTTCATTTTGTTTACATATTCCCCATTACTCATACCAATATCGCTCTTAAGATTCCTAAATTTAACTCTATATGTTTCAGGGATAATCTGAAAACTTCGCAAAATAGTATCTTTACATTTACAATAGTCTAAAGCATCTTCAATAGGCATTCCACTGAATACATTTTGAGCTTTACCAGTTAATTTTTCAATCAGGGTATGAATTCTCTTATCATCAGGGATTTCATGTATTACACACAGCCTTTTGAAGGTAGTCAGATATTCAGCAATATCATCACTCTCACTGTATGCAGGACATAAGTTTTCCCATTTGTGGATTTTTGGAGTGATGGGAATACTTGCGGATGGGGGCCTCTGGTTCTGCTTCTCTAACAGGTCCAATTGGCGTTTTCACTCTCTCTCTTTTTCTTCTATCCCCAGTTCTTTCAGCTGCAATAATCTCTGGTGCTTCCTCTCCTTTTCTGCAGACTGCAGCCTAACAAGATCCTACCTCGCAATTGCTTCACTGCTTTCACTCATTTTTCTGCTTTTCTGTTCCTACTTCCCTTTCCCGAAAAAAGTAAACAGAAAATAACAAAACTGTGACCTCCTCCTTACTGTTCTTAGTCACTGCACTTAAGACTCACTTAAAATCACAAATATCAGTGCTTAAAGTGTGAACTTCACTTGGAGTAAAAAGCCGTACTTACACCCTGCTCACTGCGCCACTGTGACGTTCCCTTCCGCTGTTATACGGACCGGTGATCTGCTAGGTCATTCCAATCATTGACTCTGGGAGCCAGCCTTACCCTACTCTGCTGTGAGAACCCCCACTACTGCGCTGTTCACGCACAGCCTCT
This sequence comes from Dermochelys coriacea, assembly GCF_009764565.3. Lineage (NCBI taxonomy): Eukaryota > Metazoa > Chordata > Testudines > Dermochelyidae > Dermochelys > Dermochelys coriacea. The sequence continues at coordinate 9,675,191 of NC_050087.2, forward strand.
GGCATGTAAGCTGCTCCTTGGATTGTGCAACTGAATGACACTAGCCAATATCTCCAGCCTCAGACACAACCCTAGTCTTGCAGCATCCTCGTCTTGCAGGAACCTCGTCTTGCAACATCCAGTTATTCCTGCTGGATGCTGCAATCTTATATGAGTTTGTCAATTTAACAAAGAAATTGATATATACCAGGCTTGTTATCCCAAGGGGAGACTCTGACATGCTTCAAATCAAATGCACTGCTTCAGGTAGAATAAACAAACAGATTTATTAACTACAAAGATAGATTTTAAGTGAGTATAAATCAAAGCATAACAAGTCAGATTTGGTGAAATTAAATAAAAACAAAACATTCTAAGCTGATTTTAACACTTTCAATGTCCTTACAAACTTAGATACCTCTCACTATGGGCTAGCTGGCTGCTCCTCAGCCAGACTCTCCCCTTTGGTCAGCGCTTCAGTCACTTGGTGTGGTGTCTGTATATGTAGATGGAAGAGAGAAAGAGCATGGCAAACATCTCTCCCTTTTATGATGTTCTTTCTTCCCTCTTGGCTTTGTACCTCACACACTCCCTCTTCAGAATCACGTGAGCATTACCTCATCGCAGTCCCAAACTGGCCAAAGGCAGGAGGGTGACTCACTCGAAAGTCCAACAGATCTTTTCATTGCTGCCTAGGCCAGAGTCCTTTATTCCTGTGAGGCTGGGCTGGGTTCATCCCATACATGCCCTGTTGAGGTTTGAACTGCCTCTCTGCTCTTGGAGAGTTTTTGCCTGGGCTTATTTTAAGCCATGAGGATACATTTTCAGCCTCATAACTACATACATGAAATTATAACCTATAATATTACTATAACAACAATGCTCAGTGCATCATGAGCCTTCTGAGACACCCGATATGACAAACTTTGCATTGGATACCACCCAATTATTTTACAAGGATGTACATGGGGGTGCTGGGTGTTCCCCCAAGGTACAGAGTGTCACATCCCTTCCAGAGAATCTGTCCCTAGGTTAGTTTTTAGTTGTAGAGTCATGGCTCCATAATTCATTGAGTTTGTCCCATGTACCTGAAGAGAATACAAGGCTTCCCATGGATGCTCAGGGCCTATCAGAAGAGGATGAGTTTTGGAATTCTAAGCCTTGCAGCAACCTTGTTAGTGAGAAATTAAAAAGGAAATTAAGCAGACAGTGGGCCCTGTTGTGTCATAAGATCCTATCCGCTGAAACTGAAAACAGGAAAAGTCTTTCTTCTCAGAATACCCTGCGTCTTCTCATTTATCTTGACACCAATTTCTTCCTTTCTCACTGGACTTCACAGCCCCCTCTGTCTTGAGAATTTGAACCTGAAATTCTCTGTCAAAATTGCACATCTAGCCATGATCAAGAGATAATGTGTTGGCTGCATAGCAACAGGAGTAGCTGTGAGGGGTATCCTGCTTCAATAGGCTTTTCTCCAGTTTCATACTGGAGCTCTGAGCAATCATACCACTCTCTTACATACAGTGGAACTCCTCCACCTTTCCTCCCCTGCCTGTTCTTCGTGAACAGTTTATACCCATCCATGACAGTGCTCCAGCCCACCAAGTCCCTGTTATTCCAATCACATCATAGTTCTTTGACTGTGCCAGGACTTCCAGCTCTTCCTGCTTGTTTTCCAGGCTTCTTGCATTCATGTACATGCACCTAAGATAACTAGCTGATTGCCTTGCACCTGTCTCCTTGTGTTTCCTTACGACAGATCCTTTGCTGCTGCCTATGCCAGTGTCCTTTGTTCCTGTGAGGCTGGGCAGGGTTTGTCCCATATATGCCCTGATGAGGTGTGAACTGCCCCTCTGCTCTTGGAGAGTTTTGCCTGGGCCTGTTTTAAGCTATGAGGACACATTTGCAACGTCATAACTATATACATGAAATTACAACCTATAATGTTACTATAACATTACTTGTGGCACCTTAGAGACTAACAATTTTATTTGAGCATAAGCTTTCGTGAGCTACAGCTCACTTCATCGGATGCGGTAGCTCACGAAAGCTTATGCTCAAATAAATTTGTTAGTCTCTAAGGTGCCACAAGTACTCCTTTTCTTTTTGCGAATACAGACTAACACGGCTGCTACTCTGAAATATAACATTACTGTAACAGCAATTACTATAACATCATTTTCCCAACAATGCTCAGGGGATCATGAGCCTTCCGAAAACACCCGACATGACAAACTTTGCATTGGATTCCTCACAATCATATTATAAGGATGAACATGGGGGTGCAGAGTGTTCCCCCGAGGTAGAGAATGTCACACCTCCCCCCTTAGTTTACTGCAAGAGGGTTAGTCACTGACTAACTTGAAGGCAGTTTGTGTTATAGTTTTCTTGGCACCCAGCCATCAAGGCCATCAGGCGGTGTGCCTCAGTTTCCCCATTCACATATAGCAAACCAGGTTTGTTATGGTTTCTCTGCTGTGATAAGCTTTAACCCTGTTTACAGGTATTAATTGAAAAGTAGCATTATCATAAGATTTAACATCCATGTCAAAATTCTTGTCTCCTGTCATATATATAAAGGGAAGGGTAACCACCTTTCTGTATACAGTGCTATAAAATCCCTCCTGGCCAGAGGCAAAGTCCTTTTACCTATAAAGGGTTAAGAAACTCAGGTAACCTGGCTGGCACCTGACCCAAAATGACCAATGAGGGGACAAGATACTTTCAAATCTGGAGGGGGGGGGGAAAGGGTTTTGTCTGTTTGTGTGATATCTTTGCCGGGAACAGATCAAGGATGCAAACCCTCCAACTCCTGTAAAGTTAGTAAGTAATCTAGCTAGAAAATGTGTTAGGTTTTCTTTGTTTTGGCTTGTGAAATTCGCTGTGCTGGAGGAAATGTGTATTCCTGTTTTTGTGTCTTTTTGTAACTTAAGGTTTTGCCTAGAGGGATTCTCTATGTTTTGAATCTGACTGCCTGTAAGATTATCTTCCATTCTGATTTTACAGAGTTGTTCTCTTATCCTCTTTTGTTCTTCTAAATTCTGTTTTTTAAGAATCTGATTGGGTTTTTCGGGTCTTAAAAATCCAAGGCTGGTTTGTGCTCATCTTGTTTATTCTCTAGCCTCCCCAGGAAAGGGAGTGTAAGGGTTTAGGGGGATATTTTGGGGAAATAGGAACTCCACATGGTCTTTTCCCTGATTGTTAAATCATTTGGTGGTGGCAGCGTTTACCTAATCCAAGGGCAAAACTTGATGCCTTGGGGAAGTTTTAATCTAAGTTGGTAGAAATAAGCTTTGGGGGTCTTTCATGCGGGTCCCCACATCTGTACCCTAGAGTTCAAAGTGGGGAAGGAACCCTGACATCTCTAAAACTTAACATTAGTACCAAAATTTGTATTTCAGATGTGCATTTACAAGTATGTTTATGATATCACACTCTCTGTTCAGATATTCTTGTTTGAAGTTAGGTTGTTCATTTCCCATGGTGTCCTTTGACTCTCTCCCATGTAATCAGTCACTGGCCTTTCTTTCCCTCCAGTGTTCCCCTCTGTGTGAGTTCTTAATTTAATCATGTTTCTGGAATTTTCATCGCTCAGGGTATCAGGGTTCCCTCCCTACTCTGAACTCTGGGGTACAGATGTGGTGACCAGCATGAAAGACCCCCTAAGCTTATTTTTACCAGCTTAGGTTAAAAACTTCCCCAAGGCACAAATCCTTTCCTTGTCCTTGGATGATATTGCTGCCACCACCAAGTGATTTAGACAAAGACTCAGGAAAAGGATCACTTGGAGTTCCTATTTTCCCAAAATATCCCCCCAAACCCCTTCATCACCTTTCCTGGGGAGGCTTGAGAATAATATACCAACCAATTGTCTTTAATAAAAGTACAGACCAGACCCTTGGGTTTTTAGGACACTAAAAACCAATCATGTTCTTAAAAGAAGAAATTTATTATAAAGAAAAAAGTAAAAGAAGCACCTCTGTAAAATCAGGATGGAAGGTAAGTTTACAGGGTAATAAAAAGATTTAAAACACAGAGGATTCCCCTCTAGGCTCAACTTCAAAGTTACAAACAGGAATAAACCTCCCTCTTAGCATAGGGAAAATTCACAAGCTGAAACAAAAGATAATCTAACACATTTCCTTGCTATTACTTACAATTTGTGTACAGTGTGTATGATAAACCCATTGTTTCATGTTCTCTGTGTGTGTGTGTATATAAATCTCTCCTCTGTTTTTTCCACCAAATGCATCTGATGAAGTGAGCTGTAGCTCACGAAAGTTTATGCTCTAATAAATTTGTTAGTCTCTAAGGTGCCACAAGTACTCCTTTTCTTTTTACAATTTGTGTAATATTAGATGCATCATTCAGTAGGAGCTTTGTTACCTGCTAGATCTCTCTCTCTGATCAGAGGGAACAACACAAAGAGAGCACAAACAAAACCTCCCTCCCCTCGATTTGAAAGTATCTTCTTTCCTTATTTGTCCTTTTGGTCAGGTGCCAACCAGGTTATTTGAGCTGCTTAACCCCTTACAGATAAAGGAGGGATTTTATGCTTACCCTTAGCTGTATGTTTGAGACAGGGTCTGGCAAGATGGTATTCAGGGGGATCCTGCACACTGACTGGCCCTTTGGGCCAACTCCAGGACTGTACATATGCAGAAAATCCAGCTCTCCTTTTGGGGTTACTCTGTGTTTTCCTGTGGCAGTTAAGTTTTAATAGAACCCCCTTATATTTTTTTTGACAAATTTGACTAAATTGTTTATAGTCAAATGATTTTAATTAGATAGTTTTTTTGCCTGGATTATTTACAGACCTTTTTTTGGAAAAGGACCCATTTTTTCTTCAGAGTGGCTGCAAAGAAACCAGGAATTTTCTTTCTATAATACTTTTCCTTTTTAACACTGTTACAGTGTTAACTGCTTAATTCCCTCCAGCCTTTGCAGAGTTAACTTCTCACTCTCTTTCCTTAAATCACTTGCTTATCTCCCAAAATGACACCTTCATTAACTTAGATTTTACCATTCCAAGTACTATTTTAGGGATTTGAATTTTCCATGCCTGTTCTTACTGCTTTTATTACTCCTGCCACTATGCCCTCAAGGCTTCCAACCTATTTTCCAATTTCTTTATTTGCTCCCTGCCTGCTTGTTCGGGCCCGATCTTGCTTTTCTCGCCTAACCGTTTCTTTCCATGGGTACATTGTTTCATTTCCAATTTAGCAAGGAGGGTGGGCTCCTTAACTAGCCCCCAACCCTCCTAGTCCCTTTCCTTAAACATTTCTTTTAAAATTGTAAAATCACCACAATATTACTTACAAGAAATACTACACTGCCCAAACTTCTATATCCTTCAGAGTTTGGTTTACCAGAGCAAGATTTGTTTAAAAGCAGTAATTTTGTGAACCAAGTATTATTTTTGGATTGCTTTTTTTAAAACACTTTTTACACAGGTGCTACCACTATTTTCCAACACTCTTATATTTTTCAGAGTTGGGTTTTACATAGAAAATACCACCTGAATATTTTTTTATGAATTTTTTTTTACCTTTATAACTTTTTTGTTACAATTTATTAGTACAGCTCTTAATGTCTTTTTTGTCACTTGAGATTTTATGCTGCCCACGACGGCACTGGGGCTCACAATGTTCACCCCTCCCTGGGCTGGAGGGAGAGATGCTAAGTCTCCCTCCATATTACTAATACCACTGAGGGTCCATACACCAAATAAAACCCTTCTTGGGCAGCCGAGACACCGTAAGTGCTCCCTATCTCTCACCAGTCTGAGGGGAAAAAAAACCCTTCTCTGTCAATTGGGTCATTTGTATTCCAGCAAACTATCCCCTGGCAATTTCCTGGTCCCAACTCCTCTGTTATCATGGACATTGGAGCTGCATCTTGATTTAAAGAGACACAGTTACTTTCCAAAAACTTATCAGAAATAAAGAAAAGGAGTACTTGTGGCAGCTTACAGACTAACAAATTTATTTGAGCACAAGCTTTCGTGAGCTACAGCTCATTTCATCGGATGCATTTGAAAAAATCACAAAAGCTTATGCTCAAATAAATTTGTTAGTCTCTAAGGTGCCACAAGTACTCCTTTTCTTTTTTGTGAATACAGACTAACATGGCTGCTACTCCGAAACCTGTTATCAGAAATAGCATCCTGAAAAACAGGGACCTGGATTGGGGTACCCTCCGCCACCCCTTTCTCTGTCCCTGAGAAGTCAGCTGTGTGACTGCTCCCCTCCAGGAGGTCAGTTACACAGTTCCTTCTCAAAACCTGGGTCACAGGCTGAGTGCCTGGGTGCATAGATACTGACCTAGTCATCCTCCTAGTGTCCTGGGCATCCTGCCCCGAGTGACTAGTGAGGAGACATTCCTGTACCCCCATTATTCCTTCCCCAGTTTCTCCCTCTGGGCCCCCTCCTAAGACACATTTCTCTGTGCTCCCTATGAAAGGTTCTGTTTGTTGTTCAGCTGCAATACTCTGCCAGCTAAAAACTGGGAAAGTTTCCTTAATCACTGACAACACCTCTCCTACCCCTGCGCCTGAGGGCATGTTGCCTTCTGCTGGAAAGGAGCTAGTCTCAGCCTCTTCCATACTTGGAAGCACCCTGCTTCGCTGTGTTACAGAGTCACAGGAATCCTCACCCACCTCAGTGGTTTCTGAGATTCTCCATCCCTTCTCTGGGCTCTCCTCTGGGACACATTTCTCTCTGCTCCGTTGAGCTGGGTCTATCTCTGGTTCAGCTGCAACCTGCTGGCAGCTAACAACCTGGACAGTTCTCTCCCTGACAAGCATTACACCCCCATCCCTTCCTGATGTGGTGTTGCCCCCAGCTGCAGTGTAGGAGTTGCTCTCAACCACCCTCCCACCTAGAAGCATATGGCTTCCCCCTGCTGCAGAAGAACCAAGCAGACTCTCTCCCATTCTCTCAGCAGTTCCTGAGACCTTTTCCCTAGGGTGTTCCAGCATAAAACTCCTTCCTGCTGCAGGCAAATACTTTAGCCTGAGCTACACGGTAAAGATCATGACCAAGAAGCAGGTTGACTAGAATGTGTTCTATTACCCCACAGTCAAAACACTTTCCAAACCTTCCCACACCACTTGGATTTAAGCTAGTGGTATGAGGAATCTGCTTTCACCCACCCTCACAATCTCTGTAATTTGGCCAGGTAGCATACTGGCCTTTGGGACCACACTCTGCTTAACCAGAGAGATCTGTATCCCTCTGCCCCAAGTATTCCCTGCCATCAACTTGGACAGCCTTAACATGCTCCATATCTGGTTCTGCAGAGGCTAACCTCACAGAATCAATATGATAGGTTTCAATTGCTTGGGAGGTTTCTGTGTTGAGGACAGCAGAACTAACATGAGCTATTGGTTGCCTGCTTCTTCCTAGCACAGGGCATTTATTCCTCAGGTGATCAGTGGAATTACACTGATAGCATCTTTTAGGCTCATCTACTTTTACAGGAGATTTGGGTGAAGGTTAGAGGAATGTTTCTGGGTAAGAGAATGTTTAGGCTCCTAATCTCTTGTCTCTTCCCAGGGACAAAATGGGATCTTCCCTTCCCACCAGTTTTAAACCCCTCTGTTGCAGGGCAGAGGTATAAAATTTGGATGCCCTGCTAAAGACCCTGCTTCCCTGTAGGGTGGTTAGGAACATAGGCCAAGACCCTTAGCTGGGAGCCCAGCTGTAGGCCCTAATGAGGGCAGGCTCAGTGTAATCTGCTGAGCCAAGTGGAACCAGCTGGGTTGCTGACTGGGAAAAAATATAAACCCAGGGAAGAGCTTAGTGGGGCAGGCTAGTCTGGCAGGAGGGCTCGGGCTCGGGCTCGGGCGAGGGGTCGGAGCAGGAGCAGGGATCAGTGTTGGGGGAAGTGGGACTGTACTGCCACTGTAAATAAAAGAACACAGGTGAAGAACCTGCAAGAGGTGTCTGAGACCCTTTCTTTTGCCAACCCAAGCACAGGGCGTGGGGACAAGGGGAAGGAAACTTATGCTGCCCTGTGACACCCTCTTTCTGTGGCCTGCCCTCAGATGCCTGAGTCTGTTCAAAGGCATCGGGTAAAAAAGCCATCTCATCCACAGCCATGTTCCATGTTCTTATCTTTGTTCTATAGACACTGATTTACTTCAGCCTTACATATGCTTAAGAAATGCTCTTGAGCAAAAAGATCAAACATTCCTTCAAAACTTGCCACCTCTTTACCCCTCACCCATTTTCCGAACAAATCTTTCATTTTGTTTACATATCCTCATTACTCATTCCAATATTCCTCTTAAGATCTCCTAATTTAACTCTGGGGTAATCTGTAAACTTTGCAAAACAATATCTTTACCTTTACAATAGTCTAAAGCATCTTCAATAGGCATTCCATTGAATACATTTTGAGCTTTACCAGTTAATTTTGCAATCAGGGTATGAATTCTCTTATCAGGGATTTCATGTATTACACACAACCTTTTGAAGGTAGTCAGATATTCAGCAATATCATCCTCTTCACTATATGCAGGACATAAGTGTTCCTGTTTGTGGATTTTTGGAGTGATGGGAGTCATTGGGGTCAGGGGGGTTCTGGTTCTGCTTCTCTAGAAGGTTCAGTTGATGTTTTTGCTCTTTTTCTCTTTCTCTTTCTTCTCTCTCTCTCTCTCTTTTTCTTCCATGGCCCTTCTGTGTGCAGCCTCCTCTCTGGCTGCCTCTGCCTCCATAATTTCCCTGGCTACCACTGCTTCTTTGAGCCTCATTTCTGCCTGCTACATTTGAGACTTGCGGTCCTTTTCCTTCTCTGCCACTTCCAGTCTGGCCAGCTCTAGCTTTTTAGCTGCCTCACTGGTAGTCATTTTCCTGCTTTTCTGTTCCAACTTCCCTTTCCCTAAATAAGTAAACAGAAAATAACAGAACTGTGACCTCCTCCTGACCATTCTTAGCCACTGCTCTTAAGACTCATTTAAAATCACAAATATCAGTGCTTCAAGTGTGAACTCCACTTGGAGTAACAAGCTGTGATGTTCCCCCCGGTGTTATCTGGACTGGTGACCTGCTAGATCACTCCAATCTTTGACTTTGGGAGCCAGCCTTACCCTGCTCTGCTGTGAGAACCCACACTCCTGGGTTGTTCACGCACAGCCTCTGGCATGTAAGCTGCTCCTTGGATTGTGCAACCGAATGACACTCGCCAATATCTCCAGCCCCAGACACAACCCCAGGAACCTCTTTCTTGCAGTGTCCAGTTATGACCGCTGGATGCTGCAAGCTTATATGAGTTTGTCAATTTAACAAAGAAATTGATATGTACCAGGCTTGTTATCCCAAGGGGAATCTCTGATATGCTTCAAATCAAACACACTGCATCAGGTAGAATAAACAAACAGATTTATTAACTACAAAGATAGATTTTAAGTGATTATAAGTCAAAGCATAACAAGTTAGATTTGGTCAAATGAAATAAAAGCAAAAAGCTTTCTAAGATGATATTAAAACTTTCAGTGCCCTTACAAACTTAGATGCTTCTCACCACAGGCTGACTGGTTGCCCACCAGCCATGATCTGCCCTTTGATCAGCGCTTCAGTCAGTTGGTGGTGATGTCTCTAGATGGAAGTGGAAGAGAGAGGAAGAGCATGGCAAATGTCTCTTCCTTTTATCACATTCTTTCTTCCCTCTTGGCTTTGCCCCCCTCTTTCAGAGTCAGGTGAGCATTACTTCATTTCAATCCCAAACCGACCAAAGGAATGGGGGGGTGACTCACTCGAGAATCATAGAATTATAGAAGATTAGGGCTGGAAGAGATGTCAGGAAGTCATCTAGTCCAACCCCCTGCTCAAAGCAGGACCAACACCAACTAAATCATCCCAGCCAGGGCTTTGTCAAGCTGGGCCTTAAAAACCTCTACGGATGGAGATTCTACAACCTCCCTAGGTAATACATTCCAGTGCTTCACCAGCCTGTGAGTGAAACAGTGTTTCCTAATATCCAACCTAAATCTCCTCCACTGCAACTTGACACCATTGATCCTTGTTCTGTCATCTGCCACCACTGAGAACAGTTGAGCTCCATCTTCTTTGGAACCCCCCTTCAGGTAGTTGAAGGCTACTATCAAATCCCACCCTCACTCTTCTCTTCTGCAGACTAAACAAGCCCAGTTCCCTCAGCTTCTCCTCGTAAGTCATGTGCTTCAGATCCCTTATCATTTTCATTGCCCTCCGCTGGATTCTCTCCAATTTGTTCACATCCTTTCTATAGTGGGGGCCCCAAAACTGGACACAGTACTCCAGATGTGGCCTCACCAGTGCCGAATAGAGGGGAATAATCACTTCCCTTGATCTGCTATCAATGCTCCTACTAATGAAGCCCAATATGCCATTAGCCTTCTTGGCAACAAGGGCACACTGCTGACTCATATCCAGCGTCTTATCCGCTGTAATCCTCAGGTCTTTTTTTGCAGACCTGCTGCTTAGCCAGTCAGTCCCCAGCCTGTAACGATGCATGAGATTCTTCTGTCCTAAGTGCAGGACTCTGCATTTGTCCTTTATGAACCTAATCAGATTTCTTTTGGTCCTATCCTCCAATTTGTCTAGGTCACTCTGGACCCTATCTCTACCATCCAGCATATCTACTTCTCCCCCCATCTTAGTGTCACCTGCAAATTTGCTGAGGATGCAATCCATCCCATCATCCAGATCATTAATAAAGATGTTGAATAAAACTGGCCCCAGGGCCGACCCTTGGGCCACTCCGCTTGATACCGACTGCCAACTAGACATTGAGCTGTTGAACAATACCCATTGAGCCTGACAATCTAGCCAGTTTTCTATCCACCTTATAGTCCATTCATCCAATCCATACTTTTTTAACTTGCTGGCAAGAATACTGTGGGAGACCATATCAAAAGTTTTGCTAAAGTCAAAATATATCATGTCCACTGCTTTCCCCATATCCACAGAGCCAGTTATCTCATCATAGAAGGCAATCAGGTTAGTCAGGCATGACTTGCCCTTGGTGAATCCATGTTGACTGTTCCTGATCACCTTCCTCTCCTCCAAGTGCTTCAAAATGGTTTCCTTGAGGAAGTGCTCTATGATTTTTCCAGGGACTGAGGTGAGGCTGTAGTTCCCCAAGTTCTCCTTCGCTTTTTAAAAGACGGGCACTATATTTGCTTTTTTCCAATTATCTGGGACCTCCCCGAGTTTTCAGAGATAATGGCCAATGGCTCTGCAATCACATCAGCCAATTCCCTCTGCATCCTTGGATGCATTAGATCTTGACCCATGGACTTGTGCATGTCCAGCTTTTCTAAATAGTCCTTAACCTGTTCTTTAACCACTGAGGGCTGCTCACCTCCTCCCCATACTGTGTTGCCCAGGACAGCAGTGTGGAAGATGACCTTGTCTGTGAAGATCGAGGCAAAAAAAGCATTGAGTACTTCAGCTTTTTCCAAATCCTCTGTCACTAGGTTGCCTCCCCCATTCAGTAAAGGTCCTACACTTTCCCTGACCTTTTTCTTGTTGCTAACATACCTGTAGAAACCTTTCTTGTTACCCTTCACATCGCTTGCTAGCTGCAACTCCAGTTGTGGTTTAGCCTTCCTGATTACACCCCTGCATGGTTGAGCAATATTTTTATACTTCTCTCTAGTCATCTGTCCAAGTTTCCACTTCTTCTAAGCTTTTTGTGCTCAAACTCACCGAAGATTTCACGGTTAAGCCAAGCTGGTCGCCTGCCATATTTGCTATTCTTTCTGCACATTGGGATGGTTTGTTCCTGCACCCTCAATAAGGCTCCTTTAAAATCCTCCTTTAAAAAAGGGGGATACAGCTCCAGCTTTCCTGAACTCCTTTCCCCCTCATGTTAGCCTCCCAGGGGATCCTGCCCATCAGTTCCCTAAGGGAGTCTAAGTCTGCTTTTCTGAAGTCCAGGGTCTGTATTTTGCTACTCTCCTTTTCTCCTTTTTTCAGGATCCTGAACTCAACCATCTCATGGTCACTGCTGCCCAGGTTGCCACCCACTTCTACTTCCCCTACCAATTCTTCCCTGTTTGTAAGCAGCAGGTCAAGAGGAGAACGGCCCCTGATTTTTTCCTCCAGTAGTTGCACCCAGAAGTTGTCCCCAGACTCTCCAAAAACTTCCTGGATTGTCTGTGCACTGGTGTATTGCTCTCTCAGCAGAGGTCAGGGTGATTGAAGTCCCCCATTAGAACCAGGGCCTGTTATCTGGAAACTTCAGTTAATTATCCGAAGAAAACCTCGTCTACCTCATACTCCTGGTCCGGTGGTCTATAGCACATGCCCACCATGACATCACCCTTATTGCTCTCACTTCTAAACTTAATCCAAAGACTCTCAACAGGCTTTTCTCCAGTTTTATACTGGAGCGCTGAGCAATCATACTGCTCTCTTACATACAGTGGAACTCCTCCACCTTTCCTCCCTTGCCTGTCCTTCCCAAACTGTTTATACCCATCCATGATGTGCTCCAGTTACATGAGCTACCCCACCAAGTCTCTGTTATTCCAATCACATTATATCTCTTTGACTGTGCCAGACTTCCAATTCTTCCTGCTTGTTTCCCAGGCTTCTTGCATTCGTGTACATGCACCTAAGATAACTAGCTGATTGCCCTGCTTTCTCAGTATGAATCAGGAGGCCCCCTCTTCCCCAGTTGCACCCGCCTCCTTGTGTTTCCTCCCGACAGATCCTTTGTTGCTGTCTATGCCAGTGTCCTTTGTTCCTGTGAAGCTGGGCTGGGTTTGTCCCATACTTGCCCTGATGAGGTGTGAACTGCCCCTCTGCTCTTTAAGATTTTTGCCTGGGCTGCTTTAAGCCATGAGGACACATTTTCAGCCTTATAACTATATACATGAAATTATAACCTATAACATTACTGTAACAACAATTACTATAACATCACTATAACAAAAATTCTCAGTGAATCATGAGCCTTCCGAAGACACCTGACATGACAAACTTTGCAATGGATACCACACAATCATTTTATAAGGATGAACATGGGGGTGCAGAGTGTTCCCCCGAGGTACAGAATGTCACATACTGCCTTTACAGCCCTAGAAGCCTCTGAAGTCAGAAGTGATGAATCATAGAAATGTAGGACTTGAAGGGACCTCAAGAGGTCTTCTAGTCCGTTCCCCTGCACTAAGATAGGACTAAATATTATCTAGACCATCCCTGACAGGTGTTTGTTTAACCTCTTCTTAAAAACATCCAGTGATGGAAATCCCACAACTCCCTAGGTAATTAGATCCAATGCTTAACTAACCTTACAATAAGGGAGTTTTTCCTCATGTCCAGCCTAAATCTACCTTGCTGCAATTTAAGCCTATTGCTTCTTGCCCTGTCCTTAGTAGTTAAGAAGAACAATTATCACCCTCCTATTTATGTACTTGAAGACTGTTATCATGTGTGTCTCCCCCATATTCTCCCCTCCCCTCAGTCTTCTCCAGACTAGTCAACCCCAGTTTTTTCAATCTTTTCTCACAGGTCATGTTTTCTAGACCTTTAATCATTTTTATTGTTCTCTTCTGGATTTTCTCCAGTTTGTTCACATCTTTCCTGAAATGTGATGCCCAGAATTGTACACACTACTCCAGTTGACGCCTTATCAGTGTTGAGTAGAGTGGAAGAATTACTTCTCATGTCTTGCTTACAACACTCCTGTTAATATATTCCAGAATTATGTTTGCTTTTTTTTTTTTGCAACAGTAGTACATTGTTGATTCAGATTTTTGTTTGTGATCCACTATAACCTCCAGATCCTTTTCTGTGGAAAAGGCAGTCATTCATCCTTTCTAGGCACTCATTTTCCATTTTGTACATGTGAAATAAGACTCTTTCTGAGGTAGGGCTGTGTGTGTTCCTGCTGTGTGTGTGTGTGTGAGAGAGAGAGAGAGAGGTGGCTGTTGGGTTGCAGTGTGGAGTGAATTTAGCTATTTAAATTCCACTGTGGGTCACCAGCAGGGATTGTACCGAGAATCTTCTGCACTAAAAGCATGAACCTTGTACCTCTTTAGCTAAAGGATGTGCTTCTCTAGTGTGCAGCAGTAGTAGATTCTTATTCTCTTATGTGAAAATAACTAAAGAATTGCATTTCCCTAGTGTGTGTTACTTGAGGGTAGAAAGTGGTTGGAGTGGGGGGACCTTGAAAGAGCTGGGGAGGAAGTGGACATGTGTTACAGATAAGTAATGGTCTGATCTTAGTTTTGTAACCCTTGTTTGCTCATCTTATTTAAGCATCAATTGTATACAACTCTTACCTTGTGTGTCAGATCTCCCATGAGAGTGTAAACTGCAGCATAAGGACTGTCTGATTCCCTGTTGCCCTGTGAGGGCACCTAGCACACTGCAGGGATGAGGGAAGATAATAAAGGGCCCACACCCTTAGTGGGATCAGTTACTGACTTCAGTGAGGTGAACTTGGCCCAAAGATTCTGTTTCCAGAGATAAGGGGACTAAAGAGGAAGATGCTGTGACCGAGTGTGTGTCGGTTCTGCTTTTGGTTTTGTTTCAGTTAATAAGGAAGCTGTAAGAATCAGAATCCCAGAGCTTGTCTTCTGAGCAGCCATGGGATGCAGAGGCTTCGCGTTTCCTCCAAGTAAGTAGAACCGAGTTAGTAATGACAGAGCCACGATGTATGGGAGAGTGTGGCAGGCAAGCCGCTATCCTCTGAATACCTGGGAGTACTCAGCTGGCAACTTACTGGAGATCCCAGGGAAGGGAAATTAGAAGGGTTCTGTCCTCAGGTATTTCGGCGGTTCCCTGGCCTATCAGGGTACATCTACACAGCCTGTGGCAGGGACCCTCCAAACCCACCTTGACAGATTCGAGCTTGTGCTACCATGATAAAAATAGTTGTGCAGATAGCACTTTTAAGTTGTGGTTTGGACCAGCTGAGGCACATCCCCCTCCCTACACTTCAGAGCCTGACCTCCAGTCCAAGCGACCCACAACTTAAAAGCTCTGTGTACACAGCTCCTTTTAGCACAGGAGCACGAGCCCGAGTCTGTTGAGCTGGGTTCTGAGCCTTGCTGCTGCAGTCTGCTGCGCGGTGTAGATGTACCTTCTGTTACCAGCTGGGCTTTACAGGTGGACAGAGAGCAGTTGTAGCACCAACTGTTGGCTAAACAGGTTAGCAAGATACATGCTCTCCTGCAAACTTATTGTGCATCTTGCCCCTCTCTAGGGCATGTGTTTGTTTCCTTGCTTAGCATTGGGCATGCTGAGCCATGAGGAACAGATGGGAGAAGGTTATATCTGACAGAACCCAAATGACAAGGGTAAAGGGGGAACGCCCTGTGTGGTGATTGTGGGAATTTTGGTAATGATTGATGATTCCCGTGCATGCTTCAGTTTCCCTCTGGCCTTTGCATTTCTGTGCATTGAGCGTAAAGGGACGTGATGTGGTATTTGACTCAGCAGTCTGGCTGGAGACCAGACTCATTAACAAACTAAGTAAAGAAAGTTTACATCTGTGAATGGCGGGTCTGGAAAAGACAGCAGAAACCCGAGTGGCCGGGACATTCACTCTTTGTGACCAACAGCTGAGAGGAAGGAGATTTCCTGGAGGCTTGCAGGGCCGCAAACCAGATGCACTGAGCGGGAGAACAAAGGGGAAAGGTGACAGGTGGCTGGGTTTAGAGCTGAGCTTTCAGAGACACAGGAAACACACCTGGAGCTAAAGGAACAGAGATGGTGAGAAAGCGCCAAGATGGTTTGTTCCTTCAGCAGCCTGGCCCATGGGAGCCCTGGCATTGGTCAGCATGGACCATGTCTTAAGCTGTGCCTCTCTATGCTAAAGTAAGGACTGTCGGATTCTGTATGCCAGGTGGCTAATACATTCTTACCTTATTTTGAAAAGGCGGCCTGGCATTACTAAAAATACTCACTGAGAGCATTGTTCCCTGAAGGAGTAAAGAACAAACCTCCCACTGGAGTCTGGCTCTGCTGGACTTTCTACAGGGAGCCATGGAAAATGATGAGGATTGCTGGCACCCAAAGGCCTAGTTTTGGAGGCCACAGGTCTGTCCCTGTGGAACTGTATGGGTTCTTGGGGCCCAGCACACTACAGGGATCTCTCCAAAGGGACTGGTTACAGGCTGCGGCATAGACCAGACCCTGTGACTCCACGACACCCTGCCCCAGGCCATTGAGAAGCCACTCAGACTCCAGCCTCCCAGCTGCCTCCTACAGAGTATCAGAGGATGAGACTAGAATGGAAAAATCCAGTGTCTACCTTCCATTCTCCCCACATCAATGAGGTCCAATGCCCTGATCCTATTTCTGATCTCCTAAGTCCCAGGATAAATCCAGGATAACGCCAATAAAAGTAAATCAATGGAGTCATTCCAAATTGACACCAGTGTAACTGAGATTAGGGTCAGACTTATACAAAGGTGCTTAGACTCCTTTATTTAGTAATGTCTCCCTGTGTTGTTTATTGCCATATCTTAGATTTTAAACAAATTTTGTTCATCTTCTCTCAAGTGTTTTTCCTCCTTGGAATGTTCTGGTTTCTACCACCAGCAAGCGCCCAGACGACAAACAGAATTGGTAAATTCTCAGGTTAGTGAAACATAATGACTTGTGTAACGTTTCTGTGCCCATAATAAGTGATTCCCATATAGAGTGTCTGCAATGAAGCTGGTATTGGCTTGGCAGCTCTCAGCAGCATTATCTGGACTCTAATGTGGGGGCTCACTGCATCTGGGTCATTAGGAGCAGCGGAATGCCTAAAGGGGTGGGTACACCTCAGGTTCTAAAGAGGCCCTGAAGAGAAAACCCAGAATTTTGAGAACAGGGAAGATTGTAATTCCTTCTTCTCTGTGCTCGTTTATTCATTCACTCCCTCTTTCTCCCTCTGTCACTCCTTAGGGTATTCTAGTTTTAGTCTGCTCACACTCTGTCCCATGGTGGACAAGAACCTCTTTCTGCTGCCATGTCCCAGTGAGAGGTCTTTTAATAGTGTCACTAGGCCATACTGAAAAGCCAGAGGTGGGTCCAGAAAGCGGTAGCTGGTGACTTCATATACTGGACTGCAGTCCCTGGAAGTCTGTCAGAAAGGAGTGAGGGAGAATGAAGTAGCGGTAACTCTGGATCTGTCGTTTTGGCAGCTTCCTCTTTAAGAAGCTGTGAGTATTATAGAATTGCAAATGAAAATTGAGATCATAATCAATTTCATATAGAAACTAGAAGCACTGGGAAATTCTTATTGCCAAGAAGGCCAGTGGCACATTGGGCTGTATTAGTGGGAGCATTGCCAGCAGATTGAGCAAAGTGATTATTCCCCTCTATTCAGCACTGGTGAGGCCACACATAGAATCAGAATATCAGGGTTGGAAGGGACCCAGGAGGTCATCTAGTCCAACCTCCTGCTCAAAGCAGGACCAATCCCCAACTAAATCATCTCAGCCAGGGCTTTGTCAAGCCTGACCTTAAAAACCTCTAAGGAAGGAGATTCCACCACCTCCCTAGGTAACGCATTCCAGTGCTTCACCACTCTCCTAGTGAAACAGTATTTCCTAATATCCAACCTACACCTCCCCCACTGCAACCTGAGATCATTACTCCTCATTCTGTCATCTGCTACCACTGAGAACAGTCTACATCCATCCTCTTTGGAACCCCCTTTCAGGTAGTTGAAAGCAACTATCAAATCCCCCCTCATTCTTCTCTTCTGCAGAATAAATAATCCCAGTTACCTCAGCCTCTCCTCATTGTTGCCCTCCGCTGGACTCTTTCCAATTTTTCTACATCCTTTTTGTAGTGTGGGGTCCAAAACTGGACACAGTACTCCAGATGAGGTCTCACCAATCCTGAATCGAGGGAAATGATCACGTCCCTCGATCTGCTGGCAATGCTCCTACTTATACAGACCAAAATGCCGTTAGCCTTCTTGGCAACAAGGGCACACTGTTGACTCATATAAAGCTTGCCATCCACCGTAACCCCTCGGTCCTTTTCTGGAGAACTGCTGCCTAGCCATTCAGTCCCTAGTCTGTAGCAGTGCATGGGATTCTTCCTAAGTGCAGGACTCTGCACTTGTCTTTGTTGAACCACATCAGATTTCTTTTGGCCCAATCCTCTAATTTGTCTAGGTCCCTCTGTATCCTATCCCTACCCTCCAGCATATCTACCACTCCTCCCAGTTTAGTGTCATCTGCAAACTTGCTGAGGGTGCAATCCACGCCACCCTCCAGATCATTAATGAAGATATTGAACAAAACCAGCCCCAGGACCGACCCTTGGGGCATTCCGCTTGATACTGGCTGCCAGCTAGACATGGAGCCATTTATCACTATCTGTTGAGCCTGAGAATCTAGCCAGCTTTCTATCCACCTTATAGTCCATTCATCCAGCCCATACTTCTTTAACTTGCTGGCAAGAATACTGTGGGAGACCGTATCAAAAACTTTGCTAAAGTCAAGGAATAACACTTGGAATATTGCAAAGTTTTGGTCCCCCCACTACAGAAGGGATGTGGACACATTGAAGAGAGTCCAGCGGAGGGCAATGAAAATTTTTAGGGGGCTGGGGCACATGATTTATGAGAAGAGGCTGAGGGAACTGCGGTTAATTTAGTCTTCAGAAGAGAAGAGTGAGGGGGGATTTGATAGCAGCCTTCAACGACCTGAAGGGGGTTCCAAAGAGGATGGAGCTCGGCTGTTCTCAGTGATGGCAGATGACAGGAAAAGGAGCAATGGTCTCAAGTTGCAGTGGGGGAGGTGTATGTTGGATATTAGGAAACACTACTTCACCAGGTAGGTGGTGAAGCACTGGAATGGGTTCCCAAGGGAGGTGATGGAATCTCCATCCTTAGAGGTTTTTAAGGCCTGGCTTGCCAAGCCCTGGCTGGGATGGTTTAGTTGGTGTTGATCCTGCTTTGAGCAGGGGATTGGTCTAGCCCAGTGCTTCTCAAGCTATCTGATGTGGGGGACCGGCAATTTTTTTTTCCAATGTGCGTGCAGACCGGCAGCCGATGGCTTGCAGACCAGCACCGGTCTGCGGACCACCACTTTGAGTAGCACTGGTCTAGATGACCTCCTAAGATCTCTTCTAACCCTAATATTGTATGATTCTATGATCCTACAAATGGAGCTAAATCCTGAGAGGCATTGAGGACAGCAGCCAGGGCCGCCCTAGACTAAATTGTGTGCACCCCCTTCCATTTATTCAACCTTTAAATACCTTATTTTTTAATTGCATTTGTAGTTCATTTCATGACTTGGATACATGATTTGTATGCATGATTTATCCCTGTCTCATAAGATTAACTGGTGATACTAGGGTTGCAAGGCATCCGGTTTTCAACTGAAGCGCCCAGTCGAAAATGGACCCTGGTGGCTCCAGACAGCACCACTCACCGGGCCATTAAAAGTCAGGTCGGTGGTGCAATGAGGCTATGGCAGGCTTCCTGCCTGCCCTGTCTTTGAGTAGCTCCCCGGAAGCAGCCAGCACGTCCAGCCCCTAGGCTCAGTGGTGATCAGAGAAGCTCCAAGTGCTGCTGCTGCTGCTCCCAGGGCCAGCTCCACAGCTCCCATTGGCTGGGAACTGCGGCCAATGGGAGCTGTGGAGGCAGCACCTGTGGGCATGGGCAGTGCACACTGCACAGAGCCACCTGACTGCGCCTCTGCCTAGGGGGCAGAACATGCTGGCCACTTCTGGGAGCAGTGTGGAGCCTGGGCAGGAAGGGACCCTGCCTTAGCCCTCTGCGCCACTGACTGGGAGCTGCCTGAGATAAGCACCGCCCAGCCAGAGCCCCTACCCTGAACCCCCTACCCTAGGTTGGAACCACAACCTGCACCCAAACTCCCTCCCAGACCCCGCACCGCTACCTGCACTCCAACCCCCTGCCACAGGTCAGAACCCACTTCTTCACCCTAATTCCCTTCCAGACCCCGCACCCTCACCCGCCTCCCAAATCCTTGCCCCAGGTTGGAACCCCCTCCCACATCCAAACTCCATCCCAGAGCCCGCACCCCCGATGGAGCCCTCACCCCCTCCCACAACTCAACTCTCTGCCCCAGCCTAATGAAAGTGAGTGAGGGGGGCAGAGAGCGACCAATGGAGGGAGGGAGGCTAGAGTGAGTGGGGGCAGGGCCTTGGGGAAGTGGCGGGGTCTTGGGGAAGGGGGCGGGGGCCAGGGTGTTTGGTTTTGTGCAGTTAGAAAGTTACCAGCCCTTGGTGCTGCCCTGCTCCGAGTATAGTCACGAGGGCATGGCTGACAACATTCTAGGAGGCTGCAGGAAAATGTAGTTCTCAGAAAATCTGGAAGGCTCCATGAGATCCTATAAAGGTCCAGAACATTCTTGGAGGCTAGTGAAAAATGAATCCACATACGGAATACCTGAAACATTTTACTTCAGACATTCTGTTTTCCCTTTTGTCGCTAACAACAAAAACAGCACCCCGAGCCCGGTGCTCCCCCAAGCCTGGCACCCCAGGTGGTTGCCTGGGTCACCTGCCCCTAAATCCAGCCCTGCCGCCAGCTCCTGTTCAGGCTAAGAATGATGGGCCTCATTCTCTTCTCACATACATCAATGTAAATCAGGAGAAATGCACTGAAATCGATGGCGGCCATATGGTGTAAGGGATAGGAGAAGGAGGCCCAGCATTTCACAATATCTCCCCTCACTGATCATATTAAAGGGCCTGAAGCTAGACAGCCAGATTCTCAGCTAGTGGAAATTTGAGAAGCTATATTACATTTGGCCTTAATTATCTTTCCACTCAGGACAGAGAGAGAGCTCTGGGAGTGAGGGTAAAATGTTTATTGGGAGATACGATGTTTCTGGATCTCTCTATAAAGAGCCAAGTAGGATGTCAGCTGGGGGGTAATGGGCAGAATCCTCATGTGTTGTAAATCAGCAAAGGTCTGTTGTAGCCAGTGGTGCTACACTGATTTACAGTAGCTGAAGATCTGGCCCTGTATAACTAAAAGGGAAATTAAATGAAATTTTTATTGAACTTTTTAAATTGTAATTTTATTAATCTGTTTCTTATGTGTGTTTAATAAAAGATTCTCTCTCTCTCTTTCTCTCTCTCTCTTTCTGTATATATATATATTTAATGGTGGTGGTCACAACAGGAGATGGTGCCAGTGATAACTTGACACAAGACCCAAACCATATTTATGTGTTTAATGTTGTAACAGTACAAAAGGGTTTTATTATCACCTTAGCCAAATAAGCCCAAGGCACCTACCCTTCTCAGCACAACAGACTAAGGTTCTATAGGTTTTAACGCTTGGAGCACAAGAGACTGAGAGTAGGAAACCTGGATGCTATCTTAGTTCTACTGCTGATTTGTGGGGTTACTTTGAGCAAGCTCCTAATCCTCTCTGTCCCTTAATTTTCCGCTCAGTGCAATGGAGACAGTAATATTGACCCATCTCGTGGTGGGACTGAGAATTATTTAATGTCTGTCTGTAAAGTGTTTTGAATTTAGACAGGAGGTGCTAGCGAAGGGCAAACAATTATTCTTAGAGCTGAGTCCAAATCATTAAGTGTGCATCTGGATCTGACATTTTTCTATGTTTCCATGTGTGTTTGGATCCAGGATTCTGGTTCTAAACTATTAGAGATCAGGGACAATCATGGAGTTCTGGTCCAGACTGGAACATTCCCCGAAGTCATGTTTGGTTCCAAAGTTTTTGTTTGGTTCTAAGCTGTCTAGGTTGTCCTTTTTTATTATTTAAAATAATGTGTACTATTAATGAAAATTATTTTATTTAGATTAAAAATATAATGGGAAAAATTTCTAGCTGCATTAAGATTTTCAAGCTCCATTTCTTTTTACTGAGTCTTAATTTTTGACCTGAACAAAATTGATCCAGTCCCTTTTACTCTATCCACCTCTTGACAGTGTCTCTCTCTACCTCCAATGTTTTACTGCTATTTTTCCTTGCAGGCACTTGTCAGACTGAGACTCTGGGAAGAGAATTCATCACCTCCTACATGAAGGACTGTGGGAACTCTCATCAATTTGAATTGCAAATTACTGGTTACTTTGCCTTCACTTCAGTGTCTGTTTTCATCTCCAATTACCTGTTTCACAGGGCAAGGTTAGAGAATAAGACTATGGTAAATCAGGGAGAGATGGTGCAGGTCAGGCTACCAGAGTCAGTGGGAGTTGAGGGCAGTGCCACGTTCTCCAACGTGGTCCTAGTCAAGGCTGACAAAGATATCTCGGTAGTGTCTGTCAGTAACAAACATGTGAGCCCGGAGACCACTGTGCTGTATCCTGTCTCCAGCTTAGGAAATGAATACTACGTAGTGACTCCCTCTACGGAACCCTTAGATAGTTATCCAGAGTTCTCTGTTATAACGTACCAAGAGCCCAACTCCATGGAGATCCATGTGAAAGGCAAGTTACATTACCTAACACAGGTCCACTCCACTGACAGCAAACTGAAATTTAAGCTTCTCAGTTTACAAGGCATCCAGTTACAAGGCATAGAAGATCTGTCTGGCACCAGGATTGTCTCAGAAAAGCCAGTGGCCGTCTTGGTTGGCCAGGTGTGTTTTTGTAATAGCACAAAATGCAACCACGTCTTTGAGCAGCTCCTACCAGTTTGCAGCTGGGGTACAACATACATCATTCCTCCCTTACCCTGGCAGAAAGCAGATGAAATAGTCTATATCACTGCTTCCCAGAGCACAACTGTGTTGTATCAACGAGGGGAACACCAAGAGAATGTTACTCTAACAGGAGGCAGTGTACACCAACTTCCTGTCAAGCCCTCTATCCCAGTCTACATCTCTGCTAATGTGAGCATCCAGGTGATGTTCTACAGCCTGGGCGCAGCTATCCCTAATTCCTCCCATGCCTTCCTGATGAATGTTCCAGATGTTGCCAGTTATTGCCTGATGTATTCTATAAATAACCAGGAGGGCTTCCAGAACTTTGCCTTGATGGTGGCCAATACATCAGAGACTGGTGCCATCATCTTAGACAATCAGCGTCTAAGGAGTGTGGAGTGGAACCAAGTCCGGGGCACTAAGTACGTTTGGGGCATGCATACGCTTGGACCT
Organism: Dermochelys coriacea; assembly: GCF_009764565.3. Classification (NCBI taxonomy): domain Eukaryota; kingdom Metazoa; phylum Chordata; order Testudines; family Dermochelyidae; genus Dermochelys; species Dermochelys coriacea. The sequence goes on from NC_050087.2 coordinate 9,698,217, forward strand.
GCCATGAGATCCCATGCTGTGGAACACGCCAGCTCTCCATTCGCACTCTTGAGTGTTGGCACTGCTGCGATGGACAGCTATGGGATTCCGGGTTCCTGCAGGAAGAGTGAGTAGCCTGGGTTTTAAATCTATTTTGACTACAGTTTCTGTGTATGGCCCTGGTGTAAAGTCTGTTGATTTTGATGGGGCTCCACTGAGTTACACCAGCTGAGAATTTGGCCCAGCATGCCATCCTAGGCCACCACTAGCCACAGTTACTCAGGCTATGTCCATACTACAGAAGCTACAGCAGCAGGTACGGCGCTGCAGCTGTGCCTCTGTAGCACTGTTGTGTAGACACTAGGTACAGCAATGGAAGGGGTTTTTCTGTCACTGTAGTTAATCCACCCCGCCGAGAGACGGTATCTGGGTTGATGGAAGAATTCTTGTGTCAACCTAGTAGGGTCGACATTGGGTTTAGGACGCCTTAACTACATCTCTCAATGGTGTGAATTTTTCACACCCCTGAGTGACATAGCTAGATCTACCTAACTTTTAGGTGTAGTCCAGCCCTAAGATTGTACCTGTGTTGCTAGCTGCACTCAACTAGTTTCCGCCCAGCTCATGCAGTTAAGCAGATGCTCGCCAGCTGTTCTGAATTGGTTTAAGAACCGTTGCAGTTTTGCTCCTACACTTGGTTGTAATGCCCTCTGGGTACCCAAGGGAATTTTGTGCCTGATTCTTACTTATGCCACTCCTGTGCTTGAACCAGGGCACAGAAAGGGTGGAGGAAAAGGTAGCTTTGAGCCACCTTTGTGCTCTATGCATTCTGGGACCATGCAGGGTTGCTGTAATTTACCCTCTGCTTCCCATGGCGCCTGAGAACCAGAAAGTAGCTGTAGCATGGTACATTCTGACCACATCCTTGATCTACCTTGCAGATGAAGTCAAGATCATGTAAAGGCCCTTATACCAGCTCCACACTAGCTGTGGAGGGTCCCTCCACAGGGAACATTCTTAGGAGCCTTTTTCCACCCACTTGAACCGCCTTTTCCAGACCAGAGCAACATAAGGCTTTTAGTGTAACTGAGGCCTGCTCAACACCTACAACTTCAGTCATTCATAAAGCAGCCTAAGCCTCAGGGTAGGCAACACTAGGTCAATAGAAGAATTCTTCTCTTGTCCTAGCTGCCACCTCTCAGAGGTGGATTTACTACAGCAATGGAAGAACCCTTCCATCACCATAGTCAGTGTCTATACTACAGTGACACAGCTGCAGCTGCACAACTTTAGCATTTCTAGTGTAGACATACCTTGATGAGACTCAGGCCTTTTAGAAGTACAATAGCAGGGTTAGAACAGTTCTTGGGAAGGGAAACGTCTCGAGTATTGATGTAACAACTGTCATCTTGGTAATCACTAAGGAACAAACCCAGGACCTTGTAACACCATGACCCACTCCTGATTGAGCTAAGGGACGAACTCCCATAGCTAGGAACTGTAGCAGAACCAGACCCTTGGTGGAGCAGCCCCCGAGGACACATAAGACACACTGATCAATGAGATACACAGACAAAGCTTAAGTGAGTATTAACCAGGTGATGTGTGGACACACATCAGGCTTTTAGGGCTGAGCATATTGCTAACTGATTATAGACTCAGTTGAAAGTTGTCAGACAGGGCTTAAGGGATCAATGGAGTTAAAGGGAGAAAACACCTGCTGGGTTTCAGGAGATCACCAACTTTGTATTCTGGAAGGAAGAAAGGATGGCCCTTGTGGCTAAAATGCTAGGCTAGGACTCAAGTGATCAAGCTTCCATTCCCAGCTCCGTCATAGAGTCCGTGTGAGTGTGGTCTTAGGTATGTCACTTAGGCCAAGATTTTCAAAACCGCCTTGTGATTTTGGTTGCCTAACCTGAGACCTTAAAGGGGCCTGATTTTCAGAGGGTGAGTGCTCAGCACTTTTGAAAGTCAGGGCCCTTTTAAGATGTCTCAAATCATGAGACACTTTTGAAAACCTTAGCCCTGCAGATGTAGACTTGATGTAATTGTCCGTGCCTCTCTTTCTGTTGCTAGATGTTACCTTTAAATGCCAGACTGAGACTCAACAGATAAAAGAGCAGTTGAAGATGTGCAAAGATGTCTTTCAGCAGGTATGTGTAAGGGGTTTATTTGGGCTTTGAGGGTTGTCACAAAGAGTATACAGAAAACTTTGAGCCTGAGGATTCTCTGCTTATCCAAGGTTTACCACTGACTTCAGTGGGAGCAGAATCAGTCCAACACAAAGTGCTTTTGAAAACTCGACCATATCATGCTTAGGTGTGTGACGCCCCCAATGAACATCAGAGTTATGCAGTTGAGGCACCAGCCAGAGATACAGGAAGTCAGAGTTCGGTTCCCATCTCTGCCCCAGACTCACTGTGTGACTTTGGGCAATTTGCTCAGTCTCTCTGTGCACCGGTTCCCCACTTGTAGAAGGCGGATAATAATCCTTACAAAGCCCTGTGAGGAAAGGAAGGAGAAATTCATTAATATGAATGAAACCTTCAATAGTATGTGAAATATCAGCATGTCTGTGGGCTTTACCACACTTAGCCTTAACATGTTTTAATCTGTGGGCATTGTAGTGGGACAGCCAGCCAACCAGAGATCAAAGCAAGATCACGATGAGGAACCATTTACCTTAATTTTGGGTGGCTTTTCCATGCTTGTAGAAATAACCCATTTCCTCTGATTGTTCTGCAGGGCAGCACCAGTGAATTTTGCTCCTTCATGAATTCAACCTTAGTGAATTTGGAGACCATGTGTGCAGAGGACAGAGCAGCATCGCTGGAGGTTAGAGGTTCTGCCCTACGTGTGTGGGCGCTCTATGGCCAAATGCCCTGAGCATTGGTATAGCAGTCTCACTTTGGGGGAAATTACAGGTTTCAGAGTAGCAGCCGTGTTAGTCTGTATTCGCAAAAAGAAAAGGAGTACCGGTGGCACCTTAGAGACTAACAAATTTATTAGAGCATAAGCTTTCGTGAGCTACAGCTCACTTCATCGGATGCATTTGGTGGAAAAAACAGAGGAGAGATTTATATACACACACACAGAGAACATGAAACAATGGGTTTATCATACACACTGTAAGGAGAGTGATCACTTAAGATAAGCCATCACCAGCAGCAGGGGGGGGAAAGGAGGAAAACCTTTCATGGTGACAAGCAAGGTAGGCTAATTCCAGCAGTTAACAAGAATATCAGAGGAACAGTGGGGGGTGGGGTGGGAGGGAGAAATACCATGGGGAAATAGTTTTACTTTGTGTAATGACTCATCCATTCCCAGTCTCTATTCAAGCCTAAGTTAATTGTATCCAGTTTGCAAATTAATTCAGCAGTCTCTCGTTGGAGTCTGTTTTTGAAGCTTTTTTGTTGAAGTATAGCCACTCTAAGATCTGTGATCGAGTGACCAGAGAGATTGAAGTGTTCTCCAACTGGTTTTTGAATGTTATAATTCTTTACGTCTGATTCTCTACGTAAAAGAATGAATGGACATAAATCAGACGTAAAGAATTATAACATTCAAAAACCAGTTGGAGAACACTTCAATCTCTCTGGTCACTCGATCACAGATCTTAGAGTGGCTATACTTCAACAAAAAAGCTTCAAAAACAGACTCCAACGAGAGACTGCTGAATTGGAATTAATTTGCAAACTGGATACAATTAACTTAGGCTTGAATAGAGACTGGGAATGGATGAGTCATTACACAAAGTAAAACTATTTCCCCATGGTATTTCTCCCTCCCACCCCACCCCTCACTGTTCCTCTGATATTCTTGTTAACTGCTGGAATTAGCCTACCTTGCTTGTCACCATGAAAGGTTTTCCTCCTTTCCCCCCCCTGCTGCTGGTGATGGCTTATCTTAAGTGATCACTCTCCTTACAGTGTGTATGATAAACCCATTGTTTCATGTTCTCTGTGTGTGTGTATATAAATCTCTCCTCTGTTTTTTCCACCAAATGCATCCAATGAAGTGAGCTGTAGCTCACGAAAGCTTATGCTCTAATAAATTTGTTAGTCTCTAAGGTGCCACCGGTACTCCTTTTCTTTTTGGGGGAAATTGTAGCTGCTCTTCAGAAAAGGGGTGTGGGTGTGTATGTGCATGATCTCTAGCTGAAGTGGCAGGGGATCTGGGTTCTGTCCCCACTGGTCCTAGGAAGATCCAAATTGCTTCCAGGGCAACACAGAGAGAACCTAGACGCCTGCTGATTTGTTGTAATGTTCTCTGGCACCTACACTGAAGGCACCAAGGATGAGGAGCGAATGACACACCGTGTTAGACGTACCCTGGCTTCAGGTTACTGTGAAGTCCTGAGCAAGCCTCAGTAGCCTCACTCACTCAGTAAAGGGCTCCCTCTTTTGAGAATGCTGCAGTCCCTCTGAATGGGAAGGTCACTATGAACCCTTATGTCCCTAAAAGGGTCATTGTTCCCCTGGGAGTCTGAAGAATGTGGCTCATGAACCACTGAAATCCTCCGTCCTTCTCAGGGTATTTCCTTTCCCAATCCCAGGAAGTTGCTCGCCCCTTTGGTTCCTTCTTGAATAGCTCCATCCTCAGTATTGGTGGGAACGAGAGCAAGAGGGAGGTGGCCTCTGCTGTGACCCTCCTCTTGCGGAGTGTGGAATTGGCTGCACTGACGGCTGCTTTGAGGTCTCCTGAGAAGAAGACCCAGAACATGACAACAGAGTTTATGGGTGAGGAGGATGAGAGGCTCCCACAACAGTTCGTGGTGGCTGTGAGAAGGGGGTTATACTCTTTTCAAGACAGAACACCACTGAAGCTTCACTGCCCCTCTCTCAGGGTTTAAAACCCAGCCGTGGGTGGCAGGTGAATGAGCCACTGAGAGAGGTTAACCATTGAGAGAAACTAGCCCCAGGCCCCTCCTTCTCTGCCCAAGGCCCGTCCCCTCCTCTTCCATCCCCCGTCTTCCACTAGAGCCCAGAGAAACCCGCCTCGCACCCCGCAGTATCCCAGACCCGGAGTGTCAGATGGGTAGTGCAGCGGGGGCACCCCCAGCCCTAGAGCTCTGGGTAGCTGGAGCCTCCCCAACTCCAGCACTGGGGAGATGGGCAGACAGCATGATGTGGCATGGCCTCAGCCCCAGCGCCCCCAGCCCTGGGCCTTGTGAGCACCGGCCCTAGCCTGCCTGCCCCAGGCTCTCAGCCATGGAAGAGCAGGAAGGGAACTGGAAGCAGGCAGGAGGAGGCCTGGAGGCGGAGCATGGCATGGCCATGCCAGGCTGTTTGGGGAGGCACAACCTTCCCCAGCCTATGCTACCCGCCACCCATAAACCCAGCCCTGGGGCTTTGCAGCAATAGCAGCTGCCTGAGAGGGTTTTAAAAGCAATGCAAATCTCCTGTCACCACACGCAGCTGCCATTGCTTCCTCCTTTCTCTCCTTGCTCCAGAAAAACCCCTTTTTGCTGCTTCCCCTGCTAAAGCGCAGAGGTGAGGCAGCAGGGAGAAGTTGCCTTATGCCTCTTGGCACAGTGGCATCTTCATGGGGGCACAGGCATGACGGATCACAGAAGGTCAGCCAGAGGGGCTTAGGGAAACACAGAGGCATGGAGGTGAGGAGAAATTGGGGAATGGTGGTGGGATTCAGAGATGGTGGAGCTCCAAATCTGCCTTGCCCTTGCAGCAAGAGGCTTTGCCATTTCCCTCCCCAGCTATCGAGACGCTCCTCGTCCCAGCTGCAGGTCGCTGTGATGAGGTCTTCAGGCTGAGAGGTCAGAATCAGACAATGGACATTCACTGCAATGCTGTCACCAGAGCAGCCACAAAAGGTACTATCCTGGTGCTTCCCAGGCACTCACCTCTTTAGACACCAAACCCCAGGCCTAGTCTCCCCTTCATCTCACCCCACACTGCCTTGCTTGCCTTTGTTATCCTGACACTAGTGTGGACCTTGTTGGCTGAGCCAGTGTTTCTCAGGCCATTGAGCTCTGCAGAGCCCTTCATACCTAGCTGTCCCGCAGCATGAAAACCAACCCATGTGGGGCAGGGAGGAGAGAAAAGCTTTGATAGGCATATGAATTGGTCCAGAGAATGGAAAGATCAGAGATCCGTTGGCTCAACACATGATGTCCTGATGATGAGCCCAGCTAGGCCCCAGGTTGACGTGTGTGACTTCCTGGAATGGAAGCAGGATAATATTTACCAATTTTACTCCAATTTTCAAGCCAGTATGACGTAACTGGGACTTGTTCTTAATTCTTTAGCCCCAGGGAAAGCTCCTCACTAACCAACCCCTCTGCCTCTCCTAACCAAGAAAAACTATGGCTTCACCTCAGTGCCTTTCACCTAGTGTACCGAGCTGGATAATGTGCAGTATGGGGGTATGATTTCTAAAGAGCACTAACTAACTGTGCATTAATTGGTCCATATAGACCCTATATAGTGTGTACTAAAGGTTCCCTAGTGTGCTTTAATGTACGTTAGTGCACTTTAGGAATCACACTCCCATAGTGCACGCCAGATGTTTCCAACACAGAAGTGCTTCTGTGGAAGAAGAGGGAGGAGGCAACATATTCTAGGAGTTAAAGCTCAAAATGCTATCCAGGACTCTTGGGTTCTTTTCCCAGCTCTGCCCCAGACTCGCTGTGACCTTTGGCACCTGGCTTGCTCTTTCTTTGTCTCAGTGTCCCTGCCTCTATGATGAGGCATCATTTCATGTTTTCAGATCCTTGGGCTGTTGCTTTTATTTCTTACTTCACCCTGGACGACATCATTAACACAACATTTCTCAAAGAGGGAGATCTAATGGCTGATGAGAAATTGAGGAATTTTCACCTGAATTCCAGGGTGGTGAGTGGGGCTATCGGAGATGGGAGGCCCATGAACCTCTCCAAACCTGTGAACTTCACCCTGTGCCATAGACAGGTGAGTGTAGATCCTTTTACTTTGCTGTGTGCCTGGGACTCCAGCTGGTCACTTAAAAGGTGCGTCTCCTGCAGGGCATTTGAGTTCTGCTGCCTTTCTGGACTGAGAAACAGTTAACTGAGAAAGAGAGGGAGCTTCTTCCATCCTGATGCTGGGGAGGACATTACATAGGTTTCACACCAGGCCTGATTGGGTTATGATTCATCATGTAAAATGTTCAGGAGTAACAACTGTGCCTGGCTCACCCCTTAGAGCAGGAATAAATGGAAGGCAGTTCCCTATAGCAGTGGTCCCCAAAGTTTTGAGAGTCGCAACCCCCCCCCCACCCCATTCACAGCCCTTCCCCTGAGCCAGGGCCGGGAGTGAGGCCATGGCTCGGGGCAGGGGGAAAGGACACAGACAGGGGTAAGGGGCCAAGTATGGGACTGCAGCTGGTGGTGTGTCTGGGTCTGGAAGCAGGGCCAGAGCCATGGCTGGGAGCAGGAATGGAGCAGGAGCCACGCTGCGGTGGGGGTCAGCAGCTAAGTCCTTGGCGAGGTGCGGCTCCACTCGCAGCCCCGCCCCTTCCCCCAGCCTGGGCCGGGAATGGAGCTGCAAGAGGCTGGGGCTGGGAGTGGAGCCATGCTGAAGCTGGGGACGGTGCCAGACATGGGACTGGAAGTCAGGGATGCGACCACTGGTGGGACCAGAGCAGAGCTCAGGGTGGGGAGGGGCTGGGTGGTGCTCCCTCTCTGCCCCCCATGGGGACTGACCCGGGACCTGTCATCTCCCTCCAAAGGGGGGTGCACCACACAGTTTGGGAACCTCTGCCCTATAGATAGAAGAGTTCAGGGAAACAGCATGAGATAGTGCCATCTTTGACAAAGTAATGAACTTGCTAGAGTGCATGTGGGTATTTGTGGGGGTGTGTGTGAATGCCTTTTAATGGCTCAAATCAAAACTTCACAATTGTGTGTCATAGACCCCACAGTGCCCAGAGTTAAGGGAATTACCACTTTAGCTCTAGGGTCAGGGACTTGTGCTATTGGAGCTGGAGGATATCACTTGTATTTCCACTGCCAAAGGGAAGTCCCAAATGGCTGTTACGTGCAGCACAATGAGAGTCATGAAGTTGTTGATGACTTCAGGTTTATTATTGTCTATTAGAAACGTGTGACAAAAGAAACAGTATTCTCCCCATGATCCAGTGAGGATGATGATGTGGTGTTTTTGTTTCCAGGCAAAGAAAGAAGAGGAAGAGGCTCGCTGCGTTCACTGGAAATTCATCTCTGGGAAAGGCACCTGGGCTGAGGATGGCTGCAAAATTCTCCAGACGAACAGCACTCACACCATCTGCAGCTGTGACCATCTCTCCAGCTTCGCACTCCTGATGGGTCTCACCGGAGTGGAGGTATCTCAGTGTCAGACTCAGATCAAAGGGCTGGACTCTGAGCTCCTTACGTGGACAAAATCAGTGGGAATTTTGCCTGAATGACCGCTGAGTAGGAACCTCAGGGTATAATCTGTGGCCATACAGGATGGGCGGGGTTTTGATCTGAGGTGCCTAGAGTAGCCCACACTGAAAATGCCAAGGTCATGGCAAGCTGCACAAAGGAGAGCAGATTTCCCCAGAACTGGTGGTTAACACTGTAGTTAGAATCACCAACCAGTCACAATCTGTGCTCCAGATCCCCAACACTGGTTATTGAGAAGCTGAAAAAAAGAAATCACACAGCCCCCTTTATTGCATTCCAGTCTCTGGCTCCCAATCAGCAGATAGGGCCAGTAAAATCAGAAGTTACTTAAAACTCTATTCACTTAACAAAATGTTCTTCTGATCTCCTAAGGGGCAGCCACATTGTCAGGTCAATATTAGTTTGGCTCTTACCCAAAATACCGTGCTGCCAGTCAATCCTTTGGTATCTAAAAGTAAAGGTTTTTATTATAAATGAAAAGAAAAGAAAGAGAAGAGAGTTGTTAAATGATCAAAGCAATCCAATACATATGACTTCAAGGTCCATATATCAGGTTCTTAGCAGCGTTGGTGAGTTTGCTGGCTTGTAAAGTCCCTCTGGAACACATCCAAAGCTTAGATGGGTCTATCAGACCTTTGTTCAAAGCTTCAATTTGTCAAGAAGTTACTCCAGAGGTGAGAAGCAGGATTGAAGACAAAATGGAGGTGATGCAGCTGCCTTTTTCTATCCTTTTCCATGTGGCTTGTACTTCCTCTGTCGGAAACACAAGCTCACAGCACATGGGCATGGAAAGGTACTGGGAGTCCCCTGTCCATGGGCATGTCCTGCTGACTCATGGGCATAGCCCCTGGCTTCTCTCAATGCATTCATTCTAGAGCTCAGCGATTCTCAAACTTTAGCAACCTGAGGACCCCCATTTTGATTTAAAATTTTTCGCAATCTGCCACTCAGCCCCAGGCCCCACCCCCATTCCATCTATTCCCCTAAGGCCCCACCCCACCTCTTCCCGCCCCCGGTTCACCCCTACTCCTCCACTTCCCTGTCTCTTTCTTCCCCCTCCCCTGAGCACCCCCCATGCCCACTCCTTCCCCTCCCTCCCAGTGCCTCCTGCATGCTGCTGAACAGCTGTTCTCCAGCATGCAGAAGGCACTGGGAGCGAGGTGGAGGACTTGGTCAGCAGGGACTTTGGACCCCCTGGAGTGTCCTCGCAGACCCCCGTTTGAGAAACGCTGGTATGTTACACTAATAAAAATGATACCAACAGGATCTTGTAAGAGGGACAAGGCAAATTGCCACATTTTATTGTAAATACAACAAAATATTCTTATATGCAATTTCCATATAGATCCATTCACACACACAGACATTCACACACAGGTTCTACATAAAGGTGGTTATAGTTACCAGCCTAGATGTTGCTCGTGCCAAGTCACTGGCAAGGTGGCCTGGACACGAGAGTGGAGCCGAGTCGTTGTCAGATGCGCATCCGATGCTCCTGGAGGGTGGTCGTAGAACCAAACTCAAAGAACACAGTCCCTGAACCCAATTTTTATAGGTCTCTGGTTCAATACAAGTCTATGGAAGTTGCTTCATCATGCTGAATTTACAATTGAGATGACCATCAATTAGCTCAATCAGCAGGTGGTACATCCATGACAGCTCCATGATGGCTAGGTGTTATCTTCTTGTTCTTCCTTGATGCGTTTTGAGTGGATTCCGGTTCGCCCTCCGGGGGTCATCCGGTTATCTCCACTTTGCATATTCTTCGGCCCATCGATATCAAGGTTGAAATTCTTAGGATTAGGCTGGCACCATTTACTAACCAATTATTTCCCTGCTTCAGGCTCTCAATTCCATGCACTCATCATTCATTCTTTTACTTAACAACACAATCTATGACTCTTGATTCATTTAACAAGTTTTATCCCACTATATATTTTTCCCTCTTTGGGTACCAAGCTTTACATAGGCATGACAAGGGGACCTGGCGGGGGAAGAGCATCAGGGTGTTGTTTTAAAGAACAGCATTGTTTCCTCAAAGTTCCTATCACTTTCCAGCACAGACTCTTTGTCCTGTACCGGCCTGAAATAATTAGCACTTTGGCCTTGCATTTGTTACAGAGTGAAATTCAACAGCATGGAACTGATGTTCATACCTTTTTACAATACCTATATACTCTTTTGTCTATCTTTATTTCTACTACTACATAATTATAACTCTATCATACTTATATAACTCTGAGGGCGACCCAACAGGTATAGCTGATTACCCTTGATGGGCCATCAAACAAACTGGATAGTGCTGATGCCAATCTGTCTGGGACTATCAGAGGCTCATTCACCTGCGCATCTACCAATGTGATATATGCCATCATGTGCCAGCAATGCCCCTCTGCCATGTACATTGGTCAAACTGGACAGTCTCTACGTAAAAAAATAAATGGACACAAATCAGACGCCAAGAATTATAATATTCAAAAACCAGTCGGAGAATACTTCAAGCTCTCCGGTCACTCTATTACAGAGCTGAGAGTGGCTATCCTTCAACAAAAAAACTTCAAAAACAGACTCCAACGAGAGATTGCTGAATTGGAATTAATTTGCAAACTAGATACAATTAACTTAGGCTTGAATAGAGACTGGGAATGGATGAGTCATTACACAAAGTAAAACTATTTCCCCATGTTATTTCTCCCCCCACCACCCTACCCTCCACTGTTCCTCAGATGTTCTTGTTAACTGCTGGAAATGGCCTACCGTGCTTGTCACCATGAAAGAGTTTCCTCCTTTTCCCCCCTGCTGTTGGTGATGGCTCATCTTAAGTGATCACTCTCCTTTCAGTGTGTATGATAAAACCCATTGTTTCATGTTCTCTGTGTGTGTATATAAATCTCCCCACTGTATTTTCCACCAAATGCATCCGATGAAGTGAGCTGTAGCTCACGAAAGCTTATGCTCAAATAAATTTGTTAGTCTCTAAGGTGCCACAAGTACTCCTTTTCTTTTTGCGAATACAGACTAACACGGCTGCTACTCTGAAACCTATCTGGGGGTGTCACCCAGAAACACAGCACAGACATATCACACATTTATAACTCACGATGCAAAGATGATACATACATATAAACAAGATGATCATACTTACAAATTGTAACTTTTCGACTGATACCTTAGATGGTATATCTGGTAAGATTCATTGAAATTTTGTAATATTGTTATACATATAAATGGTCACCCATATTCCATAGAATCATAGAACTGGAAGGGACCTCAAGAAGTTATTTAGTCCAGTCCCCTGCACTCAAGGCAGGACTAAGTATTTTCTAGACCATCCCTAACAGACATTAGTCCAACCTGCTCTTAAAAATAATGATGGAGATTCCACAACCTCCCTAAGCACTTTATTCCAGTGCTTAACCACCCTGACAGTTAGGAAGTTTTTCCTAATGTCCAACCTAAACCGCCCTTGCTGCAATTTAAGCCTATTGCTTCTTGTCCTATCCTCAGAGGTTAAGAACAATTTTTCTCCCTCCTCCTAGTACAAACTTTTATGTATTTGAAAACTGTTATCATGTCCCTCTCAGTCTTCTCTTCTCCAGACTGGACAAACCCATTTTTTTCCACTCTTCCCGCATAGGTCATGTTTTCTAGACCTTTAATCATTTTTGTTGCTGTTCTTTGGACTTTCTCCAATTTATCCACATCTTTCCTGAAAGGTGGTGCCCAGAACTGGACACAATTTTCCAGTTGAGGCCTAATCAGTGAGGAATAAAGCGGAACAATTACTTCTCATGTCTTGCTTACAATACTCCTGCTAATACCTCGCAGAATGATGTTTGCTTTTTGCAACAGCGTTACACTGTTGACTCATATTTAGCTTGTGATCCACTCAGGGCCATCCTTAGGCATATGTAGCTGCATAGGTGGCTGTGTAGGGCACCTGAAAATTTGGGGCACTGCTCGGGCTTAGTGTCCACCCTTCTGCCTCTTCCTATCCCTGTTCTGACCCTTCCTGCAGGCTCACACAGCTAGCTGCTGCAGCCTGGTGACTCTACTCCAGAGGGGATCTAGAGTAGCAGCCGTGTTGGTCTGTATTCGCAAAAAGAAAAGGAGTACTTGTGGCACCTTAGAGACTAACAAATTTATTAGAGCATAAGCTTTCGTGAGCTACAGCTCACTTCATCGGATGCATTTGGTGGAAAAAACAGAGGGGAGATTTATATACACACACAGAGAACATGAAACAATGGGTTTATCATACACACTGTAAGGAGAGTGATCACTTAAGATAAGCCATCACCAGCAGCAGGGGGGGGGGGGAAGGAGGAAAACATTTCATGGTGACAAGCAAGGTAGGCTAATTCCAGCAATTAACAAGAATATCCGAGGAACAGTGGGGGGTGGGGTGGGGGGGAGAAATAACATGGGGAAATAGTTTTACTTTGTGTAATGACTCATCCATTCCCAGTCTCTATTCAAGCCTAAGTTAATTGTATCCAGTTTGCAAATTAATTCCAATTCAGCAGTCTCTCATTGGAGTCTGTTTTTGAAGCTTTTTTGTTGAAGGATAGCCACTCTTAGGTCTGTAATCGAGTGACCAGAGAGATTGAAGTGTTCTCCAACTGGTTTTTGAATGTTATAATTCTTGACGTCTGATTTGTGTCCATTCATTCTTTTACGTAGAGACTGTCCAGTTTGGCCAATGTACATGGCAGAGGGGCATTGCTGGCACATGATGGCATATATCACATTGGTAGATGCGCAGGTGAACGAGCCTCTGATAGTGTGGCTGATGTGATTAGGCCCTATGATGGTATCCCCTGAATAGATATGTGGATAGAGTTGGCAACGGGCTTTGTTGCAAGGATAGGTTCCTGGGTTAGTGGTTCTGTTGTGTGGTGTGTGGTTGCTGGTGAGTATTTGCTTCAGATTGGGGGGCTGTCTGTAAGCAAGGACTGGCCTGTCTCCCAAGATCTGTGAGAGTGATGGGTCGTCCTTCAGGATAGGTTGTAGATCCTTGATGGTGCGTTGGAGAGGTTTTAGTTGGGGGCTGAAGGTGATGGCTAGTGGCGTTCTGTTATTTTCTTAGTTGGGCCTGTCCTGTAGTAGGTGACTTCTGGGTACTCTTCTGGCTCTGTCAATCTGTTTCTTCACTTCAGCAGATGGGTATTGTAGTTGTAGGAATGCATGATAGAGATCTTGTAGGTGTTTGTCTCTGTCTGAGAGGTTGGAGCAAATGCGGTTATATCACAGAGCTTGGCTGTAGACAATGGATCGAGTGGTATGATCTAGATGAAAGCTAGAGGCATGTAGGTAGGAATAACGGTCAGTAGGTTTCCGATATAGGCTGGTGTTTATGTGACCATCGCTTATTAGCACCGTAGTGTCCAGAAAGTGGATCTCTTGTGTGGACTGGTCCAGGCTGAGGTTGATGGTGGAATGGAAATTGTTGAAATCATGGTGGAATTCCTCAAGGGCTTCTTTTCCATGGGTCCAGATGATGAAGATGTCATCAATGTAGCGCAAGTAGAGTAGGGGCATTAGGGGACGAGAGCTGAGGAAGCGTTGTTCTAAGTCAGCCATAAAAATGTTGGCATACTGTGGGGCCATGCGGGTACCCATCGCAGTGCCGCTGATTTGAAGGTATACATTGTCCCCAAATGTGAAGTGAAAGCCTCCAGGCTGCCAGATCTATTAGCACAACATTGAAACTGTTAAAGAGCCATTCAAGTGGTAATGAAGCCATTTAACAGGCATTTGGCAACCCCTAGGTATATATCGTCAGTTTCTGAATTTACTGACAAAAACAGTGGTGCATTACTGTAATATTTACTCAGAACATGTTAGTCTACAGGACCTTAGTTTAAAATTTGCTTTAAAAATATTTCATTACAAGATTGCTGAAGATTATAAAATCACATCTCTAAAGAATCCTTGCATAGATTTTTAGATCCACAATCTGAGTAATGCATCCGATGAAGTGAGCTGTAGCTCACGAAAGCTTATGCTCTAATAAATTTGTTAGTCTCTAAGGTGCCACAAGTACTCCTTTTCTTTTTGCGAATACAGACTAACACGGCTGCTACTCTGAAAACAATCTGAGTATTCATCTTTAGCTTTAAATGCTTGGATCATCAGACATCTAGTTTTTTAAATAAATCCTTCAAACAACCACTCTTATCTAAAATACACATTTTAATTTTAATTACTACAGTACAGAAAACTTACTTCCAAAGTCTTCCTGTCCATCCCTTTCTCCCTCCCCCCTGCCCCCCATTGAAGAGAGGCTAGCTCTTAAAGGGACAACACCCCTTTCCTTCCAGATAGCTGGACAAACGAGTTTCCCTTTCTTTACTTGTATTTGATGAACTAGTTTTAAGAGAACTCCCCAGCAAAATCAGTACCTTAGTAAGATATAAAATCCTTTGTTATGCCTAAAATCTTTGGAAACATATTTTTTAAAGTTGGTGAAATTTCATAAACGTGTCTGTTGTTATGGATATCACACAAAGTAAATTAAGGTTTCAGAGTAGCAGCCGTGTTAGTCTGTATTCGCAAAAAGAAAAGGAGTACTTGTTAGTCTCTAAGGTGCCACAAGTACTCCTTTTCTTTTTACAAAGTAAATTAGTTTTCCCTTTCTCTAAAAGCAATGAACGTTGTTATGAACACACTAAACCTCTGTGACTGATTAATTTAAAATAATGTCTTTGTTTCAGTGAGTTAAATATGTAGTAATCTGGAATGATTACTTTATGAAGGCTTAAGAGTACATTTAAAATATAAAATGAGCATAGAAATACTGATTAAGAAAATGTAAAACAGAGAAGAGCTGCATCATGTATTCCATAATATTTAATGTTGTATTCGGCAGGACAGCTGACTTGCCCTTACTACAAAGTTTTTTCAAATAAATCTCTGACAAACTTCAGGGTATATCAAAATACCTGAGACTGACATTTTTTATTCCTAAATTTAGTGCTTTTAATTAGGTACCTTCTGCATGTCCAGTCTTCACCTTCTGGCATGCAGTGGAAAACATGCTCCATTTTCTTTTGAAAACCCCCCCCCCCCCACTCTTCTGCAATTTCTTTCTAATGTCATTTGCTTCATTTGGGTTCAGGGATTTGGCTGGAAGGGGATGAGCAGGGAGTGGGAGGGAAGAGAGGAGGGAGACAGTGGGGAGGGGCAGGGCCTGGACAGAGTGGGGGCGGGGCCTGGGGTGGAGAAGGGGTGAAGTATGGGCGGGGCCACAGGCAGAAGAGGTGGGCTGGGGAGCTACCCTGGGAAAGTACCAGATTAAATCTGGGAAAGTACCAGATTTAAGATGGATTCCAGTATCATGTGACATGGTCATATGTCCTGTGAGACCCCTAGTCTCCATTCCTCCTGGGCTGGTCCACACGTACCCGGAAGGTTTGCAAGTAAATAGAGCCATTTACAGATGATTGATTCTGAAGCACCCTTAATGGCTTCCACTTAACATGTGTACATCAGTGATACAAGTTTATATCTTATTCTCCTAACTCCAAACATAGAAATTATACATGCAAACAAATGGGATGAACACACTCAGTAGATCCTAAGCTTTGTAATGATACCTTACAAGAGAACTTTTGCATAAAGCATATTTCAGAAACATCATAGTTACACTCATAAGCATGTTTTCATAAAACATTATGGAGTGCAACGTCACATGCGCATTCTGCATAGGGAGGGAGTACGGGGGTCTCTGTGGGGAACTGTGACTCTCTACCTGTGTGAGGCAGGCCGGGTGGCTCAGTATCCTTGCTGCCTCGTCCCTCTCCCCCCACCCACAGCTTGACTGTGAACCACGGATAACTAATCTCTGGGAACGATTTTCCAACCAGTTACGCACCCACCTAAAAGTAGCTCCATCTAGGCTGTATTTCCCTAGTTTGTTTATGGGAAGTATCAAAAGCCTTAGGGCTTGTCTACACTGGCAATTTACGGCGCTGAAACTTTCTTGCTCAGGGGTGTGAAAAAACACCCCCTGGGACACAGCAAGTTTCAGCGCGATATAGCGCCAGTGAAACAGTGCACCAGATAGCTACACCTCTCGTGGAGGTGGGTTTTTTAAAGTGCTGGGAGAACCCCCTCCCAGCGCTCTGCCGCGACTACACAAGCCATGGTAAAGCGCCACGATGGCAGCACTTTAGCATTGCCAGTGTAGACTAGCCCTTACTAAAGTCAAGAAATACCACATCTACCTGGTCACCACCATCCACAAGGCTTGTTACCCTGTCAAAGAACTGGCTTGACATGATTTATTCTTGACAAATCCATGTTGACTGTTATTTATCACCTTATTATCTTCTAGGTGTTTGCAAATTGATTGCTTAATTATTTGCTCCATTATCTTTCTGGATACGGAAGTTAAGTTGACTGGTCTGTAATTCCCCGGGGTGTCCTTACTTCCCTTTATTTCCCATATAGCATCACAGGGCTCACTCATGAGTCTCCCTTTGCTGTGTTACAGGAGAGTGACCCACTGACCATCATCACCTACGTGGGACTCACCTTCTCTCTGCTATGCCTCCTCCTCGCCATCCTCACCTTCCTGCTGTGCCACTCCATCCGCAACGTCAGCACCTCCCTCCACCTGCAGCTCTGCCTCTGCCTCTTCCTGGCCGACATGCTCTTCCTCACCGCGGTGACCCGCACCCGCAGTCGGGTCTGTTATCGACTTGTATTCTTGGTTTAAAATTGAGCTGTGTCCAGATCCTCTGTCAGCATTTCTAAAGCTCCCTTCACTCCAGCACCTTTTTATACCCTCAGCTGGACGGTAACATTTATTCCATGCTCTTTAGTCGCGCAGAAATAATTATTTGTTCCCCTCCAGAAGAAATCTCTGTGGGTGAAACCAGTCCTTCCCTTTCCCTTGTGGGCTCCATCCTTCATCAGACAAAGGAACCTCGATTTCCAGAGTCACAGTCCCCTGCCTGTCCTCTCTGCCCCCACACTGATGGGCAGATACAAGACACCTATACCCTGAAGCAGATACAGAGAAGAGAACCTACACCCTCCAGGTCTCTCCCTATTATGAGGGAACTTGTTTATGTCCCTGCTCCCTATCCTAGGATTCCTCACAGTATCCAACAATTTCCACAGTTCATTTGGGAACTGCAACCCCCAGAAACCATCTTTTCTAAGTGGAGATCAGGACCGGGCTGGACTCTAAATGATTGAAAGGGTTGCCAGCTTGCCCTTAGACAAACCCTGTAGACAGAAGAACGTATTTTCTCTGGGAGAGAGCCATAACTGGAGACATGTCTTAATAAAAAACCCTATATAATCCTCACAGAAGTCCCCCCACCTCCAAATTCAGTATTTCCCTTCCCAGAAGCAGTGTCCCAGAGCTCTCTCTCATCCTGTCCTCAGGTGGTGTGTGCTGTCATTGCTGGCTTCCTACACTACCTCTTCCTGGCCTGCTTCACCTGGATGTTCCTGGAGGGGCTGCACCTCTTCCTCACCGTCAGGAACCTGAAGGTCGTCAATTACACCAGCGTCAGCCGGTTCAAGAAGAGATTTATGTACCCATTTGGCTACGGATTCCCAGCTCTGGTGGTGGCTGTTTCTGCAGCAGTGAAACCTGGAGGCTATGGAACTTCCAAACAGTAAGTGCAGTGCCCATCCTGCAGGGGACCTGGGATGTGGCTTCCATGTGGTTGTCCGGCTCACCCCAGGTCTGACTTGAACCTAGATTTCCCTGCTCACCCTGCCTGGGAGCTGAATGTGACACTAGGCTGCCCTGAGCGCTGTAGTTGAGTTGCCCACCTGTCAGACATCTACACTCCTCACCCCACCGATGATGTGGAAGAACAAGCCAGAAAGATCCCAGCTTGACTTCCAGCTCCCAGGCTGGGTTTGTGGCATTGGTGGGTAGGAAACAAACGCACCTTCTTACTGTGGGCAAATCCCTGAAGATCCCCTCTCTAAAGTGAACAAATCCACTAAAACAGGGTGTGGCGAGTTCTAGACACCCCAGGCTAGATCCTCAGCTGGTGTAAATCAGGGTAGCTCCACTTCCTTCAGTGCAGCTAGGCCAATGTACATCCGCTGCATGTCTGGCCCTCCCTCAATACTGTGCCCATCCACCAGAAAGGGTCATTTGAGGAGGTGGAAGAGGAAGTGGTGGCCGAAAGCAGGAGATGCTGAGGTAGATGGGGAGGGCTGTTTGCCTGCTGTCCACAGGAGAGTTGGCCATGTCACAGGCAGGCTGAGATCCATCTCGTTTTTGACAGCCAGCTGCCCTGTGACACCCTCTCTCTGCTGCCAGTGCTGAAAAAGAGTAGTAATCCCATTAAAGTCACCTTCTTCTTCCTCCCTGCCTGTAGCTGCTGGCTCAGCCTGGAGAGAGGATTTCATTGGAGCTTCCTGGGACCAGTTTGTGCCATAATCCTGGTGGGTACCTCACAGAACCACAGGGCCCCATTCTCCTCTCACCTCTGCAACCCTGTGGACTCCAGTGGAGCCAAGAGAGGAATATCTCCCAGAGAATTTAAGATGAAAGTGTCCTAGAAGATCCCATTTCATTCATCCCTCTTTGGCCGGTGCAGGATTTCCCACTCACACAATAGCCTACATTCTATGGAGGCAGTCAGGGCGAATGGGTCGGGCACGAGGCTGTGAGTCAGGGGACCTGAATCTGCCACTGGCCTGCTGTGTTAACTTGAGAAGTAGCTTCCCCTTGCTGTACCTCTGTTTCTCCTCCCACCCTTTGTCTGTCTTGCCCATAGGCACCGAAAAAAATAGCAGATGCTCAGCACGCACTGGCAGCCAGCTCCCCACTGCCAGCGGCCATGCCGATCAACTCTTCGCCATGCCGATCAACTCTTCCCCCTCCATCCCAGCGCCTCCCACAGTCAGCTGTTCTGTGGTGTGCAGGACGCACTGTGGGGGAGGGGGCGGAACTGGGTGGGAAGAGGTGGGATGGGGGTGGGAAGAGGCGGGGGCTTGGAGAAGGAGTGGGGTGGGGGCGGGGCTTGGGGTGGGGTGGGGGGTTGAGTGGCCCAGAGGAAGCTGGTGCCTGTGGTCTTGCCTAGTTATTTTGCAAACAAATGCTCCAGGACAGGGGCTGCCCCTTTCTAGGTTTGAGTACAGAACCCAGTGCCGTCTCAGTTGGAGCCTCTAGGTGCTACCATAATATGATTAATTATAATATGTCAATTCTCATGCAATGCTGCCATGGAAGCAAGTGGGACCTCTGCTGGAATGAGGATAGTTTTGTCCCGTGCCTTGTCCAGCCTGGCTGGTAAAGAACCCTAGTGATGGGGGAAGGGAAAGTGGCTGCAGCTGGGCAGTTTGAGGAAGGAAGGGAAAATATGTTGTAAGAGATAAAGGTAGCAAATGTCCTTGCAGATTCCTCCCCATCTCAGGCAGTGGGTTAAGAATTAATTTCAGTCTCAGAATTGAAGGGAATACTCTATAGACAGGATCTAGAAGCTTTGGGCCAAATCACACAGCTCTAAATCTGGAATAACTGTAGACCCCACTGGAATCAGTGGAGTCACTCCAGATTCAGATAAGAACAGAATGTGGCCCTCTGGATGTATGATCACATGTGATGCATTGCAGCCCTGCCTATGCCAACAGTTCCCTGCATGGCCTGGGACCAAGATCTGGTAGCGAATGGTATATGACCCACCTTAACGAGCAGTCACTGGTCTGCAGCAGTCTGATCTCATAGGATTGTTCTGTGCCTCAGCCAGAGAGACTGGCCTTGGCCAGATGTTTTACAAGGAATATTTCATGCTGTTTCCACAGATAAATTTAACATTTTTTATTGTAACCCTGTGGATCCTGAGAGATAAACTCTCCTCCCTTAATGAAGATGTGTCCACTGTCAAAGACACCAGGTAGGACAGCACTATATCTACTAGAACAGGGGTGGGCAAACTTTTTGTCTCGAGGGCCACATCTGGGTGGGGAAATTGCATGCAGGGCCATGAAAGCAGGGGTGGGACAGGGGGTTGGGGTGCGGGAGGGAGTGCAGAGTGTGGGAGGCGGTGTGGTGTACAGGAAGGGGCTAAGGGCAAGGGGTTGGGGTGGAGGAGGGGTGTGGGGTGTACGATGGGGCTCAGGGCAGGGGGTTGGGGTGCAGGAGGGACTGCAGAGTGCGGGAAAGAGCTCAGGGCACGGGTGAAGGGAGAGGTCCAGAGTGAGGGAGGGGACTCAGGGAAGGGAGTCGAGATGTGGGTTACAGGAGGGGTTCGGGGTGCAGGCTCCAGCCCGGCGCCACTTACCTGGAGTGGCTCCGGGGTGGCAGCGGGGCTCAGGCAGGCTCCCTGCCTGCCTGCCCTGGCCCTGCACCGCTCCCGGAAGGGGGCAGCACCACATCCCTGCAGCCCCTGGGGGGGGCAGAGGGCTCTGTGCGCTGCCCTCATCTGTGGGTACTTCCCCCAAATCTGCCATTGGCTGTGGTTCCTTGTTCCTGGCCAATGGGAGCTGCGGGGGAGGGCGGGGAGGGGTAGAGGATCGGTGTTGGCAGGCGAGGGCAGCATGCGGAGCCCTCTCCTCTCCCCTTCCTCCAGGGGCTGCAGGGATTTGGTGCCAGCTGCTTCTGGGAGTGGTGCGGGGCCCGTAGCACCACGGGGGTGGCAATCTGCGGGCCGGATCCAAAGCTCTGATGAGCCAGATCTGGCCTGCGGGCCATAGTTTGCCCACCCCTGTACTAGAAGGGTCCAGTGAGCCTCCTGTATGGGAATTCCTGTGGGATTCCCCCAGAGTGCTGCTAGAATACAGCTGAGCAAATGCCACTGTAGGGTTTCCGGGTTATCTTGGTTACCTTCTGCTTGATGAGAGAGTAATAGTCTCACTGCCCAAGGAGCTGATAAACCCTAACTCACATCAGCAGTCCCTTACTCATGAGTCCTATCGTTGTCCATGGGATCATCTGCCAAAATAAGGACAATTTCCATGAATAATGGTATGCTGGATTGGACCTTAAATTAGACACAGCACAGCTAGGGTGGCAATGGGTCAGGTTAGGAGAGAGGAGAGGTCTACGGCAGTAAAGGATCATCATGAGAGATACTTTTCTGCCATGTGCATCATGTTGGTCCCTGGATGGATATTGAGATGACAATTGCAGTCAGTTCCAAAGCCTGCCGAAGTCAGTGGAAGTATTGTTATGGAAGAGACGGCTAGATCAGTGAGGCTCTTGCAGTAAGTCCTGTGGCACATTCAGATTGTGGCATGCAAATAGTCTTTAAATTAGTTCATTATGAAATCTGTTTGTTAGGGAGGAACAAGATAAGGGCCACCAGCTGGGAGTGCTGGGTGGAGACATGAGAGGGGAAAAAGATTTTGGAACCAGTTCAGAAAGTTGAGGCTTCAGAAAGCCATGGTGTTACTGCCTGTGCCTAGTGCTGTGTAAGGAGAAATGCAAGTCTGTGCTGGTAGTCAGAGCTGGGCCATGTGCTACTTAGGGAGGAAACTCATCTCTTTTCCCGGGGCTGTGGATACTGTCAAGGTAAAGTGCCATCCATTGAGGAGGAAGGCAAATGTGGCTTACAGTTGCTCTGTAGTAACCCCTCTGTCTATCTATGGAACAACATAGATGGGTTCCCGAGAGCCCAATATCCTGTTCCCTCTTGATTGTCACATTGCCAGGGCCTGATGTGAAGGGATAAAAAACAAAACATGTGAAGAGATTAAAAACAAAACCGTAATGAGAGGTTGAACGATTTGCTTTGGAAGAGTCACCTGTGGGAGGTTAAGGTGTGTGTGTGTGTGTGTGGGGGGAGATGATTGGGCACAATATTGTATTTTGGATTCATAGGCGTAAATTGCCGTTGTGTTCATCTTGACACTAACCTTAAGACACAGTAAAGTGGGTGCCAGATGTTTCACCCTACACTGCCTAGAGCTCCCTGACTAGTCACTCACCGTAGAGTCGTTATAACGGGATCTCTCCGTCTACCTTTATCCAGACTACTGACTTTTAAAGCTATTGCCCAGCTATTCATTCTGGGCTGCACATGGAGTCTTGGTGTCTTCCAAGTCGGCTCAGCAAAAATGGTCATGGCGTATTTATTCACCATTGTCAACAGCCTACAGGGAGCCTTCATCTTCCTGGTGCACTGTCTCCTCAATCGCCAGGTAATGCCCATGGCACGTCATCAGCCATCCAGTGATTTCACGGGACTAGCAGTGGCCTATCTGAGGGTGTTAGTTACATGATGTAGTGGCCATGTCCCTTTTTCTCCAGGTGAGAGAGGAGTACAGGAGATGGATTAAAGGCACAAGAAAACCCAGCCCCACAATTCAAACATTTAGTTCGTCTGTGTCCACTGTCACTACCGGCACCAAGATGGTAAGAGATCCTCTATTCTGTTCCAATACCAGCATCCATCTGGGTCTGTCAGAACTGCTAAGGTGTCTTGTCCCCTGAGTGACACATGCTTGTTTTAACCCATCTGAGAACGGCATTGGGAGTCTTGGTGAGATTCAATTGCATCCAAATCAAGGGGGAATCCCAGGTCTCCTAGAACCCAGCACAGAACTCCTCTTTTCTTGCGCACCTTCACGTTCCCTTCCCTTTGCTTCTTTGCAAGCTCCATGCATCACTCGCTGTGGAATGGGCTGGGATACAAATTCAGGTAATTATCCAATTGGGGAAGTTTGCAAACCAAAACCTGGGTGGAAATCTTCTCAGTGCAGATGGGCCAGGCCAACGAAGAGTTAGCACTGGATGGAATTTCCTCTGGCTCTGTTAGCTCTACTGGAAAAGGATCCAGAATCTTTGTCTGGAGGAAAAAGTGGAGACTTATATCTGGGAAAATCTCCCTGCTCCAGTCCCAGCATGAGATACCACAACCTTTGTCTGGAAGTGGACTTTTCTGGTTTATTTAGAGCAGCCTCTAATAAGTGCTACTTTATGGCTTACCTGTGCATGGGTTGGGGAAGGGAGCGGGCTTTGTCTTCACTTGTTTATTTATTTTCCTGCATGTGATGTCACTTCAGTGGAGGCTGGCTGAATTTTGCAGACTCTGCACTATTCCTGAATGAGGACCCAGTCCTGATCCCATTGAAGTTGACTGGAGTTTTCCCCTGGGATTGGCACTCAATGTATATTTGTTTTGCTGGCAGGTGAGTTGGGGAGAGCCGTCCACTTCATCTCCATGAAACAATCACTTCTCCAACCAACGATGTTTATCATACAGCCGGCTTTGCTGTGCCAGTTGGGCAGTTGCCATTCTTCATCACAACTACCTGGAAGGGGAAGCGGGATTGGACAAAATCTTCTCTCTGATCCAAATCCAAAACTCCTACTGAATTCAAAGGCCACCCTAGGGTTTTAGCTGGGTGTGTCTCCCAGATTTAAAGGGCCAGATCCCAGGTCAGAGAGCAGTTATTTCTTAGGGAAAGCACACCATGCGGTGGGGGGAAGCGATTTACAGAGCCTTCGTGTGCTATGTGTGTGAGCTAGCTCTGCTGTTTCACTATAATGTGTAAATAATAAAATAACCTGCTTATGGACCTTGGTTGCTTCTTTGGTTTGAGGGTTTGCTATCAGGTTCTGCCTGTCCTGGAAACCTAGGGCCCAACTCTAAAGCCTCTTTATGCCAATCTGGCACTCTAAAGGGGCTTTAAAGTGGGCAGAAATAGCCCTGTGATTACCCCTCCTGGGCAGGAGTCTTTCATGGCTGCTGTAGAGCTGGCATAAAATCTCTCCATTAGCCCTGCTCCCAAACCCTGGCATGGGGGTTGTGACTGGTGGGGTGGAGGTGCTGCTGAGGGCATGGCTGAAGCACACTGCTGCATGGCTATTGTCTGCTTCCCAAGGCCCAGAAGGACCCTTGGAAATGCACGAGTTTACACCAGCTGAGGACCTGGCCTGTAACCGAGTTTCAGCTCCAGCGCTGTCACTTCACCATTAAATGCTCTTCTACCTTTTTTTTTTTTTAAAGGACATTTGTTTCAAACCATTCTGTCCCCGCAGCACTATGAAATTCGCTGATGTCATCGTTCTGTAAGAAACTTCTCCAAACTGAGAGCAGTCACAGTGTCAGCCCACTTCTATTCGCCATATTTATTTATGTGATCTGGGCACGTACAGTCCCACTGTGCTTGATGCTGTACATACACATAGTCAGAGACAATCCCTGTCTCAAAGAGCTCACAAGCCCAATAGACGAGATGGACACAAGGTGGGAGAACAGAAGGATTATTACCCCTGTTAGACAGCAGGGGAAGAGGGGATCAGGTGACTTGGCTAAAGTCAAATAGGGAGCCTGTAGTAGAATTAGGAACTAAATTCAGTTCTGCTTCCTTAGGATGGTTTTTTGGTTAAGACGGACTTTTCCCATCTCTCTCCTATCTCCTCAGCACTATTCAGATATTCAGCTGGTGAAAATCAGCTTTGTTGTTCTAAAGAGGGGTTGCCTAATGGTCCCTGTACATTAAGGTATGTGGAAGGGTATCAGGCAGTGCAGTGTCTTCCTCATTTTGGAAGAGCTGCAGAAAAAATGGCTATGAACTTCCAAAAAGGAGGTGTGCTCATGAATTATACGAGTTGAATTTATTATGATTAATTATTATTATTAGGTTACTGTGTTTTTTCAGCGTGGGAAATTGTGTGCTATTTTAAGGGTTGAATGACTGAATGACATAATACCCACCCCCACAATGTCCGGTAATTTTGCCAAGTATCCATCACACAACATGGTAGTGCCTACCCCTGTCCTGTGCTTCGAGGGACATAGGGTCCAGGGCTGCCTGGGGTGTTAGCAAGGGGCCTAGTGCCAGCAGGAGCGAGTGACCTGGTCCCAGCCTGCTCCACTCTACCCACTGGCTTGCAGCGTTGCTCATGGGCGGGGGTTTGGGGGAAGGGGTAGAGTGGGAGCAGGGTGGAAAGAGGTGGAGTGGAGTAGGGGCTGGGTTGCTTGCTGCTGCCAGTGCCTGACACCCGCTGACCCTCCCAGGCCACCCTAGACCCCGCTTCCCCTGAAGTGCGGGGGCCCCCAAAGTGCAGGGCCTGGGGTGGTTGCCCCGATCCGTCCTATGGGTGGGACGGCTCTGCTTGGGCACCACCAAAAATTATACAAACCTGCCACCCAGGTAGATCAGACGTCTGAGATTTCATGCTGGACGTTCGGAATCCCTTGATCCATCTCCTGTACGCCTCTCTCACCTGGAGCGTGAGGGACACGGTCACTGCACTGTGTAACTAACTCTGAGGAGATCAGGCATGGCCACCACGAGGCCAATGAAGGTGCTGCAGGGGTGATGACAGGCACAGGCGTTACCTGGCGATTGAGGAGACAGTGCACCCAGGAAGATGAAGGCTCCCTGCAGGCTGTTGATGATGATGACTGCTAGGCCGACTTGGAGGAGACCAAAGCTCCATGTGCAGCCCAGAATGAAGAGCTGGGCAATGGCTTTAAAGGTCAGTAACCTGGATAAAGGCAGATGGAGAGATCCCGTTACAATAACCCTATGGAGAGCAATTGGGTCAGGAGGATCTGGGCAGAGTGGGGTGGAGCTACCGGCCCCTGCTTTCCTGTGTGGGACAGGGTTACTGTCAATGACAACATACTGGGAATTAGTTCCCATGGATCCTAGATATGCTGTTCCCCTCCTGCAATCCCTCACTCCGTCTGCATGTGAAGGACCTTAACTCTGCCCATCCAGTGACGCGGAGATGGGAGTGCGGCATTATCATTGCTGCTGAGAGATTTCTCTGCAGCTGCGGGGTTTACTCCTTCATAAATTCAACTGTAAGGATTTTGACATCCAAGTGCAGAGATGGGAGTATTGCGTTATCATTGGAGGTGAGAGGGTCTGCCCTGGGTGCACCCCACAGCCCAGTGCCCCCTTAGCTCATGTAGGGGGTCTCACAACAGGAGGATGTGTAGATTGATACTCCAGAAAATATCTATGCCTTCCACTGGGGATGTGTGAGCTGTAGCTCACAAAAGCTTATGAATAACTAAATAAATTTGTTAGTCTCTAAGGTGCCACAAGTACTCCTTTTCTTTTTTCTAGTGGTGAGTATACATTTCTGTGTAGCACCCCAAGCTGGGAAAGGACAGTCTTACCCCCAATGTTCTCAAGTGACATCACTGTCCCCACATGGGATGTGGCACTGGAGCCCCCAGATTCCTCACTCACAAGGTATGTCTTTCCCTATCGCTAGGAAGCAACTTGCCCTTTCGACTCCCTCCTGAACAGCAGCTCCCTCTGGGCTGGTGCCAGTGAGGGAGAGGTGGCATTGGCTGTGATGCTCCTGGTGCAGGCCGTGAAACAGGCCACGTTGGCCACTGCGCTCCAGACTCCAGAGATGAAGACTCAGAATGGGAGGACAGGATCTATAGGTAAAGGGGCCATCTGGCTCTCAGCTGCTGTGGGATAGAAGATTATACAGTGCATTCAATACAGACACAGAACAGCACTGTCCCCTGCCCCAGGAATTTTAGTCCAGCCCAGCCATTTCCCTGAGGTGTATCAGAAAATGCCTAGGTTTTAAATGCAGTACTTGCACCCTACCCCTAGGGTCAGCCATGCTGAGCCAGGCATTTCTCCCCCCATTCTGCCCCCATCCCAAACGCCACTCCACCAGCTGGGTGAGTGCAGAGGGGATGCAGAACCCTCAGGGAGATACAGCCAGAATGTGGGGAGGGGATATGGGGAGATGGGCCAAGGGGAGGCAGAGAGGGGGAGCCCCAAACCATCCCCTTCCCCAACAGGGAAGAACCCCGAAGACCTTCACACCCCAGGCAGAGTGGGAGAGGGGTAAGGATCTGGGCCAGATGAACGGATTCTCGGGAAAGTAGTTTTACAATGGGAAGCTCTGTCACTTCCTCTCCCCCCCTCCCCTCCCACCAGGTACTGAGACCCGTGTGTCACAAGGAACTGCAGTGCAGACAGCAAAGCCTCAGGCTGAGAGCTCAGAAGGAGACAATGGACATTCACTGTGATACAGTCACCATGGCAACCACACAAGGTACCATCCAGGGGATGGAGATGCCCAGGGACCAAACTGCAGCACAGAGCGATTCCCAGGCACCAAACCCCATCTATCTTTGGTTCTATCTTTGCTCTGTCCCCATGGATCCCCAGGCCAGGAGTCTCGTCTCTAGCTCCAGCACTAGAGGGGACCTTGCTGACTGTGCCAGTGGTTCTCAGGCTGTTGGCCATGAGACTGTGCAGACACCTTCATTTCTGCTTGTTCACAGAGGCGGGGGCTCCGAGGGGAGATGGCTCAGCAGAGGGCCTCTGTGGTATGAAGTGGGCCCAGTGAATGGAATGGGGAGGGGATTCTTAGCCCAGCTAAACCCCAGGCTGGAGATAAGCATCTCCCTGGGTGGGAACCAGAATAACATTTCCCCTCAACTCCCACTTTTGGGGTGATATGACCTAACTGAGAGTTTGTCTACATGGGAAGATGCTGCGCTGCAAGCCAGGTTGTGAATCTCCAGCGTACCAGATTGGGGGTCAGTAAAATCCCTTGTGAGCTTTGCTGCAGTTCAGTGTGCTACAGCAGTGCCTGCAAGGGATGTTATTGCACAGCAAGCTGTGCCATAGATTCTCCACCTTGCTTGCAGCACAGTAACTTGCAGTGTAGACAAGTCCTGATACTGCTCCCGAATCCTCCAGCACCAGGGAAAGCTCCTCCCTGGCCAACTCCTCTGCTTGTCTTCACTGAGAAAAGTTATGTCTTCGCCTCAGCTTCCTGCAGCTTAATGTTTCCAAGATGGAATGTTTCTCTGGCCTCAGACGGGGGAGATAGCCTGGTCCAGTGATTAGGCAGAAGTCCTGAGTTCGATACCCATTTCTGCCACAGTCTCACTGGTCATTGGGTGTCTCAGAGAGTTTAAGGCCAGAAGGAACCAT
This sequence comes from Dermochelys coriacea, assembly GCF_009764565.3. NCBI lineage: Eukaryota > Metazoa > Chordata > Testudines > Dermochelyidae > Dermochelys > Dermochelys coriacea. The sequence goes on from NC_050087.2 coordinate 9,726,433, forward strand.
TGGATCATCTGGTCTGGCCTTCTGCATAGAACTGGCCCCGTGAATTGAGCCCAATAACTTGTGCTTGTCTAAATTGCCTGGTGCCTTCCAGAAGGGCAGTCAGTCTGGATTTGAAGCCAGCGTGGGGTGGAGAATCCACTGCTTCCCTTGGGAGTTTGTTCCAATGGTTAATCGCACTCGCTGAGGTGTCTTATTTCCAGTTTCGTTTAGTCTGGCTTCAGCATCCAGATGTTGGTTCTTCTTCTGTCCCCCACAGAGACAAGAACAGACTTTTCTCACCCGACCTCTCCAGGGGCCCCAAATTCCAGCTACATGGAGACAAGCAACCACCAAACAGCTCACCAAGTCCCTCTAGCTCCAACCATAGGCTCTACAGCTATGCTCTCTGAAATTCCCGTTAGCTGCACCTGGCTGGCTGTTTCTTCAACTTCAGCATCCCTATGTCCAGAACGAGGTATCATCTCCTGTTCCAACAGGTTTCATGGCTGTTGCTTGTATTGCTTATTCCACCCTGGACTCCATCATTAACAAGACATTTCTCAGTGAGGGAAATCTACCAGCTGGTGAGAAGCTGAGGAATGTTCAGCTGAACTCCAGGATGGTGAGTGGGGCCACTGGAGATGGGAGACCCCTTCACCTCTGCAGGTGAATCTGTTGTGGGATCCATAAGGAAAGCGAAGCCAGAGAGATGGTCACAGCTGCAGGTGGTGTGAGTGCTGTTTGTGTGCAGAGCAGTGCAGCCGGCTGGAGACCAGGTACCTTTCCAGCGATGAATTTCCAGTGGATGAGTGCATGGAATTGAGAGCCTGAAGCAGGGAAATAATTGGTTAGTAAATGGTGCCAGCCTAATCCTAAGAATTTCAACCTTGATATCGATGGGCCGAAGAATATGCAAAGTGGAGATAACCGGATGACCCCCGGAGGGCGAACCGGAATCCACTCAAAACGCATCAAGGAAGAACAAGAAGATAACACCTAGCCATCATGGAGCTGTCATGGATGTACCACCTGCTGATTGAGCTAATTGATGGTCATCTCAATTGTAAATTCAGCATGATGAAGCAACTTCCATAGACTTGTATTGAACCAGAGACCTATAAAAATTGGGTTCAGGGACTGTGTTCTTTGAGTTTGGTTCTACGACCACCCTCCAGGAGCATCGGATGCGCATCTGACAACGACTCGGCTCCACTCTCGTGTCCAGGCCACCTTGCCAGTGACTTGGCACGAGCAACATCTAGGCTGGTAACTATAACCACCTTTATGTAGAACCTGTGTGTGAATGTCTGTGTGTGTGAATGGATCTATATGGAAATTGCATATAAGAATATTTTGTTGTATTTACAATAAAATGTGGCAATTTGCCTTGTCCCTCTTACAAGATCCTGTTGGTATCATTTTTATTAGTGTAACATACCAGCGTTTCTCAAACGGGGGTCTGCGAGGACACTCCAGGGGGTCCAAAGTCCCTGCTGACCAAGTCCTCCACCTCGCTCCCAGTGCCTTCTGCATGCTGGAGAACAGCTGTTCAGCAGCATGCAGGAGGCACTGGGAGGGAGGGGAAGGAGTGGGCATGGGGGGTGCTCAGGGGAGGGGGAAGAAAGAGACAGGGAAGAGGAGGAGTAGGGGTGAACCGGGGGTGGGAAGAGGTGGGGTGGGGCCTTAGGGGAATAGATGGAATGGGGGTGGGGCCTGGGGCTGAGTGGCAGATTGCGAAAAATTTTAAATCAAAATGGGGGTCCTCAGGTTGCTAAAGTTTGAGAATCGCTGAGCTCTAGAATGAATGCATTGAGAGAAGCCAGGGGCTATGCCCATGAGTCAGCAGGACATGCCCATGGACAGGGGACTCCCAGTACCTTTCCATGCCCATGTGCTGTGAGCTTGTGTTTCCGACAGAGGAAGTACAAGCCACATGGAAAAGGATAGAAAAAGGCAGCTGCATCACCTCCATTTTGTCTTCAATCCTGCTTCTCACCTCTGGAGTAACTTCTTGACAAATTGAAGCTTTGAACAAAGGTCTGATAGACCCATCTAAGCTTTGGATGTGTTCCAGAGGGACTTTACAAGCCAGCAAACTCACCAACGCTGCTAAGAACCTGATATATGGACCTTGAAGTCATATGTATTGGATTGCTTTGATCATTTAACAACTCTCTTCTCTTTCTTTTCTTTTCATTTATAATAAAAACCTTTACTTTTAGATACCAAAGGATTGACTGGCAGCACGGTATTTTGGGTAAGAGCCAAACTAATATTGACCTGACAATGTGGCTGCCCCTTGGGAGATCAGAAGAACATTTTGTTAAGTGAATAGAGTTTTAAGTAACTTCTGATTTTACTGGCCCTATCTGCTGATTGGGAGCCAGAGACTGGAATGCAATAAAGGGGGCTGTGTGATTTCTTTTTTTCAGCTTCTCAATAACCAGTGTTGGGGATCTGGAGCACAGATTGTGACTGGTTGGTGATTCTAACTACAGTGTTAACCACCAGTTCTGGGGAAATCTGCTCTCCTTTGTGCAGCTTGCCATGACCTTGGCATTTTCAGTGTGGGCTACTCTAGGCACCTCAGATCAAAACCCCGCCCATCCTGTATGGCCACAGATTATACCCTGAGGTTCCTACTCAGCGGTCATTCAGGCAAAATTCCCACTGATTTTGTCCACGTAAGGAGCTCAGAGTCCAGCCCTTTGATCTGAGTCTGACACTGAGATACCTCCACTCCGGTGAGACCCATCAGGAGTGCGAAGCTGGAGAGATGGTCACAGCTGCAGATGGTGTGAGTGCTGTTCGTCTGGAGAATTTTGCAGCCATCCTCAGCCCAGGTGCCTTTCCCAGAGATGAATTTCCAGTGAACGCAGCGAGCCTCTTCCTCTTCTTTCTTTGCCTGGAAACAAAAACACCACATCATCATCCTCACTGGATCATGGGGAGAATACTGTTTCTTTTGTCACACGTTTCTAATAGACAATAATAAACCTGAAGTCATCAACAACTTCATGACTCTCATTGTGCTGCACGTAACAGCCATTTGGGACTTCCCTTTGGCAGTGGAAATACAAGTGATATGCTCCAGCTCCAATAGCACAAGTCCCTGACCCTAGAGCTAAAGTGGTAATTCCCTTAACTCTGGGCACTGTGGGGTCTATGACACACAATTGTGAAGTTTTGATTTGAGCCATTAAAAGGCATTCACACACACCCCCACAAATACCCACATGCACTCTAGCAAGTTCATTACTTTGTCAAAGATGGCACTATCTCATGCTGTTTCCCTGAACTCTTCTATCTATAGGGCAGAGGTCCCCGAACTGTGTGGTGCACCCCCCTTTGGAGGGAGATGACAGGTCCCGGGTCAGTCCCCATGGGGGGCAGAGAGGGAGCACCACCCAGCCCCTCCCCACCCTGAGCTCTGCTCTGGTCCCACCAGTGGTCGCATCCCTGACTTCCAGTCCCATGTCTGGCACCGTCCCCAGCTTCAGCATGGCTCCACTCCCAGCCCCAGCCTCTTGCAGCTCCATTCCCGGCCCAGGCTGGGGGAAGGGACGGGGCTGCGAGTGGAGCTGCACCTCGCCAAGGACTTAGCTGCTGACCCCCACCGCAGCGTGGCTCCTGCTCCATTCCTGCTCCCAGCCATGGCTCTGGCCCTGCTTCCAGACCCAGACCCACCACGAGCTGCAGTCTCATACTTGGCCCCCTTACCCCTGTCTGTGTCCTTTCCCCCTGCCCCGAGCCATGGCCTCACTCCCGGCCCTGGCTCAGGGGAAGGGCTGTGAATGGGGTGGGGGGGGGTTGCGACTCTCAAAACTTTGGGGACCGCTGCTATAGGGAACTGCCTTCCATTTATTCCTGCTCTAAGGGGTGAGCCAGGCACAGTTGTTACTCCTGAACATTTTACATGATGAATCATAACCCAATCAGGCCTGGTGTGAAACCTATGTAATGTCCTCCCCAGCGTCAGGATGGAAGAAGCTCCCTCTCTTTCTCAGTTAACTGTTTCTCAGTCCAGAAAGGCAGCAGAACTCAAATGCCCTGCAGGAGACGCACCTTTTAAGTGACCAGCTGGAGTCCCAGGCACACAGCAAAGTAAAAGGATCTACACTCACCTGTCTATGGCACAGGGTGAAGTTCACAGGTTTGGAGAGGTTCATGGGCCTCCCATCTCCGATAGCCCCACTCACCACCCTGGAATTCAGGTGAAAATTCCTCAATTTCTCATCAGCCATTAGATCTCCCTCTTTGAGAAATGTTGTGTTAATGATGTCGTCCAGGGTGAAGTAAGAAATAAAAGCAACAGCCCAAGGATCTGAAAACATGAAATGATGCCTCATCATAGAGGCAGGGACACTGAGACAAAGAAAGAGCAAGCCAGGTGCCAAAGGTCACAGCGAGTCTGGAGCAGAGCTGGGAAAAGAACCCAAGAGTCCTGGATAGCATTTTGAGCTTTAACTACTAGAATATGTTGCCTCCTCCCTCTTCTTCCACAGAAGCACTTCTGTGTTGGAAACATCTGGCGTGCACTATGGGAGTGTGATTCCTAAAGTGCACTAACGTACATTAAAGCACACTAGGGAACCTTTAGTACACACTATATAGGGTCTATATGGACCAATTAATGCACAGTTAGTTAGTGCTCTTTAGAAATCGTACCCCCATACTGCACTTTATCCAGCTTGGTACACAGCCCTAGGTGAAAGGCACTGAGGTGAAGCCATAGTTTTTCTTGGTTAGGAGAGGCAGAGGAGTTGGTTAGTGAGGAGCTTTCCCGGGGCTAAAGAATTAAGAACAAGTCCCAGTTACGTCATACTGGCTTGAAAATTGGAGTAAAATTGGTAAATATTATCCTGCTTCCATTCCAGGAAGTCACACACGTCAACCTGGGGCCTAGCTGGGCTCATCATCAGGACATCATGTGTTGAGCCAACGGATCTCTGATCTTTCCATTCTCTGGACCAATTCATATGCCTATCAAAGCTTTTCTCTCCTCCCTGCCCCACATGGGTTGGTTTTCATGCTGCGGGACAGCCAGGAATGAAGGGCTCTGCAGAGCTCAATGGCCTGAGAAACACTGGCTCAGCCAACAAGGTCCACACTAGTGTCAGGATAACAAAGGCAAGCAAGGCAGTGTGGGGTGAGACGAAGGGGAGACTAGGCCTGGGGTTTGGTGTCTAAAGAGGTGAGTGCCTGGGAAGCACCAGGATAGTACCTTTTGTGGCTGCTCTGGTGACAGCATTGCAGTGAATGTCCATTGTCTGATTCTGACCTCTCAGCCTGAAGACCTCATCACAGCGACCTGCAGCTGGGACGAGGAGCGTCTCGATAGCTGGGGAGGGAAATGGCAAAGCCTCTTGCTGCAAGGGCAAGGCAGATTTGGAGCTCCACCATCTCTGAATCCCACCACCATTCCCCAATTTCTCCTCACCTCCATGCCTCTGTGTTTCCCTGAGCCCCTCTGGCTGACCTTCTGTGACTCGTCATGCCTGTGCCTCCATGAAGATGCCACTGTGCCAAGAGGCAGAAGGTAACTTCTCCCTGCTGCCTCTCCTCTGTGCTTTAGCAAGGGAAGCAGCAAAAAGGGGTTTTTCTGGAGCAGGGAGAGAAAGGAGGAAGCTATGGCAGCTGCCTGTGGCGACAGGAGATTTGCATTGCTTTTAAAACCCTCTCAGGCAGCTGCCATTGCTGCAAAGCCCCAGGGCTGGGTTTATGGGTGGCAGGTAGCATAGGCTGGGGAAGGTTGTGCCTCCCCAAACAGCCTGGCATGGCCCTGCCAAGCTCTGCCCCCAGGCCTCCTCCTGCCTGCTTCCAGTTCCCTTCCTGCTCTTCCGTGGCTGAGAGCCTGGGGCAGGCAGGCTAGGGCCGGTGCTCACAAGGCCCAGGGCTGGGGGCGCTGGGGCTGAGGCCATGCCACGTCATGCTGTCTGCCCATCTGCCCAGCGCTGGAGTTGGGGAGGCTCCAGCTACCCAGGGCTCTAGGGCTGGGGGTGCCCCCACTGCACTACCCATCTGACACTCCGGGTCTGGGGTACTGCGGGGTGCGAGGCGGGTTTCTCTGGGCTCTAGTGGAAGACGGGGGATGGAAGAGGAGGGGACGGGCCTTGGGCAGAGAAGGAGGGGCCTGGGGCTAGTTTCTCTCAATGGTTAACCTCTCTCAGTGGCTCATTCACCTGCCACCCACAGCTGGGTTTTAAACCCTGAGAGAGGGGCAGTGAGGCTGCAGTGGTGTTCTGTCTTGAAAAGAGTATAACCCCCATCTCACAGCCACCACGAACTGTTGTGGGAGCCTCCCATCCTCCTCATCCATAAACTCTGTTGTGACGTTCTGGGTCTTCTTCTCAGGAGACCTTAAAGCAGCCGTCAGTGCAGCCAATTCCACACTCCGCAAGAGGAGGGTCATGGCAGAGGCCACCTCCCTCTTGCTCTCATTCCCACCAGTACTGAGGATGGAGCTATTCAAGAAGGAACCAAAGGGGCAAGCAACTTCCTGGGATTGGGAAAGGAAATACCCTGAGAGGGACGGAGGATTTCAGTGGTTCATGAGCCACATTCTTCAGACTCCCAGGGGAACAATGACCCTCTTAGGGACATACGGGTTCATAGTGACCTTCCCATTCAGAGGGACTGCAGCATTCTCAAAAGAGGGTGCCCTTTACTGAGTGAGTGAGGCTACTGAGGCTTGCTCAGGACTTCACAGTAACCTGAAGCCAGGGTATGTCTAACACGGTGTGTCATTCGCTCCTCATCCTTGGTGCCTTCAGTGTAGGTGCCAGAGAACATTACAACAAATCAGCAGGCGTCTAGGTTCTCTCTGTGTTGCCCTGGAAGCAATTTGGTTCTTCCTAGGACCAGTGGGGACAGAACCCAGATCCCCTGACACTTCAGCTAGAGATCATGCACATACACACCCACACCCCTTTTCTGAAGAGCAGCTACAATTTCCCCCAAAGTGAGACTGCTATACCAATGCTCAGGGCATTTGGCCATAGAGCACCCACACACGTAGGGGCAGAACCTCTAATCTCCAGCGATGCTGCTCTGTCCTCTGCACACATGGTCTCCAAATTCACTAAGGTTGAATTCATGAAGGAGCAAAATTCACTGGTGCTGCCCTGCAGAACAATCAGAGGAAATGGGTTATTTCTACAAGCATGGAAAAGCCACCCAAAATTAAGGTAAATGGTTCCTCATCGTGATCTTGCTTTGATCTCTGGTTGGCTGGCTGTCCCACTACAATGCCCACAGATTAAAACATGTTAAGGCTAAGTGTGGTAAAGCCCACAGACATGCTGATATTTCACATACTATTGAAGGTTTCATTCATATTAATGAATTTCTCCTTCCTTTCCTCACAGGGCTTTGTAAGGATTATTATCCGCCTTCTACAAGTGGGGAACCGGTGCACAGAGAGACTGAGCAAATTGCCCAAAGTCACACAGTGAGTCTGGGGCAGAGATGGGAACCGAACTCTGACTTCCTGTATCTCTGGCTGGTGCCTCAACTGCATAACTCTGATGTTCATTGGGGGCGTCACACCCTAAGCATGATATGGTCGAGTTTTCAAAAGCACTTTGTGTTGGACTGATTCTGCTCCCACTGAAGTCAGTGGTAAACCTTGGATAAGCAGAGAATCCTCAGGCTCAAAGTTTTCTGTATACTCTTTGTGACAACCCTCAAAGCCCAAATAAACCCCTTACACATACCTGCTGAAAGACATCTTTGCACATCTTCAACTGCTCTTTTATCTGTTGAGTCTCAGTCTGGCATTTAAAGGTAACATCTAGCAACAGAAAGAGAGGCACGGACAATTACATCAAGTCTACATCTGCAGGGCTAAGGTTTTCAAAAGTGTCTCATGATTTGAGACATCTTAAAAGGGCCCTGACTTTCAAAAGTGCTGAGCACTCACCCTCTGAAAATCAGGCCCCTTTAAGGTCTCAGGTTAGGCAACCAAAATCACAAGGCGGTTTTGAAAATCTTGGCCTAAGTGACATACCTAAGACCACACTCACACGGACTCTATGACGGAGCTGGGAATGGAAGCTTGATCACTTGAGTCCTAGCCTAGCATTTTAGCCACAAGGGCCATCCTTTCTTCCTTCCAGAATACAAAGTTGGTGATCTCCTGAAACCCAGCAGGTGTTTTCTCCCTTTAACTCCATTGATCCCTTAAGCCCTGTCTGACAACTTTCAACTGAGTCTATAATCAGTTAGCAATATGCTCAGCCCTAAAAGCCTGATGTGTGTCCACACATCACCTGGTTAATACTCACTTAAGCTTTGTCTGTGTATCTCATTGATCAGTGTGTCTTATGTGTCCTCGGGGGCTGCTCCACCAAGGGTCTGGTTCTGCTACAGTTCCTAGCTATGGGAGTTCGTCCCTTAGCTCAATCAGGAGTGGGTCATGGTGTTACAAGGTCCTGGGTTTGTTCCTTAGTGATTACCAAGATGACAGTTGTTACATCAATACTCGAGACGTTTCCCTTCCCAAGAACTGTTCTAACCCTGCTATTGTACTTCTAAAAGGCCTGAGTCTCATCAAGGTATGTCTACACTAGAAATGCTAAAGTTGTGCAGCTGCAGCTGTGTCACTGTAGTATAGACACTGACTATGGTGATGGAAGGGTTCTTCCATTGCTGTAGTAAATCCACCTCTGAGAGGTGGCAGCTAGGACAAGAGAAGAATTCTTCTATTGACCTAGTGTTGCCTACCCTGAGGCTTAGGCTGCTTTATGAATGACTGAAGTTGTAGGTGTTGAGCAGGCCCCAGTTACACTAAAAGCCTTATGTTGCTCTGGTCTGGAAAAGGCGGTTCAAGTGGGTGGAAAAAGGCTCCTAAGAATGTTCCCTGTGGAGGGACCCTCCACAGCTAGTGTGGAGCTGGTATAAGGGCCTTTACATGATCTTGACTTCATCTGCAAGGTAGATCAAGGATGTGGTCAGAATGTACCATGCTACAGCTACTTTCTGGTTCTCAGGGGCCATGGGAAGCAGAGGGTAAATTACAGCAACCCTGCATGGTCCCAGAATGCATAGAGCACAAAGGTGACTCAAAGCTACCTTTTCCTCCACCCTTTCTGTGCCCTGGTTCAAGCACAGGAGTGGCATAAGTAAGAATCAGGCACAAAATTCCCTTGGGTACCCAGAGGGCATTACAACCAAGTGTAGGAGCAAAACTGCAACGGTTCTTAAACCAATTCAGAACAGCTGGCGAGCATCTGCTTAACTGCATGAGCTGGGCGGAAACTAGTTGAGTGCAGCTAGCAACACAGGTACAATCTTAGGGCTGGACTACACCTAAAAGTTAGGTAGATCTAGCTATGTCACTCAGGGGTGTGAAAAATTCACACCATTGAGAGATGTAGTTAAGGCGTCCTAAACCCAGTGTCGACCCTACTAGGTTGACACAAGAATTCTTCCATCAACCCAGATACCGTCTCTCGGCGGGGTGGATTAACTACAGTGACAGAAAAACCCCTTCCATTGCTGTACCTAGTGTCTACACAACAGTGCTACAGAGGCACAGCTGCAGCGCCGTACCTGCTGCTGTAGCTTCTGTAGTATGGACATAGCCTGAGTAACTGTGGCTAGTGGTGGCCTAGGATGGCATGCTGGGCCAAATTCTCAGCTGGTGTAACTCAGTGGAGCCCCATCAAAATCAACAGACTTTACACCAGGGCCATACACAGAAACTGTAGTCAAAATAGATTTAAAACCCAGGCTACTCACTCTTCCTGCAGGAACCCGGAATCCCATAGCTGTCCATCGCAGCAGTGCCAACACTCAAGAGTGCGAATGGAGAGCTGGCGTGTTTCACAGCATGGGATCTCATGGCAGGTCCAAGCGTATGCATGCCCCAAACGTACTTAGTGCCCCGGACTTGGTTCCAATCCACACTCCTTAGACGCTGATTGTCTAAGATGATGGCACCAGTCTCTGATGTATTGGCCACCATCAAGGCAAAGTTCTGGAAGCCCTCCTGGTTATTTATAGAATACATCAGGCAGTAACTGGCAACATCTGGAACATTCATCAGGAAGGCATGGGAGGAATTAGGGATAGCTGCGCCCAGGCTGTAGAACATCACCTGGATGCTCACATTAGCAGAGATGTAGACTGGGATAGAGGGCTTGACAGGAAGTTGGTGTACACTGCCTCCTGTTAGAGTAACATTCTCTTGGTGTTCCCCTCGTTGATACAACACAGTTGTGCTCTGGGAAGCAGTGATATAGATTATTTCATCTGCTTTCTGCCAGGGTAAGGGAGGAATGATGTATGTTGTACCCCAGCTGCAAACTGGTAGGAGCTGCTCAAAGATGTGGTTGCATTTTGTGCTATTACAAAAACACACCTGGCCAACCAAGACGGCCACTGGCTTTTCTGAGACAATCCTGGTGCCAGACAGATCTTCTATGCCTTGTAACTGGATGCCTTGTAAACTGAGAAGCTTAAATTTCAGTTTGCTGTCAGTGGAGTGGACCTGTGTTAGGTAATGTAACTTGCCTTTCACATGGATCTCCATGGAGTTGGGCTCTTGGTACGTTATAACAGAGAACTCTGGATAACTATCTAAGGGTTCCGTAGAGGGAGTCACTACGTAGTGTTCATTTCCTAAGCTGGAGACAGGATACAGCACAGTGGTCTCAGGGCTCACATGTTTGTTACTGACAGACACTACCGAGATATCTTTGTCAGCCTTGACTAGGACCACGTTGGAGAACGTGGCACTGCCCTCAACTCCCACTGACTCTGGTAGCCTGACCTGCACCATCTCTCCCTGATTTACCATAGTCTTATTCTCTAACCTTGCCCTGTGAAACAGGTAATTGGAGATGAAAACAGACACTGAAGTGAAGGCTAAGTAACCAGTAATTTGCAATTCAAATTGACGAGAGTTCCCACTCCTTCATGTAGGAGGTGATGAATTCTCTTCCCAGAGTCTCAGTCTGACATGTGCCTGCAAGGAAAAATAGCAATAAAACATTGGAGGTAGAGAGAGACACTGTCAAGAGGTGGATAGAGTAAAAGGGACTGGATCAATTTTGTTCAGGTCAAAAATTAAGACCCAGTAAAAAGAAATGGAGCTTGAAAATCTTAATGCAGCTAGAAATTTTTCCCATTATATTTTTAATCTAAATAAAATAATTTTTATTAATAGTACACATTATTTTAAATAATAAAAAAGGACAACCTAGACAGCTTAGAACCAAACAAAAACTTTGGAACCAAACATGACTTCGGGGAATGTTTCAGTCTGGACCAGAACTCCATGATTGTCCCTGATCTCTAATAGTTTAGAACCAGAATCCTGGATCCAAACACTCATGGAAACATAGAAAAATGTCAGATCCAGATGCACACTTAATGATTTGGACTCAGCTCTAAGAATAATTGTTTGCCCTTCGCTAGCACCTCCTGTCTAAACTCAAAACACTTTACAGATAGACATTAAATAATTCTCAGTCCCACCACGAGATGGGTCAATATTACTGTCTCCATTGCACTGAGCGGAAAACTAAGGGACAGAGAGGATTAGGAGCTTGCTCAAAGTAACCCCACAAATCAGCAGTAGAACTAAGATAGAATCCAGGTTTCCTACTCTCAGTCTCTTGTGCTCCAAGCGTTAAAACCTATAGAACCTTAGTCTGTTGTGCTGAGAAGGGTAGGTGCCTTGGGCTTATTTGGCTAAGGTGATAATAAAACCCTTTTGTACTGTTACAACATTAAACACATAAATATGGTTTGGGTCTTGTGTCAAGTTATCGCTGGCACCGTCTCCTGTTGTGACCACCACCATTAAATATATATATATATATATACAGAAAGAGAGAGAGAGAAAGAGAGAGAGAAAATCTTTTATTAAACACACATAAGAAACAGATTAATAAAATTACAATTTAAAAAGTTCAATAAAAATTTCATTTAATTTCCCTTTTAGTTATACAGTGCCAGATCTTCAGCTACTGTAAATCAGTGTAGCACCACTGGCTACAACAGACCTTTGCTGATTTACAACACATGAGGATTCTGCCCATTACCCCCCAGCTGACATCCCACTTGGCTCTTTATAGAGAGATCCAGAAACATCGCATCTCCCAATAAACATTTTACCCTCACTCCAAGAGCTCTCTCTCTGTCCTGAGTGGAAAGATAATTAAGGCCAAATGTAATATAGCTTCTCAAATTTCCACTAGCTGAGAATCTGGCTGTCTAGCTTCAGGCCCTTTAATATGATCAGTGAGGGGAGATATTGTGAAATGCTGGGCCTCCTTCTCCTATCCCTTACACCATATGGCCGCCATCGATTTCAGTGCATTTCTCCTGATTTACATTGATGTATGTGAGAAGAGAATGAGGCCCATCATTCTTAGCCTGAACAGGAGCTGGCGGCAGGGCTGGATTTAGGGGCAGGTGACCCAGGCAACCACCTGGGGTGCCAGGCTTGGGGGAGCACCGGGCTCGGGGTGCTGTTTTTGTTGTTAGCGACAAAAGGGAAAACAGAATGTCTGAAGTAAAATGTTTCAGGTATTCCGTATGTGGATTCATTTTTCACTAGCCTCCAAGAATGTTCTGGACCTTTATAGGATCTCATGGAGCCTTCCAGATTTTCTGAGAACTACATTTTCCTGCAGCCTCCTAGAATGTTGTCAGCCATGCCCTCGTGACTATACTCGGAGCAGGGCAGCACCAAGGGCTGGCAACTTTCTAACTGCACAAAACCAAACACCCTGGCCCCCGTCCCCTTCCCCAAGACCCCGCCACTTCCCCAAGGCCCTGCCCCCACTCACTCTAGCCTCCCTCCCTCCATTGGTCGCTCTCTGCCACCCTCACTCACTTTCATTAGGCTGGGGCAGAGAGTTGAGTTGTGGGAGGGGGTGAGGGCTCCATCGGGGGTGCGGGCTCTGGGATGGAGTTTGGGTGTGGGAGGGGGTTCCAACCTGGGGCAAGGATTTAGGAAGCGGGTGAGGGTGCGGGGTCTGGGAAGGAATTAGGGTGCAGAAGTGGGTTCTGACCTGTGGCAGGGGGTTGGAGTGCAGGTAGCGGTGCGGGGTCTGGGAGGGAGTTTGGGTGCAGGTTGCGGTTCCAACCTAGGGTAGGGGGTTCAGGGTAGGGGCTCTGGCTGGGCGGTGCTTATCTCAGGCAGCTCCCAGTCAGTGGCGCAGAGGGCTAAGGCAGGGTCCCTTCCTGCCCAGGCTCCACACTGCTCCCAGAAGTGGCCAGCATGTTCTGCCCCCTAGGCAGAGGCGCAGTCAGGTGGCTCTGTGCAGTGTGCACTGCCCATGCCCACAGGTGCTGCCTCCACAGCTCCCATTGGCCGCAGTTCCCAGCCAATGGGAGCTGTGGAGCTGGCCCTGGGAGCAGCAGCAGCAGCACTTGGAGCTTCTCTGATCACCACTGAGCCTAGGGGCCGGACGTGCTGGCTGCTTCCGGGGAGCTACTCAAAGACAGGGCAGGCAGGGAACCTGTCATAGCCTCACTGCACCACCGACCTGACTTTTAATGGCCCGGTGAGTGGTGCTGTCTGGAGCCACCAGGGTCCATTTTCGACTGGGCGCTTCAGTTGAAAACCAGATGCCTGGCAACCCTACTATCACCAGTTAATCTTATGAGACAGGGATAAATCATGCATACAAATCATGTATCCAAGTCATGAAATGAACTACAAATGCAATAAAAAATATGGTATTTAAAGCTTGAATAAATGGAAGGGGGTGCACACAATTTAGTCTAGGGCGGCCCTGGCTGCTGTCCTCAATGCCTCTCGGGATTTAGCTCCATTTGTAGGATCATAGAATCATACAATATTAGGGTTAGAAGAGATCTTAGGAGGTCATCTAGACCAGTGCTACTCAAAGTGGTGGTCCGCGGACCGGTGCTGGTCTGCAAGCCATCGGCTGCCGGTCTGCGCGCACATTGGAAAAAAAAATTGCCGGTCCCCCACATCAGATAGCTTGAGAAGCACTGGGCTAGACCAATCCCCTACTCAAAGCAGGACCAACACCAACCAACCAACACCATCCCAGCCAGGGCTTGTCAAGCCAGGCCTTAAAAACCTCTAAGAATGGAGATTCCACCACCTCCCTTGGGAACCCATTCCAGTGCTTCACCACCTACCTGGTGAAGTAGTGTTTCCTAATATCCAACATACACCTCCCCCACTGCAACTTGAGACCATTGCTCCTTTTCCTGTCATCTGCCATCACTGAGAACAGCCGAGCTCCATCCTCTTTGGAACCCCCTTCAGGTAGTTGAAGGCTGCTATCAAATCCCCCCTCACTCTTCTCTTCTGAAGACTAAATTAACCCCAGTTCCCTCAGCCTCTTCTCATAAGTCTGTGCCCCAGCCCCCTAAAAGTTTTCATTGCCCTCCGCTGGACTTTCTTCAATGTGTCCACATCCCTTCTGTAGTGGGGGGACCAAAACTTTGCAATACTCCAAGTGTTATTCCTTGACTTTAGCAAAGTTTTTGATACGGTCTCCCACAGTATTCTTGCCAGCAAGTTAAAGAAGTATGGGCTGGATGAATGGACTATAAGGTGGATTGAAAGCTGGCTAGATCCTCAGGCTCAACAGGTAGTGATAAATGGCTCCATGTCTAGTTGGCAGCCGGTATCAAACACCCTGGCTCCGCTGCTTCCCCAAGGCCCCACCCCCACTCACTCCAGCCTCCCTCCCTCTGTCGCTTGCTCTCCCCCACCCTCACTCACTATCAGTGGGCTGGGGCAGGGAGTTGGGGTGTGGGAGCGGGTGAGGACTCCAGCTGGGGGTGTGGGCTCCGGGATGGGGCTGGAAATCAGAGGTTCATGGTGCAGGAGGAGGCTCCGGACTGGGGCAGGGGGTGTGGACTCTGGGGTGGGGCTGGGGATGAGGGGTTTGGGAAGCAGGAGGGAGCTCTGGGCTGGGGCCAAATGGTTGGGAGTGGAGGAGGATGCTCAGGGCTAAGGCAGGGCATTGGCGGGGATGCTGGGTGCTGGCTTCATGGGGGGAGTTTGGGTGCGGGAGGGGGTTCTAACCTGGCATAGGGGGTTCGGGGTGGGGGCTCTGGCCGGGCGGTGCTTAGCTCAGGGAGCTTCCAGTCGGTGGCTCAGTGGGACTAAGGCAGGCTCCCTGCCTGCCCTGGCTCCGCGCTGCTCCCAGAAGTGGCCAGCATGTTTCGCCCCTAGGCGGAGGTGCAGCCAGGTGGCTCTGCATGGTGTGTGCTGCCCACGCCCACAGCCAGCGCCCCCACAGCTCCCATCGGCCACAGTTCTCGGCCAATGGGAGCTGTGGCGTTTGCACTGGGAGTGGTGGCAGCACTCGGAACTTCGCTGATTGTCGCTGCACCTATGGGACGGCCATTCCGGCTGCTTCTGGGGAGCTGCACAGAGCCAGGACTGGCAGGGAGCATGCCTTAGCCTCACTGTGCCGCAGACCAGACTTTTAATGGCCCGGTGAGTGTTGCTGTCTGGAGCCACCAGGGTCCCTTTTCGACTGGGCGTTCCGGTTGAAAACCAGATGCCTGGCAATCCTAATATCAACAGCTAGTCAAATGAGACAGGGATAAATCATGCATACAAATCATGCATCAAAGTAATGACATGGGCTACAAATGTAATAAAAAATAAGGCATTTAAAAGTTTAACAAATGGAGGGCAGCGCACACCATTTGGTCTAGGGCCAGATCTGGCAGCCGGTCCTCAATGCCTCTTAGGATTTAGCTCCATTTGCAGGATTTCCCAGTGCTTCTAGTTTCTACATGAAATTGATCATGATCTCAATTTTCATTTGCAATTCTATAATACTCACAGCTTCTTAAAGAGGAAGTTGCCAAAATGACAGATCCAGAGTTACTGCTACTTCATTCTCCCTCGCTCCTTTCTGACAGACTTCCAGGGACTGCAGTCCAGTATATGAAGTCACCAGCTACCGCTTTCTGGGCCCACCTCTGGCTTTTCAGTATGGCCTAGTGACACTATTAAAAGACCTCTCACTGGGACATGGCAGCAGAAAGAGGTTCTTGTCCACCATGGGACAGAGTGTGAGCAGACTAAAACTAGAATACCCTAAGGAGTGACAGAGGGAGAAAGAGGGAGTGAATGAATAAACGAGCACAGAGAAGAAGGAATTACAATCTTCCCTGTTTTCAAAATTCTGGGTTTTCCCTTCAGGGCCTCTTTAGAACCTGAGGTGTACCCACCCCTTTAGGCATTCCGCTGCTCCTAATGACCCAGATGCAGTGAGCCCCCACATTAGAGTCCAGATAATGCTGCTGAGAGCTGCCAAGCCAATACCAGCTTCATTGCAGACACTCTATATGGGAATCACTTATTATGGGCACAGAAATGTTACACAAGTCATTATGACAGGTTTCAGAGTAGCAGCCGTGTTAGTCTGTATTCGCAAAAAGAAAAGGAGTACTTGTGGCACCTTAGAGACTAACAAATTTATTAGAGCATAAGCTTTCGTGAGCTACAGCTCACTTCATCGGATGCATTTGGTGGAAAAAGCAGAGGAGAGATTTATATACACACACAGCACACACACACACACACACACACACACACACACACACACAGAGAACATGAAACAATGGGTTTATCATACACACTGTAAGGAGAGTGATCACTTAAGATGAGTCATCACCAGCAGCAGGGGGGGGAAGGAGGAAAACCTTTCATGGTGACAGGCAAGGTAGGCTAATTCCAGCAGTTAACAAGAATATCAGAGGAACAGTGGGGGGTGGGGTGGGAGGGAGAAATACCATGGGGAAATAGTTTTACTTTGTGTAATGACTCATCCATTCCCAGTCTCTATTCAAGCCTAAGTTAATTGTATCCAGTTTGCAAATTAATTCCAATTCAGCAGTCTCTCCTTGGAGTCTGTTTTTGAAGCTTTTTTGTTGAAGTATAGCCACTCTTAGGTCTGCGATCGAGTGACCAGAGAGATTGAAGTGTTCTCCAACTGGTTTTTGAATGTTATAATTCTTGACGTCTGATTTGTGTCCATTCATTCTTTTACGTAGAGACTGTCCAGTTTGGCCAATGTACATAACCGCATTTGCTCCAACCCCTCAGACAGAGACAAACACCTACAAGATCTCTATCATGCATTCCTACAACTACAATACCCACCTGCTGAAGTGAAGAAACAGCTTCACAGAGCCAGAAGAGTACCCAGAAGTCACCTACTACAGGACAGGCCCAACAAAGAAAACAACAGAACGCCACTAGCCATCACCTTCAGCCCCCAACTAAAACCTCTCCAACGCATCATCAAGGATCTAAAACCTATCCTGAAGGACGAGCCATCACTCTCACAGATCTTGGGAGACAGACCAGTCCTTGCTTACAGACAGTCCCCCAATCTGAAGCAAATACTCACCAGCAACCACACACCACACAACAGAACCACTAACCCAGGAACCTATCCTTGCAACAAAGCCCGTTGCCAACTCTGTTGTGGCCCGTTGCCACATATCTATTCAGGGGATACCATCATAGGGCCTAATCACATCAGCCACACTATCAGAGGCTCGTTCACCTGCGCATCTACCAATGTGATATATGCCATCATGTGCCAGCAATGCCCCTCTGCCATGTACATTGGCCAAACTGGACAGTTTCTACGTAAAAGAATGAATGGACACAAATCAGACGTCAAGAATTATAACATTCAAAAACCAGTTGGAGAACACTTCAATCTCTCTGGTCACTCGATCGCAGACCTAAGAGTGGCTATACTTCAACAAAAAAGCTTCAAAAACAGACTCCAAGGAGAGACTGCTGAATTGGAATTAATTTGCAAACTGGATACAATTAACTTAGGCTTGAATAGAGACTGGGAATGGATGAGTCATTACACAAAGTAAAACTATTTCCCCATGGTATTTCTCCCTCCCACCCCACCCCCCACTGTTCCTCTGATATTCTTGTTAACTGCTGGAATTAGCCTACCTTGCCTGTCACCATGAAAGGTTTTCCTCCTTTCCCCCCCCTGCTGCTGGTGATGGCTTATCTTAAGTGATCACTCTCCTTACAGTGTGTATGATAAACCCATTGTTTCATGTTCTCTGTGTGTGTGTGTGTGTGTGTATATAAATCTCTCCTCTGCTTTTTCCACCAAATGCATCCGATGAAGTGAGCTGTAGCTCACGAAAGCTTATGCTCTAATAAATTTGTTAGTCTCTAAGGTGCCACAAGTACTCCTTTTCTTTTTACAAGTCATTATGTTTCACTAATCTGAGAATTTACCAATTCTGTTTGTCGTCTGGGCGCTTGCTGGTGGTAGAAACCAGAACATTCCAAGAAGGAAAAACGCTTGAGAGAAGATGAACAAAATTTGTTTAAAATCTAAGATATGGCAACAAACAACACAGGGAGACATTACTAAATAAAGGAGTCTAAGCACCTTTGTATAAGTCTGACCCTAATCTCAGTTACACTGGTGTCAATTTGGAATGACTCCATTGATTTACTTTTATTGGCGTTATCCTGAATTTATCCTGGGATTTAGGAGATCAGAATTAGGATCAGGGCATTAGACCTCATTGATGTGGGGAGAATGGAAGGTAGACACTGGATTTTTCCATTCTAGTCTCATCCTCTGATACTCTGTAGGAGGCCGCTGGGAGGCTGGAGTCTGAGTGGCTTCTCAATGGCCTGGGGCAGGGTGTCATGGAGTCACAGGGTCTGGTCTATGCCGCAGCCTGTAACCAGTCCCTTTGGAGAGATCCCTGTAGTGTGCTGGGCCCCAAGAACCCATACAGTTCCACAGGGACAGACCCGTAGCCTCCAAAACTAGGCCTTTGGGTGCCAGCAATCCCCATCATTTTCCATGGCTCCCTGTAGAAAGTCCAGCAGAGCCAGACTCCAGGGGGAGGTTTGTTCTTTACTCCTGCAGGGAACAATGCTCTCAGTGAGTATTTGCAGTAATGCCAGGCAATCTTTCCAAAACAAGGTAAGAATGTATTAGCCACCTGGCCTACAGAATCCGACAGTCCTTACTTTAGCATAGAGAGGCACAGGTTAAGACATAGTCCATGCTGACAAATGCCAGGGCTTCCATGAGCCAGGCTGCTATAGGAACAAACCATCCTGGCTCTCTCTCACCATTTCTGTTCCTTTAGGTCCAGGTGTGTTTCCTGTGTCTCTGAAAGCTCAGCTCTAAACTCAGCCCCCTGTCACCTTTCCCCTTTGTTCTCCTGCAAGGGACTAGGAAATCTTCTTCCTCTCAGCTGTTGGTCACAAGGAGTGAATGTCCTGGCCACTCAGGTTTCCGTTGTCTCTTCCAGACCCGCCATTCACATGTGTAGATTTTCTTTACTTAGTTTGTTAATGACTCTGGTCTCCAGCCAGACTGCTGAGTCAAATATCACATCACATCCCTTTATGCTCAATACACAGAAATGCAAAGGCCAGAGAGAAACTGAAGCATGCACAGGAATCATCAATCATTACCAAAATTCCCACAATCACCACACAGGGCTTTCCCCCTTTGCCCTTGTCATTTGGGTTCTGTCAGATATAACCTTCTCCCATCTGTTCCTCATGGGTCAGCATGCCCAATGCTCGGCAAGGAAACAAAGACACGCCCTAAAGAGGGGAAGATGCACAATAAGTTTCCAGGAGAGCATGTATTTTGCTAATCTGTTTAGCCAACAGTTGGTGCTGCAGCTGTTCTCTGTCCACCTGTGAAGCCTAGCTGATAACAGAAGTTACATCTACACCGCGCAGCAGACTGCAGCAGCAAGGCTCAGAACCCAGCTTGACAGACTTGGGCTCGTGCTCCTGTGCTAAAAATGCATCCGATGAAGTGAGCTGTAGCTCATGAAAGCTTATGCTCTAATAAATTTGTTAGTCTCTAAGGTGCCACGGGTACTCCTTTTCTTTTTGTGAATACAGACTAACACGGCTGCTACTCTGAAACCTGTGCTAAAAGTAGCTGAGTACACAGAGCTTCTAAGTTGTGACTTGGACTGGAGGTCAGGCTCTGAAGTCTGGGGTGGGGATGGGCCTCAGCTGGTCCAAACTACAACTTAAAAGTGCTGACTACACAGCTCTTTTTATCATGGTAGCACAAACCCGAGTCTGTCAAGGCGGGCTTGAAGGGTCCCGCCACATGTTATAGTTACTAGTTTAGAGTTTGGATTAATTTAGTGGCTTGGTAGGTTGATTGTGGATAGGGAGGAGCTAGGTGTTGTTGGTTGCTATAAGATGCTTTGGGGAAGTTTTGGCAGGATGAACTTAAAGTTTTATGGTAAGGCATTTTGTTTATATAGTGATTTTTTTTTATTGGGACTAATGAATTTTGTATTGTTACGCTGTAATTAATTGTTGTTTGTTGAGTGCTTGTTTTTTAATTTATTTTGTATTTTTTTATTAAGTTTTTAGGGAGTTATTTTATGCGGTTTTTATTATAACTATTTTGTTTTTATTAATAGGTGTTTCTTTTATTTTTAGAGTTGTTAATTTGCTTTTTTGATATTTTAATAGGGGCATATTGCAATTTTTTGGCGCTTTTATGTTTGTTTTGGGGTTTTTTTAGAATATTTGGTTTGGTGATGGCCTTTATATTTATTTTTTAATATATATATATTTCATTTATACATTTCATTTATACATGAAATAGGATTGATTTACCAGAGCATTTGAACAGAAACATTATATTGCATTTTTTTTACTTATTTTAAAATGCTAAACTTACAGCAAAGTGGTGACCCTAAAGGTCTGTCACTGCTTTGAAATTAGCTTTAGACACAGATTTTGGCTGATGCATTTTTGCTAATGGCCCATTAGGCCATTTTTTTTTTACTTTTAGAAAGGGTGGCTGGCAGGATATGGTTAAATTATATACCAATACATTTAATGCATGCTACATTATTAGTCTTTATTTTTTATTAAATTATACAAAATGTAAACAAAAAATGTTATTACTACATTGTTTTTGATTTTTTGAGAACAATTTTTGAATGGGTTATAATTTATATAACTGTTTTATAGCGATATATTAAGAGGCAATTTGAGCTTCTGGTTGTAATTTAAAAACCATTATTTGTTTTTGTTTAATAGCACATACAACACATTTTTAGCAAGCAAACACAGGACAATATTAACACAACTTGCAATAGGTGAAACATGATAGACAATACGCTTTTAGAAGTCGGGACTAGCCTGTAACATAACTTAGTTTGTTTCCTGTTAGTTTTATGTTAGTAGCATTTAGTATTTTAACTTTGAGTTTAGTTTTATTTAAAGCAGTTTAATACATTTTTGGGAGCTTTTTTTGGCTGCCAGGCAAATTTATAATAACTTTTAGTAGTTTACATTGAGATAGTATTAGGGCAGCTATATTTTTATTGTTTTTTTATTGTACTTCTTTTTATAGTAATTAGGGAAGGTGTTGCAATAGCTTTTTTAATATATATTTAATTTTATACAACACACAAGTGCATGTAGCTGGGCTTGCATGCTGGACGTTGATTAAGACTTGCTAATTATTATTGAATTTTTTAAAGCAATTAATGTTTGAGATATATATATATATATATATATATATATATATATATATATATATATATAAATTTTATTTTGTGCTTTAAAATTTTTTTGTTTATTTTTTATTTTTATTAACATAAACGTTGAGTTTTATGCATATTTTGCTTCTAAATGTGCTTTTATTATTTAAGGATTTTTTGTTGTTAATAGACTGGCATTTTTTGAATTTTGCTTTTTGCAGTATTGGTTTTTGTAAATACAGGTAAAATGCTTATTAATTTTTTTTTACTCAATGCAGAATTTTGTTTGTAACCTAATATATAACAATGCCAGCAACAAGACAAACAACATAAGACAAAATACAAACACAAAACAATTTTTGTTGCGACAGTAAATTCATGGCATTTTGGGTTGCTTTTTCACCGGTGCCAACATTTTTTGATTTTTTGAAAGACAAAAGGAACGTGGTTTTACCCCTTTTGGGGTGGTAGATTATTACTTAAAATTTTCTTTTTATAAATATTTGTGGTGCTAACCACAATGTTTGTCCAGGGTTTGAAATTATTGGTGCCTTTCAACTTGAAACATAACTAACCAGCTTAGGCCCAAGCTCTTGGCTGTGCCCAGGAACCTCTTAGGGCTTGTTGGCTGGTTCTACACCAGCCCTGATGGAGTCTGGTGAAGCCTGGGGGCTGCCAACTGGTAATATCTGCCCCGCCCGCTATGCTGGAGCTGGAGGGGAAGCTGCAGGAGCTAGCTACGTTGGCCCTACACCCATGGAGGACTCCCTACTCCAGGGGACATGTGATCAGTGTTCGTACAAAGGCAGTGAAGGAGGTCAGAGGATCAGGCATATTGTAAATATCACTCTTGAGTGTGCCATTCTCTGTTCACTTTCACTGGCTCTTCCTGGTGTACAGAAACCTGATGGATGGAGGCCAGCTGTGCACAAACGGCATTGGTTGGTTGGGGCCTGGGTGCACAAAACCTAACTGATGGGGTGGGGAGGGAGGCGAGTGCACACAAACCTGATTTTGAGAACCAGAGGCATATAACTCCTTCTCTGGCCAGAGCTACCGTTCGGCCAGAGCGTCTCATGCAGCAGAGAAGAGCTCCATGAAGCTGCTGGATAACATATTCTCTGCTGGCAGCTGCACTTCTCCCCCCCCAATTTTCTCCCCCACTGGGATCTGCAGTTAAACATGAACAACACGTTGAAAATGAAACCCAGAAAAGGAAGGAAATAAAAAGCACAGCCAGTTCCCATGACATGGCTTCAATTTCTCCAACATAGTCACACTGTGTCATTACCACAGCTTCCGTGCCCCACAAGCCCCCCCGAAACGCCAGCCTTTCATCAGCCGGGTGCACTCAGTGCTCCCAATACAACCAGCCACTGCATCAAACATCCACAACACTAGTGCTGCTGGGGAAGAACTGCTCTGGCGCGGGAACAGCTGCAGTGCATGGTCCACGTTGTGCGGGGACATGTAGCTCAGCCTATGCTGGGAGCCTCACTAGTCCTTGCAGTCTGGGCTTGGCCTCCTGCATCAGCTCAGTGTTTTGGCTCAAACAGCCTCTGTGCTGAGCCTGAGTTTAACTCCCCCAGGTTAGACATAGAACACTTCTGAAGAGCTTCCTCATTTCACTTCTGAAGAGCTTCCTCAATTCCGTTAAGTGCCCTGTCTCATCCCTAGGCTAGTTCTGGGCATGACCCTATGCCCGAGTATGTGGAAGTCCATCATATAGGGCCAGATCCTCAATTGGTGTGAATGGGTGTGTTGACTCCAATGGAGCTTTGCCCATTTAACCAACTGGGGATCTGGCCCCGTTGACTCCAATGGAGTGATCCTGATTTATACCAGCTGGGGATCATGCCCCACTGGCTCCAGTGGAACTTTGCCCATTTACACCAGCTGGGGATCTGGCCCCGTTGACTAGAATGGAACGATGCTGTTTACACCAACTGGGGATCTGGTGCATTGACTATCTGCTTCTTGAAGGTGACAGTTACAGATGTGAGCTATAACCATAGCTGAGATACGGACAACACCTTCTCACTGATAAGGAGCCACACTGCCATCTGGATGAAGGTCTGGATTTTTCTTAAGATATCTTACTTTCCAGAAAGTATATTCCTGGGTTTAAGAGAGTATATAAGTGACCTAAGCATTATATTTGTACTACCTTAGGATGAATAGTTACCAGATTAATTAAAGACACCAAGACACTGAAATCTCAGTCCATTCTGATAGTAAGCAATGCTCAGTATGGGCATTACGTACGTTCATTGAGGCCAGGACTGAAATGGTGCTGGGCCCTCTGCACTGTGGTAAATTTCACCCATGAGAAATAAGTTACTTGGGGAAGCAAATGATTATGAGGCGCCGAGGCTAGGTGGTGTGGTGGTGCAGCAGGAAGTGTGAACAAGGCATGGTGGGAAGATAGCTCTTTCCTGTCTGCAATACTTTTGGCTGATATGATGGCATGTAACAAGATGTGAATCAGATTGGCTTCCTGTGTTATTTTTCTGAGATAAGGAATCTACAAAGCTCAGAATCCTCAGCACTCGTCCTCTCCTGATAGCTCCTGAGTCCCCATGGGAAGCCGAGGTGACGGGAATCTGTCCAGTGTGTGGAATGAAGTCAATGGGATGAATTCAGGGGTGGATTAGGAAAGTCCAGAAGGGTCTAAATTGATGTAACTTGCAATTACTTCTGGTTCCTCCAATATGAATGTTCCACCAACTGAGATGCTGTCCTGACAGCGAAACACCCTTAGATTCCGCGGGCTAGATCTTCTGGTGTGTCTGTGCCAAGAGGAATTGTACACAGAGTCACAGATTTTCAGGCCAAAAAGGATCATTAGATCATCAAGTCTCCTCTCCTGTGTAACACAGATCATAGAATTTCATCCAGTTACCCTCTATTGAGCCCAGTAAGGGGTGCTTGAGTAAAGCATCTTCCAGAAAGGCAGCCAGTCTGGATTTGAAGACTCAGGGAGCTTGTGAATTCCCCTTTTGATCTTCATTTTGATATTCTAAACAGATTGAGCTCTTCAAGTCTCTCACTGTCAGACATTTTTTCAGCTCTTGAATAGTTTTTGTACCTCTTTTCTGCACCCTTTCCTAGAATCATAGAATATCAGGGTTGGAAGGGACCTCAGGAGGTCATCTAGTCCAACCCCCTGCTCAAAGCAGGACCAGTCCCCAGGTAGTTGAAAGCAGCTATCAAATCCCCCCTCATTCTTCTCTTCTGCAGACTAAATAAACCTAGTTCCCTCAGACTAAATAATCACAGTTCCTCATAAATCATGTGCTCCAGACCCCTAATAATTTTTGTTGCCCTCCGCTGGATTCTTTCCAATTTGTCTACATCCCTCCTGCAGTGCGGAGACAAATACTGGATGCAATACTCCAGGTGTGGTCTCACTAGTGCCGAATAGAAGGGAATGATCACGTCCCTCAATCTGCAGGCAATGCTCCTACTTATACAGCCCAAAATGCTGTTAGCCTCCTTGGCAACAAGGGCACACTGTTGACTCATATCCAGCTTCTCGTCCACTCTAACCCCTGGGTCCACTCAGTCTCTAGTGGTGCATGGGATTCTTCCGTCCTAAGTGCAGGACTCTGCATTTGTCCTTGTTGAGCCTCATCAGATTTCTTTTGGCCCAATCCTCTAATTTGTCTAGGTCCCTCTGTATCCTATCCCTACCCTCCAGCGTATCTACCTCTCCTCCCAGTTTAGAGTCATCTGCAAACTTGCTGAGGGTGCAATCCATGCCATCCTCCAGATCATTAATGAAGATATTGAACAAAACTGGCCCTAGGACCAACCCTTGGGGCACTCCACTTGATACCGGCTGCCAACTAGACATGGAGCCATTGATCACTATCCATTGAGCCTGATGATCTAGCCAGCTTTCTATCCACCTTATCATCCATTCATCAAGCCCATGCTTCTTTGACTTGCTGGCAAGAATACTGTGGGAGACCATATCAAAAACTTTGCTAAAGTCAAGGAACAACACGTCCACTGCTTTCCCCTCATCCACAGAGCCAGTTATCTCGTCATAAAAGGCAATTAGATTATTCTGGCATGACTTGCCCTTGGTGAATCATGCCAATTATTTCTGATCACTTTCCTCTCCTTGAAGTGCTTCAAAATTGATTGAGGACCTGCTCCATGATTTTTCCAGGGACTGAGGTGCGGCTGACTGGCCTGTAGTTCCCCAGATCCTCCTTCTTCTCTTTTTTGAAATGGGCACTACATTAGCCTTTTTCCAGTCATCCGGGACCTCCCCCAATCGCCATGAGTTTTCAGAGATAATGGCTAATGGCTCTGCAATCACATCAGCCAACTCCTTTAGCACGCTCAGATGCCAAATCCTCTCCGGCCCCATAGACTTGTGCTCGTCCAGCTTTTCTAAATAGTCCTGAACTACTTCTTTCTCCACAGAGGGCTGGTCATCTCATCCTGATACTGTGCTGCCCAGTGCAGTAGTCTGGGAGCTGACCTTGTTTGTGAAGACAGAGGCAAAAAAAGCATTGAGTACATTAGCTTTTTCCACATCCTCTGTCACTAGGTTGCCTCTCCCATTCAGTAAGGGCCACACTTTCCCTGACATTCTTCTTGTTGCTAACATATCTGTAGAAACCCTTCTTGGTACTCTTAACATCCCTTGTTAGCTGCAACTCCAGTTGTGATTTGGCCTTCCTGATTTCACTCCTGCATGCCTGAGAATATTTTTATACTCCTCCCTGGTCGTTTGTCCAAGCTTCCACTTCTTGTAAGCTTCTTTTTTGTGTTTAAGATTAGCAAGGATTTCACTATTAAGCCAAGTTGGTCGCCTGCCATATTTTTTATTCTTTCTACACTTCAGGATGGTTTGTTCCTGCAACCTCAATAAGGCTTCTTTAAAATACAGCCAGCTCTCCTGGACTCTTTCCCCCCTCATGTTATTCTTCCAGGGGATCCTGCTCATCAGTTCCCTGAGGGAGTAAAGTCTGCTTTTCCTTGCAATGCTTGGTTGTCTTCTACCAGGCTCTAAGGGCACCTCTTTGGCTAGCATTTTCTATCAATATATGAAATTGGTGCTTAGACTTCAAATAGGCATAAGCTCCCTGATGTCAAGCACGAGTAACTCCATGGCAGTCAGCGTGCTTTGAGTGCCCCTCCAGGGCTACCACGGGATCTGTCAAGGGCTGTGTTAGCCCATTCTCTGGGATCTGCCAGACTATGAAGGAAGCTAAATATTTATCCCTAGTCTTTCTCATCAGTAGATCTCAATATCACTCTCCCCCTTATACAGGTGGGAAACTGAGAGGGGAAGTGACTTGCCTCAGGATCAGCCAGCAAGCCGCACTAGGTCTAGAACTGAGCTCTCCTGAAAAGTAGGCCAGTGCTCTGCCCACTAGTCTACACTGGCACCAATTCCACTGTGGCACAGTTCTCTATGTAATCTCAGGTGATGGGGGATATGAGTCAACAGTGTGCCCTTGTCACCGAGAAGGCTAACGGCATTTTGGGCTGTATAAGTAGGAGCATTGTCAGCAGATAGAGGGATGTGATCATTCCCCTCTATTCAGCATGGGTGAGGCCTCATCTGGAGTACTGTGTCCAGTTTTTGGCCCCACACTACAAGAAGGATGTGGAAAAATTGGAAAGAGTCCACCGAAGGGCAACAAAGATTATTAGGGGGCTGGAGCACATGACTTATGAGGCGAAGCTGAGGGAACTGGGATTATTTAGTCTGCAGAAGAGAAGAATGAGGGGGGATTTGATAGCTGCTTTCAACAATTGGAAAGGGGGTTCCAAAGAGGATGGATCTAGACTGTTCTCAGTGGTACCAGATGACAAAACAAGGAATAATGGTCTCAAGTTGCAGTGGGGGAGTAGGTTGGATATTAGGAAAAAAATTTTCACGAGGAGGGTGGTGAAGCACTGGAATGGGTTACCTAGGGAGGTGGTGGAATCTCCATCCTTAGAGGTTTTTAAGGTCAGGCTTGACAAAGCCCTGGCTGGGATGATTTAGTTGGGGATTGGTCCTGCTTTGAGCAGGGGGTTGGACTAGATGACCTCCTGAGGTCCCTTCCAACCCTGACATTCTGTGATCTGACTCTTCCCCTTTGTGGGGAAGGTGGTGAATTTACAGCCTGTTTCCATCTCGCTGGAAGGAAGTATTTTCCAGATATTCATGTTGTAAATTCAGGGGAAGACTCTAAGATGCCATAGTAGGCTGTTATCCTCTCTGCCACTAGACGGAGCCATTATCACACCCAGACAGCAGATCACCTGCTTTCACAGATAGACAAAGCTCTGAGCAGCTGGGAGCCACAGAAGTGCAGAGCAGGGACAATCAGCTGTGGGACTGTGCTGGGAGGGGGAACTGAGGCCCAACTACTTACCACTCCCCCCAGCACTCCCAGACCTGAAACTGTGCAGGGGAAACCCCCTACCTTCAGCGGCACCAGGCCCATGGGGTGCCCCTCCCCCAGCCATGTGAGCTTAGGGAAGAAAAATACTGCTGGGAGGGGCCACCCAGCCTCCAACAATGACCAGCAGCGGCTGGGACAGGGCAATGGGGCCCATAAACACTTTGGGGAAGGGACTGTCTCTTATTCTGTTTGTGCAGCTCCTAGCAGACGCGGGCCACGATCTCTGTTGGGACCTTTCAGCACTGATTGCAATATACACCATAAATAAGTCTGAGACTTATCTGCAGTGCCATTTAATAACAAAGCCGTGGTGACTTACATTCTAGAAATAGGAGCCAGGCCTTTCAATACCACAGTGTACAGGAACAGGGTGGGATCCCTTTAAAGAGATTGTGAGTCCTCTAGTGGTCCTTACCATGTTCTATGCTTTAGGTGCCACCAGAGCAGCCGTGTGTGCGTATGTAGCTAGAGCTGGTGTGTAAACACTGTTATTTGGGACCCAGCTGTGGTTTCTTCACATAGCTCTTTGTTGTATAATGAGCAATAGTCCAAGTACCAAAATCTGCAGCTCCTACCATGAGAAACTCTGATAGCTGCAGAGCAGTAGAAGGGACTTTTCCTCATGGCTCATCTATGCCAAGGGACTGAAGCATTTCAAATGGAAACAGCCCTGTGACTGCTTAGGGTGGTCTGTTTGCCTCTGGAATGACCCAGCCAGTCTAGCAGATCCCCAGCAGTTCTCCAGCACCACCGAGAGTTCCCACACCGCACCCACAACCTGTGCTTCTTCCTATTTCACTTCTGAGAAACTGGAGATGTAAACTCCTGGAAGAATTCTGCGCCAAAAAAAATTTTAAAAAAATTCTGCGCACAGTATCTTTAAATTCTGCAAAATTCTGCATATTTTATTTATCAAAATAACACAATATAATCAGGCCAGTTTCAATTATTTTGGTAATTTATTTCAAAATACCTGTCAGCAAGTATGTCTATAATGTTATAAAAAGAAAAGGAGTACTTGTGGCACCTTAGAGACTAACAAATTTATTAGAGCATAAGCTTTCGTGAGCTACAGCTCACTTCATCGGATGAGCTGTAGCTCACGAAAGCTTATGCTCTAATAAATTTGTTAGTCTCTAAGGTGCCACAAGTACTCCTTTTCTTTTTGCAAATACAGACTAACACGGCTGCTACTCTGAAACCTATAATGTTATAGACAACAAGAACAAAAAACAAAAAAGATTCAGGAAATGTTCTTTGACAAATAGATTCCTTACTAGGCATATTAATACAGAACTTTGAGTAATAATTATTTTAAACAACAATACAGAAATGTATTTCCTGCACCATTCAGAAGCAGTGCAAAAGCTTGCGGGAGTTGGGGTAACGGAATTGCTGAGGGAAAGGGAAGTAATTGCTGGGAAGGAGCCTGTGAGTGAACCTAGAAGGTTGTTGGGTGTAGGAGGGAGAAGAATGGAACAGGTTTTTTTGAGGGGGAGGGATTGTTAGGGAGTTGGGGAGCCTCCCCAGTGCAGACCCTGGCTGACCCCTAGCCTCTCCCATTCAGTCAGACATAGCTGCCCCCATCCCCATGTGTCCCTGCACCCCCACTCAGACATCCCTCCCACCCCTCTGTTCCCATGTGGCCTGGCACCCCCATTCCCATTCAGCCCCTGCCTCAGTCTGTTCACCCCCTTCTAAACCCCAGTCTATGTGACCCCCCCCAGCAGCCCCATGTGCCCCACTCTGTCTGTTCCTTGCCCCATATCCCATTCCTCCTAACCTGGCCCTGTGGATAGGACACTGAGGATTGCAGCCGGCTGCTATTTCCTGCCTGCTACTACCCTACTGCTCTCTATTCTGGTGCCACAGAAGCCCCTGATGGGTGAAAGGCATAACTGCAATGCCTCTCCAGCAAAATGTATTTTCTGAAGAGAAAAAAATCTGCAGGGGGACATGAATTCTGCACATGCGCAGTAGCACAGAATTCCCCAAGGAGTAATGAGAATAACACTACAAAACTTAACTACAGTACCCATCTGGGGAAGTGAGGAAACAGACTGACAGAGCAAGACGGGTACCCAGAAGTCACCTACTACAGGACAGGCCTAATAAGGAAAATAACAGAACACCACTGGCCATCACATAGAGCCTCCAGCTAAAACCTCTCCAGCACATCATCAACGATCTACAACCTATCCTGGAAAATGATCCCTCACTCTCACAGACCTTGGGAGACAGGCCAGTCCTAGCTTACAGACAGCCCCCCAGCCTGAAGCAAATTCTCACCAGCAACTACACACCACACAACAGAACCACTAACCCAGAAACCAAACCCTGTAACAAACCTCATTGCCTACTCTGTCCCCATATCTACTCTAGCGCCACCATCAGAGGACCCAAGCACATCAGCGACTCATTCACCTGCACGTCTACTAATGTGATATATGCCATCACGTGCCAGCAATGCCCCACTGCCATGTATATTGGCCAAACCCAGACAGTCTCTATGTAAAAGAATAAATGGACACAAATCGGACATCAGGAATGGTAACATACAAAAGCCAGTAGGAGAACACTTCAATCTTCCTGGACATTCTATAACAGATTTAAAAGTAGACATACTGGAACAAAAAAACTTCAGAAACAGACTTCAAAGACAAACTGCAGAACTAAAATTCATTTGCAAATTTAACACCATTAATTTGGCCTTGAATAGGGACTGGGAGTGGCTGTCTCATTACTGTAGCTCACGAAAGCTTATGCTCAAATAAATTTGTTAGTCTCTAAGGTGCCACACGTACTCCTTTTCTTTTTGTCTCATTACAGAAGCAACTTTTCCTCTCCTGGAATTGACACCTCCTCATCTATTGTTGGGAGTGAACTACATCCACCCTGATTGTATTGGCCCTGTCAACACTGGTTCTCCACTTGTGAAGTAACTCTCTTCTCTTCATGTGTCAGTATAACAATGCCTGCATCTGTAATTTTCACTCCATGCATCTGAAGAAATGGGTTTTTTACCCATGAAAGCTTATGCCCAAATAAATCTGTTAGTCTTTAAGATGCCACCAGACTCCTTGTTGTTTTTACCACAAAACAAGGAGCTTGCAGAAGGGGAATAGCTGGATGCCAAAGAGATGAGCTTTAATCCCGTTGTGAGTATATGCCTACCCTCAGCAAGGACTGGACCTAGTTTCTTTATCTGATAGCATGATCTGGTGTCATCTGAGCTAAAGAGCCAGCCCTATCAGCCAGGAGCAGCTGTAGACTCAAACTTCTTATATGGTCTGGTAGGTGACAGAGCCCCCAGTCTCCAGGGTTAATAGGTGTGATGCTGTATGATTGAAACATGAGATCATTTTATATCATTAATATTACCATTGTTAGACAATTGCAACAAATTCTTGTACAAAGTATATGCCTACCTTTGTACAAAGTATTGTACAAAGTATATGCCTACCCTCAGCGGCAGCGAACCAGCGGAGCAGCGGGGACAGCAGAGCAGCTCACAGCAGGAGTTTGCCTGGGACTGGTAAGTATCCGAGTGTGTGTGTTTGCTTGCTGAGGAAGTATCCGAGCGTGTGTTTGCTGGGAGGGCAGGGAGAGAGCCTGAGTGAGTGTCTGATTGGCTGCTAGCCTGCAGGGGGCGGGCATTAGGGTGTCTGTGTGTTTGCGTCAGGGAAGCCTGGCTGTTTAAAAATAGCCAGAGCCTCACGAACCAGCTGAGCAGCGGGGACAGCAGAGCAGCTCACAGCAGGAGTTTGCCTGGGAGTTCGCCTGGAGTGAGCCCAGTGAGGCTTACATCTTGCCAACGTCTCTGAGGAAGCTCATAGTAGGTAGGTGATATGGAAGGGGGGGGTTCAGCTGTTGTGACCTGCACTGGATGTGCCATGTTTGTCTTTCTTCCACAGGACAGAAGCGACTTTGTCTGTACAAAGTGCAAGCTGGTCTCCATATTGGAAGAGAAGATTGAAGGTCTGGAGCAACAGGTAACGACCCTGCGTTGTATACGAGAGACTGAGGATTTTCTGGACCAAACTCAGGATAGCCTTCTAGGGGCACAAAGCTCTAAAGATATAGAGCAGGTTGCACAGAGGAGCCAAGAGGCCAGTGAAGAAGCTTGGCAACATGTGACCTCCAGAAGAGGTAAGCGGAATGTCCGGGTTCCAGTAACACAGACACAGGTAACTAACCGCTTTCATGTTCTCTCCACAGGTACCAATGCGGAGAGTGGACCAGATGATATGTCTGGGGGGAGAAAGCAGAAGGAGACTCCGCTGGTTGGGAGGCATGAGATGCGATGTCCTGAGGTTGGGGGTTCCACGACCACCACTCCCAAGAGGAGAAGGCGGGTGGTGGTGGTCGGGGACTCTCTCCTCCGGGGGACTGAGTCATCTATCTGCCGCCCTGACCGGGAAAACCGAGAAGTCTGCTGCTTGCCAGGGGCTAAGATTCGTGATGTGACGGAGAGACTGCCGAGACTCATCAAGCCCTCGGATCGCTACCCCTTCCTGCTTCTCCACGTGGGCACCAATGATACTGCCAAGAATGACCTTGAGCGGATCACTGCGGACTACGTGGCTCTGGGAAGAAGGATAAAGGAGTTGGAGGCGCAAGTGGTGTTCTCGTCCATCCTCCCCGTGGAAGGAAAAGGCCTGGGTAGGGACCGTCGAATCGTGGAGGTCAACGAATGGCTACGCAGGTGGTGTCGGAGAGAAGGCTTTGGATTCTTTGACCATGGGATGGTGTTCCATGAAGGAGGAGTGCTGGGCAGAGACGGGCTCCATCTTACGAAGAGAGGGAAGAACATCTTTGCCAGCAGGCTGGCTAACCTAGTGAGGAGGGCTTTAAACTAGGTTCACCGGGGGAAGGAGACCAAAGCCCTGAGGTAAGTGGGAAAGCGGGATACCGGGAGGAAGCACAGGCAGGAATGTCTGTGAGGGGAGGGCTCCTGCCTCATACTGGGAATGAGGGGCGATCAACAGGTTATCTCAAGTGCTTATATACAAATGCACAAAGCCTTGGAAACAAGCAGGGAGAACTGGAGGTCCTGGTGATGTCAAGGAATTATGACGTGATTGGAATAACAGAGACTTGGTGGGATAACTCACATGACTGGAGTACAGTCATGGATGGTTATAAACTGTTCAGGAAGGACAGGCAGGGCAGAAAAGGTGGGGGAGTAGCACTGTATGTAAGGGAGCAGTATGACTGCTCAGAGCTCCGGTACGAAACTGTGGAAAAACCTGAGTGTCTCTGGATTAAGTTTAGAAGTGTGTGCAACAAGAGTGATGTCATGGTGGGAGTCTGCTATAGACCACCGGACCAGGGGGATGAGGTGGATGAGGCTTTCTTCCGGCAACTCACGGAAGCTACTAGATCGCATGCCCTGATTCTCATGGGTGACTTTAATTTTCCTGATATCTGCTGGGAGAGCAATACAGCGGTGCATAGACAATCCAGGAAGTTTTTGGAAAGCGTAGGGGACAATTTCCTGGTGCAAGTGCTAGGGGAGCCAACTAGGGGGAGCGCTTTTCTTGACCTGCTGCTCACAAACCGGGTAGAATTAGTGGGGGAAGCAAAAGTGGATGGGAATCTGGGAGGCAGTGACCATGAGTTGGTTGAGTTCAGGATCCTGACGCAGGGAAGAAAGGTAAGCAGCAGGATACGGACCCTGGACTTCAGGAAAGCAGACTTTGACTCCCTCAGGGAACAGATGGCCAGGATCCCCTGGGGGACTAACATGAAAGGGAAGGGAGTCCAGGAGAGCTGGCTGTATTTCAAGGAATCCCTGTTGAGGTTACAGGGACAAACCATCCCGATGAGTCGAAAGAATAGTAAATATGGCAGGCGACCAGCTTGGCTTAATGGTGAAATCCTAGCGGATCTTAAACATAAAAAAGAAGCTTACAAGAAGTGGAAGGTTGGACATATGACCAGGGAAGAGTATAAAAATATTGCTCGGGCATGTAGGAAAGATATCAGGAGGGCCAAATCGCACCTGGAGCTGCAGCTAGCAAGAGATGTCAAGAGTAACAAGAAGGGTTTCTTCAGGTATGTTGGCAACAAGAAGAAAGCCAAGGAAAGTGTGGGCCCCTTACTGAATGAGGGAGGCAAGCTAGTGACAGAGGATGTGGAAAAAGCTAATGTACTCAATGCTTTTTTTTGCCTCTGTTTTCACTAACAAGGTCAGCTCCCAGACTGCTGTGCTGGGCATCACAAAATGGGGAAGAGATGGCCAGCCCTCTGTAGAGATAGAGGTGGTTAGGGACTATTTAGAAAAGCTGGACGTGCACAAGTCCATGGGGCTGGACGAATTGCATCCGAGAGTGCTGAGGGAATTGGCGGCTGTGATTGCAGAGCCCTTGGCCATTATCTTTGAAAACTCGTGGCGAACGGGGGAAGTCCCGGATGACTGGAAAAAGGCTAATGTAGTGCCCATCTTTAAAAAAGGGAAGAAGGAGGATCCTGGGAACTACAGGCCGGTCAGCCTCACCTCAGTCCCTGGAAAAATCATGGAGCAGGTCCTCAAAGAATCAATCCTGAAGCACTTAGAGGAGAGGAAAGTGATCAGGAACAGTCAGCATGGATTCACCAAGGGAAGGTCATGCCTGACTAATCTAATCGCCTTTTATGATGAGATTACTGGTTCTGTGGATGAAGGGAAAGCAGTGGATGTATTGTTTCTTGACTTTAGCAAAGCTTTTGACACGGTCTCCCACAGCATTCTTGTCAGCAAGTTAAGGAAGTTTGGGCCGGATGAATGCACTATAAGGTGGGTAGAAAGCTGGCTAGATTGTCGGGCTCAACGGGTAGTGATCAATGGCTCCATGTCTAGTTGGCAGCCGGTGTCAAGTGGAGTGCCCCAGGGGTCGGTCCTGGGGCCCGTTTTGTTCAATATCTTCATAAATGATCTGGAGGATGGTGTGGATTGCACTCTCAGCAAATTTGCGGATGATACTAAACTGGGAGGAGTGGTAGATACGCTGGAGGGGAGGGATAGGATACAGAAGGACCTAGACAAATTGGAAGATTGGGCCAAAAGAAATCTAATGAGGTTCAATAAGGATAAGTGCAGGGTCCTGCACTTAGGATGGAAGAATCCAATGCACCGCTACAGACTAGGGACCGAATGGCTCGGCAGCAGTTCTGCGGAAAAGGACCAAGGGGTGACAGTGGACGAGAAGCTGGATATGAGTCAGCAGTGTGCCCTTGTTGCCAAGAAGGCCAATGGCATTTTGGGATGTATAAGTAGGGGCATAGCGAGCAGATCGAGGGACGTGATCGTTCCCCTCTATTCGACACTGGTGAGGCCTCATCTGGAGTACTGTGTCCAGTTTTGGGCCCCACACTACAAGAAGGATGTGGATAAATTGGAAAGAGTACAGCGAAGGGCAACAAAAATGATTAGGGGTCTAGAGCACATGACTTATGAGGAGAGGCTGAGGGAGCTGGGATTGTTTAGTCTGCAGAAGAGAAGAATGAGGGGGGATTTGATAGCTGCTTTCAACTACCTGAAAGGGGGTTTCAAAGAGGATGGCTCTAGACTGTTCTCAATGGTAGCAGATGACAGAACGAGGAGTAATGGTCTCAAGTTGCAATGGGGGAGGTTTAGATTGGATATTAGGAAAAACTTTTTCACTAAGAGGGTGGTGAAACACTGGAATGCGTTACCTAGGGAGGTGGTAGAATCTCCTTCCTTAGAGGTTTTTAAGGTCAGGCTTGACAAAGCCCTGGCTAGGATGATTTAACTGGGACTTGGTCCTGCTTTGAGCAGGGGGTTGGACTAGATGACCTTCTGGGGTCCCTTCCAACCCTGATATTCTATGATTCTATGATTCTATGATATCATGTAAGGTGTCAATGGAAAAGTTATGATTATCCTGTTTATATGCATGTATCATTTTTGTATCGGAAGTTATAAGTACTGACTATATAGCTCTATATTTCAAATGTGTTTGCTCGTGGGATAGTGTGGCCAGCACATTGTGAATGAACTCTTCAAGTTGATGGCCCATTAAAGAACACTTAACTCTCACAATGGGCCATAGAATATGCTTCTTCCCACCTGGTGAGCCTTTCTGAGCATACCTTAGCCAGAATATGGGCAATGGCTGCTCCTGTGAGTCATCAAAGCATGCAAGGGCATGTGACTTGCTCATGTGACCTTGGACTCCATTTTGTGCCTGTAATTTTCCACAAACTAGGACTGAGCACATGCCTGCCACATGGGAGAAGGTATAAAAGTTCCTTGAAACATCTCCATTTTGTCTTCAATTCCTATTTATTTTTCTGGACTGGATTTCTAACAAGGATTGATGACTCTCAAGCTTTTTGGGTACTTTCCAGAGAGACATTTGCAAACTAGCAGTTTACTCCATCACTGCTTCAAACCTGAAAAAAGAACTTTGCAATGATTGTATGTAATATGACTTCCTTAACCATTTTAACTTTTCTTTTAAAATCTGAAGGTCTATTTACGTTACTAAAGGATTGGCAATGGCATGATTATTGGATAAGATCTGAGTTATATATTGACCAGGCTATGTGGCTGATCTCCTGGGATTAGAGGACCCTATATGTAATGAAATTGGTTTTCAGTAACCACTCATCATAGAGCCCAATGTCTGAGTGGTGAGACAAGGGCTGGAATGTCTAAGAAGACTGCATTTCTGACTTCTTGTTAATAGTGTGGTGAGACAGAAGTTTACTTTTGTTACTGCCTTGGTATAATCTAATGGAAGTGTAACCACCAGTTTGGGGTGAGTCTGCCCTATTTCTCAGCAGTTTGTCCTGAATGTGGTATTCTCAGCTGTGACCCAATGAGGCACGGTGACAATATGAGTTATGACAGGTTTCAGAGTAGCAGCCGTGTTAGTCTGTATTCGCAAAAAGAAAAGGAGTACTTGTGGCACCTTAGAGACTAACAAATTTATTAGAGCATAAGCTTTCGTGAGCTACAGCTCACTTCATCGGATGCATGAGCTGTAGCTCACGAAAGCTTATGCTCTAATAAATTTGTTAGTCTCTAAGGTGCCACAAGTACTCCTTTTCTTAATATGAGTTATGTGTGGAACCATTTGTAGGAAAAATTCATGGATTAAAGAAGGGGCCCTTCTGACCATCTAGTCTGACCTTGTGTATAGCAGAGCACAGATAACCTGATGGGGGGAGGGATAGCTCAGTGGTTTGAACATTGGCCTGCTTAAACCCAGGGTTGTGAGTTTAATCCTTGAGGGGGCCATTTAGAGATCTGGGCCAAAAATTGAGGATTGGGCCTGCTTTGAGCAGGGGGTTGGACTAGATGACCTCCTGAGGTAACTTCCAACCCTGATATTCTATGAACCTCATCCCGTGAGCAAGGCATCAAGCTAATATGTTCTGTTGCAATTGTATCTTTTAGAAACACATCCACTTTTGATTTAAAGATTGCCAGTGATGGAGAATCCACCATATCCCTAGGTCAGTTCTTCCAATGGTTAATCACCCTAATTATTAAACATTTGCACCTTATTTCCACTCTGACTTTGCCTAGCTTCAACTTCATAGAATATCAGGGTTGGAAGGGACCTCAGAAGATCATGTAGTCCAACTCCCTGCTCAACTTCCAGCCTTTGGATCTCATTCAGCCTTTGCCTGCCAGATTGCAGAATCCTTGGCTACCAGAAACCTTTCCCCATGTAGGAAGGCAGTGCTGTGCCAAGGATGAGCCCTGCACCTCTAGACTTGACAGTTCATAGCCTTGGAACCTCTGGGCTTACTGCATCAGTTATGAATGTAAAAAATTTTGCTTAAGTCCCAGCACTTAATTTCTTGCACCACAGCACCTCTTTCATTACAAATTAAACACTGAATGTAGGTGCTTATAGACTGTGATCAAGTTGGCTCTTAACCTTCTCTTGGAAAAATGAAATAGATTTAGTGTCTCACTCTATGGCAGATTTTCCAAACCTTGAATCATTCTGGTAGCCCTTCTCTGCACCCTTCCAATTTGCCATGAAGTGTGGACACCAGAACTTGACTCGAGATCCAGCGTGGGTCTCACCAGCAGGAGGGAAGCCAATTCCCAGCAGCCCAGCAGAGCCCAGGGATGCATTTAGACCCCACTGTGTGTTGCTGTGTCCAGAGAACATGCATGATTCTATCTGGGACATTTACACAATCTTCTGCAAGCTGGGTCTCATGGCAGAGCTTATTTTGTGGGAGAAGCTTGGAAGACCACTGTGACAGGATGTACCCCCGGGGTGAAGCCTGGAAGCTGTTGGAACTGCTGTGCCCCCAAACCATTCAGCTGGGTTGGCCTCTCCCCCTGCTCTGCTGGTGACACACAGCCAGCCCCTCTGGACCCTGTTATCACCCAACATGACAGCAGGTGGGGCCACATGCCCGACTCAGTCACCTGAGTGCTTTACCTAAGCCACTCATGGACCAACAATGGAGGCATCAACCAATTTCCCGACTCAGTCACCTGAGTGCTTTACCTAAGCCACTCATGGACCAACAATGGAGGCATCAACCAATTTCCCAACTCTCCAGCCTTGCACCCCTACTGGAGTATAAACCCAGAATTATACCATCTTGCACTGCTCAGGGATCTGTATGGTGTAAGCTCCTTAATTAGTCTTCTCCCTGCTCGATGTGAGAAAGATACGCACCAGCCTTTGTTAAAAGAGCTAAGATTCCCTAACACTCAAAAACACACTGGTTAAGATAAAACCTAAAAACAGGTTTATTATCTACAGAAAGATCAATTTTAAGTGATAGATCAAAGCAGCTTACCCAGGAAATCAAACAAAATCACAATCTAAAACTTATACAAACTAGATAGGACTTGAATCAGCAATATCTCACCCTGACGGATGATACAAGCAGGCTTACATATTCTTGAGGCACAGGCTGCATCTGCTTTGCAGGCTGGGTTCCCCTCTCCTGTTCAAAGTCCATTTTCTTCCAGAGGTTCTTTCAGGTGTTGAGTTGTGGAGGAGTGAAGACAAGTGATGATGTCACTCCCCATCTTTTACTGGAAAGTCTATGCATGTGACATGAGGGTTCACACCCATTGGCCAAACATTCTCCATGGTCTATGTGCTCCCTCAGAGGAGGCTTCCTTATATAGAGTTCCTGTGCTAGTGGATTCTTCCCTTGATGGGTGCTGATGACAGCAATTAGCACTGTCTGGCTACTCCATTGTTGTACCCGAAAGGCTGGTTTGGGGTGTTTCCAGCCTCACATCATACTTTAGTCACACACACATAGCAAGATTTCATAACTTCACATAAAATGGTATTGCATACAATCCACCGAGATACTAATAGTTAGCAGATCAAGACTTTTAGAATGACACCTTGCAAGGTATACCTTGAACAAAACATACCATAATGACATCACCATGGCAAATATGGGATGCAGTGTCACAAGCACCACCCCCATTCAATCCTAGTTTGCAATTTACATTTTAGAAGCCTCTGGTTCAATGGGGACATTGACCATGACAAGGAAACCCCCCACCCCCACCAGGATGTAGCATTGCTCTCTTCACCCACTCTCTGTATGGAAAGAGCTGCCAGTGGCACCAGTGACAGCACAGGTTGCAGCGTGACTCATCATTCATGGGAAAGCTTCATCCCTGCTTATCCCTGCAGCGAAGGAGGCTGTGAAACCCACGCGACCAGGCTCTTCTCCGGAAATGCACAAACCTCTTCTGCTGCTCCCCAGAGGAGCGGTTATGTCCGCTGGAGCGTGCTCACTGACACAGCTGCAGCAGGGAAGCCCTGGTGGTTACCAGCCCCTCACTGGTTCTAGTTGTGTGACCATGAACCAGTGGGTTACCTAGGAACGCTCTGCTCCCATGGTAGC
The DNA here is from genome assembly GCF_009764565.3 of Dermochelys coriacea. NCBI lineage: Eukaryota > Metazoa > Chordata > Testudines > Dermochelyidae > Dermochelys > Dermochelys coriacea. The sequence goes on from NC_050087.2 coordinate 9,766,191, forward strand.
ACCTAGAGGCCCCAGTCACAATTGGAGTCCCTGCTGCACAGACACCAAGGCCTTGCCTAGAGCAGGGTAAGGTGGGAAGGATGGCCAAGGGGGCAGGCCATTGGGCTGGCCTGGAGGAGGGTTGCATTCCATTCCTACTTCAGCTCCAGGCTCTCTGTGTGCCCTTTGGCCCATCCCTGCAGCTGCCCTGTGCAGAGCCCTATCTGTGACATGGGGAGGGCTCTCCCTTGCTTGAACGGGGGTGGGTGATGAGTAAGGTTAAGATTTTATCACAGTTATTTTAGTAAAAATTGCAGACAGGTCACAGGCAATAAACAAAAATTTCCCCCATGGCTTCTGTGACATAATCTTATTCTTAGTAATGAGAGACCTATCGGGAGGTCAGAGGTGCTTTTATAAATCATGTCACCTAGCATGTGTTCAAACCCTAGTGCTGGCAGGGCACGTTGTATTCTACCCTGCGTTAGCTGGTCTGGAGAACTAGTGAGAAACAGCCCATGCCCTGAGGAGCTGACTGGATGGGACAGAATGGTCCAAGGCCCAGAGAGGTGACGGGCCGTGCCCAAGCAAGCCGGAGTGGAGCCCCACTTGGCATGGCTGCTTGCTAAGAGAAATAGAGGAACCTTTTCTGTCGGGCCCTTCTGGGACAATATTCAGAAAACAACCCCTCACATGCCCCTGGCTGAGGCCTCCTGGACTCTCCGCCTGGCCTACTGCCCTCACTGCTTCTCAGGCTCCTTTCATACGACTCCTCGTCGTCATAAGCATCGATTGCATCTGGGAGCCAAGGCTTGACTGACCAGAACAGCCCATTGCTTTTGTTTATCATCCCATCTCCCAGAGGTCTCAAACCCAGGGGAAGGTGTGAGAGAGCTGTGTGTTTTTATACCATCCTCTCTGGCCATGAATGCACTTACTTGGCGTTAGCCAATGCCTAGGGTGTTGTTGTGCTGCCAAGGCCAGGCCTGCTCTGGTTCACAGCTTTTGGTTCACACTGATAGTTATGCCTAGGACTCCAGCAAGGTCTACACCCGTGGCTGGCGGGGTTGGAACTGGGAGCCTGTGCTTTGGCTGACACTCCCTGAGACTGTTTTGTGTGACCCCCCATGATGGGAACGATGCCCAACGCCCCCAGTGGGTCTGAGGATGGACAGTCCGAGGGGGTTGACGGTGGGCTGGAGAGACGCTGCCCAGTAGGGTTTGAGGAGAGCTGGTGAATCGATGCATTGGGGGATACAGAGACTGTGCGCTGAACAGCAAGAGCAGCAGAGGAGAAGGCTCTGGCACTGATGGCAGCAAGATTGTGGGACAGGGTAGAGAAGATCCAGGTGGGAAATGGGGAGCAGGGAGACACTAGGCCCGAGCAGCCAGCTGGAGCAAGTGACTGGAAATATTTAAAAGCAACGAGGGCAGCTCAGAGCTGGAATCTGCAGTGAACAGGGAGGGTGACATGTTCCCGCTGTTATTCTTTTGTTTTTCACCCGATTTAATGACATTGGTACAAAAACTGAGGCAAAGCAGCCCACAGAGAGGCGGCGGAGCCAGGCCAATCATTTACCTGCTGGCCCAGGTGAGATCTTCCTTTTCCTCTTCCTCCGCTGGGTTCCCCTCTCAGCCCAGTTTTCAGAGGTATTCTGCAGCTCTCTCACTGGCAGTGTCTCTGTCCTGAGCTCTCTTGGCACTGGAGTCAGCCAGCTGGAGATTAGAGCCATTTCTTGAGGAACAGACGATTATTATTAATTTGTATTACAGTAACACCTAGGAGTCCTGGTCAGGTACCAGAACCCAAGATATCATCCCCTTTCTTAAGAACTCTACTCAGAACAGAACTCCCTGAGACACCCACCTCACTGTTAAAGTCTCTGGGCTGGAGAGGTGATTTTGCATCTCTAGGGGCCAGATACCTTTGAAAATCTGGCCCCAAGTGCTTTTGAAACTGGGATTTATGCTCCTAAATTACTTAGGGTACGTCTACACTGCAATAAAAAATCCACTGCACCGAGCCTCAGAACTGGGGTCAATCGACTTGTGCTTCTGGGACTTGTGCTATGGTGCTAAAAATTGCAGTATAGACGTTCGGGCTTGGGCTGGAGCTCCGGCTCTGAAACATGGTGAGGGGCAGGGTCTCAAAGCCTGGGCTCCCACCCGAGCCCAAATGTCTACACTGCAATTTTTAGCCCCTGCACGCTGCATCCCACAAGCCTGAGTCAGCTGACCTGGGTCAGCCGCAGCCAGGCCGTGTGGTGTTTGTTGCAGTGTAGACATCCCCTTAGGTGCTTCTGAAAATATTCCCCCTAGTGATTTTAATTACACGAGTTGTTTCAGCTCCTACTCCTCCCCTGGGTACTCCTGCCAATTTTTGTACTTTTACCGTTACATTTTTCTCGTTTTCCTTTCCCTGGTGCTGTGAGAGAGACCAATGCAAACAGGGGAACCTGACTCCCAGCCTATGCAGGGCTGCAAACCAGCGAAACTGACAAGATGCCAAGTGCCAACAATGGCATAAAGACCCTGAAAAGAGAGAAAGATGTTGGTGCCCTTTGACAAGTGGCTTTTCAGGCCCTTGTAGATTGGCTTCCTGTTTGGAGCAGAAATCGGTGACATGGAGTCAGGTGTTTTCTTAGTGCCGTTTGTTTATTTGCAAGATGTTCACCATTCTGTTTTCCTGAACAGCAATGTTCACAGACTGCACACGCGAGAACCCCTCTTGCCGGGCCCAGGGTAAGGACATGCCCAGCTCTGAAAATATCCTCCCACTTAAAGATTGTCTGTGCCCCTTGGGTCACTGGGTGGGTGGCTATTATTTTTCAGCTGCACCAGGAATACAGATTGGATGAAGGCTCCCAGCCGCTAGAGGAGAGTGACAGGGTCACAGAGCTCTGTGTTCTGAAGAGGGGAAGAGTGGCCGGGTACATGTGTTTCCTTTTCCAGGAAAGATGCTCAGAGCCTCAGCTGGTAAAAAAGCCTGTGGAGCCATTGGGGTAGGAAGAGGCTCAGAGTGATGCCTTCAGGCAGCATTTACCAAAAGTGTGAAGAGTCCGACCAAGGGACACTCAAGAAACAGGAAACAGAAATGGCTTTTGGGAGAGCAGGTAACCCCAAGCTGCATTAGTGGGAGAGTGTGCAATCATTTCCTACTAATCAGCTCACTCCTTGATAACACGCCCTGATCCTACAGACTCCACACCCCAGTGAAGCCAAGAGGAGGGCGGTGTCAGCGAGGTTTGCAGGATTGGGCCCTACTTATGGAGCAGCATAGTGTTCAGCAGCGAAGTCAGACTCGAAGGCAGGTCTGTACTCTGGGAGGGTGGCATTTCATACATCACAGCAGGAGGTGCTGGGCAGAGCCAGGCTGAGAATTTCAGGCTTGTCTCAGGAGCATTTCATCAGATGTTTATGTTTGGTTCTTGCATACTATGGCAATGAGGGGTTTAAAAGTGGGGGAACAAGAGAGAGAGAGAGAGTGTGTATAGGGGAGGAGGAGTGCTGTATGAGGATAGATAGATAGATGTGGATGAACTGGTGTGTATGGAGATTGTGAGATACATATGGATGGATGTGCATGTATGGGGATGGATAGATGGATGGGGGGATATATGGAGATGGATGGAGGGGGTGTATGGGGATGGATGGATAGATGGATGGGGGGTGTATGGGATGGATGGAGGGGGGTGTATGGGGATGGATGGATGGGGGGTATATGGAGATGGATGGAGGGGGTTGTATAGGGATGGCTAGCGTTTATGGGATTGAATGGATAAATGGATAAATAGATTTTGCATCCATATTGCACTCAGGACTAGTGTCCATAATGTGCGAGTTGCTGGGCGCTGGAGCCCATCATACACAATTGCAGGTTATACCATCAGGAGCCTTGGCCCTGATCCCTATCCCAGGCCCAGGGGTGGACGTGTTATGAGAGGCATTTCAGAGCCAGAGTTCTGCTGATCAGGCGGGATGTCCCTGCGTTGTGCAATAGGAACATGCCTCGTGCAATTCTGACTTACAGCAGATTTGTGCTTCTTTTCTTCCTCTTTTTTTACTTTCATTCCTGGGAAGTGAAGGGGGATATGTGTGTGTGTGTGTGTGGGAGGGGGCACTGATGTGAGATGTAGGTGTTGGAGACACAGCTGTTTCCTTCCGTCCCCAGCCCCGCTGCTGACAGCAGCACAGTGGGCTGGGGCAGTGGAGGAAGGGGAGATTGGCTGGTGAGTACATGGTACTGTGCATGGAGCAACACTCTGAACCAAGGGCTTGTCCCTGCCTGGAGGAGGCTACAGTGGCTGGGACAGAGTAGCACAGAGCTGGGGGCAGCCTCTCTGCCTGGCAGGCTTCATGGCGCATGAGTCTGCAGCAAGATGGGGAAGAATCTTAGAGGACAGTGTATGGGAGAGCATAGGGCACTGGAGGGGAGGCCAGGGCTGGCCATAGGGAGGTGGTACAAGCAGCCATCAGGAGGGGAGCACGGATTGAACAGGGGGTGAGGGGGAGAGGTAGGCAGGGGTTGCAGCCACGGAGCTGTATCCTGATGGTCCTATTGGGATCTGGGAAGTGGGTGGGTGAGGCCTGTCCACTGCTAAAGGATCCCCCCCCAGCCTAAGAGGGGGATCCACAGGACCTGGATACCAAATAAATCCGGGGGACAACTAATGAAATATCAGGGACAGGAGTGTGGTCAAAGGGTCAAACGAAGGGAACCGGATGGGGACACCAAGCAGAGAACCCCGGACAGCGCCCACTGCTCCTCAAAGGCATCAAGGGAGTCAGTGGACGCCGCCCAGAAGAACTCTGCCTGGATACGTGAACGGACCGAGGATCGGAAATAGGCCCCACAGTCACAGGAGACTCCATCGGCCAACCTCCTCACTCTGGTTTTATAGATGGCCATTTTAGCTAGGGCCAGGAGGAGGTTGACCAGGAGATCCTGTGACTTTGTGGGGCTTTGTGTATCCTGATGGTGGAAGGCAGTCAAAGCAGAGAGAGGAAAGGGTGGGAGGTGAAACCCCAGGGAATCATCCCAGCATCTCACATGGATCTCATGGCCTGGCTCCCCCAAAGGATCCATGGGAAAACAGAGGGGACTCCCAGGAAATGGGATTCTCTTACTTCTGGAGCTTAGGCTCAATGGAAATCCAGGTGAGCAAATGATAGATAGATAGGGTGGATATAAGGAGCAATGGTCTCAAGTTGCAGTGGGGGATTGCAGTCTAGGTTGGATATTAGGAAAAACTTTTTCACTAGGAGGGTGGTGAAGAACTGGAATGGGTTACCTAGGGAGGTGTTGGAATCTCCATCCTTTTAAGGCCCGGCTTGACAAAGCCCTGGCTGGGATGATTTAGTTGGGGATTGGTCCTGCTTTGAGCAGGGGGTTGGACTAGATGACCTCCTGAGGTCTCTTCCAACCCTAATATTCTATGATTCTATAGGGATAGATAGAGGGTGTGAATTCCGCTGCATGCTCTGTGCTGCACAGAGATTCCTGACCCCAGTGGCACGTCCATCACTATTTATTTATAGGTTTCAGAGTAGCAGCCGTGTTAGTCTGTATTCGCAAAAAGAAAAGGAGTACTTGTGGCACCTTAGAGACTAACAAATTTATTAGAGCATAAGCTTTCGTGAGCTACAGCTCACTTCATCGGATGCATTTGGTGGAAAAAACAGAGGAGAGATTTATATACACACACATAGAGAACATGAAACAATGGGTTTATCATACACACTGTAAGGAGAGTGATCACTTAAGATAAGTCATCACCAACAGCAGGGGGGGGAAGGAGGAAAACCTTTCATGGTGACAAGCAGGTAGGCTAATTCCAGCAGTTAACAAGAATATCAGAGGAACAGTGGGGGGTGGGGTGGGAGGGAGAAATACCATGGGGAAATAGTTTTACTTTGTGTAATGACTCATCCATTCCCAGTCTCTATTCAAGCCTAAGTTAATTGTATCCAGTTTGCAAATTAATTCCAATTCAGCAGTCTCTCGTTGGAGTCTGTTTTTGAAGCTTTTTTGTTGAAGTATAGCCACTCTTAGGTCTGTGATCGAGTGACCAGAGAGATTGAAGTGTTCTCCAACTGGTTTTTGAATGTTATAATTCTTGACGTCTGATTTGTGTCCATTCATTCTTTTACGTAGAGACTGTCCAGTTTGGCCAATGTACATGGCAGAGGGGCATTGCTGGCACATGATGGCATATATCACATTGGTAGATGCGCAGGTGAACGAGCCTCTGACAGTGTGGCTGATGTGATTAGGCCCTATGATGGTATCCCCTGAATAGATATGTGGACAGAGTTGGCAACGGGCTTTGTTGCAAGGATAGGTTCCTGGGTTAGTGGTTCTGTTGTGTGGTGTGTGGTTGCTGGTGAGTATTTGCTTCAGATTGGGGGGCTGTCTGTAAGCAAGGACTGGTCTGTCTCCCAAGATCTGAGAGAGTGATGGCTCGTCCTTCAGGATAGGTTGTAGATCCTTGATGATGCGTTGGAGAGGTTTTAGTTGGGGGCTGAAGGTGATGGCTAGTGGCGTTCTGTTGTTTTCTTTGTTGGGCCTGTCCTGTAGTAGGTGACTTCTGGGTACTCTTCTGGCTCTGTCAATCTGTTTCTTCACTTCAGCAGGTGGGTACTGTAGTTGTAGGAATGCATGATAGAGATCTTGTAGGTGTTTGTCTCTGTCTGAGGGGTTGGAGCAAATGCGGTTATATCGTAGCGCTTGGCTGTAGACAATGGATCGAGTGGTATGATCTGGATGAAAGCTAGAGGCATGTAGGTAGGAATAGCGGTCAGTAGGTTTCCGATATAGGGTGGTGTTTATGTGACCATCGCTTATTAGCACTGTAGTGTCCAGGAAGTGGATCTCTTGTGTGGACTGGTCCAGGCTGAGGTTGATGGTGGGATGGAAATTGTTGCAGTGAATTCTGAATTCCCCTAGTGCCTTCCCCACGAGGCTTCGAGCACACCTGCCCCCGCAGCACTGGTTCGCCATAGGGCAGGGCCTGATGCTCTAACCCCCGCTGTCTCTGCTCCTGCCTTCCAGGGAATTCCTTGCTGCAGTGTGGTAGGGGCCTGAACGGGGAGGAAAAGTCAGTATTAGCCCTTTATGCTGTGCACGCCATGTCGTTTGTGTTATGGGTCATCCTCCTCGCCATGGTGATTGGAAAGTGTAAGTATCCCAGAGTGCGTTTAGGACTATCACACAGGAATGGACCAGTGGAAAAGATCAGGGGTGAAATCCTGACTCCATTAAGTCAATGGCCAAACTCTCATTCGCTTCAGCAAGGCCAGGATTTCAGGCCATGAGTCCCTCCCAGCCAGGTCCCCTTATGTCTGTCAATGGCCAGTGTCAAGACACTATAAGAGAAGGGATATAGGCCCCCACAATGTGTTTCATTGTGCCATAGTGCTGCTAATTGTAAGACAAGGCTTATTAAGTCAGGCCACCTGCCCTCCAATTCACAGCAGTGGGGCACCTTCCCAGAGCCCACACTGCGAGCAGGAACACGCTGGTTTTTGATTCTTGAATGTATTCACAGGTACAAGTGAGTACAATGTGTGTTGGGATGCCCCCTAGCAGCTGCTCCACACAGGATAACAGCCTAACTACTCCTGCCAGCTAACAGAGTAGCTCCTGTAGCTCAAAAGGTCTTTGCTGTGGCAGGGGTTCACATCCTGCTGAGGAGCATTGGTGGATGTCGTTACACATACCAGCCTCAGCATTGTGAATTCTAGATGGTGTTTGAATTAAAGCCCCAGCTCCAGGAGTCTTGTGATTAGGTGAGAATCTGAGCTTTCATTTAAAAATACTGAGATGGATTCTAGTTGCAGAGAAAAGCTTGGGAAAGTGACATAATGGCTCAGAAACCAGGAGGCAAAGAAAAGAAAACTAAAGTCTATTATTTTTCATAAATCTCATGATTTTTAAGCCAATCTTGTGATTGGTTTTTAACCTCTGGAGTTGGCCAGACTGCGCCAGGGCAGAGGTCATTCAGAGGGGACTCTGGGTGAAATTCTTGAAGTCAGTGAGGCACCTAAGTCTCCTCCTGCAATGCACAAAACTCCCACTGAGCACTGTAGGCGCCTAAACTCACTTGACACCTCTAGGCATGCGCACTCCTACCTCCCTCGAGGCATCTGGAGGCTTGTCTCCCAACTAAGCCCCTATACAAATCCTTTCTGCTCTTCTGCCAGGGAGGAGGGATTTGAACCTGGGTCGCCCACATTCCAAGTGAGTGTTCTGACCATTGGGATATAAATTATAAGGTGGGCAGCAGCATCTTCTCCCCTGCATTTTACGTAGAACGAGGCAGGCACCTAACTCATTCCCAAAAGACACTACCTAGGTGCCTAAGCTAGGAGAGGAGTTCCTGTTTGTGGATCACTAGCAGAGCTAGATACTTCCCATTCCTGCAGCCTGGACTAGCATGCCTAGCTCTGAGAAAAGGGCGGGGATGGCTCATCAGTATCTCCCATTGGCTACTTGCACAGCTCCCCACCTATCGTGCTGGGTTTTGGGGATTGCACTCAGATGCATTGCTCTCCCCAATCATTGTATAGGAGCCTGGGCATGTAACTCGGCTTTGTGGGTGTTCCTGGGATTTTCTAGGCACTGTGGTGCTCAGCATTGCAATGCCAAAATCCCTTTGGGGATATCACCCTCAGAGATTATCTCCACAGGGGGAAGTTGGAAAATAGAAATGCAGCATCTCGCTCTACGCTGTGAACCCAAATTGAAAACTCAGCCCCCCATCCCCCTCAAACCATATAAACAACAGCTGGCGTCTGTCTTTCTGTCTAGACTCGGAGATGTCCAAGGAGCTGGAGCAGTTGCAGACTGGTCAATCCATGCTGAGAGGCAACGGTAACAATTCAGTTTACTTATGAGTGTACATGTATTTGTATTACTGATGTTGCCCCTTTGGCAGAAGCCAAAATCTGAGGTGCTGTCGGGTTTGTTTTTGTTAGGGGGAGCAATCGCTGCTCCCAAGCAGGTCTGTTCTCGCTGTGATCTTGTTTAGTTACAACATCTTGTTCCCTTGAACACAGCAGGAACAAACAGCTGCAGGCTGTTCCCTGTCTCGGAAATCCCCCGTCTGCTCCTTCAGCTCTGTGCCCAAGAAACTCCATCTATGCTTCCTGACAGGGTCCCGCTCACAGCTCCTTCAGCCTCCCTCACACACAAGCTGCTCCAAGCACCTGGGGCTACAACCAGGGTCCCCCTCAGTCCACATGGCTCTTTCCTGCCATGCAGCCTGGTGCCTTGGGTGGTCACTTCCATTGTATGCAGCTGTGTCACTACATAAATGAGCTTGATTGCTCCTCCTGTTGTGTCCAAAAGTGGATACTTGGCACTCATTGGCTATAACAAGGACTGTGATTGTCTATGGATCCCAGACTCGCCTGTTAGGTGTATTATGGCAGCACCCAGGAGCCCCAGTTATGAACCAGGTGCTGTACAAACACTTGCTGTACAGGTGTGTGAGGTGCTGTACAAACACAGTACACAAAGCCAGTTCTTGCCCCAAAGAGCTTCCAACCTAAGTGTAAGACATGGGATGATAGGTGGAGACAGACAGACAGGCAGAGGGAAACAAGAAATACCAAACCTCTCTTCTTTTCTGTTCTGCTCTAACTAACTAATGGTTTGATCTGAAACCCACTGAACCAATAGAAAGGCTCCCATTGTCTTCAGTGGTGTTTGGCTCAGGGTCTATCTAACTAGCTAGGTTCCTGTCTGCATTAGGGAAGTTTGCACCATCGTTGCTCATAGATGTTACAGCCAGAAGGGACTGTTATGGGCCTCTAGTCTAACCTCCTGCATAGCAGAGGCCAGAGAATCCCACCCAGCGATTCCTATTTCCAGCCCATATCTGGTAGTCGAGATGGAGTGGAACTTTTAGGAGGAGACAGACGATCTTTTAATAATTCCAGGTGATGAAGAACCTGCCCCTTGTCTACAGACCTTGTCCTGATAGGTAAATGCTGATGCAAAGCACTAATGTAGACACACACTGGGATGATGCAAAGTAGGACTCACATCAATGGGTCTAATCCTGGTAACCTGTGCAAGCCTTGTGCCATGTGTCTGCACTAGGGATTTGCACCAGTCCACGGTGACACTAGTACAAATTTCCCTGGTCTGGATGGGCCCTAACTAAACTCACTAACAAGCTCTCCCGAGGCAGGGCTGGTAGCTGGAGGTTGGGTCTGAGAGAATGAGCACAAGTCAGGGAGCCCCGAGTTCTAATCTTGCTTCATTACCTGGTCTGGGGCAAGTCGCTCTCCATCTCAGAGCCTGAGTCATGGACCATCATGGCCAGGGGACGAAAGCAAATCCACCTGCGCCACCGCTTTCCAGGAAGGAAACCAGCCCTGGGAGACCCCAGTACCTGACAGACCCGCTCTGCTAGGGAACACGGCCCTGCCCCACGAGATGAAGAGAGGGGTAGTTCCCAGCTCACTGGCCTCTGTCTCTTCCAGGCTCCAAGACAGCAAAGCAACTGGAGACGCTTCATTTCAACCAGTCCGCCATGCACAGCACTGGTACGTACTGAAGCCCTCACAGACCTACAGCCCAGCATCACATCTACGAACCTCCTGCATCCCAGTCATGTCACTTCTCCTCCTCCCAAGCTCCCCCCAACATCCCCCATTCCCTGGCCACCTCCTTGTTCCCGCTGAGCCCTGGGTCCCCATGATGCGCCCTCTCAGGAATGTGATCAGCCCTGTTTCTCTCTCAGAGGTGGAGCTGGCCATGGAGCTGAAGAGGCTGCAGTCGGACCAGGCCACACTGAGAGTGGAAGGTGAGTGCCCATGGCGGGGCGGGCGGGGAGGGAGCAGGGCTCAGGCAGAGGAGCGGGTGGAGAACAGCAGAAAGAAAAGAGCGGGGTGGAGAGTCCCAGTGCCAAGTTCCCATGGCGATTTGGGATCCATTCCACCCTACCCCGCCAGGCCAGCCTGAGCAAGCAGCATTTGGGATCAAGTCACCGAGGCTGGAAACCAGAGCCATGCCCTACTCTGGGTGACCCACCGGTAGGGCAGGGACACAGCCAGTGCCCACAGAGCCTCTGCACTCAGGGCTCCTCTTGTACCAGTCACACTGTGCGTGACTAACTGGGGTAAACTGGGGAAGCCAGTTCACTCTTCAGTTCCAGGGATTCTCACCCCAAATGCATTCCCGGTCACTGTAGGAGTCTCTGGCCTTTAGGGACTCCCATGGGCTGGGCTGCTACAGAGGAGGGATCTGACTGTTTCTTTCTCCCTAGATTCACTTGGGACAACTAGGAGAGGGGATATGTGTTTCTGAAGCAGGGGAGGGTCAGGGGGGAGGGAGAAGGGGATGGTGACTCATTAGTGGCTGAGGGGAGGCAAGTAGATTAAAGGGCTGGGCAGAAGATGACCCAGGTGTAATAAACTGGGGAGCCAGAGGTAGAGAATTGTGGGGCAGGGCAGTGTGCCTGGGTGCGAGGCGAGGGCAGGGCTCCTGCTGAGGTTTGGGGGTGGGGAACTGGTTTTAGATGAATGATTTTGACCCTTGTGAAAGGTTCAGGTTCAGCTAGTGATTCCAGCTGGGTATCCAGTCCCTAATGACTGTATTAGATTGACCCCGTAACAAGCTCTGTGATTCCTGCTGCTGGGATAAGGGCCCCATTTCAGTGTCACAGCCAGGCCCCAAATCCCAGTGTTTACGATCTGTACACAGGTGTGTCAGGCCTAGCTGCACACACCCGCTGCTCTAGCCGGCTTCTGAAGTACTGAATATGGTGAGCACCACTCAAGGCTCACAGACTGTTTAAAGGGATACAACCCTATTCCTACATGTGACAGCATGTTGTGTTTGCAGTGTCAGAGGGTCTGGCCAAAGCGAAAAGTGACAGGGTAACCTGTCTGCCTCCCGCCCCGCTTTCCCCAGTCCCTCACTCTGCTGTGCCCTGATTTCCCCTCCCCAGCCCCTCGCTCCAGGGACCACCCCACCGTGCCCCCAAAAATTATGATTTGCTGAATATGATTATCCTATCTTTTTATATCTAGAGTTATGAATATTGATTGTATACCTGCATTTCAAATGTGTTTGCTCCTGTGGTCACACCCACAAGAAATCTTACTTCTAGTCTGGCCAGCACATTGTGAAGTGATTATATCAATTGAATGGCCCATCAAAGAACACTTAACTCACACGGGACCATAGAAAAGGCTTATCCCTACCTGATGGACTTTCCAGCTAGAATATGGGTCATGGTCTCTATTATGACTCATCAAAGCACGCGTGGGCATGTGACTAGATCATGGGATACTAAACTCCTTCTTGTGTGCCTGTACTTTTCCACAAACTGTGCTGAGGACTTTGCTTAGAACAATGGGTTTCCCTCCACACAGCAGAAACTATAACAGGCCCAAGAAATGTCTCCATTTTGCCTCGTTCCTGCTGTAATCTCTGGACTATGGAAGCATTCTAACCAAAGGACTGAGGACCTTCCAAATCATTTGGAAGCAACCAGAGATTTAACAAGCCAGCAGTTTAGTGCATCCCTGCTTCAAGAACTTAGCAATTATTATATGAATTTGATTCCTTTAACCAATTTTAACTCTCACCTCTTTCTTTCTATAAATAAACCTTTAGATACAAGATACTAAAGGATTGACAACAGCGTGATTATTGGGTAAGATCTGAGTAATATATTGACCTGGGCATATGGCTGCTCCTTTGGGATCAGAAGAGCCCTTTGTTTGATGAAATTGGTTTTAAATAATCAACCATCATGAAGTCTAGTGTCTGGATGTTGAATCCAGGACTGAAATATCTAAGGAGGCTGCATTTCTGACTTCTTCTTAGCCAGTGTGGTGAGACAGAAGTTTACTTTTGTTGCCGATTTGGTATATCTTATGGAAGAATAACCACCAGTTTTGGGGTGTATCTGCCCTATTTCTCAGCAGTTTGGTCTGAATTTGGTATTCAGTTGTGACCCACTGAGGCATGGAGACAAGGCAGCAGGCGAGTCCTGGGGGCATGAGTCATGGGGGCTGGGGTGGAGAGCGAGCGACAGAGTGGGGGAGAGATGGGGCAGGGCCTCAGAGGAAGAGTTGGGGCAGGGGTGTTTTGATTTTCAGGGATTAGAAAGTTGGCAACCCAAATAGTGGGGTGGAGGAGGGACACAGTGGAATTGGGGGCAGGGACAGGGAGGGAGGGACAGGAATTTTGGGGAGGGAAAAGGGGACAGAGGAATTGTGAAGGTTAGCAATAGATGCACTCCAACCCAAGCCCTGTGAGCATCCCTCTGGAGAGGCCAGCCCCTGTGCCAGGGGACACTCACCATGCCTTTGGCTACACTGTTCCCAAAGGAACCAGACACTGCATCTTAGCAGCTACACCTCAGAACACAGCTCCACTTGAAACACAGCGCTTAGACATTTTTATATAGTGAAACCAAGTATAAGTTTAATTAAGAATAGAGGTTTAACAAATATTTGAAACAAATTGTTACCTGTAAAATAAATCACAACATGGTTTCTAGAGCCTTAACTTTACTAACCAGAGGTACTTCCCCGTCTAATGAAGCTTAGCTCACCCAAAGTCTCTCTCCCAGCACTTAACAGCTGGGACCCTCCTTTCGTAAGACATGCACGCTGGTAGCGTGTCCCCTAGTTTTAGGCTCACATGTGTACCCCAGTACTTGCAGTTATACCCCTCCTCCCACATCCATTGTCTTTGCTCATAAACAGGATGCCCCCTGCTGGATGCTTTCTCCTGTCTGCATCTTTCTTGTAGACTTTACAAACTCTTGATTAGGCTCAGACTCCGTAAAGCAAATAGGCATCCAGTGCGAGTCTTACAGCACACACCGGCTCAGACAGAGAGAGAAGCATCTCTCACCTCCTGCTTGAAAGGAACCTGCTTATCACTGTCATGGCATCACTCACCACACTCGCACCACCTGCTGGTCATTTCAGAAGTTAGCTCAGTCCAGAAGGTGCGTACTCGGGTGGTGGCGGCTCTCCCATTCTCACCTCCACCTGCAGCTCCTTTCTGTCATCTGCTTTGTGGCACAGCCCTCTGGCCATGTCACCATCCAGTTCCCCACTTCCAGGGGACTCCTCCAACAAGCATCCAGCCACTCCTCTCAGCAGCTTGGCAGTCCACAGCCAGGCTGCTCCTTCTTTCCAGCTCACTGTCTCTATTCCCTGGGCCACTTCCCTGCAGCCTCTGTTCCTTCTGCTCCTGCCGCTGGCTCCAGCTCCTTTTCCCAGGGCCTCAAGCCTGTAAGTCCTGGCAGGCTGTCAGGAGCTCTCTCGGTCCCTGTTAGCACCTGCTCTTCCCCCAGTGCTGGTCTCTCTGTAGCCCTCTAGGAAGCCAGTCTTCTCCCTAGGACTCCCTGCAGCAGACTATGTGCTCTGGTCTGCAGCTTCCTTTTATGTAGGCCGGCTGGGCCCGGATTGGCTGGTCCAGCTGCCACCCTAATTTTCTGCAGCTGCTGCCCTAATTGGCTGTTTCCCCAGCAGCCCATCCTTTGGCTGCCTGCCCCTCAGCCTCCCTAGGTGGATTTTAAGCCTCTTAGGGCTAGTGCGGGGCAGGCGCCCTGTCACAATCACCTTCTGGTAACAAGCCCCCAACTTAAACCACATATTTTTCAGCATCTATATGTAACTTCTTAACTATTATCCGTACATACATTTCACAGTGACTGTGATGACCAGTGAGCTACTGGCTTTCGGTAGAGACCTTTCCTGTCACCTTTGGTGAATTATTATACTTATTCCTGGCCCAGGGGATCCATGTTAGCTCTGTGCATCCACTTTGTCCCCTCTGCCAGTTGGCACCAAGAGGTCCCTGGGGTCACATGGATAGGATTTGGGGGAAGGGCAAATGTGTGGGCAGAGGATGGGTTCAGCAGTGGAGAGGGCAGGTGTGTGGGGTGCGGGATGGGATCTGGGATGGGGAGGGAAAGTGTATGGGGTCGGGAGATGGGATGGGGCAGAGAGGAAAAGTGTGTGGGATGGGGGATGGTATCAGGGCCCGGGAAAGCTGTCTGAGATGCGGGCCCTGATACCATCCCCCACCCCACTCACTTTCACCAGGCTGGGGCAGGGGATTGGGCTGCAGGATGGGGAGCGGCCTCTGGGAGGGAGTTTTGGTGTGGGAGGGGGTGCAGGGTGCAGGCTCTAAAATGGAGTTTGGGTGCAGGAGGGGTGCAGAGTGCAGGTTATGGGAGGGAATTTGGGTGCAGGAGGAGGTGCAGGGTGTGGGTTCTGGGAGAGAGTTTGGGTGTGTGGGGAGGTGCACTGTGAGGCTCAGAGAGGGAGTTTGGGTGTGGGAGGGGTGCGGGATGTGGGCTCTGGGAGGGAGTTCTGGTGCAGGATAGGGTGTGGGCTCTGGGAGGGAGTTTGGGTGCAGGAGGGAGTGCGGATTCTGGGAGGGAGTTTGGGTGCGGGCTCTGGGCGGGAGTTTGGTTGTGGGGTGGGGACTCAGGGCAGAGGCAGCAGAGGTTGGGGTGCGGGAGGGGATGAGGGGTGAGAGCTCTGGGAGGGAGTTAGGGTGTGGGGTGCAGGCTCAGGGCTGGGGCATCAGGTGTTTGGGGTGCAGGAGGGGATAAGGGGTGCAGGCTCTGGGAGTGAGTGTGGGTTCCAGCCAGGCAGTGCTTACCTTGGCAGTTCCTGAAAATGACCAGCACTGCAGCATGGACTTTGTTTGGCCCAAAGCAAGGGAGAGAAGCAGTGGAGTGAAGCTATAGAGTTAGCTGCAATGCTTTACCTCTTCAGATGTGCAAAGAGCAAGGCAGAGCATCACAGCGAAACGGGCCCAGAAATCACCAGAAACAGGCTACAGGGATGAGCAGGGCTTTTCCTATAATGGCTCCTCCTGGCTGCTGGGGGATGCTGTGGTGCTGGGCACCAGACTACCTCTCCTGTGCACTCAGTGCTCCTCCAGAGATGGAGGAAACAGCCTAACCATAGGGGTGAGAAAGGGGGAGAAGGGAGCACAGTGGGGCTAGCTGTTTAGGGGGCTGAGAAGTAGGGGAGAGTAGTCAGGGAAAAGGATAAGAGCTAGGAGCATAGGCGCAGAGGGGAGAGGGTGAGGAGGAGAGAGCTGTTAGGGGCAGGGTCAAAAGGGGTCAGGCTGGGGTGAGGAGGGGGCAGCAGAGTCAATAGCCACCAGAACAGATGCCCTTCTCAAAGCTGGCACAGAGCCCAGGATTCCTGAGTTAGCACGCTTTAAGGGTTTGTGTCGTGTGTACGCAGGCATTTTCAATCCACACTCATTCTAATTAGTGTGGACTAAACCACCTTCATAGACAAGCCCTGTATCTCAGCATTCCTCTGCTGTCAGGCAAATAGCTGTGAACCCACTGGCAAAGCGTGTATCCCATCCCTCTCTAGAGGCTGGTGCAGAGAGAGGATAATAGTCTACCACTTCTACCAGTTCCTCCGTTAGCTCAAGTGGCAGAGGTCCATGCTGTATATTGAAATGCATCAACTCTCCTGTGGTCCCATGAGGAGGGTTATTTTGGCTCCACTTGATGGTATTTTGTTTTTTTCAGGTTGCAAAGTCATGTACTCAAAAGTGTGGAAATGCCAGTATTGGGGCCAGGGTCCTGTGAGTAATAGTGAGTGATCATGGCATTAAAAACCGTATCATAATGCATATGCACAAGGGCCAAATTAAAGTTGCGTGGTAACCTTAATTAACCATTGCCTGTTTAGTGCTCGAATTTGCAACTGATTCTTTTTATGTCGCTTTTTGAATGTAGTTTGCTATAAATATCCCCTACTCATTGGGTCATCTGCAAACTTTGTCAGTGACTTTATGTTTTCTTCCAAGTCATTGAAAAAAACGTTAAATAATGTGGAGCCAAAAACAGACCCCTGCGGTGCACTGCTGGAAACACCTGTTTGATGATGATTCACCATATATAGTCTCAAAATGTAACTTTCAGTTAGCCAGCTTTAGTCCATTTAATGTGTATCATCATGTCAATTTTATATCGTTCTAGTTTGAATGCGGTACCAAGTCAAATGCCTTACAGAATATTAAAGTATATTAAATCAACACTATTGCTGTTATCAAGCAAACTTATAGTCTCAACAAAAAAGATATCAAGTTAGTTTGACAGGATCTCTTTTCCATAAACCCATGTTTATGAACCATGCTTTAAGGACTTGAACCATGATTTAAGGACTTCAATAGCTCAGACATGGGTGAGGTTTTTCATAGGAGTGGGTGGGTGAGATTCTGTGGCCTGCGCTGTGCAGGAGGTCGGACTAGATGATCAGAATGGTCCCTTCTGACCTTAGTATCTATGAATCTATGAATCTATGTTGATTGACGTTAATTATATTACTGTTCTTTAATTCCAGTATCAGCTGCTCTGTTATCTTGCCTTGGATCAATTTCAGACAGACAGGTATATAATGACAGGTATACCTGGGTCATCCTGTTTGCTTTTTTTAAATATTGGCACAGTGTTAGCTTTCTTTGACTCTTCTGGAACTTTCTCCATGTTCCATGACTTATTGAAAATGAACATTAAAGCAAGCTTTTCAGCAGGCTTTTTTAATACTCTTGTTTGCAAGTTATCCAGACCTGCTGATTAAACATGAGTCCCTACTGTTTAACATCCTCCTGAGATACTAGTAGAATGGAAAGAGTGTTATCATATGAAATGAATCATCATTTGTGTTTTTCCCAAATATAGAACAGAAATATTTATCAAATACTTCTATTTTTTCTCTATTATTATTGATAATTCTACCATTTCCACCTAGTAATAAACCAATACCATTGTTAGGATTCTCTTTGTTCCTAATAGACTTTAAAAACTCCTTATTGTCCTTAACTCTTCTGGCCTGGTGTCCCTTTGCTTCCCTTATCAATTTTCTACAATTCCTAGCTTCTGATTTATATTCATTACTACCAACTTCCCCATTTCTTCCATTTATTTGAGCTATATATGTATATAGTTGCCTTCACTTCCCCTCTAAACCAAGTCTTTTTTTTTTTTAACCGGTATGTTCATCTGTCATTATTGTGGCTTTTGGGGCATCTAGTAAAGTGTTCTTAAACAGTTCCTAATTCACTGTTTGAACTGTGACAGGGCTGGAGACACCAAACTGAAGCCAGAGATCACCAGGGGCTGCCTTTTGAGTCCACCCTCAAAGACACTTTGAATTGACAGATCACTACAACTCTGTCACTCTTAGGATCTAGATTGCAACTCATTTGTTTCTTTATTTATTTATTTTTCCTAGTTAATAAACTTCCAGATAGTTTATTACAGGACTGGCTGCGGATGTTGTGTTTGGTAGAAGACTGAAGGTACCAACTGATCTGGGATAAGTGATTGGTGCCTTGGGACTGGAAGCAACCTGAATGTGGTGCAATTTTTGGTGTAAGTGACCATTTATCACTAAGTCCAGTTTGTCTGGGTGGCAGGATAGACTGGAGAGTCTAAGGGGACTGTCTGTGACTCCATGGTAAGGCTGGTATAGTGATCCAGGAATTCACAGTTGTTACTGGCTTGGTGAAATCTAATTATAGAACACACCACCAGCATGGGGTGTCTGCCCTGTTATTGACAGACTGCCTGGAGGTCAGCACTCACAGTTGTGAGATTCTCCACACAGCGTGACGGGGTAAATGGAGGTGACTGGCCATTCTCCAGCTCTCTCTGGCTCCCTGTGTTTGTGTGTGTGTGTGTGTGCGTGAAAGAAGAGGCCATAAGGTCCCCTTAGTCCCACCCTGTGCTATGGGTCACTGTAAGAGATGGGCCAAGATACCAAATTCAGATCTGGGCTCCATCTCTAACAGCCCAAATTGCCGGGGTCTGGGGCTGTGGTTCACCTCATAGTGAAGATGGAGTCAATTGGGACCCAGATCCCAATGTGAAGCAACAATGACTTTATTGCCTCTGCAAGCGGTAATCGAAGGGAGGTGGGGAGGGTGGTTAGCTTACAGGGAAGTAGAAGTTAGCTTACAGGGAACCAAGGGGCGGGGGGTTTCATCAAGGAGAAACAAACAGAACTTTCACACCGTAGCCTGGCCAGTCATGAAACTGGTTTTCAAAGCTTCTCTGATGCGCACCGCACCCTCCTGTGCTCTTCTAACCGCCCTGGTGTCTGGCTGTGTGTAACCAGCAGCCAGGCGATTTGCCTCAACCTCCCACCCCGACATAAACATCTCCCCCTTATTCTCACAGATATTGTGGAGTGCACAGCAAGCAGTAATAACAGTGGGAATATTGGTTTCGCTGAGGTCTAACCGAGTCAGAAAACTGCGCCAGCGTGCTTTTAAACATCCAAATGCACATTCTACCACCATTCTGCACTTGCTCAGCCTGTAGTTGAACAGCTCCTGACTGCTCACAAACCGGGTAGAATTAGTGGGGGAAGCAAAAGTGGATGGGAATCTGGGAGGCAGTGACCATGAGTTGGTTGAGTTCAGGATCCTGACGCAGGGAAGAAAGGTAAGCAGCAGGATACGGACCCTGGACTTCAGGAAAGCAGACTTTGACTCCCTCAGGGAACAGATGGCCAGGATCCCCTGGGGGACTAACATGAAAGGGAAGGGAGTCCAGGAGAGCTGGCTGTATTTCAAGGAATCCCTGTTGAGGTTACAGGGACAAACCATCCCGATGAGTCGAAAGAATAGTAAATATGGCAGGCGACCAGCTTGGCTTAATGGTGAAATCCTAGCGGATCTTAAACATAAAAAAGAAGCTTACAAGAAGTGGAAGCTTGGACATATGACCAGGGAAGAGTATAAAAATATTGCTCGGGCATGTAGGAAAGATATCAGGAGGGCCAAATCGCACCTGGAGCTGCAGCTAGCAAGAGATGTCAAGAGTAACAAGAAGGGTTTCTTCAGGTATGTTGGCAACAAGAAGAAAGCCAAGGAAAGTGTGGGCCCCTTACTGAATGAGGGAGGCAAGCTAGTGACAGAGGATGTGGAAAAAGCTAATGTACTCAATGCTTTTTTTGCCTCTGTTTTCACTAACAAGGTCAGCTCCCAGACTGCTGTGCTGGGCAACACAAAATGGGGAAGAGATGGCCAGCCCTCTGTAGAGATAGAGGTGGTTAGGGACTATTTAGAAAAGCTGGACGTGCACAAGTCCATGGGGCCGGACGAATTGCATCCGAGAGTGCTGAAGGAATTGGCGGCTGTGATTGCAGAGCCCTTAGCCATTATCTTTGAAAACTCGTGGCGAACGGGGGAAGTCCCGGATGACTGGAAAAAGGCTAATGTAGTGCCCATCTTTAAAAAAGGGAAGAAGGAGGATCCTGGGAACTACAGGCCGGTCAGCCTCACCTCAGTCCCTGGAAAAATCATGGAGCAGGTCCTCAAAGAATCAATCCTGAAGCACTTAGAGGAGAGGAAAGTGATCAGGAACAGTCAGCATGGATTCACCAAGGGAAGGTCATGCCTGACTAATCTAATCGCCTTTTATGATGAGATTACTGGTTCTGTGGATGAAGGGAAAGCAGTGGATGTATTGTTTCTTGACTTTAGCAAAGCTTTTGACACGGTCTCCCACAGCATTCTTGTCAGCAAGTTAAGGAAGTATGGGCTGGATGAATGCACTATAAGGTGGGTAGAAAGCTGGCTAGATTGTCGGGCTCAACGGGTAGTGATCAATGGCTCCATGTCTAGTTGGCAGCCGGTGTCAAGTGGAGTGCCCCAGGGGTCGGTCCTGGGGCCCGTTTTGTTCAATATCTTCATAAATGATCTGGAGGATGGTGTGGATTGCACTCTCAGCAAATTTGCGGATGATACTAAACTGGGAGGAGTGGTAGATACGCTGGAGGGGAGGGATAGGATACAGAAGGACCTAGACAAATTGGAGGATTGGGCCAAAAGAAATCTAATGAGGTTCAATAAGGATAAATGCAGGGTCCTGCACTTAGGATGGAAGAATCCAATGCACCGCTACAGACTAGGGACCGAATGGCTCGGCAGCAGTTCTGCGGAAAAGGACCTAGGGGTGACAGTGGACGAGAAGCTGGATATGAGTCAGCAGTGTGCCCTTGTTGCCAAGAAGGCCAATGGCATTTTGGGTTGTATAAGTAGGGGCATAGCGAGCAGATCGAGGGACGTGATCGTTCCCCTCTATTCGACACTGGTGAGGCCTCATCTGGAGTACTGTGTCCAGTTTTGGGCCCCACACTACAGGAAGGATGTGGATAAATTGGAAAGAGTACAACGAAGGGCAACGAAAATGATTAGGGGTCTAGAGCACATGACTTATGAGGAGAGGCTGAGGGAGCTGGGATTGTTTAGTCTGCAGAAGAGAAGAATGAGGGGGGATTTGATAGCTGCTTTCAACTACCTGAAAGGGGGTTTCAAAGAGGATGGCTCTAGACTGTTCTCAATGGTAGCAGATGACAGAACGAGGAGTAATGGTCTCAAGTTGCAATGGGGGAGGTTTAGATTGGATATTAGGAAAAACTTTTTCACTAAGAGGGTGGTGAAACACTGGAATGCGTTACCTAGGGAGGTGGTAGAATCTCCTTCCTTAGAGGTTTTTAAGGTCAGGCTTGACAAAGCCCTAGCTGGGATGATTTAACTGGGACTTGGTCCTGCTTTGAGCAGGGGGTTGGACTAGATGACCTTCTGGGGTCCCTTCCAACCCTGATATTCTATGATTCTATGATTCTATGATACTCTCCAGGCTGCCTATGTATGGCTTCATGAGCCATGGCGTTAAGGGGTAGGCTGGGTCCCAAGGATAACTATAGGCATTTCAACATCCCCAACAGTTATTTTCTGGTCTGGGAAGAAAGTCCCTTCCTGCAGCTTTTGAAACAGACTAGAGATCCTGAAGATGCGAGCATCATGTACCTTTCCCGGCCATCCCACATTGATGTTGGTGAAACGTCCTTTGTGATCCACCAGTGCTTGCAGCACTATTGAAAAGTGCCCCTTGCGGTTTATGTACTCACTGGCTTGGTGCTCCGGTGCCAAGATAGGGATATGGGTTCTGTCTATGGCCCCACCACAGTTAGGGAATCCCATTGCAGCAAAGCCATCCACTATGACCTGCACATTTCCCAGGGTCGCTACCCTTGATATCAGCAGATCTTTGATTGTGTTGGCTACTTGCATCACAGCAGCCCCCACAGTAGATTTGCCCACTCCAAATTGATTCCCGACTGACCGGTAGCTGTCTGGCATTGCAAGCTTCCACAGGGCTATTGCCACTCGCTTCTCAACTGTGAGGACTGCTCTCATCTTGGTATTCTTGCGCCTCAGGGCAGGGGAAAGCAAGTCACAAAGTTCCATGGAAGTGCCCTTACGCATGTGAAAGTTTCGGAGCCACTGGGAATCGTCCCAGACCTGCAACACTGTGCGGTCTCACCAGTCTGTGCTTGTTTCCCAAGCCCAGAATTGGCGTTCCACCGCATAAACCTGCCCCATTAGCACCATAATGCCCACATTGGCAGGGCCTGTGCTTAGAGAGAAGGACCTATGTCCATGTCCTCATCCCTCTCGTCACCGCGCTGACGTCACCTACTCGCCCTGTTTTGCTTTGCCAGGTTCTGGTGCTGCACGTACTGCTGGATAATGTGTGTGGTGTTTAATGTGCTCCTAATTGCCAAAGTGATCTGAGCGGGCTCCATGCTTGCCGTGGTATGGTGTCTGCACAGAAAAAAGGTGCGGAATGATTGTCTGCTGTTGCCCTGACAGAGGGAGGGGCAACTGAAGACATGGCTTACAGGGTTGGCTTACAGGGAATTAAAATCAACAAAGGGGGTGGCTTTGCGAGAAACTGAATGGCCGCCTCAAGGATAGAACTCAAAACCTCAAGGATAGAACTGAAAACTGGGTTTAGCAGGCCATTGATTTTACAGAGGGAGGGAGGAGAAAATGAATACAAAACAAATCTGGTCTAGTTCTTGTTTTGAGCCACTTCATCTATCTTTATCCACCATGCTGGCAGCAGACTGTGCAGTACGATGCTAGCCATCGTCACCTCCTGGGTGCTCAGCAGAAGACAGTGCAGTATGAGTACTGGCCATCATCTTCTGCTAGCTGCAGATTAAAAGACAGTGCACTGCTGGTAGGACTCAATCACCATGAGATGAAACAAGGGAAATGACCTGGCTGAGTCACTCCCATGTTTGCCCAGGCACCCGGTTAAAAGAGCACCCAGGACTACGTCGACGACGGCTACCAGTCATACTGCACTATCTGCTGCCAAAAGGCAATAAACTGCTGCTGTGTAGCAATGCAGTACCATGTCCGCCAGCACCTAGGAGACATATGGTGACAGTTAGCTGAGCGGGCTCCATGCTTGCCGTGGTATGGCGTCTGCACAGGTAACTCAAGAAAAAAGGCATAAAACGATTGTCTGCCCTTGCTTTCACAGAAAGATGGAGGGAAGGGGGGGCCTGACAATATGTACCCAGAACCACCTGCGACAATGTTTTAGCCCCATCAGGCACTGGGATTTCTACCCAGAATTCAAATGGGCGGCGGAGATTGCGGGAACTGTGGGATAGCTACCCACAGTGCAACGTTCTGGAAGTTGATGGTTGCCTCGGTAATGTGGACACATGTAGTTAGAGCATTTGTGTGGGGACACACACAATCGACTGTATAAAAATGCTTTCTACAAAACCGACTTCTATAAATTCGACCTAATTTCGTAGTGTAGACATACCTTAAGGTGCCACAAGTACTCCTTTTCTTTTTGCGAATACAGACTAACATGGCTGCTACTCTGAAACCTGCTCTCAGAAGGAAATCTGTTCCCACAGGTCTCCTAGTGCACAAGCATCCTGCTTCCACACGCAGCCAGAGCGGGCAAGAGAAAGAGATGGGAGCTCGGCAACCAAGCCTGGCAGCCCCACGGAGCCAGTGCAGGGAGCGTGTTCTGCTCTCACCCAATGCAGAGAAGAAAGTGGGATGGATTTGTCCTGCTTGTCTCATTCAGTCTGCGAGCTCTTTGGGCAAGGCCTTGTCCGATTTGTGTGGTATAAGCACAGAGCACATTCAAGGCACTGTTCACATCATTTATAATAACTCCACCCCTGTCCTGTATCTCTGGCTCCAGCACCAGGACAAAATACCATACTCTTTGGTTTGTCTTGGAGAGCAGAGGAAGCACTGCATGGCCCTCACCATGCTGAGAACACTCACAGCTTTGTACTTAGACAATTTCTACACTCAGTGCTCATGCTTCAGGGCTTCAGTTTGTCACCTGCAGGGGTCAGGGAGGAATACTTTCCCCACAGATGCACAGTTGGCCTGGTGCATTTTGGTTTTCTTTCGCCTTCCGCTGAAGCATCAGGGATTGGCCACAGCTGGAGGAAGGACACAGGATGATATGGACCAGGGCTCTGAGGTGTTACAGTAAGTGCTTTGTTCCTAGATGCCCAGTTGGTGATTCTTGCTCCCAGGCTCAGGGTCACATTGATTGCCAGTTTTGGAGTCAGGAAGGTATTTTGCCCCAGGTCAGACTGGCAGGGACCTTGGGGGGCAGGGGAAGTTGGGTTCGGCTTCCTTTCCAGCATAGAGCAGGGATCCTGCTAGGATCATCTGAACTTGTCTCACCCAAACAATTCTCTGCCACCGCAGGGGCCTGAGGCCTTGGTGGCATCTCGGTCCCTCCTGCTCTGTCTGTGGCCACAGCCCATCAGTCACTGGAGGGCTGGGAAGTGGAGAAGAGAACTGGCTGTGATTTGGTCTGGTGAAATCTGTTTGGCAAGGCTCTGATAGGAGTTGTGTCTTTAACTCTGGTTATTTTGAAGTGGGGTTCAGAGAGGCCATGGGATTTACCCCAGGTCACCCAGCCAGTCAGCAGCAAAGCTCAGGGGTCCTGACGCTGAACCGTCTATGTCTAGCAAAGGACTTGTACCAGCACAAGGTGTGCGTTTTTTTCCTTGATGTTATTGTCATTCACCATATTGGCCATTGATATTCCAGTGGTTCCTTTGACTTCCCTTCTCAGTCACCTGTTGTGGAGAATGTGGACATTTTTGTAATATTTTTATGAACAATATGCATGACTCCGTTTCCTCACTCACTGTGTATTGCCACAGCCTGGGTGTAAAGGGGTTAATATTTCCTCTGGGACAAGGTGAGACAAGGGGTGTGGGTCATAAGCTGGCAGGTCTGGGTTGGTTTGAATGAACTATCAAGGAGAGCAGAACATGTCTGCTCAGCAGGACGGCACCTGAGACAAAGGGACCGAGTGGGTGTGTGGGGTGTTAAGATGACTGCTGTGCAGCAGAGAGAGCTGAAATCCAGGGATTTTGGAGCAGAGGGGTAGGGGATGCACCCAACACAGGCTCTGAGCTCAGTTTGGCTTTCCCAGACAAACCTGCCCCCCTCGGTCCTGGAGTCCAGGTGACCAATGAAGAGGGCATGGTCTGAACAGGCTGTGCGGTGTCACTGCCAAACGCTGCTGGCTGCATCGTTGCCAAAGGGGTCGAGTATCTCACAGGGGTCTACACTCAGCTGGACTCACTGGGGAGCCCCAGCGAGAAGCAGAGGGGCTGGAGGCCCAGGGCTCCATCTCAGAGTTGTGGGGCCATGGCACTCCCCCTTGTAAATTGAGGAGGCCTCAGGCCTAGAACAATGCTCTCTATAAATATATCAGAGGGATAAATACAGGAGAGGGAGAGGAATTATTTAACCTCAGCACCAATGTGGACACAAGAACAAATGGGTATAAACTGGCCACCAGGAAGTTTAGACTTGAAATCAGACGAAGGTTTTTAACCATCAGAGGAGTGAAGTTTTGGAATAGCCTTCCAAGGGAAGCAGTGGGGGCAAAAGATCTATCTGGTTTTAAGATTCTACTCGATAAGTTTATGGAGGAGATGGTATGATGGGATAATGGGATTTTGGTAAGTAATTGATCTTTAAATATTCAGGGTAAATAGGCCAAATCCCCTGAGATGGGATATTAGATGGATGGGATCTGAGTTACTATAGAAAATTCTTTCCTGGGTATCTGGCTGGTGAATCTTGCCCATATGCTCAGGGTTTAGCTGATTGTCATATTTGGGGTCGGGAAGGAATTTTCCTCCAGGGCAGATTGGAGAGGCCCTGGAGGTTTTTCGCCTTCCTCTGTAGCATGGGGCATGGTTGACTTGAGGGAGGCTTCTCTGCTCCTTGAAGTCTTTAAACCATGATTTAAGGACTTCAATAGCTCAGACATGGGTGAGGTTTTTCATAGGAGTGGGTGGGTGAGATTCTGTGGCCTGCGCTGTGCAGGAGGTCGGACTAGATGATCAGAATGGTCCCTTCTGACCTTAGTATCTATGAATCTATGAATCTATGAATGAAGGGAGCAGTCCCAGAGTGACTGTAATGGCTGGGTCAGAGCAACCTGTAAATCCACGACAGCTGTCGGGAGTGCTGACATGCTGAATGCAACAGCAAAGTTTTGCAAGAAGTGACCGCAACAGTAGAAACAAGCTTAGTCCCAGAAAACAGTGGAGGAGGTGGCATGTAACCAGTTCCCTGAGAGGCATATTACAGAGCTGTGCAGAGAGGACTAAGCATTGGGAAGTGAACCCTGATCCAGACCATTAGTACAGGGAAATAGTAGAATAATCAATTCTAATACAGAAAAGGCAGAAAGCATAATCCCACTATACATATAAAATGATGGGATCTAAATTAGCTGTTACCACTCAAGAAAGAGACCTTGGAGTCATCATGGATAGTTCTCTGAAAAGTGGATACTCAATTTGCAGCGGCAGTCAAAAAATAGAACAGAATGTTGGGAATTATTAGGAAATGGACAGATAATAAGACCGAAAATATCCTATTGCCGCTATATAAATCCATGGTATGCCCACATCTTGAATACTCGTGCAGATGTGGTCTCCCCATCTCAAAAAAGATATATTGGACTTGGAAAAAGTTCAGAGAAGGGCAACAAAAATGATTAGAGATATGGAACAGCTGCCGTATGAGGAGAGATTAATAAGAATGGAATTATTCAGCTTGGAAAAGAGACAATTAGGGGGGATATGATAGAGGTCTATAAAATCATGACTGGCTTGGAGAAAGTCAATAAGGAAGTGTTATTTACTCCTTCTCCTAACACGAGAACTAGGGTCATCAAATGAAATTAATAGGCAGCAGGTTTAAAAGAAACAAAAGGAAGTATTTCTTAACAGAATGCACAGTCAACCTGTGGAACTCTTTGCCAGAGGATGTTGTGAAGGCCAAAACTACAACAGGGTTAAAAAAAAAAACTAGATAAATTCATGGAGGATAGGTCCATCAATGGCTATTATGAGATGGTGTTTCTAGCCTCTGTTTGCCAGGAGCTGGGAATGGGCGACGGGATGGATCACTTGATTATTACCTGTTCTGTTCAGTCACTCTGGGGCACCTGCATTGGCCACTGTCAGAAGACAGGATACTGGGCTAGATGGACCTTTGGTCTGGCCCAGTATGGATGTTCTTATGTCTGTCTGACCCCCTTTGTTCGACTCCCAGATGTGTGTCCCGACTGCTTCCCGCAGCCCACCCTTAACCTACACCTCTTACCTCTCCGGTCCTTTGTTCTTGAGCTGGGGAGAAGCTGTTCAGCCTCCTTAAGAAGAGGTGGGGAAGTTCATTGTGGCATGATGACCCATATTCTTTATAGTAATATTACTATGATATGAGTATGGCATAATTATGATGTATTTTGTGCAAGATAAGGCATGTGAGAGATCATTGGAAAGGTTATGATTTACTGAATATGATTATCGTACGAGTATGCATGTATCTTTTTTGTATCTGAAGTTTGGAATATTGTCTATGCATCTATTACAAATGTATTTACATCTGGGGAACACCCACTAGACAGAATGCAATCAGTCTAGATGAATGGCTGGGAAGGGCCATTAGGGAGAACAATAGGTCTTAGAAGATGCTAGTCACCTGCCAGGGAGCCTTCCTGAGAAGCCTTCCTGGGGATGCTGCAAACAGTCTCTGAGTTATGGCTGCAGGGACATGTGACCAAGTCACTTGGTACTGGACTTCATGATAATACTATTGTTTTTCCACTGACCAGGAGTGGGAATCAAACTGGAAGACAAAGGGTCCCTGCCATATGCAAAAACTATTTAAGGCAGGGGGGTGACATCATCGTCAGTCGTTCTTCACTGACTCCCCACCCAAGAAAGAAGACTGCTGGAAACACCTGAGAAACAAAAGGACTGAACTTGGGGGAAGGGCTGAACCCAGGCTAGAGTGTTGCCTCGCCTGTGACTGGAATATCTGGAATTTAGCTGGATTTAGTTGGTGTTGGCCCTGCTTTGAGCAGGGGATTGGACTAGATGAAATCCTGAGGTCTCTTCCAACCCTAATCTTCTACGATTCTGTTAATTTTAAGCTGCAAGCAAGGACAGCATGCCTTCAAGACTCTTTGAAAACTGCCTTTAGGGTGAGAATTTGCTGCTCATATCCAATTGTGTTATTATATTAAACTTAGATTGCGTTTTTGTTTTATTTGCTAGATAATCTGCTTTGATCTGTTTGCTCTCCCTTATAATCACTTAAAATCTATCTTTTGTAGTTAATAAACTTGTTTTGTCTAAAAGTAGTGTGTGGAAATCATAACTTGGGGCAGAAAGCTGTGTATAGCCCTCTCCACACTGAGGGAGGGGGTGAATTTCATGAGATTATGCTGTACAGTTCTCTCTGCAGTGCAAGACGGAACAATTTTGGGTTTAGCCTCTAGAGGGATGTGTGCACTTGAGTACTGGGAAAATCCTTAGCTGAGCCTTCCCATGCAAAGCTGATTTCAGTGTCTGTGTGTTTCTGCAGCTAGGTGTGTCCCTACTTGTGTGCTGGTGAAAGTGTGAGGCCGGGAGTATGTCTGCAGCTTGTCACAGCACTACAGGGTGAAAGGGAGTCCAGGCTGGTGGGTCAGGCAGAGTCAGTGGTACCCCAGTTCCAGGCAGTACCTCAAAGAGCTGAGGGGAACCAGTCACATCCTTATCCCCCTGCGTTGTTGGTTGCTAGGCATCAGTGTCCTGGCGACTGGATTTGGCATTTTCTTCTCAGATGCTCCACTGATATGGGAAGCATGGCCCAGACAGCTAGGCAACACCCATACCTCTGGTTTAGCCTGCCCTGAGAGCAAACAGTCCCTTTCCACCCACTAGGTAACAATGCCGCATATAGGGGAAACTGAGGCACACATAGGCTTTATATAAATATTACAAAAAATTACCACTTTGTCACATAAATCAAAATGGGTTTATGGCAAATAGATCCTGTCAAAGTAACTTGATAGCTTCTTCTGACAAGATTACAAGTTTGGTTGATAAAGATAATAGTGTTGATATAATATACTTAGACTTCTGTAAGGCATTTGATTTGGTATTGCATGACATTTTGATTAAAAAACTAGAACAATATAAAATGAACATGCCATAGATTAAATGGATTAAAAACTGGCTAACTAATAGGTCACAAAATGTGACAGTAAACAGGGAATCGGTTCTTGACCCTATGTTAGTTAGCATTTTTTATCAATGACCTAGAAGAAACATAAAATCACAAACCTAAGGTGTCATAACCATACAGCTAAGGGTAGCCTAGAATTCCTCCTTACCTGTAAGCGGTTAAGAAACTGAAATAACCTGAAAAGGAGTACTTGTGGCACCTTAGAGACTAACAAATTTATTAGAGCATAAGCTTTCGTGAGCTACAGCTCACTTCATCTTGGCACCTGACCAAAAGGACCAATGGAGAAAGAAGATCCTTGCAAATCTTGGGGTGGGGAAGGCTTTGGTTTTGTGTGTTCTCTTGGGAAGCAAAAAAGCATCAGATCATAAAACTCCTTCTCCTATAAACCATCCTAAAAGTCTCTCATATTACAAAAATTGTAAGTAAAAGCCAAGCAAGGCATATTAGATTATCTTTTGTTCTGCTTGTGAATTTTTCCTTTGCTGGAGGGAGGTTTATTCCTGTTTTTTTGTAACTTTGAAACTAAGCCTAGGGGAAGTTCTGCTGTGTTTTTGAATCTTTTGTTACCCTGTAAAGTTATTTTCCATCCTGATTTTACAGAGGTGATTTTTACCTTTTTTTTTAAGAGAACCTGACTGATTTCTGTATTGTCCTAAAACCCAGGGGTTTGGGTCTGTGATCACTTTGTAACCAATTGGTTAGGATATTATCCTCAAGCCTCCCCAGGAAAGGGGGTGTAAGGGCTTGGGGGGATATTTTGGGGGAATAGGAACTTCAAGTGGTCCTTTCCCTAATTCTTTGTTAAATCACTTGATGCTGGCAGAATTTGTGTCTTGGGGAAGTTTTAACCTAAGCGGGTAGAAATAAGCTTAGGGGGTCTTTCATGCAGGTCACCACATCTGTATCCTAGAGTTCAGAGTGGGGAGGGAACCCTGACATAAGGGGATTAGTAAAAAACAAAAAGGACAAGTCACTGATACAGAGCGATATGGATCCCTTGGTAAACTGGGCACAAGCAAACAAGATGTGTTTTAATATGGTTAAATGTAAATGTATACATCTAGGAGCAAAGCATGTAGGCCACACTTACAGGACGGGGATTCGCTGGGTGCAGAGGTGGATAATGAAGTGAACATGAGCTACTAGTGTGATTCTGTTGCCAAAAGAGCTAAACACAGAAACAGAAAACTCTTAAGCAGGAGTAGAGAGGTTATTTTACCTCTGGATTTGACGCTGGTCTGACAGCTGCTGGAATACCATATCCAGTTCTGCTGCCCCTAATTCAAGAAGGATGTTGATAAACTGGAAAGGGTTCAGAAGAGCCACAAGAATGATTAAAGAATTAGAAAACATGCCTACAATGATAGATCCAAGGAGCTCAATCTATTTAGCTTACCAAAAACAAGGTTAAAGGATGCCTTGATTACAGGCTATAGTTACCTTCATGAGGAACAAATATTTAATAATCAGCTGTTCAATCTAGCAGAAAAAATCTAACATGCTCCATTGGCTGGAAGTGGAATTTAGGCCATGTCTACAGTAGCGAGTTTCCAGTGACACAGCTGTACCGATACAGCTGTGCCGCTGTAAAATCACTTTTGTAGCCGCTCTCTACTGGTGGGAGGAGCTCTTCTGTCAACATAATTAAATCATCTCCAACCTCTGGAGGCACCTCTGAAAACAGGGGGGCTGGAGCCCAAGGGCTCCATCTCTGACTAGCAGAGCCATGGGGCAAACAATGGAGGCCTCAGGCCGAGCACAATGAAGCATGGCTGTGTAAAGGCTGGGGGGCACAGACCATCCTGGAAATCCAGGATACTGACATTGTAACTTACATTCATTGCCAGTTACTTCCCCTTTTCCCCACCCCTTATATACTGATTTTTGTGTGTTTTATCGCTGAACCCACATCTCCTTTGATCCAAGCTGGGTTTGGCCCACTCTCACTTTTTCTGTGTCTGCAGAATTGTAGCTTTTTGGTCATCAAGTAAGTTCTCCCCAAACAACTCCCAGTTTTTGTTACCATTTCCCACTATGTATTCATGGTCCCACTCATTTAAGCCAGCTGCTGCTTTAAGCTTTGGGAAATTGGCCCTCTAGAATTCCAAGTACACATGACCCTAGTTGGTGCCGTATTCTGTTCGCACAAAGTAAATGCAACCGGATCATGATCACTGGTTCCTCAGCAACTGCTAATGTTCAGGTCAGTGATTAACTGTTCTTTGTCCCTCAGAACGAGGTTCAATACTGAGTTCCTTTGTGTTGGGAGCAGGATTCTGTGTGTTAGGAAATTATCATCTATTATTTTTATACACCCCAAGGAAGTTTTGTTACTAGCCAAAGGAAATGTGTAGTAAATGTTTCCCAGGTTGAAGTCCCCCATAATAACAGTGTTTCTTCCTACACATTATGGACAGATGCTTAAGAAGCAGTTTGTTCTGTTTCCTAGTGAGATTAGGTGGTCTGTAACAGACGCCCACCAGTATCCCCCCTCCGTCCCCATCCTCAGTTTTACTTTTACCAGTGAGAACTTAAATCCATTAGCCTTTGTGGTCCTGTGATTCTGCATTGTCTGTGACAGGTAACAGCATCTTTGAGGTAAAGTACCACCTCTCCCCCTTTTTCCCATTCTGTCCTTACTGAACAAGTTTTAACTATTGATTTTTAACGTTCCAGTCACAAATCCAAGCCAGCAAGTTTCAGTAATACCAGCCATGTCGTGTGTCCTCTCTCTTACCTGAGTGTCTCCAACTCCTCTTGTTTATTAAACATGTGCTCCTTACATGCCCCTTTGTGCTTGGATTTGTCAGATGCATAACACTAGGCAGGTTTTCATATCTGGGTGTTTGTACCATGTGAAGGGGAACACTCGCTGGCAGCTCCACCTAGTGGTCAGGCCAGGTGTACTGAGTTGTCTTCTTCCCAGGCTTTCCATTTGGGTTGGGGTTTGGGATTCTGGACTTTTGCACCTTTAGGATCATCCCCAGTTAGGTTCCCCACCAAGGGATAGACTTCTGTCATTGTCACCTTTTCAGGGGTTGGTAGAGGAGTTCGGGCACACCCTCTCCACAGGGCTCTGATCCAGGGCCCAGTGGTAGGCTGTTGAGATCCGCACTTTGGAGTCTGATGCAACTGCCTCCCTGGATCGCTTCCTACCAGCATCCCCTCTTCCTGCAGGGTAAATTAAAGTCTCTGAGCTTCAAAAGTCCCCCATCCCTCGTGGTTAGGTCTGTATCTCCAAGCCTCAGGCTGCAAGAATTCCTGGAATGCCCCTTCCCAAGAGTTCAGAGCAGAGGTCTGCTCCCTTCCGCTGCCTGCCCCCTTCTGAGATGCTCTGCTTCCCCTTTTAAGCCCTGCCTCCAGCCTGTGCAGGCATGTTCCAGGATCTGCAGAAGTGTGTCTGGATTGACGTCTTTATAGATCACTGCAGAAGGGGTCTCTCCTGCTGACCTCAGAATCTAGTTTATTCTGGTGGTGGTATCCTTCATCTTCGCTCACAGAAGGCAGCAAGCTGTCCTGCCGTGCTTCTACCTATTGCAGAATGCCCTGTCCATTCTTCTTAGCATACAGTCCCCCACTAAAGACTGTCAGTCTTCTTTGGCCAGTTGTGGATATTCTCTTGGGCTTGTCTGGGTCTTTCTAGTCTGAGCTGGCAGAAGTTCTCAGTTCTTTCCTCTAATGTATGTAGGTCCTTCCCTCTGGTTCATTCTTGGAGATTGCTCTCTTCAGATGTCTTACTCAGCACCTGGCAGCGATTTGATACTTCCAGCTGTGAGCAGATCCTTGGAGTTCTCCTACCTCTGGAGATAACAAATTTCCAGTCATCTTTTCTGTTTTCTTATCTCCCTTGGTCACTGGATTCCACAGCCTCCCAGTGTGGTATCTGCTGTGGTGCTGGCTGGATCTGAGTATCCAGGAATTTCGCCATACCCTTGGTGTTTTGCAACATGATCAGCTGTTCCTCCGGACCACAAATCTTCTCCTCCATCAAGCTACCAGCCTCACACCTCATGCAGATGGAGTCTTCTCTCTCTTCAGGCAGGAAGTGAGTGTGGCACATCCAGTGTAGGTTACAATAGCTGTTCACTCTTGTAATGTGCCGATAAAGGCTTCAAACGCTCTTCTACAAACTCCCATGGAAACTTGGCCCTTAGCCACTTGCTGTTATCCTGTTCCTATGGCGGAGATTGCTGATGATCTAGGGCTCTTTAATCTAAGAGACAATGGCTGAATGAGATGCTGAAGTGAGACAAAAATCAGACTAGAAATTTTTATCAGTGAGGAACCATCAGAACAACAGATCTAGGGACATAGTGAGGTCTCCATCACTTGGAGTCTTTAAATCTGACCTTAACATCTATTAATTAAATATATATCTGATTTAATTGGTGCTTGAAGTTAAAAGTGCTTGAATTTCTCAGGGAGAAAAAAAATCCAGTGATGGCTCATAGGTGTTTATATCCCAAGGCTGGAGTATGAAATGGGATAAAGGTGGCATGCCCCAAGGTAAATATATGCTGCCTTATCACTAGACAGAATCATGAAACATGAGGTTAATATAACTGTATTTACAACCCTCTCATAAACATTGTATCTTTGATAATGAAAAAGCAAGGTAATGTTTGTTGGGTTGCAGTAGGGATAATGCAGGGCTTGTGTACTTACATGTATATTTTGCTAACTTTTTACCTCAATAGAACAAACATTTAAACATAGAGTCGTATGACTGAAAGGAAACCTGACTCATGCTTCTAGCTCAGATCTACCTTGCATAGGACAGCCCAGGATTCAGTCACCAGTGCCCTGAAGGACCAAGGGAACTTATCCCATGTTGGTTTGGTGGGGCTGGAGCGACCCAGAGTTCAGGTGGCGGCAGGGTTTTCTTTTCCACAGGACTCTATAGAACAATATTATCCAGACAAAAACTGTAGGCCCCGATCCTGCGCCAGATTGTGCATCATCTGGGGCTGCAGTTGCTGTAGGATGGGGGTCTTGGTTTGGAGGAAGTGAACTTGGGGGAAAGAACTCAGGAGATGTGGATTCTATTCCTTCTGGGTGATGTTGGGCAAGGCCCTTCCTTACCCTATGCCTCAGTTTCCCCATCTGTAAAATGGCAATAATGATAATGATACTGACTGACCTCCTTTGTAAAGTGCTTTGAGACCTGCTGGTGGAAAGTGCTATATAAGAGCTAGGAGTTGTTGTTATATAGCTCATAACCATGAAGACAAGAAATAAGATTAAAAACTACCTTTCTGGGGAGCATCCCCTCTCAGAAAAGCTCCTCATCTTTTATCCTTATTTCAATTGTCTTCAGCTACTGTGTGCTGTTTTCAGTTATTTTCTGTAAAAGCCCTGGAAGCAAATCCAACCCCACACTTAGTTTGCTGGAAGTTAAGGTTGCTTTCAGACATCCTTAGAATCCAATGAGACCAGGAGTAAGTGAACAAGGTATGATAAATGAAGGGTGGGGGTAGCCCCCATTTATGAACAGACAGCCAGCCAGTTAGCTGTAACATGCCTCTTTGTCTGTTCTCTGCTTGCTTTACCTGTAAAGGGTTAACAAGCCCGCAGGTAAAAGAAAAGGAGTGGGCACCTGACCACAAGAGCCAATGGGAAGGTAGAACTTTTTAAAATTGAGAAAGAAACTTTCCCTTTGTCTGTTCTCTGGAGAAGGAGACATAGAGCAGCAATGCTATGTAAGGCTTGAACCAGGTATGAAATTTCATCTTCCATACCTAGAAGAAATTATTTGGATAGGGAATGTTTAGTTAGACACAATCAGGTTTATTTTTTTATTTTGGCTTGTGGATCTCCTCTATGCTAACCCCAATGCTAGTGTTTGCTTGTAACCTTTAAGTTGAACCCCCCAAAAAACTAGTTGGGTGCTTAATATTTGGAATTGCTCTTTTAAAATCTAGCAAAAGCCTAAGCTCTAGATATATTTTTTCTTTTTCTTTTTAAACTGTTTTACCTTTTTTAAGAACAGAATTGGATTTTTGGTGTCCTAAGAGGTTTGTGCATGTTGTTTGATTAGCAGGTAGCACAGCTAATTTCCTTTGTTTTCTTTCTCAGCTCTTCCCCAGAGGGGAGTGAAAGGGCTTGACGGTACCCCACAGGGAGGAATTCCCAAGTGTTCCTTCCTGGATCCAAGGGGGTTTTTTTGTTTGTTTGTTTTGCATTTGGGTGGTGGCAGCGTTTACCAAGTCAAGGTCAGAGAAAAGCTGTAATCTTGGGAGTGTAATACAAACTTGGAGTGGCAAGTATTAATTTTTAGAATCCTTGCAGGCCCCCACCTTCTGCACTCGGAGTGACAGAGTGGGGATTCAGCCTTGACACACGGACATGAGCTTTGAAACACATTGGCTACATCTTTACTGACAAAACAGTTGTTTCTACAGGGGTAGGGTTACCAGACAGCAAATGTGAAAAATCGGGATGGGGGTGAGGGGTAATAGGAGCCTATGAGAGAGAGAGAGAGAGAGAGAAATCAGTACTGTCCCTATAAAATTGGGACATGTGGTCACCCTACACAGGGGTGATAGCTCTGTAAAGGGGGATTAGCCATTGAAATAAACTCCTGGGGAAGTGGTGGATTCTCCATTTCTTGATGTTTACAGATCCAGCTTGGAGGCCTTTCTGGGAGATGCTTTAGTCCAATGCAAGTTACTGGGCTCAATGCAGGGGTAGCTGCGTGACATGGAAGAGCCTGTTGAGGTCAGACTAGATGATCTAATGCAGTGTCTCCCAAACTTTTTTGGCCACGGAACACTTTTTAGCCTATTACAGAATGCTTGTAATATTATTTTGTAGTCATTTGGTTTTCAAATAAAAAATTGCGTTATTTATGCTCAAATATATTTTATTTTATAAAACAAAGCAAAAATACAAATTCAAAATAACTTGAACTAACAATTTCTAACTAGAAAGCACTTATAAAGTAGTACAAAAATCAAGTGCAAGAGTCAAAATTAAATTCTAGATTCTTTCACAGAACACCTATTCACATCTTGTGGAACACCAGTATTCCGCGGAACACAGTTTGGGAAATGCTGAGCTAATGAAAAAAGAAAAGGAGGACTTGTGGCACCTTAGAGACTAACAAATTTATTTGAGCATAAGCTTTCGTGAGCTACAGCTCACTTCATTGGAAGCATTCAGTGGGAAATACAGTGAGGAGATTTATATACACACACAGAGAAGATGAAACAATGGGTTTTATCATACACACTGTAAGGAGAGTGATCAATTAAGATGAGCTATTACCAGCAGGAAGTGGGAGGAGGAAGAAAACCTTTTGTGGTGATAATCAAAGTGGGCCATTTCCAGCAGTTAACAAGAACGTCTGAGGAACAGAGGGGGGGGAGAAATAACATGGGGAAATAGTTTTACTTTGTGTAATGACCCATCCACTCCCAGTCTCTATTCAAGCCTAAATTAATTGTATCCAGTTTGCAAACTAATTCCAATTCAGCAGTCTCTCATTGGAGCCTGTTTTTGAAGTTTTTTTGTTGAAGGATAGCCACTCTCAGGTCTGTAATCGTGTGACCGGAGAGATTGAAGTGTTCTCCGACTGGTTTTGAATGTTATAATTCTTGACGTCTGCTTTGTGTCCATTTATTCTTTTATGTAGAGACTGTCCAGTTTGACCAATGTAAATGGCAGAGTGGCATTTCTGGCACATGATGGCATATATCACATTGGTAGATGCGCAGGTGAACAAGCCTCTGATAGTGTGGCTGATGTGATTAGGTCCTATGATGGTGTCCCCTGAACAGATATGTGGACAGAGTTGGCAACGGGCTTTGTTGCAAGGATGGGTCCCTGGGTTAGTGGTTCTGTTGTGTGGTGTGTGGTTGCTGGTGAGTATTTGCTTCAGGTTGGGGGGCTGTCTGTAAGCAAGGACTGGCCTGTCTCCCAAGATCTGTGAGAGTGATGGCTCGTCCTTCAGGATAGGCTGTAGATCCTTGATGATGCGTTGGAGAGGTTTTAGTTGGGGGCTGAAGGTGATGGCTAGTGGTGTTCCGTTATTTTCTTTGTTGGGCCTGTCCTGTAGTAGGGTACTCTTCTGGCTCTGTCAATCTGTTTCTTCACTTCAGCAGGTGGGTATTGTAGTTGTAAGAATGCATGATAGAGATCTTGTAGGTGTTTGTCTCTGTCTGAGGGGTTGGAGCAAATGGGGTTATATCGTAGAGCTTGGCTGTAGACAATGGATCGTGTGGTGTGATCTGGATGAAAGCTAGAGGCATGTAGGTAGGAATAGCGGTCAGTAGGTTTCCGATATAGGGTGGTGTTTATGTGACCATCACTTATTGGCACCATAGTGTCCAGGAAGTGGATCCCTTCTTTTCCATGGGTCCAGATGATGAAAATGTCATCAATGTAGCACAAGTAGAGTAGGGGCATTAGGGGACGAGAGCTGAGGAAGCGTTGTTCTAAGTCAGGCATAAAAATGTTGGCATACTGTGGGGCCATGCGGATACCCATCGCAGTGCTGCTGATTTGAAGGTATACATTGTCCCCAAATGTGAAATAGTTACAGGTGAGGACAAAGTTCAGCCACCAGGTTAGCCGTGACATTATCGGGGATACTGTTTCTGATGGCTTGTAGTCCATCTTTGTGTGGAATGTTGGTGTAGAGGCTTCTACATCCATAGTGGCCAGGATGGTGTTTTCAGGAAGATCACCAATGGACTGTAGTTTCCTCAGGAAGTCAGTGGTGTCTCGAAGATAGCTGGGAGTGCTGGTAGCGTAGGGCCTGAGGAGGGAGTCTACGTAGCCAGACAATCCTGCTGTCAGGGTGCCAATGCCTGAGATGATGGAGCATCCAGGATTTCCAGGTTTATGGATCTTCAAAAACAGACTCCAACGATAGACTGCTGAATTGGAATTAATTTTCGAACTGGATATAATTAATTTAGGCTTGAATAGACTGGGAGTGAATGGGTCATTACACAAAGTAAAACTATTTCCCCATATTATTTCTCCCCCCCACCCCACCCCCCACTGTTCCTCAGACGTTCTTGTTAACTGCTGGAAATGGCCCACCTTGATTATCACCACAAAAGGTGTTCCTCCTTCCCCCCCCCCCCCCGCTGGTAATAGCTCATCTTAAGTGATCACTCTCCTTACAGTGTGTATGATAAAACCCATTGTTTCATGTTCTCTGTGTGTACATATAATCTCCCCACTGTATTTTCCACTGAATGCATCCCATGAAGTGAGCTGTAGCTCACGAAAGCTTATGCTCAAATAAATTTGTTAGTCTCTAAGGTGCCACAAGTACTCCTTTTCTTTTTGTGAATACAGACTAACATGGCTGCTACTCTGAAAGCTGATCTAATGGTCTCTTCTGGCCTTAAATTCTCTGAATGGCAATATACAGCCCTCATGGAGATGAGGCACAGGTAGTTTTTACCTCCATGTAACTCGCTGAGATCAACACTAGACCCCCCACGCAAACGCTTAAGCTTGAGCTCACCTAGCTACATGGAATTAAAAATTCCAGAGCCTTGTCTCCACTAGGGTTATACTTGATCAGTGCTATGCCCATGTAAAAACACATCTGATTTTGCAATGAAGCCATAGCCCTAGAGGTCTACTGAAGCTCCAGAGCTGCTCCTTTGGCTCCCGAAGAGACTCACACTTGTATGTGCTGAGGCCCAGGGTCACTCACGGCCAGTGACCAGCGAGCACCATTATTAATATGGAGTTATGACTGCGTTCCAAGCTAGTTTTTTATTCTGTACCATAATTAGTGTCAATTTGCTAGTAAAGATAAATTGATGAAAGATTAACAGTGTGTTAACTTCCTGCATGTTTAACTTTGAATTCGGTGTCAGAGCAACCCGGATTACTGTTTGTTTACACAACCTAACTTCCCTTTCAGAGACACACAACAGAGCAGTCCCAGGCTGTGGGTGTCGGATGTTCCCGGGATGTAAAGTGGCAGGTTAGCTGGGCTTTTTCTGAAAATGACACTGTTCTGGATGGGCTCCCTGGGTGTGTGTTTGAGTCTGTGCAGTGACTTCGTGTGATGGGCCCAGGTTCATCCAGTGCAGAGCCATTCACGCTGGCTGCTGGGGGGAGGCTGGGCTTCCCCTCCCGCTTCCGGCTAGCTGCAGAGGCCCTGAGCATCAGGCTGGGCTCCCTGCCCCCTCGCCAGAGGGACAAAGGCCCCTGGGTGGCACCAGCACAGCGCTGCAGCCTCTGGAGTCGCTATGGGCAGAGCGGAGGGGCAGCGGCACAGGTGCCCTCCGGGTGGAACCGGGCAGACAAATCAGCTGCTGATACAAGAGCAGAGGTGGCTCCCGGGCCGTGCGGGCTGGAGCGTGAGCTGCGGCCCCGCTCTCTGGAGCTGGCGGGCCGGGCTCTGCCGGTGCTGGAGCCAAGCGACGGCCCTGACGACCCCGACACCCCGACCCGCGCGGACCCCCAGTAGGGGGCGCTCATGTCCCAGCCTGGAGCCCATCGCCCGTGGAGCCGAGCCGAGCCGAGCCCCTCCTCTGGGCCCGCCTGGCTATAAAGGCCGCCCCCAGAGCTTAGCCCAGAAGTCGTAGCCCTGTGCCTGGCCCAGGTGAGCGGAGCGGCTGGTTAGTCCCTTGCCCGGGCCGGGCCGGGCTCTGCATGGCCCAGCCCCCGCTCGGGGCCGCTGCAGCCCCGGGGGTGTCAGCGGGGCTTCCCATGAGCCGCGATCGTGGCCGCAGCGAATGCCCCTGCCGGGCTGGGAAGGGCAGCCGGGGGAGGGCTGTTGGCGGGGCGGCAGCAGAGGTGCCCCGTAACTGCTGAGGGCGCGGAGCGATGTAAGCTCTGGGGGCAGCGCGGTTCAGGGCAGGTGCGCCAGAGACAAAGGCGTGTTGGTTTCTAGAGCGGCTTTGGTGCCAGGCTAGGGAGTCTCAGCTGGAGACCCGTCTTGCTCCTGAGGTTAGGGCCCACTGCGACGCAAGCTTGGAAAGTCCTTCCCTGGCAGCACCAGACGTGTCAGGCTTTAGGACCCAAGGGAACGGCTGCTGCAGCTGGCGTCCAGGGAGCTCTGGCAGGTAAGGAAGCCAGGGCCTGGGGAAGAGCCAGCTTTGGGGTAGGTAGGCAGGCAGGCGGGGAGTGGCTGTTGTGCCCCCCGGAGAGCCCAGCCCCAGCTGTGTGGTGGGGGGAGACGGGCAGGAGCTGGAGGCGCCGGGAGTAAGAGCTTGGAGCCAGTTGTGTGCAGGAGGGTCCCGGATGGGCT
This sequence comes from Dermochelys coriacea, assembly GCF_009764565.3. Taxonomy (NCBI): domain Eukaryota; kingdom Metazoa; phylum Chordata; order Testudines; family Dermochelyidae; genus Dermochelys; species Dermochelys coriacea. The sequence continues at coordinate 9,806,819 of NC_050087.2, forward strand.
CTAGCTGTGAGGGAACCGCACTGAGCCTGCAGGCAGCTGGGGCAAGGTCCAGCTCCGTGCGGCAGCCCTGAGCCAGCTGTGTGCAGGGGGGAAGGGCAGGAAAGGAGCGTGCTGGGCACGGAGGGCTAGAGCCGGCTGTATGCGGAGGGAGCAGGAGCCGGGAAGAGGTGCCAGCACTAGCCACTCTGCAGCATGGTCGAGGGAGCCAGCGCCCTGCTGTCTAGTGCCATACCCTGCCTGCCCACGGGAAGCTTGCTGCAGTTTTGCAGAGCCTAGGCCTGTGTGAGGAGGGGAGAAGTCGACTGCAAGCCTCATACATCAGCCAGCCCCAGCCTGTGCCCTGCGGAAGAGCCAGGTGGCTCCAGTGGATATAAACCCTGGTAGAAGTCTTGGGGGGGGCATGTGACCCCCACACGCTGCCTCTGGGGAACAGGAAGGGTTATTGGCTGGCTAGGGGGCTGGGTTCTCTCCTGGCTCACATGTAAAATCAGAATATCAGGGTTGGAAGAGACGTCAGGAGGTCATCTAGTCCAACCCCCTGCTCAAAGCAGGACCAATCCCCAACTAAATCATCCCAGCCAGGGCTTTGTCAAGCTGGGCCTTAAAAACCTCAAAGGATGGAGATTCCACCACCTCCCTAGGTAACCCATTCCAGTGCTTCACCACCCTCCTAGTGAAAGAGTGTTTCCTAATATCCAACCTAGACCTCCCCCACTGCAACTTGAGACCATTGCTGCTTGTTCTGTCATCTGCTACCACTGAGAACTGCCGAGCTCCAGCCTCTTTGGAACCCCCTTCAGGTAATTGAAGGCTGCTATCAAATCCCCCCTCACTCTTCTCTTCTGCAGACTAAACAAGCCCAGTTCCCTCAGCCTCTCCTTGTAAGTCAGGTGCCCCAGTCCCCTAATCATTTTCATTGCCTTCCACTGGACTCTCTCAAATTTGTCCACATCCTGTCTGTAGTGGGGGGCCCAAAACTGGATGAAATACTCCAGGTGTGGCCTCACCAGTGCCGAATAGAGGGGAATAATCACTTCCCTCGATCTGCTGGCAATGCTCCTACTAATATGCCATTGGCCTTCTTGGCAACAAGGGCACACTGCTGACTCATATCCAGCTTCTCATCCATTGTAATCCCCAGGTCCTTTTCTGCAGACCTGCTGCTTAGCCAGTCGGTCTCGGCCTGTAGCAGTGCATGGGATTCTTCCTTCCTAAGTGCAGGACTCTGCACTTGTTCCTGTTGAACCTCATCAGATTTCTTTTGGCCCAATCCTCCAATTTGTCTAGGTCACTCTGGACCCTTCCCTACCCTCCAGCGTATCTACCTCTCAGCAGCTCAGTAACATACACACAGCTTGTAACAAAGGGACCCAGTGGCCGTTCACCCCCGGTAACAGCCCTGTCTTTCCCCATAGGATGTTGCTGCTCACGGACTGGGTGCTGGAGCTGCTGAGCATGGAGCGGACCCCCTTCCGTTCCTACACCATCTCTGCCTTGCTTCTTGCTCTGCTGGCCCTGCTCTTCTGCACCCTACTGCAGCTTGGGAGATCCTGGCACCACTACTATGTGAACTGTCAGCGGCTGCGCTGCTTCCCGGAGCCCCCGCGTCGCAACTGGCTGCTGGGACACTTGGGGATGGTAGGTGTCATGTCCTGTGGGGGTGTGTCTTCTCTCCCCTCTTACTCCTTGTTGCCACTGAGACATGGCTTGACCCCTGCTGGGAGGAGCCACCCTTGCCCACCCCAAGGGAGGGGCTGGTAGAATAGCCCCTGAGAAGGCTGGGGGCAGGTGACCCTGCTGGTTCAAGCCTCTCCCTCTCTCTCTCAGGTGAAGGGCTTTGGTCCCAGCTGGTGCTGGCAAGGAGAGCATGGCATGGCAGGTTGCTCAGGGCGTCATGCTCACTGCAGCTGCATGACACATGGGAATGGGGTTGGGACCGAGCAGGGATAGGAGACGAGGGTCCTGGGCCAGCTCCACCAGGTTCTCAGCACACGCCCTGTCTGGCACCAGAGTGAGCAGCATCTGAACTCAGTCAGATTTCCTGACCCAACTAGGTGGGCCTGAGCTGGAGGCAGAGGCATTGGCCACACTGCGGCTCCCCATCCACCTGTGGGTGGAGCCCTTCCTATGGCGGCTGGCTCTAATGCACCCCCGATACGGCAGGGCCATGGGATCCATCTCTGGCACTGGATGGGGCAGGTGGGATGCCGGCCCACATGCAGAATGAGACGGGGGTGCGAATGGCCCCCTAACCACTCAGTGCCCTGCACTCAAATGCCACATTCTCCAGGCAGGGCCCAAGGCTGAGTGTGGGATGTGCCCTGGTGGGTGGCTCTGGGCTCCGGTGCCCAGACACTTGCCCAGTTGCAGGGGCTCTAAGGGAACCAATCCATAGAAGCCTCTCTGCTCACCACTGGCCCCTGCCATGCTCCCTGGCCCAGCCCCGTGACACCCCTGCCAGCCAGGTGCACCCCAATAGCTCTGCCTGCATTGGTGGCAAGTGGCCCCTGGGCCTGTTTGGTTGCCTTTGCTGTGGAGCAGGGAGGGTTATAAAGCCCCTGGCAGGATGGCCCCACCTGGTGTAGCTTTGGCAAGGGCATAGCCAGTCACCAAGTGCTGTGATGTCAGGCATTTCAAGAACTCTGTCCCTCAGAGCACAGAGGGACCTAGGGGACCCAACTGGCTGCTTGGAGTGAGGCATGTTTGCCCTCAGAGCAGCCACCAGCACAGTGAGGGGAGATAGTATTGGTGTTGGAGGGTCCCCTGACACCAGGGGTCAGGCCAGTCTGTAGGTCCCTGGGGAGAGGGGCAGTCTCGGAAATGTATTGCCTGCTCCGGGGAGCATCCCCCAAGATGGATGGATGTGAGCACTGGGCCAGGAGTGAGCATCGGTTGTGCTCAGGAGTGAGGGTCTTGACAGATACACTTGGTGAGGCATTGCACATGGTAGTCCTGCCTCTGATCAGAGGATCTGATTCTGCCCCTGCCTGGCATGCACTGACTTGCTCAGGAATCCAGGGTAGGACTGGGTCCCTCCTATATTAACTCTGCCCCGTTCCTCCTGCAGTTCATACCTGGTGAGGAGGGGCTGAGCCTGGTGTCCCAAACAGTGGCTTCGTTCTCCCAGGCCTTTGTGACATGGATGGGGCCCTTCCTGCCAGTCCTGTCCCTGGTGCACCCTGTTTTCCTCAAGCCGATCACAACAGCCTCAGGTACGCTGACTCCTGGGGGTGGTGGTGAGGCTCTGAGGGTATGTCCATACTGCACGTAGACACCTGTATCGGGCTCGGACTGTGGGGCTGTTACACTGCAGTGTAGATATTCCAGCTGGGGCTGGAGCCTGGCCTCTGGGACCTCCTCCCTGTGGGGTCCCAGATCTTGGGCTCCAGCTGAGCCCAAATGTCTATACCTCAGTTTTACAGCCCTGAGTCCAAGTCAGCTGACATGGGCAGGTCACAGGTGTCTACATGCAGTATAGACACAATTTATGGGGCCAGAGAGGAGACACACCAGCTGGGCCCCTCTAGCCAGTCCCCTGGGAACCTATGCAGGACTGGCCCCAGCAATCTGTTCTCCAGGACCCTGGCCAGGCTAGCTGTGGACATCCCAAGGGACAGGGCTTACCCCCAGTGTGACATCAGGGTGGTATGAAGGCTTTCCTGACTTCCCCAGGGCAGGGCTGGGAGCCAGTCACCTGGGGCCCTGCAGAGCAGCCCGACCAGAGTCCTGGGGAAGGCACCAGAACGGACAATCCACCTGGGGAGCTAATGGTCGTCTCCCTGCAATAGCTCCTCGGAGTCCGCATTGTCCAGTCTGGGTTTCCCTCTGCTCCAGGTCAACCCCCCAGCTCCATGGGTCACAACCCTCGTACGTTCTCATACATAATCAGTGCAGGCCCCTTGGCTCAACTGACTCACTCCTCTGCCCAGATGAACCAATCCTTCCCTGCCACCTTGGCTGCTCTCCCCTGTGTTCTGCACTGTGTGCGCCCAGCAGCCTCTTCTGGCCTTGACCGCTGGGATTGGGTTACTGTTCAGGGGGCCTAGAGTTGAATGCAGGGTGGGTCAGGCCAGCAGGGACCGTTCTGCTCCTCTAATCTGACTGCCAGTGTCACACAAGGCAGAGACCCGCTCCCGAGATCCCTGCAGTCAGCCCCGAGCTCCTGGCTGTGCTTGAGGGAGTGTTACATAGAGATGGGCTGTCCCTTTGTAAAGACTCCCAGGGATGGCAAAGCCCCTGTGTCCCTGGGCCAGCTGTTCCCAGGGCTCAATCCCCTCCCTGTTAAACACTTGCACTGTGTTGCCAGTCCAAGTTCGTTCCTGCTGGATCTCACTCTGCCGCTGTCTGCTGGATGGCAGAGCCCCCTGCTGCCAGGCATCCCTGCCCATGGAGGGGCTGGTAGCTGGGATGTAGGAACCTCTTTTCCTGCTCTTGAAGAAATTAAATCCATTGGGCTCCTGTAGCCTCCCCCAGAGAGGCAGGTTTTCCAGAGCTTGAGGTGTTCTGGTGGCTCCTCCCAGACCCTTCCTCAGCTGTCACTGTGCTATTTGAGGTGGGGGCACATTGGAGGGAGGGGCTATTGCCTCCCTGCTCCATTGTGGGACAGCTCTGCCCAGGCAGCCTCAGGAAGCTTCAGCCTGTATCTGGGGCTGTGCTGCAATGGAAACCCTGTTGGACAGGCTGGGCTGTGCAGCTCTACAGAATCCCCTTTCCCCCCCAGGCAGTTCTGGATCCCCCTTGGAGGACAGGCTGCCTTAGTCCAGCTTCTCCAGCTCCCTTGATGTGACTGCTCTTGCTGCAGGCCACTGTCTGCATCAGCTCACCCTGGGCAAAGGCCGTCAACGTGCTCTGGGCAGGGAGGCAGGGAATAAAATGGGGCCATGTAGATGTGGGGGCCAGGTGTTTGTGGGGGTCTTCCTTGTGCCCTGGTTTGTGCCAATTCCTGTTTGGCTCTTGAGAGATTGTGTCATTTGCTGCTTTGGGGAGTCCAGCCCAGCCCCTGCTACTCTCTGGATCCAGGGGCACCCAGAAAGCTGCCTGCTGCCATAAGGGGATGGGGCAGAGTACCACTGGGGTGTGGGCGAGGAGTGCAGGAGCAGGCAGAACGCCTCCAGATGCTGCAACCTGCGAGCTACTCCCTGGCAGCTCCTGATCCACCTTTGCAAGTGGGGGAATGGAGCCCCTGCAGCATAGCCACCCCCGGTGCTGCCAGAGAGCCATGGACTGTCCCTCACCCCATCCAGGCAACTGAGCACGATCAGCTCCTTTCCTGGGCACAGGGGACACGGACTGGCTGTCTCCAGCATGGAAAGCCAGAGGTCCATAGCGGGGACTGAGGCTCTCGGCTTGAGCAGTGCTGTGCCGGGGGCTCCTGGGAACAGCAGCAGGAGAGACCCAGCCATGCAGGGCAGGCCTAAGGCAGCACCCAGCGGGAGCTGCTGCACAGCCAAGACTCCTCCAGCCCAGGCAGGGTGATGGCTCTGGACAGACTGGGCAGCAGGGCCAAGGGGCACTGCCTGGCTGAATTTCTCAGGGGCAGCAAGCAGAGCCACCTCCCCATTGGGGACCTATCATTAGTAGTCTTGCAGGAGCAGCTGGGGCCCTTGGGGGGGCGGGGGGGGGGGGAGAAGAGAGACATGCACACACTCCAGAGGTGGGGTAGTGATGGCCAGCGATGATCAGTGACATGGGGAGCTCGTGCTGGCCCTGTCCCCTCCCTGCCGGCCAGGGAGAGTAGCCCCTGCCAGGGCCAGTTGCCCAGTGCTCTGGTGTCTCTCGTAGCGCCAATCACCCCCGGGGCTGAGAGGAGTCAGTGGGTACAGCAGAGGGTGAGGGTTCTGTGCAGCTGTGCCCCCCTAGCACCGCCAGCGCAGGCCCCTCTCTGGTGAGCGAGTTGCTGGGGCTGTGTGCTGCAGGGGGACGCACGATGAGCTGAAGCCAGACTGAAGGAATCCAGCCCCCAGCCTGGTCCGTGCTCCCTGGCCTGGGGGCTCCTGCTCCAGCCTCTTCTCTCCCCTTGCGGAGGGGACATCTCTGTTCCCGTTAGCGTACTGCTGCCACTCTTCCCAATTAGCCCTGCTCCAAGTGGCGCCTGGGGCCGCAGGGCCAAGGGCATGTGGAGCTACGCTGGGGCTTGTTTGCTCATCCGTGAACTGCTGCCCTTCAGGGTGGTTGAGAAGTGACTCTGGAAGTTTTCACCAGGGCCCTGAGTCCAGAGCCAAAGCAACAAATAGAAATGCTGCATCTCCCCGCCAGCCCAGCATCCAGCCCCACCCCACCAGCCCTTTGCATAGCCCACTGTCCCCGCGGCTAGGGACTGTGCCCAGGAACCCAGTGCAGTCTGCTGGAACTTTGTAAACAATCCCGTTGCTGATGCAGCAGTGGGAACAGAGTCCAGCTTGCTCCCCCAGTGCCAGGTGGGCTTGGCAGGACACAGAGAGGGGAGGTCTGGCTTTAGTCCTCAAAGCCAGCAGCTGGGTCTGAGCAATGAGCGTTGCTCCCTGGAGCAGAGTTGTATGTCACTTGGCCAGGACAGAGGTGCTTTGGGGCTCAGGAGCCCTCAGTCTCCTGCTCAGCTCAGCTAGATGGCAGAGAAGCACAGGGTGGGGATGCAGTGCTGGGGCTGTGTGAATGCATGTAGCCAGTTCATGCCAGAGCTGAGGGCTCATGCACGCTGCCCACTGAGCCCCCGGGTTCAGCTCTGCACGGAGAATGGCTGGGAGCCATGTTTGCAATAACACAGGGAGCCCCAAGTGGCCCCATCCAACCGACTGCCAGGTGAGGGCAGTCCCTCCTCCCCCATTAGAAATGAAGCCAGAGGCGCTCTGAGAGCAGCCATCAGTGGGTCTTCCTGGGGAGCTGCCGCTCCTGCAATGGGCTGAGTCGGGCGCTGGGCCCAGCATGTTGCCCTGGCCAGAGACATGGCTGGAGTCCCAGCTGGCCCGTGGCTAACTCATGGCCCCTCGTTGTAGGGTCAGAACACGGAGGAGGGGATGCAGTGCATAGATGAGCTCGTCGGGCGCTACAGCCACTTCTGCCTTTGGTGGTTTGGGCCCTGGTTTCCCATTCTGCGGCTCTTCCACCCAGAGGCCGTTAGACTCGTGCTGCTGGAGTCAGATAGTGAGGGTGGCCCCAGCGCCAGGGGTTTGTGTGTCCGTCAGTCTCTGTCCTGGGGCTCAGCAGGGGTTGGATTCCCAGCAGGCGCCTGGAGCTGTCTGTTATGTGTGCTGCACCCGCCATGACGGGACCTCTGGGGACATGGGCCCAGTGGTGAGAGGACAGCTGCTCCCTAGAAAAGCCCTCAGCCAGGAGGACTGGCTGCTGAGACCAGCCCTCCTCCACATGGCTGAGGAGGAAGCTGCCGGGCTGGGGGAAGGGATCAGGTCTCGGGCTGAGCTCAGCTCAGCAGGTGGCTGTTCATTGGGCTGCTTGTCTGGCTGGGGGCTGCCAACCCAGGGTCCTTAGTGAGTTCCCCTGGCCCCAGAGGAGTTAGGGCAGAGGCTGTAGCCATCCCTTAGTGTCCTGAGAGAAGCACGTCCCCCTGGCTGCTGGCTGAAGCCCAGCTGGAGCTTCCATCAGCCTCTGGGACAGTGACCCATGGGAGCAAAGGTTCATTGCATCCCTGGCTGGTGATAGGCGAGTGGAGGTCAGCCTAGTGGATCTGATAGCATCCAGCCGGCTCAGGGACACCCTCCGCCCTTCATCAGCTCAATCCATGGTCCCAAAGGGGGCACGGCAGGGCTGTGGGGTGAAGGGGACAATGAGGGAGGTGGTCTGGGGGAGAAACAGGTCAGGGGGACTCATAAGGACCAAATGGCCGATGTTCTATGGGGAGCAGCAGAGAGTGTGGGGTTGATACTGTTGTGGGGGTGCATGGCCGTGAGGCTAATGGGATGTTGGAGGTGGGGGAATCTGGAGAATGGTGCAGAGAGGGGGTGGTCCTGGGGCTAGTGGTGCGGGGGGGGGGGGCAGTTTCTGTCCCTATTGTCTCTGGCTGACCCAGGGAGAGGAGCAGCTGTGGCCAGCTCAGTCTCAGGGAGCTGGACCTGCCAAGCCACCTTTGCCCATCCCCAGTGCCACCCCCCTGAGCGCCAGCCATTCGCACAGCCCTGCGAGGTGGGGTGTTGCTGTGGCACAGAGGGGGCAGGGGACTCGCACAGCATGTCCATGTAAGAGACAGGAATAGAACCCAGGGGTCCTGGCTCCCAGCCCCCTCCAGACCCTGCTGTAGCCACAGGATCCCCATTCTGCTCTTAGAGCCAGGGATTACAGCTAATAGGGAGTTTTAAAGATGCCAAGCTCTCTATTGTGAAGGCCCCACGTGACTGCCAAGCTCCCGCAATCCGTGGGTCACGGACACTGCCCCAGGTGGAGTCTCTGTCGCTCCGCAGGCCCGGCCCAGGCTGTGGATGCTGCTTGTGCCCTGTGTCCTCCTACCTGTCTGTGACTTTCTCAGAGCAGAGCCTTCTCTGTGTGAGGGGCCTCGTGGCTCAGCGCCTGGTCCCTGTCGTGTGGCTCCTTCATGCTGTTCACTGAGCCTGTCCTGTTGCCCCAGCAGCCACCCTCCTGGCTGCTAGGGTGGAGCCTGGAGCAGGGTGTCCAGCAGGGTTCTGCCTTGTCTGATGGGGGCTCCTTTCACAGGGCGATGTGCCAAGGCTCCTTAGGAAACAGCCTGTGGAGCAGGCGGGCACGGGACAGACCCATGTTCCTGCAGCTGCCCCTTTCCAGAACAAAAGGGGACCCATAGGTGCTGCAGCTCTGATAACAGTAGTCCTGCACTCCTTCCCTGTGTCCTATACCGTGTGTATGTGAGCGCTAATGCCAGGGTGCACCCCATTACCGCCCCCCCGTGCCGTATGTCTGAGCGCTAACGCTGGGGTGCGCCCATCTCTGTTCCACTCTGCCGTGTGTGTCTCTCAGCACTAAACTCTGGGTGTGCCGCATCTCTGCACCCCCGAGCCATGTGTGTCTCAGCACTAACCCCTGGGCCTGCCCTGTCTCTGGTCTCCCCCACAGCTGCCATCGCACCCAAGGACTACGTGTTCTACGGCTTCCTGAAGCCTTGGCTGGGTGAGTGCCCTTTCTTCTGGGCTTGGATCTGTTGTGCTTGGTGTCGTGGGGCCCGGACCTCAGGGGAGGGCTTGTGGGGAATGGAGGGTGTGATGTTCCCCTCTGGTGTTATCTGGACCGGTGATCAGCTAGGTCACTCCAATCCTTGACTCTGGGAGCCAGTCTTACCCTGCTCTTCTGTGAGAACCCCCACTCCTGGGCTGTTCACACACACAGCCTCTGGCATGGAAGCTGCTCCTTGGATTGTGCAACCAAATGACATGAGCCAATATCTCTGCTCCCAGATACAACCCTAGGAACCTCCGTCTTGCCGTGTCCAGATATGCCCGCTGGACGCTGCAGGCTTATGAGAGTTCATCAGTTTAACAAAGAAATGGATATGGACCAGGCTTGTTCTCCCAAGGGGAGTCTCTGACACACTTCAAGCCAAATGCATTGTGTCAGGTAGAATAAACAAAGAGATTTATTAACTACAAAGATAGATTTGGATTTGGGCCTAATCACATCAGCCACACTATCAGAGGCTCATTCACCTGCACATCTACCAATGTGATATATGCCATCATGTGCCAGCAATGCCCCTCTGACATGTACATTGGTCAAACTGGACAGTCTCTATGAAAAAGAATGAATGGACACAAATCAGACGTCAAGAATTATAACATTCAATAACCAGTTGGAGAACACTTCAATCTCTCTGGTCACTCGATCACAGACCTGAGAGTGGCTATCCTTCAATAAAAAACTTCAAAAACAGACTCCAATAAGAGACTGTTGAATTGGAATTAATTTGCAAACTGGATACAATTAACTTAGGCTTGAATAGAGCCTGGGAGTGGATGAGTCATTACATAAAGTAAAACTATTTTCCCATGTTATTTCTCCCCCCACCCCACCCTCCACTGTTCCTCAGACGTTCTTGTTAACTGCTGGAAATGGCCTACCTTGATTATTGCGACAAAAGGTTTTCCTCCTTCCCCCCCCCGGCTGTTGGTGATGACTTATCTTAAGTGATCACTCTCCTTACAGTGTGTATGATAAACCCATTGTTTCATGTTCTGTGTGTGTGTGTGTGTGTGTGTGTGTGTGTGTGTGTGTAAATCTCCCCACTGTATTTTCCACCGAATGCATCCGATGAAGTGAGCTGTAGCTCACGAAAGCTTATGTTCAAATAAATTTTAGTCTTTTTAAGGTGCCACAAGTACTCCTTTTCTTTTTTTGCGAATACAGTCTAACACGGCTGCTACTCTGAAACCTTTTATTATGTTCTTTCTTCCCTCTTGGCTATGCCACCCCACCCCTTCAGGGTCAGGTGAGCATTACCTCATCCCAGTCCCTGACTGACCAAGGGAAGGGGGGTGACTCGCCAAGTTCCCACACCAAAGGCTCTTATGCAAAGTAAGCTATCGTGCGATAAGAGGGAAGGTCCTTTCTGGATCAGTAACTGGTTAAAAGACAGGAAACAAAGGGTGGGAATAAATGGTCAGTTTTCAGAATGGAGAGAGGTAATAGTGGTGTCCCCCAGGGGTCTGTACTGGGATCAGTCCCGTTCAACATATTCATAAATGATCTGGAAAAGTGGGTAAACAGGTAACAAAATTTGCAGATGATACAAAACTGTTCAGGATAAGTCTAAAGCAGACTGCAAAGAGTTTCAAAGGGATCCCTCCAAACTGGGTGACTGGGCAACAAAATGGCAGATGAAATTCAATGCTGATAAATGCAAAGTAACGCACATTGGAAAACATAATCCCAACTATACATAAATAATGATGGGGCCTAAATTAGCTGTTACCACTCAAGAAAGAGATCTTGGAGTCATTGTGGATAGTTCTCTGAAATCATCCACTCAATGTGCAGCGGCAGTCAAAGAAGCGAACTGAATGTTGGGAACCATTAGAAAAGGGATAGATAATAAGGCAGAAAAATACCCTATTGTCTCTATATAAATGCATGGTACCCCCACATCTTGAATACTGCATGCAGGTGTGGATGCCCCATCTCAAAAAAGATATATTGGACTTGGAAAAGGTTCATATAAGGGCAACAAAAATGACTAGGGCTATGAAACAGGTTCCATATGAGGAGAGATTAAAAAGACTGGGATTTTTCAGCTTGGAAAAAGAGACGACTAAGGAGGGATATGGCCACTGTTGGCAGACAGGACACTGGGCTGGATGGACCATTGGGCTGACCCAGTCTGTCCGTTCTTATGTCAGTGTGGAGCTGGAGCTACTCATGCCATAGCTGTGAGCACCAGCATATGGGTGTGCACAAGATCACACACATGCCTTCGCATGCACACGTACCTCTATGCACATACCACCACGCACCTGCACATACACACACGCATGCTGCATGTTCATGCCCACATGTGCCCCCACAAACACACACACATGCTTCACTCACGCCCCCAGCCATGCATGCATTGCACACGTGCACACACTCTCGTGCCTGCCCAACATACACCAGGGAGGTTGATTCTCACTGAGCACCCCAGCTGGCTGTGACCCAGTGGGCTGCAGGGTCCCTGTGCTGCAGGATCTCTGCCAGGGCTCTGAGCTGAGCGCCTGTCATCTCAGGGGACGGTTTGCTGCTGAGCAATGGTCCGAAATGGGTGCGGCACCGGCGCATGCTGACGCCAGCCTTCCACTTCGACATCCTGAAGCCCTACGTGAAGATCTTCAACCAGAGCACTGACATCATGCATGTGAGTAACCCCCTCCCATCATGGCACCAAATCCATGCCTTTGCCTCTGGCCCCTCCCACGGCACACACTGCTCTGGCACCTGCCAGTCTGCCCGGGACCCTCTCCCCCGTGGCACACACTGCCCTGCCCTCACCAGCCTGCCGGGGAACCTCCCCCCCCATGGCACACACTGCCCTGGCACCCTGCCACCCCCCAGCCTGCCTGGGACCCTCCTCCCATGGCGCACGCTGCCCGGGACCCTCTCCCTATGACACACACTGCCCTGGCACCCTGCCACCTGCCAGCTTGCCCGTGTACCCTCCCCCCAATGGCGCACACTGCCCTGGCACCTGCCAGCCTGTCCAGGACCCTCCCCCGATGGCACACACTCTGCTCTGGCACTCTTCAAACCCCAGCCTGCCTGTGACCCTCTCCCCATGGCACACACTGCCCTGGCACCATGCCACTCCCAGCCTGCCCGTGTAGCCTCCCCCCAATGGCACACACTGCCCTGGCACCTGCCAGCCTGTCAGGGACCCACCCCCCATGGCACATGCTGCACTAGTGCCTTCCTCCCTTGGCATATGTGGAACCAGCACCTTGCCCTCCCCATGCCTCCCCCACACCCTATACAATATGCTGTACCATCACTACACTGTGCCTCTGGCCCTGCACCGCCCCCCCACCCTCTGGGCATATACTGCACTGATACTCTGCCCACTTACCCGCCAGCCTGCTGCTCTTTTACCTGCCCCCACCACATGCCTAGCCCTGTCACTGCACCAGTCCACTAGCCTCCTCCCCTGTCTGCTTGTCTGTCTCTGACGCTGGCCCTCCCGCATTGCATGGACACTGGGCTCTGCAGTGCTGTCCCTGCAGGCAGCTGCTCAGGGGCGGCTCTCACGGGCACTGTTCTCCCACAGGCCAAGTGGCACCGGCTGGTGGCATCAGGCTTCACCTCTCTGGACATGTTTGGACAGATCAGCCTCATGACCCTGGACAGTTTGCAGAAATGCGTCTTCAGCTACAACAGCAACTGCCAGGAGTGAGTGACATGGGGGTAGCTCCCCCAGCAGGGCCCTGCGCTGACCCGAGGGTGGGAGCCACCTCACTGGGGGAGGTCAGAGTGGGGAGAATGGGCTATAGGGTCCCTCCCTTCCTGGCCTGGCCCCAGTGAGCCTGGCCGGATTCACGGAATGGGTCCCTGAACTGGAGATCCCAGGGAAGGGAGGGTGTTTCTGCAGGCCTGGGCAGGGGCTCTTCAGAGGTGTTGGGGGATTGCTATAGTGACTGCAGCAGACCCTGGTCAGCACTGGGGGTGGAGCTCCTTCAGCTCACTGCTCAGAGGCTGGTGCTTGGTGCTTGCACTCGCAGGTCTGTCTGCTAACACATGTGGGGTCAGCATGTCTGTGCTGTGATTCTCTTGGGGGATGATCCTGCTATCGCATGCATCTTGCTGCCAGGAAGCTCCTCACCTCAGTCCCATCACCCCAGAACCCTCCTGCCCCCAGTTTATACATGTACTGCAGGGCCCTCGTCTGCAGCTTGTACCTGTTTTACTGCACTGGTACACATACAGACATGAGGTTCTTGAGGTTCAGATTTATAGCAGAGATGGAGAGCTTTGTAGAGGCAAAGAGTTTGTTCAGAAATAGTCCATTGGTTATAGTCCAATGTTTATATTCAGGGTGGTCCAGTCAGAACTGGGATCACAGTCCTTGTGGCTTAGGCTTCCCCTTTATGAAGCCTCAAGCAGATCTGAGATGAACAGGATCAGGACCCAAGGGTCTTTTATATAACTCCAGGCCTTTTTTGACAGGTTGGAGTCCTTAGGCCAACAATAGGCAATCAGGGCGACTTCGAAGTAGGTCCATCACTGGTAATTAGCTACACGAAGTAACATAAGGCAGTTGCCTGTTTTTCCACCATTCGCAGATGATTGGCTATACATTGCAAAGAGAGAGGAATACAGCGATGATATCCTGCATTTACAGTTCATTGAAATGCTAAGATGTTCTTTTGATCTCTGAATTAACTGAATACAGCATGGACAGGGACTGTTTGATTACATTGTTGACCTCTACTAATATGTATGTAAATACACAAAACCACAAACATGATCTCCTCATATGTTTTTAAGGGTTGAATTAGAGTCATTTATCCTGCAGGATGCTTAACCCTTTCTGGTTATTTGTCACCGTCCCACACTGGCTGAGCCACAGCAGCAGCCAGAGGCACCCTAGCTTGTTCCCCTCCTCGCTGGCCGGCCCGGAGATTCTGTGGCTGGGAGATCACACCATCGCTCTGTTGCGAGGCCCAGCCCGCCGGGATCCCCAAGCTCTGATCAGGGCACCCCCCGGCCTGTCAGTCACATGCTGGCCTGTTATGCGGCAGGACACCCAGTGACTACATCGCAGCCATCCTGGAACTCAGCTCCCTGGTGGTGCGACGCCAGCACCGCCTGCTCCTGCACTGCGACTTCCTGTACCGCCTGTCACCCGATGGGCGGCGCTTCCGACGCGCCTGCGACACCGTGCACCGCTTCACAGCCAACGTGGTGCAGCGGCGCCACCAGGCCCTGAGTCGCCTGGGCAGGGAGGCCTGGCTCAAATCCAACCAAGGCAGGACGGTGGACTTCATTGACATCCTGCTCCTGGCCAAGGTAACATGGTGGGGGTCCTGCCCCATGGGGGTGGGGGGAAGTCACTGATGTCCTGCTATTGGCCAAGGGGACATGGGGGGGCCTGCCCCATGGGGGGGGGAGGTCACTGATGTCCTGCTATTGGCCAAGGGGACATGGGGGGGCTTGCCCCATGGGGGGGGAGGTCACTGATGTCCTGCTATTGGCCAAGGGGACACAGCGGGAGATCCTGCCCTCGGGAGTGTGGGGGTTTGTTGAGGTCCAGGGCAGGGCCTGGAGTTCCCTTTTGGCACTGCCAGAGAGTCCTGGGGAGCCAGATGGAAGGTGTTGTGTGATGTCTGTCACACCAGACTTGCCCCCCAGCCCAGCTCTCTGGGGTGGCCCAGCTAGAGCTGCCTTCAGCGTGGAGCGATATGAACTGCACTTGGCAACATGGGGCTGGCACCTCTGGGGAGCTCTAACACCAGAGTCAGGCTGGGCATGGGGGAAGGGGGGAGCCCACCTTGGGGCCTGGGGCTGTGGGGCAGGGCAGGGACTGCCTCTTTCCCCGGGCTGGGGTGGAGGGGAGATGGCCAAGTTCACTCCACCCCAAGATGTCCCATCCTCCCAGGCTCTGAGGTGGGGCAGGCGTGAGCCGGGCCCCGCGGGGAGCCAGGTTACCCATCCAGCAGTGTGTGCTTTGTGCAGGATGAGGATGGCCAGGACCTGTCAGACGAGGACATCGCAGCTGAGGCCAACACCTTCATGTTTGAGGGTGAGGAGCCCCCCTGGAGAGGAGGTGGGGGGCTCTCCTGCTGACCTCACAGCCTCATGTGGGAGATGGGGTCTCCGCAGATGACATGGCTCTGGGGGGAGGGCAAGAGAGCTGGGTTCAGTCCCTGGCTCTGAGTGACCTCGGTGTGCCTTTCCGTGAAATGGGACTAAGACAGATCTGCCCCTGGGCACTGCCAGACAGTCCCAGCAACGGAGGGGGTGATGGTAGTGGAGACAGATGCTCAGAGTCACCCCATTCGCACCCCCAGGCCTGGAGTTCCCAACTGGCACTGCCAGAGAGTCATGGGGAGCAAGGCCCTGGAGAAGGTGCTGGCAGGGGGAGCTGAGCCGGGCAGGGTCCCTTCAGCCCCGGACTCTCCACGGTCCTTCTCTGCCCCCGGCAGCTCTCACGCTGCGCTGGCCTCTCTCTGCAGGCCACGACACCACAGCCAGCGGCCTCTCCTGGGTGCTGTATAACCTGGCCTGTCACCCCGAGTACCAGGAGCGCTGCCGGGAGGAGATCAAGGACTTAATGCGGGACAAAGAGTCGGAGGAGGTTGAATGGTGAGGTGGCTGCTTCAGCTGCAGTGCTGGCACTGTCCAGTGCAGTGCTGATCCCCAGCACCCCCACTTCCACACCCTTTAATTCTAGCACAGCCCCCACCCCACCTGTGAGGGTTAGCACAGCCGCTGCCCTCCCCTGCTCACCAATCTATGCCTAGCGCTGGGGTCCCTTCACCTCTGCCAGCCCCACAAGCTGGAGGGCTTCCCCTGCAAGATGGGCCTAGGCTGCTCCCCAGTGCCCGAGGGCCCTGCTGCTCTGGGTTTTGCATGTCCCCCCCTGGATGCCCAAGGGCCCTGCCACTCAGATGTGCATGCCTCTTCCCCCCCCCCCCCCCCACCTTTCACTGTGTTATTTGTCCCCTCGGTGCCAGCTCCATGCCTATGCGAGTCTGCCCTAGCCCCATTGCCTGGCTCATGGGCTCACACTGGGCCCCTCGTGCATCCACCTCTGGGGCCAGCACTAAGCTCTGCTCTCTGCAGGGAGGACCTGTCCCAGATGCCCTTCTCCACCATGTGCATCAAGGAGAGTCTGCGCCTGCACCCGCCTGTCACAGCCGTGTCCCGGCGCTGCACCGAGGACATCAAACTGCCCGATGGACGTGTCCTACCTAAAGGTACCAGCCTTCTTCCCTACTCCCCAGCCAGGGGCATGGCACCGGAACTGGGCCCATAACCCCTGCAGCGTTCAACCCCCCCCTCCTTCTCCCTTTCCTCTCTCTAATGAGGCAGTTTCCTCTCTGGCAGGGAACATCTGTTTGATCAGTATCTATGGGACGCATCACAATCCTGCTGTCTGGCCGGAGCCCCAGGTACCAGTGGTCAGTCTGTTCTGCCCCTTTGGCTCTACTCCATCCCACGGCCACCTCCAGCATGTCACTAGCGGGCGCTGTGCTGCAGAGAGTGGGATTGGCGGGCTCAGTAGGGAGCACAGTCCCCTCGCAGTCACTGCTGACCCAATGCCCCAGCGTGGCACTATGATGGCGTTTCAGCACCCCGATGTAGCAGCTTCCTATTCCCAGTGACCCTCCCCAGAGAGGAAGCTCCTCCTCGTGTCCCCAGCTTGCCTAGAGGGGAGCGAGGGTCACGCCCCCATTCACACTGGGTGGGGCTGGGTCACTGAGTGCTGGGTGGAGGCAGAACCATCCCTGTTGCCAGCGCATGGCCCCAGTCGGAAGCTCACTCTTGGGGAGCCTGGTGCCCAAGCTGCACCCGGGGAGGGGCTGCCTTTGCTCCCCCTTGGCTCAGGGACCCCAGCCCCACACCCCACCCCTCGCCCTCGTTCCCCTCACTGTGCCTTGTGCTTGCTGCTCCAGGTCTATAACCCACACCGCTTCGACCCAGAGAACTCCAAGAACCAGCCCCCACTGGCCTTCATGCCCTTCTCTGCTGGACCCAGGTAACCTGCCTGCCGGGCTCAGAGCCCCTCGCCGCACGAACTTCCCCCTCCCCCACTCCTAGCTGCCCACCAGCAAGCAGCTCCCTGTTGGCACCCTGGCTGCAGTGAAGCATTGTGGGATACGCAGGAGGTGGCCTCCGGTCAGTGCTGGGGTCAGCTGTTGTTGCTGAGGATCTGTCCCTTCTCCTGTGGGGGGGGCTCCCCCAGCATCTGTCTGTCCCTGCAGGCAGTGGGTTCTGGGGTGTCTGTCCCTGCTCCCCCATCCCTGCCCTCACATGGAGTGTGGTTTCCAGGCGCAGAGCACCAGCTGACACACCTGGCTTTCTCGCAGGAACTGCATCGGGCAGAACTTTGCCATGACAGAGATGAAGGTGGTGCTGGCGCTGACCCTGCTGCGCTTCGCCCTGCGGCTGGATGAGAGCAGGCCTGTGCGGCGCAAGCCTGAGCTGATCCTGCGCAGCGAGAACGGGCTGTGGCTGCATCTGGAGCCGCTGGGGCCCAGCCGTGAGAGACGGCCCCCCACACCGCGCTCCTAAGGGCCGTGCACTCCCACCCGCTGCAAGGATCCAGCCTGCTCCGCACAGCTCAGGGGCCTGCCGAGTGGAGGACCAGGTGGGGATCATGGTGGGGCCAGCTGTCTCCTCTAATCTAGACCAGCCGTCTGTACCAAAGGAGGCGCTGTGGGGTCCGGGCATGGGGCCCCTCAGGTGCTGCAGGCTCCTTTCAGACACCAGCTGCTTAGCCCTCCCCCACCTGTCCTTGGGAGCGAGGGTGACAGGTTACTCTCCCCAGCCCCGCTGGATGCCCATGGCCACCTGGTGACTCAATGTCAGAGCTAGAAATGGAGCTCCCGGCCCTGCCCACTCACAGCCTGGGCGACCCCTTGGCCTGCGTTCCCTGCCCCCGCTGGCCAGAGGCAGAGTGCCAAGCTGTTTGGCCACTAGCCTAGGATGTGGGAGACCCATGTTCAATTCCCTGCTCTGCCACAGGCTCCCTGTGGGGCCTTGGGAAAGTCACTCAGCCTCTGGCCCTCAACTCCCATCAGTGCAATGGAGTTAATGGTCCTGCCCACAGGGGATGAGGGTAAATGCAGTTGGGGGGTGAAGTGCCATATACTTATGGTGGGGCATCTAAGAACATGTGGTCAATAACCCTAAATGCTATGGGCTTGTTAGTGGATCAGCCCCTGCTTTCTTGCCAGCCCACCTGTGCCCCGATGCTGCTGTCTGGAGCTGAGGGTCTGGTCTGTCTCTCACTCCCCTTCCCTGGAAGGTAGGCATCTTCCCTCCTACTCTGTCCTGCTCCCCCCCACTCCTGCACTCAGCACTCCACCTGCCTGGCCTGGGACATGAACAGCTGAGAGGCCTGTGGGCAGGTGGCTCAGTGCTCTGGCCGATCTTTCTGAGGGGCCCCCAGTGGCCCGGGTGAGAGCTGGCAAAGGCCATTTCTCACTCTGCTGTAGGTGGCTTTGGGGTGGAGCAGCGATCCAGGGTGCAGCTGCCCAGCAATCGCAACCCGCTGCCGGGGGAGTTGGGGCAGGGAAGCCTTTGTTCCCCCCCCACACACACCCCCATAGTGTGGGTGTATTGCCAGACTGTGCCCGGGAGGGCTGGCTGCAGACCCAGTGAGGACCCACTCCCTCCCACAGGGAACGCATGGCTCAAAGAGACAAACAATGGTTGAAAGAGCGAGCCGGGGGCCATAAGTGGCCGCTGGGGCAGATGGACCTGGAGCTGTGGGACAGTTGGTTTCATGATATTTCTAAGTTCATTCTGGAACACGGCGAAGTCCAACGCCCCTGCTGCAGGGTCGAGGCCATGAGGCTTTGGGATCTGGCCTTGGGGTTTCAGGATCTGGCCCTGGAATCTGGCCACTGAGCTTTAGGTTCTGTCCCCCGGCCATGTGGCGGCGGGCTCCAGCCCCAGGCTCACACCCCACCCCCCCATCTCCCCAGTTCCCGCTGCGTCCTCAAGCCCCAGACTTAAACCGCATGCTCCATTCCTTGGCCGCAGGACTTCAGGCCCCAGGATCTGGCCACGGGTCTTCTGGCTCTGGCCCCCAGCTGTGAGGCAGCAAGTGCCAGCCCCAGGCTCACCAACCCCCTCCTTTGCCCACCCCACTCTGCCTCCTCCAGCCCCGGGTTTTTGGGCTCTCTGGCTATGGCTCCTGGCCATGCAGCAGCAGGTGCAGGCCCCGAGCTCTCCCCCTCGTCCTCATCAACTCTGGCCCCTGCTGCCACTCCCACCCCCTCAATCCACATTGCCCCTGGCACCCACTGCCTCCACCAGCTCCCTATTCATTCCCCCCCCCGGTGCCCCGGGCCCCCACTGCCTCCATATCTACCTCCCAATCCAGGGTTTAATTTGTCTCCGGGGTTGCCAGGGCTGTGTAAATGCTGTGAAAAGTGATATTTGTATGTTTGGTAATGTCACTTTTCACAGCAGACTTAGTAGCTAGCTGGGAGGCTGTGAAAAGTGATATTAACATACAAGTATCACTTTTCACGGCAGCAGATTTACTAGCTCGCAAGGTTAAAAATAACCAAAGCAACCAAAAAAGCAAAAGAAATTACAACAAAAAAGACAAGAATATGCAAAGCACCTTGTTTGCGTTTCTATTCTGTTTAGGGCCAGTAAAGAATAGAGACAACTGTACTTTATTTTTATTATTCAGTCTGTAAAAAAAAAACCCAAACCCTACATAAATAAATTACACTGATTTGGACATGGGTAGTATGTGCATATTTGTTTATATTTAAATTTTAAATTAAGTATTTTAGGAACAAGTGTCAGAGTGGCCACCAGCAAGAGTCACTGCTGCTGGCGAGGGGCCCCCGCGTAACGGTCAGGCTTAAGAAAATTGGGGGAGATGAAAGAACTGCTTGTTGACCTGTGAACGACTGATTCTTGGAACATCGTTGTTGTCCAAAGTCACCGTGAACACCTTTGTGTAGTGACATCTAGCCCTATGCATTTTCTATGTGGGAAAAAATGAGTCTTTTATTTAGACATCATGGACTGGTTTGCTTCATTAATAATGCATTGTGTAAAGAGTGAGTGGAGTCTTTGTATTGATACATTTTGACACATTTGTGTTTTAATGGGGTGGGGGCCTACATGTTCTTTGTGCCTAGGGCCTCAATAAATTTTAACCTACCTCTGCCTGCTGAGCTAGTGCCCAGTCACTGGCAGGGGGACTCTGGGCAACTGAGCGGGGTGAGGGGCAGTAAGGGCCCAGGTCTCATTGCCCAGTTGCGTGTGTTATCACCACCCCCTTGTAACAAAGCAGCCTTTGGCGGGACACTCTTGAGAATATCAGTTCAGGACAAATTGCTCTACCAGGGCAGTCACAGCCCAAGGCTGAGGGTCCTTTACTACTAAGGCCCACGAAACCAGCCAAACAGAGAGGACTTCAGTTTTATCCCACTGGCTAACCAGAAGTCATACAGACAATTTCCTCAGATACTCCAGTTTCCCAGTATTACCACCTGCACCGCTCCTTATGGGGATGAATGGTTATAAAAACCAATACCCCAGTAACAGAAAAAAGTTCTCCGCATCCCAAAGGGCCAAGCCCCAGACCCAGGTCAATGTACCAGTCAGATCTTATCCACAAATCATGCTGTTGCCAATCCTTTAGAATCTAAGGATTTATTCTAAAAAGAAAGAAATATAGATTAGAGTTAAAATTGGTCAAATGGAATCAAATACCTACAACAATTGCAAAGTTCTTAGTTCAGGCTTGATGGGATTACTTACTCTGGACTACAAACATCCCAGCTTGGATGGGTTTTTCAGTCCTTTGTTCAGAGCTTCGGGTTCAAGCACAGTTCCTCCAGAGGTCAGAAGCAGGATTGAAGACAAAATGGAGGGGTTTCCAGGGCCTTTTATACCCTCTGCCATGTGGAAGGACCTGTTTGTTCTTTCTGTGGAAAATCAGAGCAACAAGATGGAGTTTAAAGTCATGTGGGCAAGTCATATGCATGCATGACTCATTTTGCAGGCGGCAGCCATTGCTCACATGCTACCTTGAACATTCCTAGGAAGGCTCCTCAGATGTGGATTGGAGTCTCCCAAGGTCCATTGTTAGTTGTGTTTCTTGACTGGACACTTACTCAGAACAGTCCTTTCTCAAGAAGCCAACTGAATGCTTCACTCATGCTACTTAGAATCAAACACATTGAGATACGAGCACATAGCCAATATTCATAACTTCAAATACAAAAATGATACACACATACAGACAGCATAATCATAACCAGCAAATTACAACCTTTTCATAGACACCTTACTAGACCTCTGTACAAGATTTGGTGCAACTATAGGACCTTGGTTGCAACAATGATCTATACTATCACAATTCATGTCAATAACATCACACCCCTTGTCGTCTCTGCCTGCTGGGTGTGACAGCAGCATCCATATGGAGTAACACCATCTGCAGCAGGGAACCTTGGTCTGGGTTGCCCAGCGCACCAGGACCGGCAGCTCCAGGCATTTGAACCGGCCGATGGGGTGGTGCTAAAATAACCTAGCGGCTGAAAAAACCAGAACAACAGAAATCCTGTATGTAGCTGCTTCTAAACCATGTGGGCAGGAGCCCAGCCTCAGCTGTGCTGCCTGGGCAAAAGGGCCAGGGATTAGCCTCCCACCCTGCCCATGTGAGCCTACTGGGGTGTGGGGTGGCACTCACTTTGATGATGGGTTACACAGCTATTTACTAAACGGCAGCAGGATATTGGGGCTCAGGAGTCTTGGGTTTTGCGTCTGTCTTGGGGAGGAGAGACAGTGGTCAGAGCCAACGGCTGGGCGGCAGGACTCCTGGGTTCTATTTCTGGCTCTGGGAGGGGAGTGGGATCTAATGGGTTATAGAGTCATAGATTTCAAGGCCAGAAGGAACCACTGTGCTCAGTCAGTCTGTCCTTCTGCATAGCATGGCCAGAGATCTTTTAGACAGAGACCTTCTTAGAATACATTAAAATGGCAGTTATTCTAATACTTAGATTCACCAAGCCAGCAATAAAACAGCTTCCCCAATACCTTACTGGTTACCCAGAAGCCAGAAATCCAGTTCCCTTATAGCAACCTAGCCTTCAGCTCCCACCCAGACAGCCAAGTCAAATATGATGAGGATTACTGAAAATCTTGTTCATTATATAAAAAGTTCTACCAATCCCAAAGGATCGGACACATTACCCACCAAGTTAATGAATATTTCAGATCTTACCCAAATCCACGCTTACAGCCAATTCTTATCAACTAAACTAAAATTTATTAAAAAAGAAAGGAGAGAATATTGGGTAGAGATCATTACACATACAGATATGAATAGAGTTCTTAGATCAGTTTCATAGTAGAGATGGTGAGCTTTAGAGTTGAAAAAAGTACTTTCAGAATTAGTCCATGTGCGGCAGCCCAATGTTCAATATCAGGGTGATTCAGATGGGACTGGAGACCTCATTCTTGTGACTCAAACTTCCCCTGATGAAGCTTAAGCAGATCTGAGATGATAGGATCAGGGCCCTAGAGTTCTTTTTATAGTTTTCTAGCAGCCTCTTGACAGCGTGCAGTCCTTGGGTGAACAATAGGCAATTATCCTATCTTTAAAGTAGACCTATTTCCTAAGCATCACCAATAATTAGCTACATGGATTAACATAAGGCAACTGCCCATCTTCAGCCATTTACAGGTAGTTTACTACAAACTGCAAAGAGAAATAAGGACGACAATATTACTACATTCACAATTCACAAAATGTTAACATTTCCTTTTGATCTCTGAATCAACAGAATACAGCGATAGACAGGAACCATTTGCTTACATTGTCAAACTCTAACAATATGTAAACAGACAAAAAACCACAATCATTATCTACTAATATGTCTTTAAAGGTTGAATCTGGGTCAATCAGCCTGCTAATTGTGTAACCCTTTCTGGGCCTGTGTCACAAACCCTAATACCTAGTTTAACAACACTAACACCCAGGTGAGCCAGACTGGTTCCAGCTATGTCTTTGTCAGCGTTCAATTGAGGCCTAGGGGCCTTGACATGAGCTGGCACCTGGTCTGCCAGCATCACAGTCTCTATTCCTAGATTGGGTGATCCCCTGTCTGTTGTAAAGTTCCTTTTTTTACCTCCAAGAGGTTTCAATTGTTTGCAATTCTCTCTGATGGTTTTCTATGGATAGTCTGGACAATTGAGCCTTGCATTACATCACCGGTCAACCAGGGCAGGTACAACTTCCTCCTGCTTAAACAGGCGGTCACTGAGACATATTATCCCCTAGTGACTGACTTTTACTCCAAGTTTATAAAGCATGCTGTCAGTATTAATACATTCCTTAAATATTACCTGTACATATGTATGTCTTGTAATGAGTATGAATTTTGACAAGTTATGAGCTTTCTGTAGATACCTTATACATTACTGTTTATGGAGCAATATCCTGCAAGTCCTGGTTGGCGTAGAGAGTTTGTCAGGTCAGAGGTGAGAGATGTGTGCAAAGAACAGGGGACCCTTTGCCAAGGAGTCTCTATGTCACACCTCCCCTTTCATTATTATCACCCCTTGGTACTGCTCATGTAATTCCACTAGCAGCCTTTTCTGTAAGCTTTCAGGTATTATTACTAATGGGCGCCATGGCAAATGACCATTGTCCATGGATAACTCCCTTTTCCTGAAATAGGAAGGGCCAGGTTGCTCTTTGATTGTGTGATCTGGCCACCCTGAAAGTGCTTAGTACATTACCTTAACTAAAGCGGGGTCTGTGGTTGTTTCCAGAGCAATTTCCTTAGCTGTAATAGGGCGGTCATCCAAGAGACTGTACACACTGGGTTTTCCTCTCTGCTTCCCTGTGTAAAGACACAAATGGGACAGCGCCTCTGATGGTGTATGATACACATCCTACTGGTAGGCAGCTGAGATCACAGCCCATCTCTGAAGCTCAGCTGCCTCTAGCAGTTGAACACCTGCCTTTGGGCCTAGGGTTTATGATCAGTGATGAGGGCAACATTTGTCTAAACAGGTCCTCACTGAGTTTAATTACCCCCAAAATGGTGCCGAAAGCCTCTTTTTCTATCTGTGAATAGTTTTTCTCGGCCTTTGATAACGGCCTGGAGTGACATCTTTACCAGTGTGTGCAGTGACAGCCCCAGCGCCTACAGGAGAGGCCTCACTCACAGACCAGTGCTAGGGGATCCCGGACTGAAATGTTCCAGGAGCATTGACTCCGATTCTTTTTTGCGGCCTCAAAATCCTTGTTTTCCTTTTCTGTCCAAACTGGCTTCGTATTTGTCCATAACAGCGTGGACATCGGACTGCTTAATGTGGCTACATTTAGAAGTAGCCTTCCATAGTAATTTAACGTGGCCAGAAACAGTCTAAGCTCCAAGACATTCTGTGCTACTGGTGCATTCTCAGTGGCTTCTCTTTTAACGGGTTTACCCTTCTCCACCTCCACAATGCTCCAAGTGAGTAACCTGATTTTGAAACACGTACACTTATCTTTGCAAAAATATAGCGTTAGAGTTAGCAATCTCTGTAGAATCTCCTCTAGCCTTTCTAAAAGTTCTTCTGAATTCCTCTGATATCAATAGGTCATCAAAATAACAGACCTCACCATTCAACCCCTGCCGTGCCTGACCGTTACTCTTTGATACGCAGCAAGTGCACTAGCTCCCCGCAAGGGGGTCATAAGGTCAGCTTTCACCCCCAATAGCCCCTTATGTGGCTTCAAGGTCAGATATTTTTAAATCTGGTTCCAGCACCCGCTGCTGGTAGGCTTGAGACAAGCCTAGCTTGGGAAACATCACTCCTGCTGCCAGTTCTGCAAATAAATCTTGTAGTTTAGCAATTGGATATTGGTCCACTTTCAGCCCGGGGTTTATGGTGATGTTATAGTCCCCCAAAATTCTTCTGCTGCCATCACTCTTTGGGGTACACACAACTGGGGCAGCCCATTCAATGATCTTGAACTTACACCATTTTGCAATTCCTCCATTTGGTTTTCTGCTGTCTATCACAGAGCATATGGCACAGGTCTCTGTCACCAATCCACAGGACCGGAGCTATGAGCCCAGCTTTGCAACAGCCTCTGGGAGAACTCCTTCAGTGAGCCAGGCCCCTAGTGGCCTCATTCTTCTTCCAGGGAAAGCACATGGCTTCATCGCCTCCTTAGGCTGGACCTCTGGGCCTTCAGCACCCCTTCTTTGTACCGTGTGCGCCACTCAGCAAGTCCAGTTGAGGCAGATCTCTGAGGGAGACTTGTACAATCTCAGGGAGTAATGCTCCTCTTTCAGCAGCATCCGCAGGGACACCCAGCCAGCGCTGTCACACACAAGAGTTTATTAGTTGGCTGGAACACAGCAAAGGAAGTCCTTGGCTAGCACAGAGAAAATGACATTATAGCAGAGTCCATCCTGGTCAGGACAGAGCCCAAAGCTCTGTCCCTCTGATCGCTCTGTCCCAGTTCAGGTGTGTGCCCAGAAGCCCTCAGAAGCCAACACTTAATCACCCCTGGCACCTTCCCAGTCCTTTGTTCTCCAGCTGGGCAAACACTGCTTGCTTCCTGCTGAGAGGTGGGCCATCCGTGGTCATTCCTATCAAAGTCTCTGTGATTGAGTTTGCCATTGTCTTCTTGAAAACTCCATTGATATGGGGCCCAAGCCCCAGACAGCTAGAAGCCATTCACACCAGTCTCTGAGCCTCTGCAGAGAGCAAACAAGCCTTTTTACCCCCTAGGGTAACCCTGCAGCTCATAGGGGAAACTGAGGCACACATAGGTGTAATAAAAATATCACAGAAAATTCCCACTTTGTCACAGTCTAGCCTTCAGGGGTTTAGAAATGGCCTTGTCAGATGCAACCAGCCTTGCTGCTGTGCCTTTTACCAATCCAATGTCTGTATTACATAGAGCTTTGTAGTTTTCTTTCCATTCCCCATCTCTGTCTGGCATGTGGTGCACCACACTCCAATCCAGTCAAACGTTGGATACCCACTTTCTGCCCATCAGTGGGGGACCATTTCCTTCCATTACAATTAACTCTAATGGGGAACAGCTACCTTTATACATTGCAGTGACTGGGAGACTGCCTAATACTCCTGTCTGCCCATTATTGTAATTCTGTAAAAACAGCTCAGTGTCTCTCAATCATCCCCCAGGGGATTTGTAACTGTGGAAGAAAACTCAGTCTTCACTCTTACAACAAATCAGAGACAGTTTATTCATGCAATTTCAGGGATGACAGCAATTGGACAGAGTGTCTGTCCTTAGGCAAATCTTCAAAGTACAAACAAGATAAAGCAATATTTATACCCTTTCATTACATATATCTGTGTCCTGTTTATACATTTTTCTTCCCGTTATCTTGAGTCAACATTGCATTCCATTCTTATCTTAAAGCAAGATCCCTTGTAGTTTTCCCATCCACCTCGCACAAACCCCGCTTGGACAGAACATAAACAAATTGCAGATGTGTTTAATTAATGCATGCCACTAAAATGTATAAATGCTTGTGTGATATTGCTTGTACTTTGAAGAAACTGAGGCAGAGATGCTCTCTGCCAGCTGTATTCTTCCCTTTCAATTGCTCGAATAAAGCTGTCTCTGATTTTGTTGCTTCCAACCTGAGTTCGTTTTCTTCCACACATCCTAGAGTGGACATGGGGGTGACTCATCATCAGCCCCACCATGTCTGGGAGGGATGAGCTGTGTTGATCCATGAAGCTTTTACACTCCAAAGCGCTCCCCAGGCCTGCAGTTAGACGCTGGCTCTGTGAGCTTGCAGGCAGCTGACATTGGTGCTGCCCTCCTAGCCCTTAGTGACACAGTGGGCCTGGCTAGTAGCTCTGAGAGTGAAGGAGCGGCCTGGCCAGTTGGACACTGGTCCATGAGATCTCTGTGCTTCTCTGAGCTATGTGGCTCCTGATCATCGTCAGCTCTCAAACATGCCAGCATGACCCCCGGTCTGAGTCCTGTAGGCCTAGGAGAGCACCAAGCACCTGCTGTGCCCAGTGATTCTACTGCAGAGAACTACAATCTCTGGCCTTCTCAATGCAGCTCTCCCCTCTCCTGCCTGGGAGCTGACCCTTAAAGCACACTTCCCCAGATTTGTATTAGGTGTGTTTTGTAGATTGTGAAACTGAGGCACAGAGAGGCCAAATGACTCTCCCAGAGTCACAGAGGGAGTTGCTGGCAGAGCTGAGCATGAAAACCTGGAGTCCTGATCCCCTGCCCACAAGGAGATGGTGCTCCGCACCATCTGTCTTATCTGGTTTGACCTACATGGTTCCAATGAAGACCTGGCTGTTCACCTGCCTTTGTAGGGCAGTGTGCATGAAAGGCCAGGATTCTCTGAGCCTAGGACATGCAGCTGTTACCCTGAGTAATGGTGGGGCGGAAGGGGATTGAAGGCCAGCGCCTGAGAGGTGAGAGTCAAGGGGCTGCTCCCCTGTGTCCACTGCTAACTCTCCCCCTTGAGCGTGTTGCTTTGGGCCAGGTCTGGCAGAGCTGCACCCAGTTCTGCACTCTGCAAGGGCTGGGCTAGCGATGGGTGTGTGATGCGATGAAAACCCTAATCTGAGCTGACAGTGCCCAGGAGACAGGCTCTGCGGCACCAACTGACTCCCGGGCGACCTCAGCTGAGTTGCTCCCCTATGTCACATGGGGCCAGTCATCCCCCCAGTAGGGGCACTGGGGTCGAGAAACTAGTTTGTGGTGGTGTGGCATCTCTGATGAAAGGCCAAGTATTAATAATAGGTGCCCACCATATTGGCGAGCTGCCTGAGTGCCAGCATCACAACAGTGCTGCTGCCTAGCTCTGCTGTGGGTCAAGGACCAGGAAACTTGCTAGGGAATGGGCACTCGTGCAGCCCATGGAGCTAACCTAGGGGCGGCTGTGTGGGAGAAGCCCAGCTGGGCTGTGCCAGGCACCCTGTGTCTTAGTGCATGTCCAGAAATGCTGATGCACTGACAGCCAGGTGAGAGCATAGCCTGGGTATTGGGGCTGCTGCTCACAGCTGGTGTGGACACGCTGCCTCCTTTGCTATGGGAGAGACATGCCTGGCACTTCCCATGCCAGACGCCCTGCGGCAGCTCTCAGCAGGAGCCTCCCTTTCGACAGTGCTGCAGCTGCATTTCCTGCTCCTGCGGCTGCTGTAAGGTCAGATGCTGGTTCCTAATGGGGAGCATCTGTCAGGGCCTGTTCTGCTGGTGCCAGTCACCAGGGCAAAGTGTACTTGGCAAAGAATTGAAAAGAGAAAATGGCAGAATGAATGCCAAGCCAGATACCAGTGCTTCTGGGAATGCCAGCCTGGGCCCCCAACTACAGCTAAGGCGGGTGGCAGATCTCATGCCTTCAGAAGCCTGTGTGTGGCCAACTCCCGCTTCTGTCTGAACAGCGGCATGCAATGCTGTCAGCCCCTCTGGGGGTGCAGTCAGCGTCCATCTCACACATGTCTTGTGCCTGATCTGCCCAGCGTGGGGGCTGCGTCACTGGGGTGTTGAGTTCCCTCCTTTGCCCGGCACCAGATCTCACTAAGGCCATTGGCCCTCTGGAGCATCCTCCTTTGCACCTAGCTTGCAGCCGAAGGCACAAACCTTGTGCACAGGCGCAAGTTAACACCTCACTGCCTCCCACGGGGCATTGCCATCCTGTGCAGGGGTGAGGTCGCTCCTTGAGCAGTTCTCCTCACAGGTCGCTGCTCCCCACTTGGAGTCTCTTTTTTGCATTGCCTTTCTCAGCTAATGTTTTGTGTGTGGACACAGCCCTTAATGTGAACAAAGACCTGGACCCTGAAGCTCCAGGCAAGGCCATGATTGAAGAGATGCCATCAGTGTGGGGCTCACACCAGCTGCTGGGCAAGAGGGACCCTGGCTTTGATCCCATCTGGCAGTTCCTGTGGTCCTAGACAGCAGCAGGGGTAGGTTCAAGAGGCTGGGTGCTCTGCACTTGTCAGACTCTGCACTGAGCTCTGGGAGCGGGCAGGGAGAGTGCGTAGGTAGGTGGGTGTATGGGGGGGGATGTCTACACTGTAGTGAAACCCACAGCCGGCCTGGGTCAGCTGACTTGGGCTGAGGGGCTATAAAACTGCTAGCTTGGGGACCTGTGCTCTGCTTCCCTGCAGAGAGGTGGGGGAAATCTCCTCCTCGGTTGCTAGGTGTGACTTCCCTGGCTTTTGGGGCTCCCCTTGTGTTTTCAGATCCTCCACTGACATGGGTCAGTTTCAAGTCCTTAATGACCCATTCATTTAACTGCAGACAGCGTGACCCAACAGTAGGGGAAACGTTTGCGGAGGCAAGAGAGACATATAGATCCAATGACCATCACAGGTAGTAAGAATGAATTGAAGAGGTGACAGTTGGCAGGGATCTATATACACCGCCATGAAGGCGCAGCTCCGGGGGCTCCACAGCTGACACAGTGGGTATGCTAGGGGAAAAACATTCCGAGGACTGTGCACGCGGCATACACACACCTACTTGGAATCGACATGAGCAAGCACTCGAAGAACTTGGCAGATTCCCCCACAATGAAACCCTAATGCAGGGCAGCTTTACCATTAATCTGTGCATTAGATTAGGAGTCAGCAAGCACCTGACAGGGCTGTAGCCATGGGTGGGCCTGAGTGGTCTGCGGCCCACCCACTTAGCATCTAGGTCCACCCAAATCGGGGCTGGAACCCCCCAAATCCACAGTCTGGGACTCCCAACACCAGGTCAGTGTCCATCCATGTCCCGCTCCTGCCAGCGCCACATGCTGCTGCCCTGGTCTCCAGCCCCGCCCCTACAAGATACACCCCCACCCTCCCCCAGGCAGCCTCATTGTCAGGTGCCTGCTGAGCAGTAAAGGACGGCTGGAGATGGTGGGGGAAGCAGGTCTCCCTACCCCCAACTGCCCCATCATTGCCCGCCCAGTTTCCCTGTCCTAGCTATGCCACTGCCTGTAAAGCTTTTCCTACAGAAGGAGAGTGCTCTCTTCAAATCACCACCCTGCCAGCAAAAATAGCTGAAGATTGGTTCTTATCATCCTTCCCTTGAAACTTCAGCAAAGCCTTAAATACAGGTGTAACCCTTCTGCCAGGCAGAGTTGATAGCAGCAATGGCCGGGTTCAGTACACAGAGGTTCCCTCTTATCAAAGAGAATGCAAACTGGCTCGAGCCCTCACCCAGTGACCTGGGAAAATCTTACGCACACCCCTGGGCACCTCAAAGAGGCAATACTTCCCCTCTCCCAAGCACAGAGTCTTGGTGTAGCAGAGAATCTTTAATAACATGAGGTAAATGATATCAGCATTAAATTGGGAAAACACCACAACTGGGGTTCATCAACCAAACCATGAGCAAAGACCCACCCCAGCAAATTGGGCCAGGTCCTTTCCCTCGGGCTCGAGTCCCACAACCCAAACATCTCTTGAGTCCAGCAATCCAAAAATCACCCAAAGTCCAAAAAGTCCAACAACCCAAAAGTCCAGCCCCAGAGTTCAAAAGTTCATCTGCAGAGTGTTACTCCCCAGTCTGAGAGAAATGTGTGGGTTGGGGGGAGAGAGAAGAGATAGGGGGGCACCTTATGTGATCTGAAGCTGACTGCCCTGCAGCTCCAGAGGGCTTCACTCCGATCCGCTCTGCTCCACCAGCCATCCCACAAACTACTCTGCTCCCCACTACTTAACACAGTGCTCAGTGATTTCAGCTTGTAATAGTGAGAATCTTGCTGCTTGATGCACCATAAGGCCAAAGTGAATTCAGCACCTGTAGCTAGACTCCTAATACACCCAACATTAGCTCTGATGCTCCACAGTGGAGAGATGCAGAGGTGCAATTGATGTTTCCAGCCCTCACAACAGAACTGACACCACCACATACTAATACCTAGCTCTAACCTCCCTCCATTTACTGGGCGTTGGAACCCATGACCCTTGCCTAGCAAGTGCTGCTTAGTTGATGGTGAGTCCCTACATCATAACAAGAGGCCAAGTAGAGTTCCACTGTCCTTGAGTCACATAATCAGGATAATAACAGTTTATTCCTGCCCCAATAACAGAGAAACTGGGGCTCCTACAGCAGCCAAAGTGACTATCTAGGCAGGGTGGGTGTGCCTATGCAAATGAGATCAGCCCCTGAAGTTCTTTTCCACAACCCACCATGACTCGCCACCAGATGTCAGGGTAGAGCTCATCCTGACTCTGCTTACACAGGCCCTGGGAGAATTCATCTGAAAGGAGATCCCAACAAAGGTGTGGTGAAGTCAAGGGGCAGTCGGTCTGTATAGCAGAGGGTACAGCTTCTCAACCAAGAAACAGGCCTATCCCCAATATTCTGCTAAGCTCTATTCACGCTACCTCTACTACTACCTGACCACAGAAAAAGTCTCATTTAAAGGAGGCTCTCTGAAAAGGCACCCTTTGTACACTGGAAAGTGATCTCAGCAGTATTACAATTAAATCCCATTTCCTTTACCCTTTTTAATAACACTAGTACAGCTGTTTTAGTCTCCAGAGTGCTTTAGAAGCATTCCCAATAGCACCTGTGTGAGACAAGTCATCCCATCTTACTAGTGGGTGAAAAGTGGGCACACAGAGCCTGACACATTTCAGGCAAGTCACAAATCAACTAGTCCTGTCCATGCTCTGGTACCGGCTCAACACCCTGGTCCCGGCCCCGGCTTTCCTGGCCAACCTCCGGACATCGATTCTGGAGTTCTTTTGGTCAGGACTGCACTGGGTCCCTACAGGGGTTCTCCATCTACCTCTGGAGGAGGGAGGGCAGGGCCTAAAATGTCTGCTTACTCAGGTCCATGTCTTCCGCCTCCAGACCCTGCAGAGGCTCCTTTATGGTGCAGGTTGTCCGGCGTGGAGCATACTGGCGCACGCCTTCCTGCGCCGCTTCCAAGGGCTCCGATACGACCGGCAGCTCCTTTATCTCCATCCGAGAGGTCTTCCGCGAGACCTCTCCAGGCTGCCGGTCTTCTACCAGGACCTCCTCCGGACCTGGAAACTCTTTACAATGAGCAGGTCCGTGGCGGCCACCGAGGGGGCAGATCTCCTCGCAGAGCCCCTGCTACACAACCCCCAGCTCCGTGTGCAAGTGGCGGAGTCCCGCTCGGTGCGCCAGAGTTTGGTCCTGGCAGAGGTCACAAGAGTCGGAGACCTCCTGGACTATGACCGGGGAGACTGGCTGGATCCCCTAACCTTCGCTCAGCGCATGGGGCTTTCCAGATCTTGTACTCCCCGGCGCATACTTCAGGAGGCGAAGGCCGCTTTGCTGCCTGCTGCTCGGGTTCATCTCGACCGGGTCCTGCACGATGGCACGCCCCACCCACCCCTTACCCCATCCTGCCGGACCTTTTAATTGGACCCTTGCCCCGTGGACCCAACCGACCCCTTCACCCCTTCACTAGAAGCCGGCTGCATGAGATGCAGCCGGTCTGCTTTCAAACCGCACCAAGAAAACATCTCTACACGCTCGTGCTCCACACCTTTCACGCCCGCACCCTCGTGTCCTGCCCCGATACAAAATGGTGGGACCTCCTGCCATCTTTGGAGGGTGAGGAGCCCCGGTGGGCCAACCTATATTCCACCTTAGTCCCAAGGCCCGCCGGGGATGTCAGTTGGCGGCTCCTTCACGGAGCCGTGAGCACGGGCGTGTACTTGGCGCGGTTCACTTCAATCCCAGACACCTGCCCCTTTTGCGGCGTGGGGGATACCCTGGCACATGTATACCTGGAGTGTGCCAGGCTGCAGCCCCTATTCCGGCTCCTCACCTATATTTTATTATGTTTTTGGCTGCACTTCTCCCCTCACCTTCTCATTTATGCACTCCCTATCCGTGGCCCCACAAAGTCACGGGATCTCCTGGTCAACCTCCTCCTGGCTTTAGCTAAAATGGCCATCTACAAAACCAGAGTGAGGAGGTTGGCCGATGGAGTCTCCTGTGACTGTGGGGCCTATTTCCGATCCTCGGTCCATTCACGTATCCGGGCAGAGTTCCTCTGGGCGGTGTCCTCTGACTTCCTTGACGCCTTTGAGGAGCAGTGGGCGCTGTCCGGGGTTCTCTTCTCGGTATCCCCGTCTGGTTCCCTTCGTTTGACCCTTTGACTGCACTCCTGTCCCTGTTATTTTATTAGTTGTGCTCTGGAATTTTTTGGGTATCTAGGGCCTGTGGATTCCCCTTTTAGGCTGGGGGGCTTTGCCCGCCCACTTCCCGGATCCCAATAAGACTGCTCTCCCATAGCCTTCGAGCTTGGAGGGAGGTGGGAAGCTGCTACTCCTGCTGCTAGGCCCTCAGCTCTCCCTGCTGCTCCAGCTGCTCCCCTGGCTGGGCCAGACACCCCCCGTTCTCTGCTACCTGGTTGCTGGACCCCCCACTCCCGGGTGCTGCTACTGTTCCAACTGCAGCCCCGGGGGGGGGCTGCTAGCCCACTCCCCAGAGAGGAGGAGTGAGGGACCCCAGCCACTGCTGTTGTGGATACCACCACCACCTGGAGGAGAGGGGTCCTTTCTGCCTGCCTGGACCACCACCTGGAGTTCCTGGAGCTGCTGCTGCTGCTGCTGCTGTGGAGTCCGCTGGCTGGAGCTGCTGGAGCCCGAGGAGGAGAAGAAGAGGACCATCTACCAGTGGGGGAGCACCTAGAGACTTTGCAGACCACTGTGGAGGGGGCCCTCAGACTGAGTAATTTTCAAACTGTGCTCTTGTGGTGGGGGTCTTGACTGTGTTTCCAGGGACACAGGGGGTGTGGCCTGGAGCTGCCCCCTGATCCATCTGTGTGTCCCCCCCCAACCCCCACCACTACTACCACCACCGCTGCCCCCTCCTCCACCCCCACTGGCTGTATACCATCTGCCTCAGCTCCTGCCTCTGGACTCAGCTGCTTGCTTGGCTTGCCACGCCCTGTTTTACCCTTTAGGCCAGAAGCAGCAGCCAGCCTAAACAGACATTGTGCAAGTGCACGTGGGTGCACGTGCCCCCCCCCGGACTGCCCACCCCCCAGCTTTGCCCTTGCAACCTGCACCATTTGCTACTTGCAGCTTTGCCCCCCACCTTTGCCCCAGCCCCTGCTTACTACCTTCAGTTTGTTTGCCTGCTCCGCCCATTTGCTCCTGCAGCCTCTGTTTGTTTGTCCTGCCCCAGCCTCTGAGGCTAGCCCTTTGGTTTCCCTGCCCTACCTCCAGCCTGCTTAGCCCCTTGCTCCGTGTGCCCATGTCCCTTCCCATGCGCTTGTGCAACTCCCCATTTTAGTTTGAACCCTCTTCACTGCACCCCGAATGTTGTTGTATCCCCCCTCCCCTAGTGCACCAAGAGGAACTGGAATTCCACCTTGTGTCGGTGACTGACCCCTAACCCCTGATTGCCCCCCATCCAGCCCACCCCTTTTGGCGCCTTCCTCCCCTGCCTGCAGCCTAGCGGGGAGGAGTGGTCGACCTGCTTCCCCTCTCCCCTCCTCCTTCTGGTGTCCCCCCCTTCCCTCCTTGCTCATGATGGCGGGGGATGAGATGGGTGGGACCCCTCCAGCAGCCCGAGCTCCCCCTCCCCCGCCTACCCCTCCGTCACCCCCCCTAGCTACTACCTCCGTTGCCGAACCATCTGCCACTGCCCCCGATGGGGCACGAGCAGCGACGGGCACCGGGGTGACCTCCACTGCTGCCACGTCTCTCAACCCCTCAGATTCGGGGGGAGCCCCCCCAGCCGGCGGGAAGGGCCAGAGGAAGAAGAAAGGGAAGGGCCCTGCTAAGAAGACCAGGCCCTCCATGGCAGAGGCTGCCCCCAATGCCCCGGCCCCACCACCGGCTGGGGCGTCCCTCCCCGCTGTTCCCTCCACCAGCTCTGCGGGTGTCCCTCCCCTGGCCCCCAGGGCATACGCCCAGGTGGCTGCAGCCCCCCCGCCTGCCGCTACGTCATCTCTCCTGCCCACCGCCTCCACTACCATCTATAGCGGCCGGGGCCCCTTTCCCACCATGACCAGGAAGCACGGCGTCCGTTGCCTCCAGGTCCCCGCCTCGCTCCACGTGGAGATCTATGTGCGGGCGTTGGCGAGGGTGGTGGGGCCCACGGCCATTGTGGCGGCCTCCAAAATGTATGGCAAGGTCGTCTTCTTCTTAACATCGGAGGCCGCTGCCCAGGAGGCGGTGGAGAAGGGCCTGGCAGTAGGGGGCATCTTTGTCCCCTTAGAGCTGCTAGAGGACCTGGGCGTCCGCCTGGTCCTGACCTCTGTCCCTCCCTTTCTGCCCAATGCCGCCCTGTTACCCGCCCTCTCGACCCTGGGGAAGCCCATTTCTGTCCTGAGCCCTCTCTCACTGGGCTGCAAGGACCCCACCCTCCGTCACGTCCTCTCCTTCCGCCGGCAACTGCAGCTTCAACTGCCGCCGGCGGCGCATGACGGAGAGGCGCTGGAGGGGTCATTCCTAGTCCCCCACCAGGGGGCCCGTTACCGGGTGCATTATTCCACGGGGGAGGCCCGGTGCTACCTCTGCCGGGCGATGGGGCACGTCCGGAGGGACTGCCCCCTGGCCCAGGAAGGAGGGGCATCCGGGACCCCCGAGTCCCGGCAGGGCACCGGCCCCATCATCGCCGGCACCCCTGGCTGCCCGGCGCCCGAAACCACCCCTCCTCCTTCCCAGTCCACCATTGCTCCTGCTCGGGCCCAACGGGCATCTCCCCAACTATGCCCAGATGAGTGGGAGAGCCCCGCCCCCACTGCTTGCAATCTGGGGGGGCCTGTGGAGGAGGGTGTGGCAGGGACACCGCCGGGCATGGGAGAGGGCCTGCCCCAAGGGGAATCTTCCCTCCCTTGTGCTGCCCCACCGTTACCCCCTCGAGTCCCTGAGCCATCGCTTCTGCCCCCAACACAGCCCCTGCTAGCCAGCCCCTGGATGATGCCATGGAGGGCTGGGCCCTAGTCCAGGGGAAGCGGGGCAAGCGGAAGGCTCGAGCTCCGCTCCTCCCATCTGACGCGGAGGCCCCCCGGAAGACCAGGAAGGGGGGCACCGATGCCGAGCCTTCCACTCTACCCACGGGTGTGCTCCATCCACCGGTGCCGGCCGGGGAAGACGTGGCAGCACTGGAAGGTAGTATCTCCCCTCCACCAGAGGGAGTCCCTCTCCTCCAAGACCTCCGAGGCTCCACCTGAAACCTCAGTGTGCCGCGAGGCAACAGTAGCGTCAGGTAGCAGCGGGGAGAATCCCGAGGTGGCAGAAACTGATCTTCCATCAATATACGAGGAGATCGAGGCCCTGGGTCTGATGCCGGTTACCCAAGGGGAGGACGACCCTATGCCAGCGGGCCTCGATATAGGCGACTTCACTCCAGCCTCCCTTTCCCCATCCTCCCTCCCCCTAACCATTGCTTCCGCTCCCACCTCCGAGGGGCCCCTGGGCTCCTCCATAAACCCGGCTGCAGATGGCACCCTACTGAGAGCCGCCGAACCTGTTGAGGCGACGGCCAGTGCCACGCGGCGGGGACCTGAGACACCAGGGGCAACCGTCGTTGGTGAGGAGCATTCGACCTCCTTCCCGGGAGAGGGCCCTACAGAAGAGAGTCCACCCCCTGATGCCGTGGCTGCCAAATCCAACATAGAGCCTGCACCCGGCATCACTGAGAGCCCTCTCCCCACCCAAAATCTCACTTCTAACCTTGCCCCTGCCCTGTCCCTATCCCGTCCACATCCCGAGATGGTATTACCACCCCTGGGGCTGTCTCCTTCCCCTTGCCAACAGATGACCCCCAGGGAACGGCCTTTGTGTTTCTCCGTCCCGACCTACCAGGGGCTGCTATCTTCCCTCCACCGCCCCCTATCGCCCCAGCATTTAAGCCAACTTATCAGGAGCCCCGTCGGGGGTCCGCACCCTGTCTGCCCGTCTCGGTGGGCCACAGGGCTGTACCAAGGGCCCTGTCGGGGAGTAATCAGGAGACCGTAACCCCAGCCCCACATGCGCTGCGAGAGGAGTTGCGGGAGTTCCTAGAAGACGTCCGTGGCTCCCGCAACAAAGTCCAGCTTCCCCTTCAGCGATGGGGGGACTTTAATCAAATCCTCCGGGCCGCAAGGGCCCACATGGGGGAGAGTAAAAGGACCGGGAGGCAGGGCGCCGCGGCTTACCAGCGGGTCCGCCTCTTCCGTGACTCCTTACTCACCTACGGGGTGGGTCACGGACTGCTGCGCAGCCCGTCGGGAGCTGCGAGCGTCCCTACTGGCGAGGATTCCCCCCAGCCCTCCTCATGGCACCCTTTACCATCGCAACATTGAACACCCGTGGCTGTAGGATGGGTCTCCGCAGGTCCCAGGTGCTCTCCTTCCTTTGGGAGGGGACGTACTCTGTGGTTTTCCTGCAGGAGACCCATACGGATCCGACCGCCGAAGACAGCTGGCGGCTGGATTGGGGGGACAGGGTCTACTTTAGCCACCTCACAGTTCGTACGGCTGGAGTGGCGACCCTGTTCTCCCCCGACCTACGGCCCGAGGTGCTGGGGGTCGCCGAGGCTGTGCTGGGCTACCTGCTGCACCTCTGGGTCCGCATGGAGGGGCTGGTAGTCAACCTCGTCAACATCTATGCCCCAGCAGTGAGCCCGGAGCGGCTGCAATTCTATCAGCAGGCGTCCGCCTTCCTCGGCACCCTGGATCCTCATGAGTGTCTGGTCCTGGGAGGGGACTTTAACATCACCCTCGAGGAGCGGGACCGCTCAGGGACCGAGCAGAGCCCGGCCGCCGTCGCCGTCCTCCAGGAGATAGTCGAACACCACTCCCTGGTGGACGTCTGGCGTGACCACCACCCGGATGACACTTCCACGTTCACCTTTGTCCGGGTGGAGGCCCATCGGTCGTGCCACTCCCAGTTGGACCGCATTTATTTATCACGCTTTCATCTTTCACGAGCCCACTCCTCCAGAATCCAGCCGGCCCCATTTTCTGACCATCATATAGCCACCGTGACAGCCTCCCTCTGCGTGGAGAGGCTGGGGCCGGCCTATTGGCATTTTAACAACAGCTTGCTGGAGGATGCGGGCTTCGTGGCATCCTTCCGGGAGTTCTGGCTGGCCTGGCGAGGGCAGCGGCATGCCTTTCCCTCGGCGCGGCGGTGGTGGGACCTAGGGAAGGTGCGCGCCCGGCTCTTCTGCCGTGACTACACCCGGGGCACCAGCCGACGGAAGGATGCGGCGATAGAGCAGTTGGAACGGGAGGTCTTAGAGCTGGAGAGGCGTCTGGCTGCCAGCCCCGAGGATCCACCCCTCTGCGGAGCATGCCGGGAGAAGCGGGAGGAGCTCCGGTCCCTCGAGGACCATCGGGCCCGGGGTGCCTTTGTTCAATCCCACATCCGTCTCCTTTGGGAGATGGATCGCGGCTCCTGCTTCTTCTACACCCTGGAGAAAAAGAGGGGGGCTAAGAAACATATCATCTGCCTACTGGCAGAAGATGGCACCCCCCTCACAGATCCGGTGGAGATGTGCGGGAGGGCGAGAGCCTTCTATGCAAGCCTTTTCTCCCCGGATCCGACCGATCCTAAAGCTTGCAGAGTGCTTTGGGAGGAGCTCCCGACGGTCAGCACAGGCGAACGAGACCGGCTAGAGCTGCCGCTCACTCTGGCCGAGTTCTCGGAAGCCCTCCGTTGCATGCCCACCAATAAATGTCCGGGCATGGACGGGCTGACCGTGGAGTTCTACCGCGTGTTCTGGGACGTCCTGGGCCCAGACCTAGTGACCGTCTGGGCCGAGTCTTTGCAGAGTGGGGTCCTCCCTCTTTCGTGCAGGCGAGCCGTGCTGGCCTTATTGCCGAAGAAGGGGGACCTCCGCGATTTACGAAATTGGCGTCCTGTCTCGCTCCTCAGCACGGACTACAAAGTTGTGGCAAAAGCCTTCTCGCTGCAGCTAGGGTCCGTGCTGGTGGACGTGATCCACCCAGACCAGACCTACACCGTCCCGGGCCGCAGCATCTTCGACAACCTATATCTGGTCCGGGACCTATTGGAACTTGGGTGCAGGGATGGTCTGTCGTTCGCCCTCCTGTCCTTAGATCAGGAGAAGGCGTTCGACAGGGTGGATCACGGGTATCTCCTGAGCACTCTACAAGCGTTTGGCTTCGGACCCAGGTTTGTGAGTTTTCTCCGGGTGCTGTACGCCTCCACAGAGTGTTTGGTCAGGCTCAACTGGACCCTGACCGAACCGGTCAGCTTCGGGCGAGGAGTATGGCAGGGGTGCCCCCTCTTGGGCCAGCTGTACGCTCTGGCGATCGAGCCCTTCCTCTGTCTCCTCCGAAGGAGGTTGACAGGGTTGGTGCTGCGGGAGCCGGAGCTGCGGCTGGTCCTGTCGGTGTACGCTGATGACGTGCTCCTCGTGGTCCAGGACCCGGGCGACTTGGCGCGGGTGGAGGCTTGCCAGGCCATCTATTCGGCAGCCTCCTCCGCGCGGGTCAACTGGGTCAAGAACTCTGTCTTGGTGGTAGGGGACTGGCGGCAGGCGAGCTCCCTCCCAGCCGCGCTTCATCCGGTGGAGCACGGGTCCGCTGCTCTATCTGGGCGTTTACCTTTCTGCCACGCATCCCTCTCCGCCGGAGAACTGGCAGAATTTAGAGGGAGGGGTGATAGAGCGGCTCCGGAAATGGACAGGACTACTCCGGTGCCTCTCTCTTCGAGGGAGAGCGCTAGTGCTTAATCAACTAGTCCTGTCCATGCTCTGGTACCGGCTCAACACCCTGGTCCCGGCCCCGGCTTTCCTGGCCAACCTCCGGACATCGATTCTGGAGTTCTTTTGGTCAGGACTGCACTGGGTCCCGGCAGGGGTTCTTCATCTACTTCTGGAGGAGGGAGGGCAGGGCCTAAAATGTCTGCTCACTCAGGTCCATGTCTTCCGCCTCCAGACCCTGCAGAGGCTCCTTTATGGTGCAGATAGTCCGGTGTGGAGCATACTGGCGCATGCCTTCCTGCGCCGCTTCCGAGGGCTCCGATACAAACGGCAGCTCCTTTATCTCCATCCGAGAGGTCTTCCGCGAGACCTCTCCGGGCTGCCGGTCTTCTACCAAGACCTCCTCTGGACCTGGAAATTCTTTTCAACGACCAGGTCCGTGGCGGCCACCGAGGGGGCAGATCTCCTCGCGGAGCCCCTGCTACGCAACCCCCAGCTCCTTGTGCAGGTGGTGGAGTCCCGCTCGGTGCGCCAGAGGTTGATCCTGGCAGATGTCACAAGAGTCGGAGACCTCCTGGACTATGACCGGGGAGAGTGGCTGGATCCCCTGACGCTCGCTCAGCGCATGGGGCTTTCCAGACCTTGTAATCCCCGGCGCATACTTCAGGAGGTGAAGGCCGCTTTGTTGCCCGCTGCTCGGGTTCATCTCGACCGGGTCCTGCACGAGGGCACGCCCCGCCCACCCCTTACCCCAGGCCCGCCGGACCTTTTAATTGGACCCTTGCCCCGTGGACCCAACCGACCCCTTCACCCCTTCACTAGAAGCCGGCTGCATGAGATGCAGCCGGTCTGCTTTCAAACCGCACCAAGAAAACATCTCTACACGCTCGTGCTCCACACCTTTCACGCCCGCACCCTCGTGTCCTGCCCCGATACAAAATGGTGGGACCTCCTGCCATCTTTGGAGGGTGAGGAGCCCCGGTGGGCCAACCTATATTCCACCTTAGTCCCAAGGCCCGCCGGGGATGTCAGTTGGCGGCTCCTTCACGGAGCCGTGAGCACGGGCGTGTACTTGGCGCGGTTCACTTCAATCCCAGACACCTGCCCCTTTTGCGGCGTGAGGGATACCCTGGCACATGTATACCTGGAGTGTGCCAGGCTGCAGACCCTATTCCGGCTCCTCACCAATATTTTATTACGTTTTTGGTTGCACTTCTCCCCTCACCTTCTCATTTATGCACTCCCTATCCGTGGCCCCACAAAGTCACGGAATCTCTTGGTCAACCTCCTCCTGGCCCTAGCTAAAATGGCCATCTACAAAACCAGAGTGAGGAGGTTGGCCGATGGAGTCTCCTGTGACTGTGGGGCCTATTTCCGATCCTCGGTCCGTTCACGTATCCGGGCAGAGTTCCTCTGGGCGGCATCCTCTGACTCCCTTGATGCCTTTGAGGAGCAGTGGGCGCTGTCCGGGGTTCTCTGCTCGGTGTCCCCGTCCGGTTCCCTTCGTTTGACCCTTTGACCGCACTCCTGTCCCTGTTATTTTATTAGTTGTCCCCCAGAATTTTTTGGGTATCTAGGTCCTGTGGATTCCCCTTTTAGGCTGGGGGGATCCTTTAGCGGTTGATGGGCTTCGCCCGCCCACTTCCCGGATCCCAATAAGACTGCTCTCCCATAGCCTTCGAACTTGGAGGGAGGTGGGAAGCTGCTACTCCTGCTGCTAGGCCCTCAGCTCTCCCTGCTCCTCCAGCTGCTCCCCTGGCTGGGCCAGACACCCCCCGTTCTCTGCTACCTGGTTGCTGGACCCCCCACTCTTGGGTGCTGCTACTGCTGCAACAGCAGCCCTGGGGCCGGGGGGGGGGCTGCTAGCCCACTCCCCAGAGAGGAGGAGTGAGGGACCCCAGCCACTGATGTTGTGGACACCACCACCACCACCACCTGAGAGGGGTCCTTTCTGCCTGCCTGGACCACCACCTGGTCTTCCTGGAGCTGCTGTTGTTGCTGTGCAGTCGCCTGCCTGGAGCTGCTGAAGCCCAAGGAGGAGAAGAAGAGGACCATCTACCAGTGGGGGAGCACCTAGAGACTTTGCAGACCACCGTGGAGGGGGCCCGAAGACTGAGTAATTTTCAAACTGTGCTCTTGTGGTGGGGGTCTTGACTGTTTCCAGGGACATGGGGGAGTGGTGTGGAGCTGCCCCTCGATCCATCTGTGTGTCCCCCCCAACCCCTACCACTACTACCACCACCGCTGCCCCCTCCACCACCCCCACTGGCTGTATACCATCTGCCTCAGCTCCTGCCTCTGGACTCAGCTGCTTATTTGGCTTGTCACGCCCTATTTTCACCTTTCGGGCCAGAAGCAGCAGCCAGCCTAAAAAGACTTGCGCAAGTGCACGTGGGTGCACTTGCCCCCCCCCCCCCGGACTGCCTACCCCACAGCTTTACACTTTACTGCCTGCCCCATTTGCCACTTGTAGCTTTGCCCCCCCTTCTGCCCTAGCCCCCCTTACTAGCTTCAGTTTGTTTGCCTGCCCCGCCCTTTTCCTCCTGCAGCCTCTGTTTGTTTGCCCTGCCCCAACCTCTGAGGCTAGCCCCTTGGTTTCCCTGCCCTACCTCCAGCCTGCTTAGCCCTCGCTCTATGCGCCCATGCCCCCTCCCATGCGCTTGTTTCACTCCCCATTTTAGTTTCAACCCTCTTCACTGCACCCCCAATGGTGTTGTATCCCCCCCCTCCCCTAGTGCAGCTAGAGGAGCCAGAATTCCACCCTGTGTCGGTAACTGACCCCTTAACCCCTGATTACCCTCCCGTCCAGCCCACCCCTTTTGGCGCCCTCCTCCCCTGCCGGCAGCCTAGTGGGGAGGAGTGGTCGACCTGCTTCCCCTTTCCCCTCCTTTCTTCTGGTATCTCTCCTTCCCTCCCTGCTCACAATCCTG
Source organism: Dermochelys coriacea (assembly GCF_009764565.3). Classification (NCBI taxonomy): domain Eukaryota; kingdom Metazoa; phylum Chordata; order Testudines; family Dermochelyidae; genus Dermochelys; species Dermochelys coriacea. The sequence continues at coordinate 9,849,464 of NC_050087.2, forward strand.
GGGGACGAGATGGGTGGGACCCCTCCAGCAGCCCGAGCTCCCCCTCCCCCGCCTACCCCTCCATCACCCCCCCAAGCTTCTACCTCCGCTGCCGAACCATCTGCCATCGCCCTTGCTGGGGCACCAGCAGCAACGGGCACCGGAGTGACCTCCACTGCTGCCACATCTCTCCCCCCCTTCAGATTCGGGTGGAGTCCCCCCAGCCAGTGGGAAGGGCCAGGGGAAGAAGAAGGGGAAGGGCCTGCTAAAAAGACCAGGCCCTCCATGGCAGGGGCTGCCCCCAATGCCCAGGCCCCACCGCCGGCTGGGGCATCCCTCCCTGCTGTTCCCTCAACCAGCTCTGCGAGTGTCCCTCCCCCGGCCCCCAGAACATACACCCAGGTGGCGGCAGCCCCCCCGCCTGCCGCTACGTCATTTCTCCAGCCCACCGCCTCCGCTACCATCTATAGCGGCCAGGGCCCCTTTCCCACCAAGACCAGGAAGCACGGCGTCCGTTGCCTCCTGGTGCCCGCCTCACTCCACGTGGAGACCTATGTGCGGGCGTTGGCGAGGGTAGTGGGGCCCACGGCTATTGTGGCAGCCTCCAAAATATATGGCAAGGTCGTCTTCTTCTTAACATCGGAGGCCGCCGCCTAGGAGGTGGTGGAGAAGGGCTTGGTAGTAGGGGGCGTGTTCGTCCCTTTAGAGCCGCTAGAGGACCTGGGCGTCCGCCTGGTCCTGACCTCCGTCCCTCCCTTTCTCCCCAATGCCGCCCTGTTACTCACCCTCTCTACCTTGGGGAAGCCCATCTCTGTCATCAGCCCTCTCCCGTTGGGCTGCAAAGACCCCGCCCTCCGTCACGTCCTCTCCTTCCGCCGGCAAGTGCAGCTTCAACTGCCACCTTAGTCCCAAGGCCCACCGGGGATGTCAGTTGGCGGCTCCTTCACAGAGCCGTGAGCACGGGCGTGTACTTGGCACAGTTCATCTCAATCCCAGACACCTGCCCCTTTTGCGGCGTGAGGGAAAACCTGGCACATATATACCTGGAGTGTGCCAGGCTGCAGCCCCTTATTCTGGCTCCTCACCAATATTTTATTACGCTTTTGGTTGCACTTTTCCCTTCACCTTCTTATTTATGCACTCCCTAGCCAGGATCTCCTAGTCAACCTCCTCCTGGCCCTAGCTAAAATGGCCATCTATAAAACCAGAGTGAGGAGGTTGGCCAATGGAGTCTACTGTGACTGTGGGGCCTATTTCCGATCCTCGGTCCGTTCACCTATTCGAGCAGAGTTCCTCTGGGCGGCGTCCTCTGACTCCCTTGATGCCTTTGAGGAGCAGTGGGCGCTGTCCGGGGTTCTCTGCTCGGTGTCCCCCTCTGGTTCCCTTTGTTTGACCCTTTGACCACACTCCTGTCCCTGTTATTTCATTAGTTGTCCCCCAAAATTAATTGGAATCTAGGTCCTGTGGATCCCCCTTATAGGCTGGGTGGGATCCTTTAGCAGTGGACGGGCTTCGCCTGCCCACTTCCCGGATCCCAAAAGGACTACTTTTCTATAGCCATCTGGCCTTGCCCCGTCACAACACCCAGAGAGAACAGTAGCAGGGGCATGTCAAAAATGTAACATTTAATAGGTTTTCAAAGAATGCAAATGGTTCAGTTCATAACCAGCATTTCCAAAAGCAAGTGAAAACCCATCACCCCCTTCTAGAAGGGGAAAAAAGATGCAAACTATTAAGACAGTCTGTAGGTTTTTCACAGCGGGAAAAAAAATATCCCGGATACAGTGATTTTATCATTTGTCCGTGATGTGTCTTTGTATCTGTGATTTTAGTAAATTCACCGTCCAGTCACGGCTCCTGCCCTGCGGAGCTAGGCCTGGCTCCCCGCTCCCCATTGTGATGGAGGGGCTGCTTGTCCAAACGTGAGCATCACTGCAACCCCATGCACCAGGTTGCAGCACCCAGGAAGGGAAACCAGGTAGGACAGGAGCATGGGCGGTGAGTTCTATGGGCCCATGGTACCTGGGCACCAGGAATATTCCTGTCCCAGGGGCCCGGCTCCAGCAAAATTTCCCACCTCCCTCCACCCCACACACGCTCCCGCCGCCACCCAGCTGTGCAGCAGGGCTGAGCAGCTTCCCATGCGCTCGTTTCAGGTGGCTGCCGGCAGGTCCTTGCAGCCCATGTGAGGGGGTTGTGCCGCTGCACGCTGCCCCTGCCCCAAATGCCCCTGTGGCCAATGGGAAGCTGCAGGGGCAGTGCCTGGAGACAGCAGCGTGAAGAGACCCCCAAGGCCTGCCCTGCCTAGGAGCCGCTGCCAGAGGGGGTGCCCCAGGTAAAGCATCAAACTCCCCCATCCACTTCCAGAGCTGGCACCCACAGCCCCTCCACAAACACACCCTTCAGCCCCCAAATTTCCTCCTGCACCCCCACCCCTGCACCCCCACACTCCCTCCCAGAGCCCGACCCCTCGCACCCCCTCCATCCACACTCCCTCCCAGAGCCTGCATCCCCACCTCCTCATGCACCCCAATCACCTGAACCCCAGACCCCCTTCCCCACCCAAACTCCCTCCCAGAGTCTTAGGCAGGTGTGTGTGGGGAATTTGCGGTGAGGGGGGTTCTGGGGGTTCTGGGCACCACCAAAATTTCTACAAACCTGCCGCCCCTGGACAGGAGCTGCCACTGCAGGGTGAATATGGGGCAGGCTTGTTCTCCATCCCCATCACCACCTCACTTGGGCCCCTCCTCCTTGTTTGTCATGGCATTTTTGTTTTAAAAGATCAAAAATCAAACCTGTGACTTTACTAAATTTAGCATGATTGTACTGTGACTTTTGATAAAAAATGCTATGACAAATCTTCAGCACGAGTTATCATCTGAGATGTAATGCCCCCTCTGAAGTCTGTATATTTTTCAAGATTTTATCTACTGAGTTTTCACACAAGTGGGTATTACTCACGCAACTCTTTCAAGAAATTGCTTTAGGGAGCAAATAATTAATTTAAGTTGTCACACAAGTAGGTATTACTCACGCAACTCTTTCAAGAAATTGCTTTAGGGAGCAAATAATTAATTTAAGTTGTTCATATCCCCAAGAGTATGATTCTATAAAATGTTGAAAAATTAAAGATTTTTAGAAAATAACCTACTTAATGACATCAGAATTTTCCAAATAAAAACAAGAAACACTGCATCATCCTTTTTAAATGAATTTAATGCCATTGGAAGAAAATGCATTGCCAACACTAGAGAGTAAAGTCTTATTTATCTATAGAACAGGTACAGCACAAATGAGTTCCATGTAACCTTGTGCATGTCTTTGTGAGGAAACCAAGTATCACCAATAATCAGTGCATGTTATAGCACAGTGGTTCTCAAACTGTGGGTCGGGATCCGTTTTTAATAGGGTCGTCAGGGTTGGTGTTAGACTTGCTGGGGCCCAGGGCTGAAGCCCAATCCTGAGCCCTGGGCAGCAGGACTCAGACTTGGGCTTCAGCCCTGGGATCAGGTTACTGGTCCCCCCACCCCCTGCCTGGGCCTGAAGCCCTTGAGTTTTGACTTTGGCCCATTCTGGCCCAGGGGAGCTAGGGCTTGGACAGGTTCAGGCTTCAGTTCCCCCTCCTGGGGTCGCGTAGTAATTTTTGTTGTGAGTAGGGGGTAGTGGGTGCAATGAAGTTTGAGAACCCCTGTTATAGCAAGTTCTTATCTTTCTCTATTATCATTTGCTGTCCTAATGCCATGTGGGAAGTAGTTTTGTTTTGCTGTATAGGGGTGGCTTGCTGCAAAAGGGCCTCTAGTGGTGGAGCTCATACGGGCTCTGGCTGGGAGTTGAGATGTGGCTCTCGCCTTTCCTTTTTAGAGATATAGGGCTGGCTATGCTGGCAGAAAGGCATCAGGCCTAATTCTGGCCCCTTTGGATTTTTTATTGCTACTGGTAGTGCTAGCACTCCTTCAGCCCTTGCGTTTGAGGACTAAGTTCTTGGCTGTTTCAGCTGTGCTGGTAGATATACAAGAGGGAGGAAGGGCTTTTTGTATCCTCCGTTTCCATTTCACACCCACACAGCCAGTCATGCGGCCTGATTTTCCCTCCCTTCTGTAACCCAGCGGTGAGTGTGTGTTACAGGTCCTACCCTACCGAGCCCTGTGACAGGCCCCAGCTACAGAGCCTTGTTTCTTTAGCTTAGGCTCTAGCATCTTGTGCTCTCATCTCTAGAGGTCCCCAAGATGGTGGCCACCACACTTACATGGAATTATCTTCCTGCATGAGCCCTACTTATGAAATAAAGTAGTAAGTGATGTAAATGAGCATGGCAGAATCAGGCCTCTAATAAGTAACAGCTTCGGGATTAAAATAATTTAAGGATTGTCAAATTTCCGTTCTGATCACTCTGTTCACTCTGCCAGCCTCTGTTAGGTAGGGCTCACTTTCCTACGACAGGTTTCAGAGTAGCAGCCGTGTTAGTCTGTATTCGCAAAAAGAACAGGAGTACTTGTGGCACCTTAGAGACTAACAAATTTATTAGAGCATAAGCTTTCGTGAGCTACAGCTCACTTCATCGGATGCATTTCCTACGACAGGAATCCATATGGTTTTCAAAATGGAGTTTTGCACAATAGGTCCATTTTCCCGCTCCCCACTGAACCCCAAAACTTGTCTTAGATGAAAACATTTCAATCTTTAGGAGACTAAACTGTTGTGTGCCATCGGCAGAGGACAGGAGAGACTGAGGTTCCACCAATGCCTGAGGCCCTTGCAATGGTCAAGAATTGATTAGGTCAGATATACCCAGATTATCCTAGCAGGTGATCAGTGCCCCACCCTCCCACCCAAAGATCCCTGCCAATCCGACCGGGGGAAATTCTTTCCCACCCACAACTCTGGAGATCAGTTGGACCCTGAGCATGTGAGCAGGACAACTAAGGAAACAGATTCTCTGAACCATCTTAGAGCACTGGTCCACCTTACCAGGTGTCCCATCTCCTGCTTTGGTCAATCCCTGATGCTTCAGATGAAGGTTGGAGGGACCCACCCCACCCCATTCACAGCGTACACCTCGCCAATTGTGCATGGGGGTGGGGGGGGGGAAATTCCTTTATGACCTCTACAGGCAACTGGATGAACTCCATTCCATGTGTCTTCTCTGCAAGTATTTAAACTACCATAAAATAAGATTAAAGGTTTTCTTCAAAACAGAGGGCCTAAAGTTAGGCTTCTCAATTCATCCTGAGGTCTACAACAGTGGCCTGATTTTCAAGAGATACTGAGACCCAAAAGTTCCCAGCATAGCCAATAGGTACATCTGGGTGCTCAGGATTTTTGAAAATGAGGCCCTGACTAAGCAAAACTCTTAAGCATGTGCTTAAGTTTAGGTCTATTTGTTGGCTTAGAGTTAAGCATGTGATTAGGATGCTGAATTAGGGTGTAGGTGCCTTCATATGGATTTAGGAGCTTAGTTTAGGCACCCAGTTTTGAAAATGTTGGCCATAAATTATTATTCTGTATGCTATCAAAATTGATCAATTGATAGTAAAGAGGGAAAGGAAGATTATTTTACATGGGGATCTACTTGAAAGGAGCAAATTTTCTTCATTATGATTTTCCCCCAAGCACATTGGGTAGTTCAGCAAACAAACCTGGTCATCAGGAGGAAGAGGATTTCCATGATTCTCAGGTCTACTTCTCACAGTGTTTGGGCTCCTGCAGAATCTTTACTGGATAGTGAATTAAAGAGGCCAGCTCCAATTTCTACTATCAGTGGTAACCAGCCAAATCCTTTTATTTAATTTCAGGTGTTTATAATGAGGTTGTTTTCCTCCTGGCACATATGGATGACTAAGATAAGGGCAAAATTGCCCTCAGGATTGCCTTTATAGCTGAGACCAAGCTGGCTAGCGTTGTGACAGTTCTGCTAGAGAAACTACAAAAGGATGAGGTAGGGCAGTTTCATGAAATTATATCCGCTTTCCATGTGTCCACACCAAATTCTGCCTGACTTCATGGGGGTATAGGGGAATGCATGGGGGTAATTCAGTATAGAACTTGGCCTGGTGCACCATCAGTAGAATCAGTATTCACCCCTCTGTCCTCAGGCATAAACTCATCATGCAAAATGCTGTTATTACAGATCAGGATGATATAATGCTCTATAAAGAGAGCATTGTCCTTTTACACACAGTGGAGTACATGGGCTGTAGATAGTAAAAGTACACGATAGGACTAGCAATAATTTCTTCTAATAATACTTTGCCCTTCTTTTAGCATCTTCATCCAAAAATTGCAAAGCACTTCCCTAATATTAATGAATTAAGACTCACAGCACCCTTGTGAGAATGGTAAGCATTATCCCCATTTATGGATGATTTGTGTCACAGGGAATTAAGTAACTTGTTCAACATCACTTAGCAAGTTAGTAAAGGAATGTGAATAAAACCCAAGTGAACTGACTCCCTGCTCTAAATCCTAGCCAACACTCCTTTATTATGATGACATATTATTGAGATTATAGCATTGAAGGGACCTCATCTATATATTTTCTACTGGGGGAATTCTGCAACAAAAAAATAAAAACGATGCGCACAATATTTAAAAAGTTCTGCAAAATTCTGCTTATTTTATTTGTCAAAATAATACAATATGATTACACCCGTTCAAATTAATTTGGTTATTTATTTCAAAATACCTGTCAGCAAGTACGTCTGTATCAATACAGACAACAAAAAGGATTCAGGAAATGTTTTTTGACAAATAGATTCCTTACTATGCATATTAATACAGAACTCTGAGTAATAATTCATTTAAACTCAATACAGAACTGTATTTTTTTCATCTCTTAGCCACAGTGCAAAGGCTTGGTAGAGTAAGGGGTAATGGAGGAGCTGAGGGAGAGGGAAGTAAATTGCTGGGAAGGAGCCTGGGTGTGAACTTGGAGGGTTGCTGGGTAAGGGTGGGAAAAATATGCAACAGTTTTTTTGGAGGGGCAGGGAAAAATTTTTAGGCAGCTCACCCCATGCAGACCCTGTCTGACCCCTAACCTCTCCCATTCAGTAAGGCACATCTGCCCCTGCCTCCATGCGTTCCTGCACCCCCATGGGTCCTTGCACCCCCTGTCCACATGTGTCCCTCCACCCCCACTCAGACACCCCCTCCCCCTGTCCCCATGTGTCTCTGTGCCTCCACCCAATCACCCCCATCCTTATGTAGCTCTGTACCTCCTCCCTCATCACTATGTAGCCCTGAACCTCCCTCCCCCTCTAACCCTGTGCCTCCACTCCCATTCAGCCCCTGCCCCAGTCTGTCCTCCCCCACTAGCCCTTATGAGCCCCTGACTGACCCCACCTCAGCATCCCACACTGTCTGTCTCCCCATAGCCCCGGTTTCCTGACCTGGCCCGCTGGGAAGAAGACAGGCTCTCTCTCTTCCTTCGCTGATAGGGAGTTGCTGCTTTGTTCTATTGCCACAGCACCCTTTGGTTGGCAAAAGATGGAACGGCAGCAGCATTTCAGCAGAAGCTTTTTACTGTGCAAAAAAATAAAAATATGTGGGGCTCATTAATTATGCACATGCACAGTAGTGCAGAATTCCCCCATGAAGATTACTCAGACCCCTTTTTTCCATTGCTTAATACTTGCATCCAACAAAGTCCATTTCTCTATTAAGGGCCAACACAGAAGGCATTTTAGTTTCCATTAAAGTACTAGGAGGCCAAGACACGCAGTTCAGAACTGAACTGCGTGTCTTGGCCTCCTACTCCTTTAATTATTTGAATTACTCAATTCATTATGTTAATTCATTTGATTAATTACTTGAATTACTTGAATTATGTAGTGCTTATGTACTGATAAGTTATCAGCGACAATTTTCAATTAAAAAAATCCTCCTTACATTTAAAAATTAATGGAAGGAGCTTCTCCCCAGTGGAGCTGTCTGTTATGATTGCAGTTTGCAGAAGCAGGCCTTTAAAAGCAGAACTACTGGAATGTTTAGCCAGTCAAGAGATCAGATTGGCTTTGACCATTCCAAAGTGGTTTATGACCTTGGCATGCAGGTCACATAGATGTATAGACTCACAGGAGACAGAGATGGAAAAGCCCTATTGGATCATCCAGTCCATTTCCCTGCTAATGCAGGAGCATTCCCAGCAGCTATTTTCCAATGTTTTGGCCAAACTAATTTGAAAAGCCCCAAAGGACTGAACTTCCGTTACTTTCCTAGGAAGACCATGTCATAACCTAATAGCCCCATCTCACAGTTGGGGCATTTTTCCTGTTATCAAAGTCTAAATTGTATGTCCTTTTTTAGTTTAACCCATTACTCCTACTTTTACCAAAATGTATTATCCTAAAAAATTCCTCTCCCTCCTTGGTGTTCACACCCTCCAGGTAGTTGTATGGTATTATCCTCTCTCCCTCAGAGTCATCCCCGGCCGCATCTGACACAGACAGCTCTTACCGTCTGTCTTCAGAAGTAGGGGTCTGCTCGGGCCCAATTTTTAAGCCCAACCTGAACTGGCCCCAGGTCCACTCACCTCACCCTGAGAGGATTGAATCATTTTCCATCCTGGTCCCAACCCTTCCCCCCAAACCAGATACTGCCGCTGCATCCTGCTCATGGGGCTGGTGCAGCGGCCACTATGTGCAGCAATGGCTCCATCCTCTGACACTGCCCCTGCTGCGCTGGGTCTGCGCTGCAGAGAGAGAGAGAGATGCTGTGAGTCCTCGGCATCCTCGCTCCACAGTGCGTGCAGCGCAGGAAGGAGGTGGTGGCTGGCAGGAACACGCAGTCACGGTTGTGCCAATCCCAGAGCTAAAGGAGGAGAGCCGACCTGAGCCGAACCCAAGAGGGTCCAGTTGTTTTCTCATCCAACCTGACCCTGAGGCCTGTGGTCAGGTCCCCTAGGATTTGGATCAGGTTGCAGGGCTCTATCCAGAAGTCACTTCTGCCAGCCCCCTGCATTCTTTTTTGCTCTCGCAGGAATGACTTCCCATTTGTTGATCTCTCTGGGAAAGTGGTGCTAGAAAACGCACTAATACAGATGCAGTCACAGCTCAGCTGAACAGAGAGGAACTGTTGTCTTCCTGCTTTGTGCCATGATCCCTGTGTGTAAAAGACCCAACCCACATGGCTCTTTGTGGTAGCCATCACACCTTGCACATACCTGTTGACTTTGTTTTTCACTGTCACCCCCAGGGCACTTGTTGCTTCCCACTTTTCTCCCTCCCATTATGTCCTTTCCAGATGTGCTAGTTTGCAGTTTTCTGAAATGAATCTTGTTCTCTGCTCAGGTTTTTAATTTCTCTGTGTCCCTCTTTATTTTTTCTCTGTCCCAACTGATCCTACAACTCCTCCATAGTTAGTATCATCTGTGAATTTCTACACTGATGGGCCTCATAAAAGACACCTTCGAATGTGCTATGGTCAGTGTAGATCTAACTGCTGAGCTAATTACCCCAGGAGCTGTTGAGGACTCACTGCAGGAGTTGGGTATTTTATAATTCCACATTTACAAATTCTGTCTGGAGTGGATAGAGCAAGGGCAAGGTGCTCATTTTTATTGTTTCTTTTAAATAAATGAAACTAGGTAAGGGGGCAGTGAAGGGTGCTTATTCTGGCTCTTCTTTCCAGGAAGATTAAACTATGTCAATTGCTTGGCTGCTTCTGAAGTGCTGCTAAATGCGCTGCTTGTGGAAAGCACGGCATGTTTTACACCAATTAAGCCAATGGATTACTTGTGTGAGCATGCAGGCTGAGGAGTCAGTGTGGCCTAGGGGATAGGACTCTGGTTAATGACTCAGGAGACATGGATTCTCTTCCTGGCCACAGACCTGCTCTGTTATGATAAGACTTGGGCTAGTCATTTCATGTTTGGATTGTAAGGGCAGGGGCTTATTAGCCAAATTACTGTATGGTCGTCAAGAAAAACGTTTCCAATTCTTCTCTTTTACGTTTTGTCCCCAGCAAAACAGAGTAGACATTTACTGTGTCCTGGAGAAAGTCTTACAGCAGGACACCCAGGGCCTAGAGAGAAAGCTACTGAAAAAAATGACACTAGCTTCAAACCACATGAGAGAAACTCAGGTAAGTTAGTTTTCCCAAGATACTAATCAAAGGATCCAAAGCTTTAACTAATTTAAACTCTCTTTTTGGGGGGTAAACTATATACTAAAACGAAAATGTATTCTTCTGTTAGATGCCTACACCTTCCTCCAGACCAAAGCCCAGGTCCTAGACAGCATAAGATGGAACAACTCACATGCTGAAAGTTACACATGTGCTTAAGTGCTTTGCAGGATTAGGACCTGAGACACATGATCTCAGCCACAAAGACAGGCCTATAGTGTCTTAACGAGCAAGTCTTTTCCGAAGTCTACTAGGGATTTCATTATTGATATTGATTTTATGTGGAAGGCACTCTGATACTATAGCAATAAGTGGCAGTATAAAGCCCTAAGACAGACAGAATCTGAGCTATCTCCAAAAGAAGCAGCATTGGATTTAGAATATAGTTTGCCAGCAGGAAAACCCATGGAAAAATCCCTCTCTTGTTCCAAAGGAAGTCAGCCTACTTTTTGGGGAAAGTTTATTTCAGGAAAGCTCTCTGAATATCTTGAAGCTGCCCAGTCTGTGTCTCACTTACCACCTCAGGGAAGGGCAGGGAAAAATATCATGTGACTACGGTGACCAGTCATCCACCACAAGTAGCTAATAGTGAATAGTCTAACTAAGCAGCTTGCAAGCAACTCAAAGGCTGAAAACTGTTTAGCCAAATGACTCAATGAATATTTATGACTCTATCCAGAGAAAGTTGGGTTGGTTCATTCGCAACTTGTGCACAGAAATAAGGACTTGATTCATGTAAACAACTCTGGCTAGTGCAACCGGCTTTAGTCACCTCAGTCTCTCTCTTTTTCTTTTTGTTTTTAGGAAGCAACAAATGAACTAAAAGTGGCAGCTAGCAACACCTTAGTGACTCTGGCAGGCTGCTATTTCAATGATGTCATGTACGAGCTGGTGTATCATCTGGAGCTGCTTGAAGAGTTTATTTTCATTACGTTGAGCAACCTGTCATCAGCCTATAGTATGGTAACGTCCCTCTTTTCTTTCAAAGTTATTGTTTTTCATTTAAGGACAGGGGATTACTCTCTCTACCTAAAAATGTTACCGCTAAACAGAGCTCTGTTTGAGTGTGTGTGTGTGTGAGTGCATGTGTAAGTGGAAGGACACAAGATTAACTGCTGTTCCTAGTTTTGGCTTCCAGATCATGAGCAATCCAGCTGGAGGTGCAAGCTCTAATTTATGCTCCTGAGTGAAGTTCCTTAAGGATGGGAATGAGTGGAAGATCAGGTCTAGTGGAGCTCTTCTTCACCCCACTTCCCGTCCTACCCCAGTGCTCTCTCCCCTTACTCGGGGAGTGAGTTGGGCATTAGGCACAGCTGTACACTGGTGGAGGATTCCCCTCTACAGGGTGAATCCCCCACTGGCTTTCAATGGCTGCTTTAAAGCCATTCTGCTCTGCTTACACGGCACAAATTGCCTAGGAGCCCATAGCATCCTGACCCACAGTGTTTCTAAGTGTGTTGTAAGAAGGCAGAGAGCAGCTGATTGTCTGTCTTCCTTCTCTTCTGGCCTTTCTCTGCAGCGCTTAAGTGTATCCCTTTTGTGGGAATGATCCTGAACGTCATGATCTCCATATTAGAGTTAGTCAAGGACAGCAGGATGAGACAAGCATTTTGTGGTGGTAAGTGCCAGCACTTCTTGTAGGTGCCCCAAATGGATATTTAGAGGGTCTTGGTACAGATTTAAGTGACTGACCAAGTTTGCAAACAGGCCCTGAACTGTGCTCCCTTCCCTGGATTGCACTAGGTGCTGCGTTCCTTGGCTCCGTGGCACTCAATGAAGTTCAGAGTGCTTCTTACTTTGCAGGAGGTGCTGAGCATTTGTAAGTTCAGGCCCTTTGACTTACGCATATCATTTAAAATAAACGGACACAAAGGCTGAAGCTGCCCCTCTGCCAGGAGGCTCCTGGGGGAGGAGGTGAAGGGAGCAGATTTCATTACTGTACAGTTTAAAATCCCCGGTTTCCCACTCCTCCACCCATTCTCTCTCCTTAGTTTCTTGATCATCATCTCCTTTCACCCTTTTTCTCTGTCTTCTCTTCCTCTCCACTTCTCTCTTCCTTTGCTTTTCTGGTGATGCTCAGTAAGGGGTTAATCCTGTGCCATTGAGGGAAATGGGAATTTTGTCATCTACTTCATAGAGAACAGAATTGGGCCCTAATTCTTCTTAGCAAGGACACTAGATACACCTGCTTTTAGGGCAAAGTGCTCCCCACTACCTTCAAATCTCAGTAAAGCCAATGGCAGTTAGGGGCACTGAACATCTTTCAGACAAACTGTAACTCAAAATGAAATCATACAGTGTTCGGGTTAAATAAACAATAACTGCAGAGAATGCGAGTCTTCAGATGATGGTAATTGAAAAAAGATGGAGAGATGTACAAAGAAAAAAGTCTTTTAAGAAACAAGAAATGGAATGGGGGAAAGAGAAATAGCTCCAAATTGATATGGGATTTCAGCATCTAGTCATGAACTGAGCAGTAGCTGCCATGGAATTGGAGTAAACGATAGGCCTGGGTGTCTTCTCTGATAAAGCAACTTCTCCTCATTACTAATATGTCCTTTTCACATTGTCTGTCTTCTCTCCTTCCATGCAGTTCTGGAAAAATGCTCAAGGGCAGTAAATATATATTTTACGAACTGGGAAAAATGCCCATTCCCCAGGATGGGTGAATCACAATTCTGCGATAAAATTCTTCCCTTATATTGTCATGTGACCAGCAACTGGCTGACCTGTGAGGAGCTGGAGGTGAGAATTTCTGGCTTTCTAAACCTTTAGCAGAAATTGTGATGTTACATTCTGTGTGTCTGGCATTCTTTGTGATGATGGCATTTTATGGGAGGTCCTTTTGGATGAAACAGATTATCATGTAGAATATCTAAAACCCATACGTTTATAATGTCACCACATCATGGAAATTCTGTCTGTACCCAGTGTACATGGATTCTAGTTTTATGCACCTAATGTGCAGATGAACACGGGATAGTGGGCTAAATTAATTCCTGGTCCATTCAGCCCCAGTGGAGTTACAGCAGGGATGAGTTGGCCTAGAATGCATTCTAATCTGGGGAAATATTTTACCTGGTCTAGTTGTGAGGTGCATTAGAATATAATCCTGAAACCAACCCTATGAGTCCTGGTTCTTTATCAGGAAATATTGAGATAATGATATTGAATGTAAATGGATGCATCTAGGCACAAGGGATTTAGGCCACACATACATGTCCAGTTCTAGTGCCCACAATTCAAAAAGGGTGTTGATAAATTGGAGAGGATATTGACAGAAGAGCCACAGTGACTAAAGGATTAGAAAGCATGCCTTACCGTGGTAGAATCAAGGAACTAGATCTATTTAGTTTAAGAAACAGAAAGTAAAAGGGTGATGTGATGGGGTTTACCCGCATTGGTTCAGCAGGGTTAATCATACTTTGTGGGCCGAGGAGGCCATGCCCCCTCATCTCTGCTGGGCATGCTTCAGCTGGACCCAGGGTACAAAAGAGAGCCGCTCAGCTCAGGCTGGGATGGCTGCCAAAAGGAGCAGAGGCACATTGCAGGCTCCTGCAGAGAGACTCCCAGTGCTCCAGGATTCAGAGGCCAGCCGGACTGTGGCTGCAACTGACCCCCAGCCACCCAATGCCAGAGATGGAGGAGAGACCCCAGAATCCCTGGGACTCCCAGCTGTGGAAGAACAGGTGGGAAGTAGCCTAGCTGGACTAAGCATTGATCCAGTTGAGTTGAGTTGCCCTGCTGCCAAGGGTGGATCTATTGACTTTGGCCACTAGTCCGCACTGCCATCCCTAGAAGGGCAGCCCGAGTGACTCAAGCTGTTGGGCCGCGGACCCTCACCCAAGGGCTGCTGCACTGATCCCAACCATTAGGCGATGCTGCCCTAGGAGCCAGGACTGCTGTGGTGGCTAGGGAGACTAGACCAGTTGGGCCGCTCCAGATCTACTTCAATTCCTCCACAACCTGATACCACCCTGACGGGATGGACCTATCCTATGACAGGGTGACTTAATTACAGTCTATAATATCTTACATGAGCGACTCCTATTATATAATGGGCTCTTCAGTTTAGCAGAGAAAGGTGTCACTTGATCCAATGGCTAGAAACTGAAGCTAGACACAGTCAGACTGGAAATACGGCGTACATTTTTAATGGTGAGATAATTAACCATTTGAGTCATTTACCAAGGGCCGAGGCAGAATCTGACCATTTTAAAATCAGGATTGGTATGTTTTTCTAAAAGCTCTGCTCTGGGAATTATTCTGGGCAAGGGCTATGGCCTGTGTTATACCGGACGTCAGACTAGATGATGGCAAGAATCTGGTCCGGCCTTGGAATCTAGGAATCCCCTGAATCTGCTTCAGTCACTACATATGGCTTCTTTGTGTGCCCACCATCTGACTTTCGCCCTCTGTTGCAGAGTCTGAGCCAGGTCTTGGAGGTCTCTGGTGAATATAAGATCCCCCTACCTAAAGGGAAGCCGTCTGCAGTGCTCTGCACAACCAGGTGAGGGGTGGTTTTGCTTGGATCCCTTGAGCTTAGGCACAGGAGATCTGAAGCATATTAACAATAAAAAATCAATGGAATGATAGTGCAGAGCCTGGGGACCTCCTCATGCCTTACTGATTTCTGCAGGCTCAAGAGTAAGCAGGGAGCGGTCTCATTTTCTTAGCTAATATCCAGCTCAGTTTGTAAAGCAATTTCACCATAAGCCGATTATCGAGGGGAGTCAGAGTTGTATAGTAAAAACTGTGGCTGTGTCTTGATTAGGTCAGCTCTGCTGCTCAAAACACTTTAGCTTCTCTTATCTAATGTATTGGTCATTGTGTTTGATTTTTGCTGTGCATGCAGTACCATCTCCCTGGGGTTCAGACCTCTATTTGGACAAGTAGGAAGTGGAAGCTTAGAAATTAACTGAACATTTTACTTTTCAATTGCTTCTGATTAGTTTTTCTTTGACCATTTCCCTTCTTCCCACAGATCTGTTCTCCAGCTAAGCAGCTCAGCATAGAAAACCACAAAGAGCTGTTCCATTGTGTACTTCTGCTAGGTAAGGGAAAGAGAGTCTGAGTTACACAGTGGTTTCCTTGTAACTTACCTTTGTGAGGTATGATAAGAATAAGAGTTCTGCAGACAGTGAGGATGTGATTTCTTCCCTTGCAGCCCTTTCTTCTCCCGATGAACTGCTAGCATTTCTACATGAGCAGCTGGAGATTGAGCATGAGGCTGTTCGTGTGGCATCTTTAAAACTCCTGAGAGCTATTGTTGGTGCTGACTGTAAATAATACAGGAGCAACTGTGCCAGCTGCCCTCTTGGCCGACATGCTGAGGGTTGAGTTGCGGATATCCAAAGCTAAAAGCATGAGCTACTATAGATTGATCTAAAGAACCAAGGCTTTGTAGGCACAGCAGGGCTGTAACAGACTCATCACTTCTGCAACTGGGGCACAGAGGCTCTAGAATCCTCAGTCAACAGTGGTTTGAAGATCCACTAGGACCAAATGCTGCCCTAAGTTACCCCCATATGGCCACACAGAAATCAGCAGGTTCAACTAAGTGCTGAATGTAGCCCAAGATATTTGTCAAGATCTTTTTAAACTTCAAATACAGAAGTTAACTTGGGGCTCATGCATGTTAACAATAATCAGATAAAAATAAAATAGTACTCCTGACGCGAGAATCATAAGTATTATACACTATAGACTAGATTCTGAGTTCTGTTATACTGGTGTAAACACAGATTCACTTCAGTCACCTCAGTCTATCAAACTCTTTTATAATATTTCCATCATGGTAGTAGGATGGCACTATTTAGAGAAATGGAATTACTTTAGATTTACACTGGTGCAACTGAGACCAGAATCTGGTCCTATGTTTTCCCCACTGATTCTATAGAGGAGAGAAGCTTGGTACTATTCTTAACTAGGGCCCTTTGAAATCCAGGATTAATTCCCATGTGGAAAGTGAGTGTGTGTGGAACAAAGAAGTACTGTACACCTCTCCTTATCTTTCAGTGCCTGAGACAAGAGTTAAAAAGCTTCTGATTGTGAAGGCAGTGAAATCCACTCTCAGTGATCAGAATGCTATGGTAAGATTGTGTGTGGAACAGTGAAATATTTACATTTTTTTCAATGTTATGGGATGAATGGATACCTGGGTGGAGCTTTCATTCAGATCCAGATGAGAGACTGCAGAATAGATAAGGCATGTCATTCTCCTGCCTGTGTTAAATGTATTCATGTTTCTAATCCAAGGAGACAAAATCAAAAGCATAAGGATTCTCATATCCTATCTCCTATTTCAGGCAGAAGGGATAACAAGAACTCCTGTGTGTAATCTCTACCCTTACAGGTGAGGAAGGCAGCTCTTCATTTCATCAGGACACTGCTCAGTTCAGGAAGTGTGGAGAATTGTGCAGCATGGGATATGGTAGCATATGTTTTCAGCGAGTTCACTGTGTCCACCAGCAAACTGGTATGGAGAGTCCTTAACACTTAGGACTCGGTCCTACCATTCTTACATGCTGATTGCTCCCCTTGACTTCAGTGAGAATTTTGACTCCAGGACAGCTGGACTGAATGAATAGAGCCAGAATCTGATCCATTATATTGGTGTAAAGTCAAGGTAACTCCACTGACTTTAGTGGTGTTACTCCAGATTTATACTAGTGTAACAGAGACCAGAATCTCACACTGGGTATTTCCATCTAACAGAGTTATCTATGCTGCTCAAACCTCTGATGAATCATTGAAAATTCTGAAAACACCATTTTTCAGTGAAATGTTCTTGTACAAGGAAGCACATCTTTTTGTTTTAAATAGACTCTCCAGAAAACAGAACGATGCCCAGTTCTGTGGCTGTTGAAGCATACCTAAACTATCAGCAAAACACCGAGGTTATGCAGGCTGCATCACAGACTGTCAGGAGCCTGGAAAAGCTTGCTGCATATTTCACTCACTAGATGCTCTACTCTACATGAACTAGTTTAAAAATATCTTCAATCTGTATTTCTATCCATGGACACAGCCACGGGCTCCAGATACTTTGTGCTCCATGACTGAATCCATGATATGCATTAACATAAACAGTTCAACTCGACAGTAAGTTGTTGAAGATCTTAGCTCTGCTTGGCCCCTTTTTTACAAAGTTGGAGCTTGTGGCAATACTCCTTAAGGACTTTTTTCACACACACACACACACCCCTACCTCAAAGAAGGCTGCTTTTTCTCCTCAGGCCAGTTTTGGTCTCCTTTAAAATGAAATCAGTAGAGAATTAGGCCCTTTGATAGAATCACACTCACTACACACACAATGACCAAGCTGGTTGGGGCATCAGAACAAAGAGATTGGATCCCCTGGTTCTGCATATTTATTTCTCCCGGGCAGAGTCTGAATGTTTTTCCTCAGAGAGAAAAAGATGAAACAATTTTTCAAATTTTAAAAAATTTAACACTGTTAGGGGAACTCTTTTGTGTTCAGTGAATCATTCCCTGCACTTTAGGGTTTTCCTAAGCCTGGGATCTGACCCACCAGTTCGGTGTTTCTAGTATTCTCTTCCCTTCAGACGTTTGTGCACTTCCAGTGCAGCCATAGGTCAATGTTCAAGATGGTTTTGTAAGAGAAGGACACTGATTCTATTGCCAGTGTCTTACTACTAGTGAATAAGTTCTATATAGCTATCTCACCGCAGAGTACAACACTTCTCACCCAGGATGTTCAGGAAGAAAGCACGATCCAAATCATGTGCATTGAAATCCTGCAATGTCTGGACACCTCAGTCCACGGAATGACCCAAGTAAGTGACCTGTTGCTACTGCTTCTTGAAATAGGGACGTTCTGCCTTACGTTCCTTGTACCCCTCCACAAGGAAGCTTTCTGCACAGTCCGCATAATGGAGGATCAGCATGTCAAATTCACGTCAGGGATGATGTGATCCCTTCATCATGGAGTAAGCGGTTCACATTAGAGAAAAGATATAAAGCAACTTAACTGGAAGGAATCATGTTGCAGAGATCGTCTCTTAATTCTTTCCACTGTCTGAGTGCAACTTCCCCCGAGATCCCCCATGAATACTTCTGAAATGTAGAGTTGGTGATCAGGGATTTGATCAGATATTGGGGCTGCGACTGTGCCTTATATAGGTCTGTCAAGTTGTGGGTGAGCTTATGGTACTATCTAAATATCTCCACAATGCTCTAATGCAGGGAAAGAGGATTCATCTCTGGGTGAGAGCCCAATTGCTCACCAAACAAGGTAGTGTCTTTAAAAGACAGAGTGAGGGGGCACCAGACAGGTAGAGTGAGATAATGGGGAGAGAGAGATGAGGTGATAGCTTAGGGAAGGGTCAGTGATGAATAAAAGGAGAAGCTACATGACAGGGAGGGATTCAGACAGCAGGCTCCTGGAGGTGATGGAATGGAAATAGCTCTGTACTGAACAGTCTCGCTCTTCTCTGCAGGTGTTATGGCCAAGGCTTCTGGAGTATGTGGTGCCAGCTCAGTACACTGGTACTTTGAAGCCTCTCTGCAGATGCCTTAGGGAACTGGCTGAGAAAAAGCAGCAGGAAGGAGAAGCAGCTGCTTGCCTCGATTACAGTGGACGAGGTTTATAACAGAAACTCTTTCATTTCTCCAGGCACTATGAAATGAACAGGTTCAGTCTGCTCCAGTTCTCTCATCTGCAATCAGGAGGCTAAAATGAATGAGGGATGGTCTTGTGATTAAACACGGCCATGGGAGGGAGCTAGGAAACATGGATTCTGTTCCCAGCTCGCCACCAAAATTCTGATGTGACCTTGGGGAAATCACTTGATCTTTCTCTCTCAGCTTCCCCACTTGTGAAATGAAGGAGTAATTAATGCCAACCTCACAGAGGTGCTGTGAGGCGGAATTCATTCATGTTTGTGAAGCATTTTAAGATGCTCAGACTGAAAGCACTATGGAAATGCAAATTATTATCAGCTGTATTCAACATTGATGGGTACGTTGGAAATGGATAGGTGAAGAACATCAGCAGGACTCTCTGCAAAGCCTGGCATAATTAACGCTATTCTGTTTCTTTCCCTAGTGCAATTCCCTACTCCCCAGGGGCTGCTGGCGCGACTCCTGGTAAGTAGACCATGAGAATAGATTTTCTGTGGAATGGGATAGTTAACTATACAAATTGGTTTTATAACTAGATGCTTGACTTAGGCTTAGGAATGTGTATGATTGGGTCTGTCTCTCTCCGCCCTCTCCTGAGACACACTGTTCTGCATCCTCCTACTAGCTAGAATGCTTTCTTCTTCAGGAAGGCACTGCAGTAGAAGCAACAACTCTATTGGATGGGCTCCACAATGAGAGGCTCTGAACTATTCCCTCCTTCAGGAACAAACTGGTATTGTGCTGACAAAACTTAGCCTGTTCTTTCTCTCTCATTGACAGGTAGTAGCCTCATCCTCTTATGAAAGAGAAGGACACGGATGTGCTGCTTGCAGTTACTAAAGGCCCTGCACCAAAATATTCATGCAACAGTGGGTGAGATGTGGGTAGTAAAGATCCCATCTCTGCTGCAGTTCACTGAAGGTAAAGTGCAGGTTAGGAGGAGCGTGGCCCATGGAGACAGAAGGGAAGCCAGAAAATGCAGCTTTGTATTGACGTGTGTTGTGCCATTCCTGTTGCAGTACATGGGAACAGTGGGGAATTGAAATTGGGCTTCTAGGCCCACACTTTTCCTTCACCTGGATAACTGTGAATCACTGGGGTAAATCCAGAGTTGAACCACTGAGGCCAATTCAATTAGGGCAGAATCAGGCCAGGAAGGTTTCAGCTGAATGGCAATTTTACAGCAGTTTCCCCCACACCTTTGCTAGGTTGTTATTTGGGAAGGTCAATACGCATGAAGCTGGAGGTTAGTGAAAGATTTTAGGGTTACATATAGAGTTTGATTTTGCAAACTGACTTTTTCCTGAAAATTAAACCCCATGTTTACTTTCAAGGGGGATTCAATTAAAAAACCCAGAGTTTTTCTTTCTGTAAGGAAACCTGAGCCATAAAAGCTAGGTTGGCCAAGTGGGTGCCCTAGGGAGAACCTAGGTATTGTGGGCCTAATAAGGTCTTTCCCCAATTTTACAGTGGTATGACTATTGATCTCCATGGAAAAAACCCTTCAGTCAGTGTAGGCTGCATCTACATGATGGGGTTATGCCAGCAGAGCTCCAATGATGTAGCTGTGCCAGTCTAGTCTCTGTGGAGTAGGACAGACCCTAAGTGCAGCACAAACCCGGTATGTTTCTCATGAACGTCAAAACCCTCAATTTTCAAGTGGGTTTGATATTCAAAAAAAGATTTAAAAAAATGAGCTGTATCTTCCCTCCTTGCTGTGGCTGTACAGAGTCCGCAGTACTACATTGTGCTGACATTAAAGAAGGCTAGGTTAGAGCTGGACACTCAGAAACAGGGCCAGATTCTCAGCTGATGTAAATCAGTATAATTCCATTGACTTCCGTGAAGCTACACCGATTTACATCCAGTTCGGATCAAGTCCAGAATCTCTTATTCTGCAGGAAAAGTTTGTATTCATATCAAACCCAGTCTTCTGATGTGCTGAACAGTTTTGTGAGGTGCTCAGCACCTTCAGCTCCCATTAAAGTCAAGAGGCATCTCACTCCTGGTGGGTTGACTGGCCCTGAATGAAAATGCCAGCAAGGTACGTAACATCCGATGAAGTGAGCTGTAGCTCACGAAAGCTTATGCTCAAATAAATTTGTTAGTCTCTAAGGTGCCACAAGTCCTCCTTTCCTTTTTGCAGATATAGACTGACACGGCTGCTACTCTGAAACAGGATACTTTCTGTTGGCGCAGGTCCCCGTGACAGCGCAACAACTCACCCCTGCAGCGCCTCCTGCTGGCCATCTGGGAATTAGCTCTTTCCTGCACAAAGCACCCTTTGCAGGCCCATGTCCCTCCCAGACCCCGGTGCCCTTTTTACCCAGGGTGCTGCCCCCTGGCAGTACCCCCTCAGTCTCTATGGGTCTCCCCACTCTGGGGAATGCCCAACCCTCTAATCCCCACCTTGCCTCAGTCTGGGCTACTGCCAGTCATCATCAAGCCCCTGCACCCTGGGGCAGACTGCAGTGTAAGAGCCAGTCATCACAGGCAAGAGGTTTGGGTCTGCTGCCTTTCCCTGCAACCCAGTACCCCTATGGACCTTGGACCAGGCCCGACAGCCTGGGGAGTTGCCAGCCTAGAGCTTCCCTGCTCCTCTGGCCTTTCCCCAGCCCTGCCTCATTCCCAGTTCCCTTTCTACAGGCAATCAGGCCCTGCTCCCTTCACAACTAGAGAGAGAAAAACCTTGTCCTACTGGCCCACTGCCCTCTTATAAGGGCCAGCTGGGCCCTGATTACCCGGGCTACAGCTGTGGCTCCTTTCCCCATCAGCCCAGCTATTGTTAATCCCTTTCATAGATATCAAGGTCAGAAGGGACCATTCTGATCATCTAGTCTGACCTCCTGCACAACGCAGGCCACAGAATCTCACCCACCCACTCCTGCGAAAAACCTCTTACCTCTTTTAGAAGGACAGATTGCAAAGGAGATACCTGGGATGACTCTTCTTGCTAATCTAGGTGACATTATTGTTTTGCCTCCTCATTTATAGGAAACACAGAGAATTCCCTGGACCATGCACGGTGGAAGCAAATGCTGCTTCAGGTACAGGATGGCTTTCAGATGTATTGTCACAGTCCTGCCTCCCCCATCCAAATGTATCAGCTGGGGGAAAATTATTGATAAATTATTCATTATAAGCAGAGCTGGTCAAACCATTTCATTTGCAACTTTTGTTCAATGAAAAATGGCTTTTTTATTTTCATGGGACATTTTAAAATTTTTCAGGTTGTTTTTTTTTTAACACAAAAAAAAACCCCAAAACAAAACAACCCCAATCCAAATAGAAAATGTTTAGTTTTTTGAAACTGAAGTTGATGTTTTTTGGGGGGGTTTTTTCAGTTGCTTTGCTGTTTGTCTCCTTCCCCCCCACACTTTTTCAATCTCAAAGTGGAAGAGGGGAAAAAAAGCACGGGGATGAGGGATAAAGGGAAGGAAAGGGGGAAAACAAAGAATTGAATAATGGTCATTTTTAATTTTGAAAAGCAAAATAATTTTTGTTTTTTCACTTTTCATTTGTGTGTTGAAAAATCAAGAAAACAAAAAAATCCCACTTGTTTTGTGAAATGGACTTACTATTGTTCAACCAGCTCTAGTTATAAATCCCTCTGTATTACCACTGGGAACAACACAAAACTTAACCAGAAAACCAGCATGCTAATGGTGCTAATGCATCACTGGGGGACAGCTAAAGGATTTTTTTTTTCATTTGCCACTCCAAAAGAAAATTTGCTCTGAGAAATCCAAAAAGGAAAGAGACAAGACAAGGTTTGGTGACTGTATCTCATGGAGAAGCCTTTCTGGTCAGAAAGAGCTCTTTACAGCCTCATGTAAATCCAGACAAGAACATTTTTATGGCGAGTGCTGAAAATGAAAGGAAAGGACCTAGTGACAAAGAAGCCCCAGAAGGTTTGGAGTTCCATTTGGGGTTGGATTACACTCTAGAATTTCCCATTCCAGATCCAGCCTCATTTGAAAGTCTTTGGGCTAAAAAATCAAATAAGATTAGGTTCTCTTGTGAGGTTTCTGATATTTCCTGGCTGCTGTTCAAAATTTGGGCCTGAAACAGCAAAGTGCTGAGAGTTACTAAACTGTGGCTGACTTCAATGGAAATTGAGGGTGTGACCCCTGGTCCTTTGGGTGCCCACTGGCAGAGACCACAGGAGTGCATAGCGTTCCCAGGATTCCCTGTATCTGATCTCTATATCATCAAAGGATGTCAAGTAAAGCTTTTACTGGATGTCTGTGCCACACTGCTCCTCATAATCATTGCACAGGGCCTGGATGGATAATATAGAAGGCGTTATGGTTGTCTACTGAAATTGATGCTTTGAAGGTCTGTGAGTTGGGGCTGGTCACCAGAAGGTGATAAAGAAATTTCTTTCAGGCAGGAGATGCTTAGCTACCTGAATGACTGTATGTAGACTGAGTAATTATTCACAGTGGATGCTAATCAATAGAGCAAAATTCTAATCAAATGATTGCAAAGTCTTCAGAGGAGATTCAATACAAGAAAAACAAACGAACAATAGGGGGTACCCTGTTTACAAGTGGACAATGGATGCTTGGAACTATATCTGGAGGTCCAGAGGTATCCTGTACCAGGTATCCTTTACCTATTGGACGAATTGCCAACTGGCTTGTCTTATGAATGGAGGATCACATTTGGTCTGGGTGTTTCATGCTGGGAGAGAGATTTGGGGGAGCTATCCCTTGTGAGACAGGGGACTGTTTGGTTATTTAAGTTGAAGCTCTAGAAGTCTGTTAGGATTTTATTTTTATGTAACCATTTGTTTACATTAATTTTTCTTGCTGCTTCTCAAGTCTCTGATCTTTGTGAATTAAACTCTACTTGTTTTCACTATCAACGTATCTAAGTGTGTGAAATGGAGTGGTGATGCTGAGGTGAAACTGGTAAGGTGGTGTGTAGCAAACCTCTGAATTCTGTGAGTGTCCAGTGGAACAGGGGCTGGACATTCTGGGGATGCACAGGGGGCTGGGCGGTTGGAGTGTACCGATGGCTTATCTGTAGAAGGACAGTGGAGCCTGGATGGGGTGAGAAGAGTGTGCTTGTGTTTCCTGTGACTGGCAGAGTCGGGAGCTGACACTTGGCAGGCACAGAAAAGGCTTCCTCATGCTAAGGGCAGGTGGTGATGAGGTCCCTCACAACCCTGGGTACCCTTGGGAGGTGTCATAAAGGGTCCATAGCACTTCAGAGAAGGTGCCTGGTCCTTCGTAGTCCAGGGCCCTTTGGTCAAAGTTGACTAGACCCATCCTCCATCCACTGGCCAATCACTCCTCAATGGTCAGATGTCTTGGCTCCATCTCATTCTCCAATTCACTGTCCATCTGCGTTTGGGGACCGAGAGGAATCCCCAGGCAAAGGTTCAAGAACAACAGGCAGAGGAGGTCTGGGTTGTCAATGTTTATAGTTCTCAAGAGGGAAATAATCTTCCCGTGACACCTGAATATTGGAAAGTTTACAACAGAACAAGGAAGCAAAAACCAACCAACCAAACAAAACCCCAAACCCCACAACAACCCCCAAATTCTTGCAATTAACCATCTGCTTTAACTCTTGTTTTACACTCAGTTCCTAAGAACATCTCTGGAGATGATAGACGACAGTGCCTGGAGCAGCCAGATGTCCCTTGAGTTGAGCCGGCAGATGGCCGGCTATGCCAGCCCCTCCAAAGAGAAGGTTTGTTCTCTGTTAAGGCTTAGTTCCTAGTTACTTTCCCCTGAAATTCTGATTGGAGGGCTGCATAAGGCTTCTCTCAAGGCTTCATTACTTGTTATTTTATTCTGCATATAAAATTTGTTTGTACTTGTTCCCTTCTCTCTTGCCCCCCTGCCCTTTCAATATTTGCTTGGACAGGCTGCTTGTCTGTACTGCATTGTTGGTTCTCTGGCTGGGCTAGATGATGGGATGTTTCTGCAGTATGGGTGCTTGGACTTGGCTATCTTGTTCCTTCCTGAGTATTGCTGAGCTGGGTCTGTACTGACAGGCACGTTGTGTTACTGATATCTCAGGGCTGGTCTCTTTCTTTCAGAGCTTCCTGTATAAGGCGCTAGGAATGTCCTTAACAGCTTGTGAGGACCTGGTCCGTGTGAAATCACAGATTCATGCACTTCTGACAACAACAGACTATATGTAAGCCCCTGAGAGACAGGTGCAGGCTCTGTCCCTCTCCCCATTTTACCAAGTAATCCCTGAATGCTCCCTGTGGGGCTCAGCTCTGAGTTGGCTTGGGACAGATGCCATTTTGCTTCCTATCCTCTTCATTGCTATTTCACTCAGCCCCTGCTCCCCATGTGTCTCAGGCCTGATTGGCACTTTACACCACTTCAGGTGAAAGGAATGGACTTGTGGGATCTATCAGATACCTGGTTCGATCCTAACCCGTATTTTTCTTGGGTGACAGGGAGTCATTTCCATCCTCACAATCTGTGCTGAGAGCCACTTGGACCTCATCTTGAATGCACTTCAGGAGTTTGGGGCTGCAATGAGCAAGGTTAAGATTTCTGGGTTCATCAGCCACCTGAAGGTAAAGGAGCCAGGGGGTTCTCTCAAACTTCCTCTCCCTCTAAAGCAGGGGTAACAGCTCCGCTGGAATGTCTGGTTCTGGTCAGCTAGCATTGTCCCCCAATGTACGCGTTCTACGTGATGCCTGCAGTTAAGCAGAGAGGAGCACAATGTGGAGCTGGGCTTCTCTCAAGTGATTTTTATCATCTGATGTCTCATGACTTGAGCGCCCCTCCCATGCACAATGTGTTAGAACTACATCAGTTGCTTGCATGGAAAAGCATTGAAGGTATTTTTAGCTGTTTTTTATTCCAGGTTAGTAGCTGAAAATGAGGAGGCGTTGCAAGCAACATGTGGCTAACCAACCCGCTATAGGTAAACCACCAGTGGTCTACGGATGACAATTAGGGAACCTCTGATTTAGAGCAGTGGTTCTCAACCTTTCCAGATTTCCCCCTTTCAGCAGTCTGATTTTTTTTTTTGTGTACCCCAAATTTCACCTCACTTAAAAACTACTTGCTTACAAAATCAGGCATAAAATTATAAATAGCATATTATTCCTGAAAATAGACTGCTTATTTTCTCATTTTTACCCTAGAATTAGAAAATAAATCAACTGGAATATAAATATTGTACTTGCATTTCAGTGTGCAGTATATAGAGTAATCTAAAGAAGCCATTGTATGAAATTTGAGTTAGTAACTTTGCAAGTGCTTTCTTTGTAGTCTGCTGTAAAACTAGGCAAATATCTAGATGAGTTGATCTACCCCCTGAAAGACCTCTGCAGACCCTCAGGGGCACACAAGTACCCCTGGTTGAACACCACTGATCTAGAGGATAGAGCAGGAGACTAGGCCTCTGGGCTTCCATTGCTGGCTCTGCCATTTACTCACTGTGCAGCCTTAGGCAAAACATTTAGTGCCCGATCTTGTACCCACCAGTGTCAATGACTAAACTCCTGTGTACTTCACTGCTGTCAGTTCAGCCTTTTCGGCTCTCTGTGTCAGAGTTACCCAGTGGGAACAATGGAGACGGGGCGGCGAGTTCTAGGGGCTCATGGTGCCCGGGCTCCACCAATGTTTGGGGCTGGGTCTCCCCCCGGCCCCGCCTGCCGCCGCCATGCGCCTCCCCCAGCCCCGCCTGCCTCGCCCAAGTGTCCCCCGGCCCCCACTTGCTGCCCCTGCTCACTGTCCAGATCCTGCAGCTCACGCTGACTCTGCTCTGCCGGCTTTGGGTATCAACTGCTGCCACAGGATCCTTGTGCCCCCCCAAGTCCCTCCACTGGCGCCAGGGCAGGCTGCCCCAGCCCTGAGCCCCTCCCACACCCCAAACCTCTCATCCCCAGCTCCAGGCAAAGTCCTCATCCCCCCGCACCCTAACCCTCTGCCCCAGCCCTGAGCCCCTCCCATACCCCAAACCCCTCATCCCCAGCCCCACAGCCCTCACCCCTGCACCCCCTCCAATTCTCAAACCCTGTTCCAGAGCCTGCACCCTCACCCCCTCCTGCACACCCACCCCCTGCCCCAGCCCAGAGCCTGTCCCCAAACTCCCACCCACAACCTGCACCCCAGCCCTCTGCCCTCCCTCCCAGAGCCTGCACCTAATCTCCCTCCTGCACCCTGACCACCTGCCCCAGCCTGGAGCCTGCATCCCAGACCCCTTCCCCCACCCAAACTCCCTCCCAGAGCCTGTACCATGTACCCCTCATGCATCCTAATCCCCAGTCCAGGGCCTGCACCCCAGACCTCCTCCTCCCATCCAAACTCCCTCCCAGAGCCTTAGGCACGTGGGGGGCGGAGTGGGGGGGGGCGGGTTCTGGGCACCACCAAAATTTCTACAAACTTGCCATCCCTGGCATGGAGATACTAATATCTCCCTACCTCACACAGTGATTATATTGCTTTAATACTTTTTGCAAGTGGTTTGAGATCTTTGGCTGAAAAGAGCTTTGCAAGTGCAAGCTGCTCTTGCTGCTGTGAGCAATTCCTCGGTCAGCAGCAGATCAGAATTCCAAGGCCAAATGAATCAGAAGAACTTGTCTCTAGTGACGTTTCCGATTGTCTAGGACTACCACCATGGGACAAGAGGCAAGACTCGCAGCATACAGCAACATGGCTGTCCATGCTCCAAAAGAGCAGCTTCTCTCCCGAGTAGAGGCAGACATCACAGGGAACGTCCTTCACCATTACAGAACCAGTTGTCAGGTAAGAGCTTTTGCGTGACAACTGTGAGGGGCATTACCCTGAAGTTATAGCATTGCCTCTGATTTATAGAGAGAGGGCTTGTATTTTCTAAAACTCTCCTTTGAGCAATAATTTGTCACATAACTCAAATTTAAAACTGTAATGGATGGAGCGTGAGCTGTCACATGTTGTATCATTTTTGTTGCTCTTCTTTGTGTTTTCTATAGTTTTTCTATATTCTTCTGAAATTCTGTCGAGCACAGCTACACAGTAATTCAGATGCAGTCACACTCAGGCTATTCAGAATAACCTTCTAACTCCCCTAATATGTATGTGTATCTAGCTCTATCTTTTGCTACCCAAGAGAGAATGGTGCTAACTTGTATTTAGTTTATTTGCTGTCACTCTGTTTCTTGGACTCACTACTTCCCTTACCTCTTCTCTGTCGTCTTGTTTGTCTGTGTGCTCATTATTTCTGTTCCCTAGGTGTCTGACTGCTAGTATTGACTCTCCTCTCAGTGCAACCTCTCCATGTCACTTTACCATTCAATTCTGTCCTGTCTAACTGAGACTCTCATTTAGCCATTGTCAAAATGTTGATCACAGTTGAACCAAACAGATATCTTCCAGGAGTTCACAAATGCAAATATTCCATAGGATGGCCCCTGATCTTGATATCTGCAAAACACCCCCTCTGGATACATTTCCTGCCTTTTGGAAGATTTAACAATAGTGATTTCTCTCTGCTCCATATTCACCAGCCAGGCCATTTTGAGGATGTGTGTTATGTGGGACTATAGACATTGCTAATAGCTGTTGTGCATTTTGTTTTTCAGGTGCTGGGCATCACTGTTACAAACAAGGTAAATTCTAAATAATCTGCCCTCAGCTCTTGCCTTTTCTATACACAAGTTGCTTGTTTAAATTGCACAGAGCTTGATTTCCTTGCTACATCAAGCAGGAGTCCTGGCTGCTCTGGTGTAAGTGGACCTGGATTTCTTTCATGAACCTGGGTTTTCTTTTCTTCTGAGGTGGCTGCAGAGCCAGGGTCCTCTGCCTTCTGGGGTCTGTGGACACCTCTCTCCTCTCCTGAGGCTAGATTTAATTCCTGATCTTTATCTTCTGGACTCTGGTTCTTCTCTCCATTTCTCATCCACATCCTCTTGTTTCTCCTTCTGGATTATGTAGGACATGTACCTAAAATTAACCCTCATCCAGAATGTCATGGAGATTAGCTGTGCCATTTTGGAGACCAGAGACTCCCAGAAGTTCGAATTCTCTTACAAACTGGAGTTCCTTGGCTACATGCTGGTGAGTGATTAGGAGCTTTGAGAACTGAAGTACAAAGGAGTTTGTTGTAATGTAATAAGACTGGTTTTCCAGGTAGATGTTGTTTTATCCATTGTCTGTGACTGTACCACTGCAGTCTCATGAGCTACCTGCATGGCACCCAGAATGCTGCTGGTTCCACTCTGAGCTTGGCAGGGATGCCGACCTATTGTGGGCTGTATGTGGAAGGAATGGCTTGTGTCTGGGGAGTTATCTTTCTGTCCTCTGTATAGCCTGCAGATGGCCCTACGGTCCATTTCTGAGACAGAGAGCCTGCTGAGCATGGTGTCTGTTTATTACAGGTCTGGCATATGGCCCTGATTCAGGGTGTGAGAGGAAGGCCTCTCTGCCTTTCAGATCCATTTCCCATTTTTTATGTCCCTATTTATGCATTTCAGGACTTCATTAAAAAGGAACCACAGGATTCCCTGGCATCTCCAGTTCGCTACAAGGCAATTCTTGCCATTGGACATCTGAGGTAGGCTATTTTCTGCCATATTTCCTGGCACTGTGACGTCTTCTTCTTTGTTAATTCATGAGTGTCAGGTTGGAAGCAGTCTGATGCCTGCAGGATTTGGCTCACATGCTGCTCACCAGCAGAACTTTAGTTCTTGAGGGTTTGAGTGTGTCCATTTGGAGGTTTGTGCTTGAAGGACACAAGCTTGGAGATTATGGGGCATGCAGTACAATGGAGGAGAGTTCAGATGGGGAGGGAGGTGTCTGGCTAGCTGGCAGGAGGAAGGAAGCTTGTGGGCTTCTCTAAAAAGGGGACTTGAAGCTTTAGCTTTACTTCTAGATGAACCAATACTTAATAGAGGTGCAAAGAGGTACTCAGCTGCAAAATGAGGCGTTGTTTGCATTTGGGGTTTTAGATTGGGACAATCTCCAGTCATTGGACCCATTTCTTTTACTTGGAGGTGGTACTGAGTCTAATCCATGACTTTTCTCTCTCTCTTCCTTCTGCCAGCAAACTCAAACCATCTTTGACCTTGGAGGAAAACCGTGAGCTCCTTGATCAGTGTTTCAAAAGTTTGTTTCCCCTCCCTCCCTTGGAAAAGATGATGAAAGAAGAAGGCGAGACAGCAAAGAATGCTCTGCCTATACAGGTACGTGACAATTCTCCTCAGGCACCATCCACTGTATTTCTGCCCAGCAGGCACTGGGTGATGGCAGTCACACATGGCCTCCCTTGCAAGGTTATGGTTAGCTTTCCCCAGCCTCCCCCTTCCCCCCCACAAATTATCTGTGCTGAGTCTCACTCCTTCTCTTCTGGTTTCAGTCACTGTACGTAGAGTCCTTGGAAGCTCTTGGCAAGCTAATGAAGATTTTGCTGGAGGAAGAACCAACCGCACACTGGTTCTGGGAAATGTTTCAAGTGAGTAGAACATTGAACCATGTTTGTTTCTTGTGTGACAGCAGGGAAGAGTCAGAGATTTAGGGGATCAAGCTTCAGTTGTGGAGGAATTTTTCACAATGGAGTGAATTGTAGGGGAAAAAGCACCAAATTCTTCCTGGGATAAGCAGGCATGTGCCCTGTTGAAATCCACAGAAGCTATGCCATTTTATGCCAGGGCTGGATTGGGACCAAGTTCTTACAATGTAGTTGACACTACTTGGACCGGCAAGAAAATCACCACTGCAGTAGCCAAATCCAAGAGAACCCGTTGAAACTGATCACTTCTTCAAAGAGAAATTCATTCATACTGAGTTATGCCCTGTGTATGGAAACTCATTCAGAGGAGACTTCCTGTTCCTCAAACATGAACAGAATATCTTGAAGAGCTGAGGGGTGGGGAGTTTGAGGCACCTTCAGTATAAAAATGAAGTTCTAAAAGGAGCTGGGCTGGGGGGGGACTTCTTCTCTTCTTCAAATTAAGAAAAAGAAATGCTTCTCTCTGTCATTTTGCCACTCAACGTGGGAGAAGTTGCCCAGGAAACAGAACACAGCAGCAGACATTAAACAGCATGCAATGTGGTAGACCAATCCCATCAGACAGTCTACAGCAGACATCACAGACACGGGCCCAGATTCATCTCTCATGTAACTCCTTTGGCTTCAATCACCCAGAGATGAATCCATTAGACATGTAATTCCTTTGCTCCATGGAAGTCAGATGCTTTGGAGAGGGATTTTAGTGACAATTAAACCTGTTTAAGAGGAACTTTTGGGAGTGATTTTCTGGTACTAACTCTGTCCATTCCCCTGCTCTACCAACAGCTACTAGAGACATGGCTCCATTCAGGGAAGGAGTGGGAAAGAGAAAGGGCCTTGCGGGCCAGCATCCAGCTGCTGACTGCCTTTCAAGAGACAGTTCATAGCACAGTGAGTATAGCCTTACTCTTCCTTCAGCTGACTTCCCTGCTTATAACCGATCTGACACTCAACGCAAATGCATGAAAAAAGCTTCCAGGGCAGCAGCTGGGATCTCAAAGTGACTAAGATCCCTCTGCTTCCATAAGAGAGAGGTTCACACAACAATGCTGTGACCATACTCCAGGCAGACTGCAAGAAGTAGAGGGCAGACAATTCCCCAAACTGATGGCTTATTCTAGAATTAGATTCACCAAGTCAACAGCAAAAGAGCTTCCATCCTAGTTAACAAAATGCCAAACACGGTCCCCTTTTGACATTCCAGATCTTAACTCCCATCTAAACAGCCCAGTCTAATATAGTGAGGGGTTACTGAAAACCTGATTCACCATATGTGAGGTTCACCCATCATAAAGGACCAGATGCTTATCCCCAGGTCAGTGTGAATCTCAGGTCTTTCCCAAATAGCATGCTGTCAGCCAATCCTTAATAACTAAATCTAAGATTTCTTCTTAAAAGAAAGAAGAGAGTTACAAATGGTTAAAAGATCAATATCCATACAAGTGACTTTCAATGTTCATAGTTCAGGATCACAACAGTGATGGAATAAACTGCTGGCTTGTAAAAGTCTCTCTGGAATCATCCCAACCGATCAGAATCCAAAGGCAGCTTAGATGTAAAGTCTGTTAGTTTTTCCATGCATTTTCGTGGTTTTTCCAAATGATGATTTGGAAGCTCTTTGTCCTATGGCTTATACTTTCCCTGTTCAAAGTTTCAGCAGACTAGAGATGACAGGATGAGGCCCGAGCCTTCTCTTTTCTAGCTATCCGAGCAAGTTGACAAGCCTACCTCACAGAAATGGTTACAGCTGGACCTTCCCCCAAGAAAGACTAGGAAATGCAGATGGCCTCTTGTTCTTTGCTTTGAAGCTAATCTATTTCCTGTGCATACACAGTAAACTGAATGCATCCGATGAAGTGAGCTGTAGCTCACGAAAGCTTATGCTCCACTAAATTTGTTAATCTCTAAGGTGCCACAAGTCCTCCTTTTCTTTTTGTGAATACAGACTAACACGGCTGCTACTCTGAAACAGTAAACTAGTTACTGATTCGCTTAAGATGATTGATTAGCCATTCTTCCATTATAACACAGATAGCTGTAGCTAAACTGAAGACAATGTAGAAATTACTAGTTTCCTGCAGTAGCTTAAGTCTTTGATTTTAAGGTTAACTGAACACCTTGCATACATAATGAAGACCTGAAAGGGAATTAGCATCTACAAGCTAATTTGGTTACATTGTGAAACTTCTAATCGCGTATAGATCAATACTGACAAATACACTTAGCATCTATTGTTCATTTTTGAATGAGTTGATGATTGCTAGTCAGTAGAAGTGCCTCTTGTTAAGTTATTATGGGTCATACACAGGTTGCCTGGTCTTCCAGTATCACAAATGCATTCTTGGTTCTTATGCTCCCAGAGTGCTAAAGGAAAATTTCTATTTAATCAGCTAAGAAAATAAAACATAAGAATGGCTAACCTGCCTCTCACAAAAGAATGGTTCATCTGGCCCAGTCTCCTGTCTTCTGACTGCATTGTGTGAAGAAATGTTTCCTTTGGTTTGTTTTAATTGCTGCTGCCTATTAATTGCATCGGGGGACCCCTTGTTCTTGTGTTAGGTGAAGTTGGCTAAATAACACTTCCTTATTGACTTTCTCTACACCAGTAATGACTTTATAGTCCTCTAGCATATTCCCTCTTAGTCGTCTCTTTTCCAAGATGAAAAGTCGCTCTTTTTTTAATCTCCCCTTGGATGAGAAGTTGTCCCATAGGCCTAATTTTTGTTGCTCTTCTCCGTATTTCTTCCAATTCTAACACATCTTTTTTGAGATGAGATGACCAAAACTGCACGTAGTATTCAAGGTGTGGGGATCATGTAGATTCATATCGTGGCATAATGATATTTACTGTCTTCTTATTGATCCCTTTCCTAAGGGTTCCTAACATGTTGTTAGCTTTTTTGACTGCATGTTGAGCAGATGCTTTCAGAGAACTGTACACAATGACTCTGAGGTCTCTTTCTTGAGTGATAACAGCTAATTTAGACCCCATCCAGTGTATGTACAATTGGGATTATGTTTTCCAATGTGCATTACCAGAACAGTACAGGAATCAGAGGCACAGTGTTACCAGATGTGCCTGTTACTTTGGGGTAGGCTCATTGATTAGGGTTACTCTTCTTGGGGGTAGGGGGGGTGTTCTGTAATTCTATTA
This sequence comes from Dermochelys coriacea, assembly GCF_009764565.3. NCBI lineage: Eukaryota > Metazoa > Chordata > Testudines > Dermochelyidae > Dermochelys > Dermochelys coriacea. The sequence continues at coordinate 9,882,834 of NC_050087.2, forward strand.
ATGTGCTGCTTATGTCACTTATGTGTTCATATAGAGCTCTACTCCTTCCTTCTGCAAGTCCCCTCGCAATGGAGCTACCCTGCAGGACCTAGGTTCCCCAGGGCTGGGTTCCTCCAGCCCTAGAACTAGATTAACATGAAAGCGCGTGCACACACACACACACACAAACACACACTAGCAGAGCAAATCTGAGTGGACCAGGTCAATCAGCACTCTCCAGCTGATCCCCTCATGTCCCTGTAGTCAATGGGCTGGGTAAAGCAGCACTTTTAGCTGCTCCCCTCTTATGTGCCCCAAGTTTAACACATCCCTGTCACACTTTCACATTTCAATTGTACTGGTAGTAACCCACTTGATGAGCAAACCCCACAGTATTTTTGGGCACTACAGGGATCTTTAGCTTAGGTAAAAGCAGCATTGCTGCAGAGTAAATGGGGGACGCTAAAAACACAAAAGAGTAAAATTCAGAGAGAGAGAAGAGGGCTAAACAAACAGCCAAGCGCTACGATATAACCGCATTTGCTCCAACCCCTCAGACAGAGACAAACACCTACAAGATCTCTATCATGCATTCCTACAACTACAATACCCACCTGCTGAAGTGAAGAAACAGATTGACAGAGCCAGAAGAGTACCCAGAAGTCACCTACTACAGGACAGGCCCAACAAAGAAAACAACAGAACGCCACTAGCCATCACCTTCAGTCCCCAACTAAAACCTCTCCAACGCA